>NC_053394.1:145205514-145830514 GCF_905171765.1 Bufo bufo
GAGTCTGACCTGCCTTGTAAAGACCTATTAATCTGTCCACGGGAGAACCGCACCCATCAAGATGGAAACAGACGTTGGATAGAAGAAAGTTGAGACTGAGGTTGTGAGGGTGAACCCGCTCCAGATGCCTTGGAAGCGGGCCATACCTGAAGATCGGCAGAACTACCGAGAGACTGTGGGGGTGTGGTCACTCCAAAGTGGGGGTGGCCGACACCAAGAGACTGTTAAAGAAAGACCAGTTAAAGACTGTAAGGGTGAACCCGCTCCAGAATTGGGGGGGGACGAAGATACCTGAAGATCGGCAGAATTACCGAGAGACTGTGGGGGTGTGGTCACTCCAAAGTGGGGGTGGCCGACACCAAGAGACTGTTAAAGAAAGACCAGTTAAAGACTGTAAGGGTGAACCCGCTCCAGAATTGGGGGGGGTGAAGATACCTGAAGATCGGCAGGATTACCGAGAGACTGTGGGGGTGTGGTCACTCCAAAGTGGGGGTGGCCGACACTAAAAGACTGTTAAAGAGACTGTGGGTGTGTGGTATCCTAAAGATGTCAAGAAGAAGACGGTGTATCCTGTGGACGGAGGAGTAGGTTACGGTGAAGGGCAGGTCGGAGGAAGAGGGATGTCTAAGTACCTAAAGATCAGTGTGCACTACAGTTCTTCCTGAACTTTCACCAAGGATGGGGTTGAAGGGGGGGCAAATATATCTCAACCCGTTCCCCCAAGATATTGTCGTATTATAGTCCGACAACAGGGGGATTGTTGAGGAAGGGTTGAGACGTATGCATATATATCCATGCATGCCTGCAAACACGTGCGGGCATGTATGGTATATATATGCATACATTAACCACCGCATCATGGGGTGATGTGCGCAGATGTGCCCAGCATCTGCGCACGTCTGCCCATGGTGATCCCCAGGGGCTCATGGTGGCCCTGTGGGAAATATGTGGTCCCTGGAAGCTGTGCCCCCTTATAATCCCCCTTATAGTTAGTATATATTTCCTGTATGACCGTGTATATATTGGCCCTGTATGGCAAGTGGGGACATATGCATGTCCCCTGTATGTGATGCCCCAGATATATGCGAGGGTGTGTGTATATATAGATATGTGTGTATGTATTTGCACACGTATCTATGTATATACACTTATGTCAGCATGACAGTATGTATGTGGGCTTATTGCTGCCCATTCATACCCCCGGTTTTGTATGTGTTTATAGATGTGCCCCAAGCATCTGTGGATATATATATATATATATATATATATATATATATGGGCCTATAACTGCCCATGTATGCCCCAGGTTTATAATGAGTATATATGTGTATATAGACGCGCCCCAAGTATCTATTTACATATATATACTTAAATGCCCCCCAGAGGGACAGCGTTTAGCCAGTTCCTGCAGATGGCTGGTGACTTCAAAGGCTAAGAAATCAGTTGCCTTTTGTTGATTTTATCAGCCTAGTTACTATGCTCTCCCCCACCTTGTGTTTGGGACATGGCTGGGCGTGTGGTGCTGCTAGCCTCAGGGGGGCCAACTGTCTGTTCTGAGGGCAGGCATATGTCACAGTGACACTATGATGTCACATCCCTGAGGAAGGAGGAGGGGGGCTGGTTTTGGGCTATAAAGTCCCAAGCAGGGAAGACATGCGCTCTCTTGCAACTGGACTAGAATCAGAGACAGATGGGAGAGAGCAGCTCCATGACGGGCACCTGGAGAAGGCCGGTCTACTAACTCTGGATGGCTAAGTAACCCCTTTAGTTCCCTGTCCCACTGCCCTGCCCAAACACCCCTGCAAGTCCCTGCAGAGCATAAACTCCTTCCCTGATCTCCTGCTTGGCATCAACCCTGTCCTGTCCCTGCAGTGCATTACCCCTTCACTGCCTGAACAACCCTGGTCTGGTAACCCCTGTTGGACCCACCCTGGCCCATGACACCCTTTCCCTACCCTGATTAACCCCTGGTGGTAGTAACCCCTGCTCAAACCCTGCCACACCCCCCCCCCCCCCTCACTGTACACTTGCAGGGTATTTACCCTTGCATTGCTGTACAGTTCTGATATTATCCCCATTGTTAACCCTTTGTGTTTGTGGTCGGTTTACACCCCTGTAAGACCACCGGTAACCCTCGTCGTACCCCGTAGGGACAGTGATTAGTCAGGCGGGTGGGTTACTGATATTGGTGAGTATGCGAATGTATTTTACTTGTATGTGTGAACTGTATAGTTAGTTGATGGGTGGAATTGGGAACGTGTAGTGTAGTTTAGGATTGTATATTTGTAGTGCTGTGTATTGTTAGTGTATTGCGTGCTTAGTGTTAATAAATACCATTATATTTGCACCCCTTTGTGTAGCGTGTACTTGTTAGCGGTAGCGAGTTAGTAAGGCGCATGCAGCTAGCATAGTGATTAGTGTAAAGCATAGCGAAAGTATTGTGTTATTATTATATAAGGGCATAAATGGGCGGAGTTATCACTAGACGGCTCCTCCTATTTATGAATATTAATTATCGATATTTGCATAAATATTGGTGATTAATATTCCCCCCTTTACATGCTCAAATAGTTCATCTGCTTAATTTTAAAAGTTAATTTTCCTGCACAACGATACCACCAACAGACATAAGACAGGTATCGTTTTAATGAGCGTCTTCACCCCAGGCTATATGCCTGGTAGGGTTGATCCGGGTGACAGAGCCGCTTTAATCCTGTATCTCTCAGCTGGGAATTAAAGCCACCATTAGAAGAGTAATATTGCCAGCCTAGGTTTCTGCAGACAGAGAGACTTGGAAAGATAAAGGGAAGAGTACTATAATCCCCATCCTGGCCTATATTCATATATTACTATCTAGGAAGGCTTGTACTGAGAATTGTTTGGAACTGTGTTATGATACCATGGAAAGTGTACCCGTACTTTAGTTATTATGTGATCTGGCTGTCTGTATACTACGTGATGGCCACAATAGTTACTAGTGGTGGGCAAGTCTGTTATGTGTGACCTTATTAATCTTTTACATGTGTGCAATACATATGCTTATATGTCACTCTGGGCGAATTTACAGTTCCCCCATTAGTATGCGGTTCTACACTCACCATTTCCTTGTTAGTCTGGTATATGTGAGGGTGGGGGTTCACGGTCCCGCTACACGGGGCGTCCCATCCCCTTTTACCTTGTGCCTTTGTGTTATTGTATAATTATTATTTTTCGCCCCAATAAACTACATATATTTTATATGAGTGTTCTCTCATTAATGGGGTTATTGGTCTCTCTTCTCTTGTTGGTTTCTGAATATACCATTGAACTCAATGGAGTAATTTGTATGACTCAGGCTACTTTCACACTAGCGTTCGGAGCGGATCCGTCTGATGTTTCATCAGACGGATCCGCTCCGATAATGCAGACGTTCGCATCCGTTCAGAACGGATGCGTCTGCATTAAAACTTAGAAAATTTTCTAAGTGTGAAAGTTGTCTGAGCGGATCCGTTCAGACTTTACATTGAAAGTCAATGGGGAACGGATCCGCTTGAAGATTGAGCCATATGGTGTCATCTTCAAGCGGATCCGTCCCCATTGACTTACATTGTAAGTCTGGACGGATCCGCTCGCCTCCGCACGGCCAGGCGGACACCCGAACGCTGCAAGCAGCGTTCAGGTGTCCGCTCACTGAGCGGAGCGCAGGCTGAACGCTGGCAGGCGGATGCATTCTCAGTGGATCCGCCTCCACTGAGAATGCATTGGGGCCAGACGGATGCGTTCGGGGCCGCTCGTCTGGCCCCTTCAAACGGTGCGCACGAGCGGACACCCGAACGCTAGTGTGAAAGTAGCCTAAGGCTCAGTTCACACCTGAGCGTTTTACAGCGCGTTCCTACGCGCTGTAAAACGCTCAACAAGGAGAAACCAATGCTTCCCTATGGGAATGGTTCTCACCTGGGCGTTTTACAGCGCGTACGATCGCGCTGTAAAACGCCCGACGCTCACACAAGTACAGGAGCGTTTTTTTGGGCGCTTGTCGCGCGTTCCCGTACATAGACTTTCGGGAACGCGCGACACTGTGTGTACACTTGTCTCTGTATGCGCGCTTGTAAACGCCCGTACAACCGCGCATACAGAGCGCTCCTTTCAGAACGCTCAGGTGTGAACTGAGCCTAATTGACTGACGTGATTTTTTCTACTAACAACTAAGACCATGCATTAACCCTTTATGTCATACATGGCAAATATTACCTACTTGAAAGACTTGTGATATTTCCGGACTTTCATGAGACTTTAGGAGAATTGGACGTATTTTTACAGTTTTTAACCATATTTTCCCATCTCTATCACTATAAGTTTTATAATACCCCGTACCCTAAAGAGACTCTTTTTTTGGGGGACCTCTGTTATATTGTCAATTGCACTATAACATTTTATTCAAAATGTCTTATAACATACAAAATTAATATATTTTTAACAGAACAACATACCTCTGTTTGACTCCAGATATAGTGTGCTAGTCTACACCAAACAATATAACTGTGTTATGATACCGTTGGATGTACTACAACTCCTTTTCTGCACTTTAGTAAAGAGACACGTTAATCTTCTACAACTGGCCTGGTTACTGACTCCAGTCTGGCCACTGCACCTACGTCTCCTGCTTTTAACCCATACAACACTCACAACACCAAGGGCACTCCAACTACCATCATACAGGAGCCTCAACATCAGGGTGCACCATCCTATCATTGCCCTGGTCCTAGGGAGCATCTGTGTGAAGATTGCCACTATGAATAAATATTGCAGTCAGTGCCACTACCACTCCCATCCTTCATGTGGACTAGTTACAAGACACAGCTCTTGTACTGTAACAAGACGTGCATCTGTGTGTCCATTATATGACCAGGACACAATGGTGTACCTCCAATAGATGCAGGCCACGCAGCTGCTATGGGGCCCATGGGAAAAAGGGGCCCGCAGTGAACCAAAGGCCCTGTCCCCTAATTACACTCATTACTGTAGAGCTCCAGTATAGCATCCCTATCATCAGTGGAGAAAGCTAAAGGACCTGTGATGATGTCATCACAGGTCCTGTATATCTAGTTAAGGAACTGCACAAAGAATGGCATCTGCCAGGACCTGTGAAGACATCATCTTTAGCATTGCAAGTCCTGTACATCTAGTAAAGGAACTGCACAGAGCATCACAGGTCCTTCAACCCCCAACAGCATGAAGAAGAACTGCAGGACAAGCTCTCCACTGAGACTCGAATGAAGTGGTAAGAGGAGGTCCTCCTCTTTTTTCTTCATTTGCAACCCATTCCCTATTTTACTCATATTTCACTCATATATATAGTACTGCAGACAGTTACAACCACTTTAACTTTATGTAACTCACACAATAACCATAATGTATAACTGACCACATATATCTGTACACATTGCACTACTATACCTTGCAATTCTCACATCAGTACACTGTTTATATATATATATATATATACACACACACACACACATACAAACTGCATCTATTATAAAGTATAATAGATGCACTGGACACAGGTATGTAGTATACCCAGCAGTGTACTGATGTGAGGTATAAGGTATAATAGATGCAGTGTGTACAGATATATAGTATATACAGCAGTGTACTGATATGTGAAGTACAAGGTATAATACATGCAGTGTGTACAGATATGTTAGTAAGGCTGATTAGTCAGCCTGCATTTGTGGGAGGGGCGGAGGCTCTTCATATACGAGCCACAGCCTCACTCACAGGCGTGGGTTCTCAGGTGCACAGCTGCTGCTGCTGGGTGTCATTAGCAAACTAGCTTCTCTGGTGGTAGGAGTCTTTCTTTGCAACATGGAGCCAGAATAGAGCTTGTTATTTTGCTCTCTGCTACCGTAGCACGCACGCGCCATACTACGTAAGTAGGTTTGGCCGGGGCTGTCTCTCCTGGCCGGTCGGATCCGACTTTTCTAGCAAACGGGAGGCTTCGCCTCAGAATCTGCTACCTCAGGTTTGCTCGTTGGGGCTAAATACTTCTATTTCTTTTCAACTTCGTTTGTTGGTAATAGGAGTTAGTTCCTATAAATCTTACAAGTTTTACTTCGCTTTGTTCATCTCGTATAAAAAGTTACTTCAGCCGGTTTGCTGTAAAAAAAGAGTTACCCGGGCTGCACGTGACGTCATGTTTGGAGATCGGACGCAGCGTTTATTGTTTAGGCCTCTTGCTGTAGCTGTTCCTTGCCACGTGTCTCCCCCTCCCCCCGCTACCACCATCCTTAGACTTCACGTATTTCACTGCTCCATGTACTTACAAACCCTGCCACACTTTTATGCTCTGCTGTTATCCTGAGCGGCATTTACACTTTCGGCTTTTATTTCATGTCTTATGCTGCATCCGCACGTCTTTACTGTCCAGCACTTTCCTACTCTTGGTTCGTATTCACTCAGATTGGTCTCAAATTCAAGCTGCGTTCACCTGTTGGCTGTTAGATCTCATTCTGAAGAAAAAGGATTGATTTGGTCCAGCTTGTATTCGTGATAATCCAAAAGGCTTTATTCAATATTCGATAAAATCCAGGTACAAGAATGCAGGTCTACATGTTTCGGGCACAATGCAATCTCAGCCCTTACTCATGACAATTTCAAATACACTGCAAGGTGTTCTTATAGAGGGGAGGGAATGACTTCCTCACCTGAAGTAATCAGGCTGAGGGTCAACCACTCCCATCCACAAGTCTGCACATAATTAAAAAACATACCAAAATTTATGTGGTTCGTTAAAACAACATATTCAGCAAAATAAAGGAAGGGGTAGAGGAGATAAGAATGAGAGAAATAATAGATAATACATGAATTGATGGTTAATATTGTAAAATGAGGTCAAGTCTTTTGTTTAGGCCATGAGGTTGGCGACTTTCTAATTGGAAAATCCAGTAAGATTCTCTGTTCAAAAGCTTTCGTTTTCTGTCACCACCTCTTATTGGTTTTTTGACTTTTTCAATACCTTGTGCTGACATGTATGAGACATCACCACCATGTACCATGGCAAAGTGGAGACTTGCCGCAGATATGTTGCGGTTCGCATGGTGCGGTATGTCTGATATATGTTTTCTGATGCGTGTTTTTATGGCATTTGTTGTGCATCCTACATATTGTAACTTGCATTTTGTGCATGTTATACAGTAGATGGCAAAGGTGGTATTACAATTGAGGAAAGAATGTATTTTAAAAACCTGGCCATTAACAGTGGATTCAAAATTCTGGCAAATTTTCATATATTTACAGCAAGTACAAATGGAGTGACCACATTTGTAGTTCCCTTTTGTGGATAACCAGGTGCTCTGAGTTATACGGGACTTGTCATTTTTGAAGAGGGATGGACTTACTGAGCTGGCTATAGTAGGTGCTTTTTTGGCTGCACATTTTATGCCTTTTTGTGCCATTGCTGCCCATATTTTGTCACACGCCAAAACGGGAAAGTGTTTTTTTACAATATTGCAAATTTGGGTATATTCTTTGCTGTATTGTGTAACAAAAATATTTTTTCTTTCATGGTTTGATGTCTCTCTAATGTTTTGACTGTGTTTTTTCGTGTTTGTAACTAATAATAAATTTCTATCTATATTTGATACCTCTCTGTTGCATTTATCCAACATTTTTTGTGGATAAGCTCTGTGTGTCAATCTTTTTGTGATATTTTTTGCCTCTGTTCTGTAAGTTGACTCGTCACTGCAGTTTCTCCTGGCCCTGATTAATTCTCCCTTAGGTATATTCCTGATAGTATGTGTGGGATGACATGACTGTGCATGCAATAATGTATTGCCAGCTGTTTGTTTCCTGTGGGTGCTAGTGCATATGGAGGCTGTGGCGGAGTCCCCCCTGAGTCTGAGATCTAAAAATTCAATGTTGTTGGTACTGTGTTGGACGGTAAATTGAATACCGTTTACACATGAATTCAGATAATCCGTGAAAAGCGGTACGGCCGCCACATCGCCCGACCAAATAAAGATCAGGTCGTCGATGTAACGGCCATACCACCTCACATGATCCGAAAAAGGGTTGGTGTCGATGAGGAGGAAGCTCCTCTCCCACCATGCCATAAAAATATTAGCAATGGAGGGAGAGAACTTGGCCCCCATCGACACCCCCGATGTCTGCAGGACATGAACTCAAAGTTCTAGGCAAAGGTCTTACCTTTGCGCCGTCCTGTCACTTTGATTTATACAGAACCATATTGGATGTGAACAGACTGGCTCGCAGCTTAACTCTGCAGCAGCACTTTCAATCAACAGACTCACAGGTGTGCAGTCCAAGAGACGCTGCGGCCAGTGTGTTCACCTCCAATGTGAATTTAGACCTTGATGTGATTAATGCCATGTCTACGTCAGACCACACATTCAATTCCACTAGTATGTCTTTCAATGAATTGCTACATGTTTATGATTTAATAGAATTGAAAAATACTTGCCTCTCTTCTGATACTATGCATTGTTCATCAGACTTTAACCCCTCCAACCGTGATTTCTATCCGGTGCAATCTAGATCTCATGCACTAGATAGATTTCAAGAACTGGTTGAAAGGGATCTTGTCTCATTGAGCAACCTTGTAGCCTCACAACATAAGGATCTCTATACTGACAACTTGTCTAGAAAAGAATCATTAGCATTGCGCAATCTTCAAAATAGAGATGACATTGTTGTGAAGCAAGCTGATAAGGGGGGAGCTGTGGTCATTCTTGATTGTGAACTCTATAGATGTCAGATTAATCAGATGTTACACAAAGACAAGACCTATATGAGTTTACCAAATGACCCGCTCCCCTCTTTTCAACAAGAACTAAAAGCTCTGTTGCTACACGGTTTCAGTCTAGGCATTCTTAGTCAAAAAGAACAGGATTATATTTTTGTTGCATTTCCAGTTACTCCCATCTTACATGCCTTACCAAAAGTGCACAAATTAATTTTCCCCCCTCCCTTGAGACCTATTGTCTCGGGTATAGGGTCGTACTCTGAACGCCTCTGCCAGTGGGTTGACTCGTTACTGCAGCCCCTGATCCCCAATATTCCTGGTTTTTTAAGAGACACTAAATCAGTCCTACAAGCAATACAGGAGCTTGAATCGTCCCAAAAATATTCATGGGTTACTGCAGATGTAATTGCACTCTACCCTAGTATTCCCCATGATATGGTTCATACCTCCTTGGTGTGGTTTTTGGAAAACTTTTGAAATTTTTCTGTGGTGCTGTTGGAGTATGTGGTGGCTGTGGTGGACTTCCTCCTGAGACGAAATTATTTTATGTTTGATGGAAAGTATTTCCTGCAGACATCGGGGGTGTCGATGGGGGCCAAGTTCTCTCCCTCCATTGCTAATATTTTTATGGCATGGTGGGAGAGGAGCTTCCTCCTCATCGACACCAACCCTTTTTCGGATCATGTGAGGTGGTATGGCCGTTACATCGACGACCTGATCTTTATTTGGTCGGGCGATGTGGCGGCCGTACCGCTTTTCACGGATTATCTGAATTCATGTGTAAACGGTATTCAATTTACCGTCCAACACAGTACCAACAACATTGAATTTTTAGATCTCAGACTCAGGGGGGACTCCGCCACAGCCTCCATATGCACAGTCACTGCACAGCCACAGCCTCCTAGACACTATGCACAGTCACTGCACGCTGACCATTTGCCTGCCGTCATCTGTACTGAAATGTAGTGGTAGCAGGGCCGTTCTGTATGTGTATGTTCATTTATTCATATGCTATGTTTTTTCCTGTTTCCCACTGCATCACCCAGGCTCGTACCTACCTCTGTCTCCTGGATCGCCCAGGCTCGTACCTACCTCTGTCTCCTGGATCGCCCAGGCTCGTACCTACCTCTGTCTCCTGGATCGCCCAGGCTCGTACCTACCTCTGTCTCCTGGATCGCCCAGGCTCGTACCTACCTCTGTCTCCTGGATCGCCCAGGCTCGTACCTACCTCTGTCTCCTGGATCGCCCAGGCTCATACCTACCTCTGTCTCCTGGATCGCCCAGGCTCATAACTACCTCTGTCTGCTGGATCGCCCAGGCTGTCATCTCCTCAGCTATTCTTCCTTCTGACTCGACTAGATTTTGTTCTCCTGGGAACGGGTACGTTCGGTTTATTTTTTATGTATCATTACCCCGGGTCCGTCCAGGCCCTGTTCTTCCTTCTCTGCCTGGTACGTTCAGGTCTGGTCTCCCTGCATGTCTACTATTCCGGGTTTTTCCAGGGTCTCCCGCTGTCAGCGGATCCGTCCAGGCTTAGCCTCCTATCCATTATGATACTTCCCCATGATCCGCACAGGCCCACCTACTCTTTCACACTCGTCTCACCCATGCCTGTCCCTTCCTGGTTTACTTTTTCCTGGCACTGCCAGGGCAGTCCTTCACCGGGCTGCGTGGTGCGGTATTTCTGAGTCACCCCCTTTTTTTTTTTTCCAGGTGATGCCAGAAGCAGAAAGCAGATCCCGCGGGGTCCCCTCTCCCAGCCTTCAATTCCTGGGTGATGGATTAGAGTCCCTCCTTTCTCACGCCAGGAACCTGGTACAACATTCCCTCTCCTCCAACACGGCCAGGAATTATCAAGCCGGCTATAAAATATGTGAAGAATTCTCGGCCCCGTGGCTTTGGGGGCCTGATGATGGCTTCGGCCCCATGGCTTTGGGGGCCTGATGGCGGCTTCGGCCCCATGGCTTTAGGGGCCCGATGATGGCTTTGGGGGCCCGATGACTGTTTTCAGTCCTGCTGGGCTGATTGCCTGGTTGGTTGTCCATCTGTGCATCTGTGCTGATTTGGCCTGTATGTATCACATACATACCTGCTTCCCTAATTTCCTAATAATCCATGTTGATCGCTCACTTTATGTTTTGACCGCAAACTGGTCCGGTTCGCCCTACAGCATCATTGTCATGTCTTACGCAGATATTTCCTCTTGGTTTAATTGTTCATGCTTTCGTTTAGGTCCTGCCAGAGGAGGAACAAGTAGGGTAATTCCCTCTAGCATGTCAGTCTCTGATCGTAGTTGATCATATCTTGCCAACCAGGTCCCCGCGCAAAGTCTTTGCCTTTTTTACCACGACCAGGAATTCATTTTCGCTGGTAGCTTCATTGCAATTGCATTCCCTCACTCATGGGAGGGCATAGACAGAATCTTGTATATTATGGCTTCGTAGCTTCTTACCGCACTAACCTCAGACTCCCTACAACCACTTGAATCGGGTTTTGGACAAAGTTCAGCATTTCCTCATGGTAGAAGATTCAGATAGTAGGTCGGTCTTCTCGTCTCAAGCGTTAAAACAATTCTCAGAGGCACACACTAGAACAACGCACGGACCACGGCTAGCAGATAGCTGTTGTCCGGGGAACTATTCAAGGATTATCTTCCTATCTACATAGTTCTTTTTGGCCCTCATTCCTGCATAGTCTAGGCAGTTAGGTTTTGGTCCCATGATCTCCTGAGGCTAGGGCATTGCCAGTACTCCGTAGAACCAAAACTTTACAAGGTTCATTTGGTTTTCATGATCCATTTCACAACGTATTCCCGGTCCTCCATTCCGCTTTGGGGCAGTATCCGCAATATTGAGCATCATGTCACTGGCCTTGTCATCCACAAGATGGGTTGTAGGTCTCCTTCTGGCCTTGCCTCATACACCCCAAATTTTTCGCTCTAGATCCCTGACGCCTTGCAGTTGGCTTGGGGATTAGTTTGCACATGCCATTCGAGTTCCTTTTCTACCCTACTTGGCTTGGTTTTTGCCCACTTATAGGCCTACCCACGATCATGGCTTAGGGCACACAACAAGCCATTTAGTCAGGTTAGCTAGGAAACGCCTAGCTGGGTTAGGTTGTTCCCGTTGTTTCTCTCCCCAGGGTTCTTCGGATATCTCTTGGCCGTAGCCATGACCACAAGTTAGTAAGGCTGATTAGTCAGCCTGCATTTGTGGGAGGGGCGGAGGCTCTTCATATACGAGCCACAGCCTCACTTACAGGCGTAGGTTCTCAGGTGCCCCACCCTCCCTCCCTTATCTTCTCATTTCCACAGGGTATGCCCACTTATAGGCCTACCCACGATCATGGCTTAGGGCACACAACAAGCCATTTAGTCAGGTTAGCTAGGAAACGCCTAGCTGGGTTAGGTTGTTCCCCTTGTTTCTCTCCCCAGGGTTCTTCGGATATCTCTTGGCCGTAGCCATGACCACAAATAGTATATACAGCAGTGTACTGACATGTGAGGTACAAGGTATAATACATGCAGTGTGTACAGATATATAGTATATACAGCAGTGTACTGATATGTGAGGTACGAGGTATAATAGATGCAGTGTGTACAGAAATATAGTATATACAGCAGTGTACTGATATGTGAAGTACAAGGTATAATAGATGCAGTGTGTACAGATATATAGTATATACAGCAGTGTACTGATATGTGAAGTACAAGGTATAATACATGCAGTGTGTACAGATATATAGTATATACAGCAGTGTACTGACATGTGAGGTACAAGGTATAATACATACAGTGTGTACAGATATATAGTATATACAGCAGTGTACTGATATGTGAAGTACAAGGTATAATAGATGCAGTGTGTACAGATATATAGTATATACAGCAGTGTACTGACATGTGAGGTACAAAGTATAATACATGCAGTGTGTACAGAAATATAGTATATACAGCAGTGTACAGATATGTGAAGTACAAGGTATAATACATGCAGTGTGTACAGATATATAGTATATACAGCAGTGTACTGACATGTGAGGTACAAGGTATAATACATACAGTGTGTACAGATATATAGTATATACAGCAGTGTACTGATATGTGAAGTACAAGGTATAATAGATGCAGTGTGTACAGATATATAGTATATACAGCAGTGTACTGACATGTGAGGTACAAACATAGAAACATAGAATGTGTCGGCAGATAAGAACCATTTGGCCCATCTAGTCTACCCAATATACTGAATACTATGAATAGCCCTTGGCCCTATCTTATATGAAGGATGGCCTTATGCCTATCCCATGCATGCTTAAACACCTTCACTGTATTTGCAGCTACCACTTCTGCAGGAAGGCTATTCCATGCATCCACTACTATCTCAGTAAAGTAATACTTCCTGATATTACTTTTAAACCTTTGCCCCTCTAATTTAAAACTATGTCCTCTTGTAGCAGTTTTTCTTCTTTTAAATATTCTCTCCTCTTTTACTTTGTTGATTCCTTTTATGTATTTAAAAGTTTCTATCATATCCTCTCTGTCTCGTCTTTCTTCCAAGCTATACATGTTAAGGTCCTTTAATCTTTCCTGGTAAGTTTTATCCTGCAATCCATGTACCAGTTTAGTAGATCTTCTCTGAACTCTCTCCAAAGTATCAATATCCTTCTGGAGATATGGTCTCCAGTACTGAGCACAATACTCCAAATGAGGTCTCACTAGTGCTCTGTAGAGCGGCATGAGCACCTCCCTCTTTCTACTGCTAATGCCTCTCCCTATACACCCAAGCATTCTGCTAGCATTTCCTGTTGCTCTATGACATTGTCTGCCTACCTTTGTCTTCTGAAATAATGACCCCTAAATCCCTTTCCTCAGATACTGAGGTTAGGACTGTATCACTGATTTTATATTCTGCTCTTGGGTTTTTACGCCCCAGGTGCATTATCTTGCACTTATCAACATAAAATCTAAGGCCTCTTTCACACTTGCGTTGTTGGGATCCGGCATGCACTTCCGTTGCCGGAGGTGCCCGCCGGATCCGGAAAAACGCAAGTGTACTGAAAGCATTTAAAGACGGAACCGTCTTCAAAATGCTTTCAGTGTTACTATGGCACCCAGGACGCTATTAAAGTCCTGGTTGCCATAGTAGGAGCGGGGAGCAGGGGAGCGGTATACTTACAGTCCGTGCGGCTCCCGGGGCGCTCCAGAATGACGTCAGAGCGCCCCATGCGCATGGATGACGTGATCCATGCACTTGGGGCGCCCTGACGTCACTCTGGAGCGCCCGGGGAGCCGCACGGACGGTAAGTATGCTGCTCCCCCGCTCCCCGCTCCACTTTACCATGGCTGTCAGGACTTTAGCGTCCCGGCAGCCATGGTAACCACTCTGAAAAAGCTAAATGTCGGCTCCGGCAATGCGCCGAAACAACGTTTAGCTTAAGGCCGGATCCGGATCAATGCCTTCCAATGGGCATTAATTCCGGATCCGGCCTTGCGGCAAGTGTTCCGGATTTTTGGCCGGAGCAAAAAGCGCAGCATGCTGCGGTATTTTCTCCGGCCAACGAACGTTCCGTTCCGGAACTGAAGACATCCTGATGCATCCTGAACGGATTTCTCTCCATTCAGAATGCATTAGGATAATCCTGATCAGGATTCTTCCGGCATAGAGCCCCGACGACGGAACTCTATGCCGGAAGACAATAACGCAAGTGTGAAAGAGCCCTTAGTTGCCAGATTTTTGACCATTTCTCTAGTTTTCCAAAATCCTTTTCCATTTGGTGTATCCCTCCAGGAACATCAACCCTGTTACAAATCTTTGTGTCATCAGCAAAAAAACACACCTTACCATCAAGGCCTTCTGCAATTTCGCTGATAAAGATATTAAACAATATGGGTCCCAGAACAGATCCCTGAGGTACCCCACTGGTAACAAGACCTTGGTCTGAATATACTCCATTGACTACAACCCTCTGTTGTCTGTTCCTCAGCCACTGCCTAATCCATTCAACAATATGGGAGTCCAAGCCCAAAGACTGCAATTTATTGATAAGCCTTCTATGTGGGACAGTATCAAAAGCCTTACTAAAGTCCAGATAAGCGATGTCTACTGCACCTCCGCCATCTATTATTTTAGTCACCCAATCAAAAAAATCAATAAGATTAGTTTGACATGATCTCCCTGAAGTATACCCATGCTGTTTTTCATCTTTCAATCCATGGGATTTTAGATGTTCCACAATCCTCTCCTTAAGTATGGTTTCCATTGATTTCCCGACTATTGATGTCAGGCTTTCTGGCCTATAGTTGCCCGATTCCTCCCTACTACCTTTCTTGTGAATGGGCACAACATTTGCCAATTTCCAATCTTCTGGGACGACTCCTGTTGCCAGTGATTGGTTAAAAAAAATCTGTTATTGGTTTTGCTAGTTCGCCGCTGAGCTCTTTTAATTGCTTTGGGTGTATCCCAGCAGGCCCCTGTGACTTATTTGTATTAATTTTAGACAGTTGACTCAGAACCTCTTCCTCTGTAAAGACACATGCATCAAAAGATTCATTAGTCTTCCTTCCTAAATGAGGTCCTTTTCCTTCATTTTCCTTTGTAAAAACTGAACAGAAGTATTCATTGAGGCAGTCAGCTAGTTCTTTATCTTCTTCCATATACCTTCCTTCTTTTGTTATTAATTTGGTAATTCCTTGTTTTAGTTTCCTTTTTTCATGTATGTATCTGAAGAATGTCTTATCGCCTTTTTTCACTGACTGAGCTAATTTCTCTTCTGCCTGTGCTTTAGAAGCTCTTATAACTTGTTTGGGCTCTCTCTGCCTAATCTTATAAATTTGCCTGTCATCCTCGTTTTTTTTTATATAATTACTAAATGCTATCTTTTTGTTTTTAATGATTTTGGCCACTTCTGCTGAGTACCACAGTGGTCTCTTCCTTTTTTTGCTTTTACTGACAAGCCTAATGCAATTTTCCGTTGCCTTCAATAGTGCCACTTTTAAGTAGTCCAATTTCTCCTGGACTCCATTGAAACTGTTCCAATCTGATAGGGACTTGTATACCACTAATCTATTTTTAGAAAAGTCAGTTTTTCTAAAATCTAAAACTTTTGTTTTTGTCTGGTGTGACTCAGTCACTGTACTTATAGTAAACCACACTGACTGGTGATCACTAGATCCCAAGCTTTCCCCTACAGTAATATCAGATACCAAATTCCCATTTGTGAATACTAAATCTAAAATGGCCTCCTTCCGGGTTGGCTCCTCAACTACTTGCTGTAGAGATAATCCCAGTAGGGAATTTAGAATATCTGTACTCCTGGCAGAACTAGCTATTTTGGTTTTCCAGTTTACATCAGGAAGATTAAAGTCTCCCATAATGATAACTTCCCACTTCAATGTCATTTTAGCTATTTCCTCAACTAGTAGATCATCTAATTCTTTGACTTGGGTAGGTGGTCTATATATCACACCTAAACGAGTTACCTTATGATTATCAAGCTGCAAGGTAACCCAAACGGACTCTAAATTGGTCTCGCTAACTTGTATCAAATTAGATTTCATGCTATCTTTCACATACAGGGCCACCCCCTCCCCCCTTCTTGCCTTCTCTGTCTTTCCTGTATAGAGAGAACCCTGGTATTGTTATATCCCAGTCATTACTCCCATTGAACCAGGTCTCAGTAACAGCCACTAAATCTATATTCTCAGATGCCATTATAGCCTCAAGTTCATTGATCTTATTCCCTAAACTGCGAGCATTTGTAGACAAGAATCTGAGCTTGTCATTTCTTAACCTTTGTGCTACTGGCATCTTCTGGCATTGTTCCGGGGGGAAGTCGGACTGCTGGATTATCACTCTTTTGCCCCCCTTTCCTAGTTTAAATGCTCCTTAGCAAATACTTGGAACTGTTCACTGAGGACATTCGTTCCCTTGAGAGAAAGATGCAAACCATCTTTCTTGTACAGTTCTTTTCCATTCCAACGGGAGCTAACATGAGACACAAAGCCAAACCCTTGGTTCAGACACCATTTACCAAGCCATACATTGAATTCCTTAATGCGCATCTTCTTGTCATGCTGAAGGTTATTCACAGGCAAAACTGCAGAGAATGAAACAGTTGATGCAACCTCCCGTCCTAAAACCCTGTCCTTAAAGATATATACAAGGTATAATACATGCAGTGTTTACAGATATATAGTATATACAGCACTGATATGTGAAGTATGAGCTGTAATTTATACCTTATACTCACATATCAGTATACTGCTGTATATACTGGCCATGAACAGGTATTAGGAAGGCTATGAATGGGGCATGGGGGCCCAATTTAAATTCTTGCTATGGGCCCCAGTGATTTCTTATACACGTCCCTTCCAGGACAGGTTTTTATTAGTGGGAAGTAAATAATTACAGTTCCTATTAAATGACAGCAAGCAAAGATCTTGAAAACTGGAAGAAATTGACACAGAATGTTCTAACCTTTTATAATACAACAAATTTTTTATTTATTTAATGAGCCCCAATATTAGAAATGATACATTGCTAGCATATGCTGCCACATCCTAATCAGTGCAAGTGTGACCATTAGAATCCCTATGTGTCACGAGTAAGGAAGGTAGAGAGGAAGTGCACCCCCTAAACTGCCACCCTCAACCCTGTCCCTGCCTACTTGCACCACCCACCCTAGGTGACGGGGCGCAACTGGGCGATGGTCCCTGACCTACGTTAGTGTAGAGCAGAGCGAACAGAGAAAGAGAGGAACAGACAGCCAAGGCAGAAGGCGGTACACAAGACTAAGGCAAATGGATAGACAGGGAGGTAGATAAGACAACAGTACCCAGTGATGGGAAAGGCAATGGCGGGTCAACTAGCCGAGGTCGGTCCGGGAGGTCACGTCAATACAAGGGATGAGGCAGGAGACAAAATCCGAGAACGAGCCGAGGTGAAATCCAAGAGATAGTGTAGGTACCAAGGGAGCGGGCAAAGCGAGGTCAGGAAACAAACACGGTCAATACCAGAGGTCAAGTAGGAAGCAATAATAATAGTACACACAGCCCTAGAGACGAAAATCACAGGCAACCTGTAGCCAGCAGGCTGCCTGTATTTATAGTGGGGAGTGACGTGGCCAGCATCACATGACCGACAGACAGACAAGTCGAGCACCGACTGATCAGCTCGGCGCTCAAGGCAAACCTAGGAGCAGGGAGCCTCCCAGCTAGCAAAGCAGCCCTGGGAACGAGGCCAAACACAGATCCTCACTCCCGAAACTAAGCAGCAGGTCTGCGGCTGATGGGAGACAGAGTGCGCCTTTGGCGCCCCGTTACACTATGATTCCCAGAATAGGGGGAACCTTACCCCTTGAATGAAGCTGTGCTGTAGTTCCTTTTTACACTTGGAAGAAATCCCAGAGGTCAAACATCAACCAGAATGCTATGGTATATGGCACTGCATTTATTCTGAACCCGAGAGAGCCGGCTGACTTTCTTACCACAGAAAGGTCTTTGGTTTCCTCTTCTATGGGCTCATGCACACGAGTGTTTGTACCCCGTGCATATGTTGCGGATGGCAGACAGTGGGTCCGCATTATATGGGCACCGGCCGTGTGCACTCCGTATCACAGATGCTGACCCATTGACTTGAATGGATCTGCAATCCTCAAGATACGGAGCATGTCCTATTTTTTGCGGTGTTGGCCATCTCTTGTGGATCGAGGACCCATTCCAGTCAATGGGTCTGCATTCCGCAAATGGAATGCACACGGACGGTCCATGCTATTTACAGTCTGCAGAACAGGCACGGGTCACACATGGGGACAGACGTTTCTCAGTATTAGCCCCCAAGATCTGGAACTCCCTCCCAGAATATATCAGAACAATACCAGATTACCTGGAATTCAGGAAGCTGGTTAAGACCTGGCTATTTGTGTAGGATGACGTAGGGGCCCACCAATATAGCCGTCCACAAGCGCTTCGATCGGATTGAGTTCCTCTAGAGCGCTATACAAGGACTTAGTAACATAACATAACATGCTTGTGTGCATAAGTGTAATGGCTGATAATATGAATAATCAAATAAAATAAAACAAATAACTGTTATATGACTTTTAACCCTGTCCTAAAAGATGAGAAGACTATATATACTGGACGTGAGTTCCTATTACACAGTACTAAAATATTACTAATATCAATGTGTGGGAAATGTAGCCATGAGCGGGGGGCCTATAGGTCCGTAAAGATATCTGCAACATATAAACACACAATGCCCTGGCACCCCCCCAGCTTACAAATTGGGAGTGGCCAGGCAGTCAGAAGCTTTGCAACAAATGTATCATCTCAACCCCCCCCCCAATCATTTTCCACAAATTTCAATGTGCCTACACAATGTTGGAGTGTTTCAGGCCTGATTAACCATCTGTTATTTTAACCCTTTCTTACTTTTACTGCCAGACATCAAAATTGAAGAAGTCACAGAGGGGAAACTATACAAAGTAAATGACTCAAACATTCATTTTCATGTTCCCCGCCAATAGTTCCAAGAGTGTATTCCAACATGTTGCAGGTGCCACCATCTTTCTGTCAAGAACCATATGTTCTCAGGAATCTGGACCACCACCTATCGTCTATGGAGGGGGGGGGGTCTAATTTGACTCTTATGAAAATGCGATCAGTGGAAACCCCCTTTAAAACAATATTATGTGATGTCAACCATATTTACAATATCCCAGCAAACCCCTTTAAGGATTTCCTTAGCTGTGAATCGAAGCTGCTATCCGAAGCTGCCTGTAAATAAACACTTACCACAGGATAACCCACAAAAAACGAGTGGAGGAAAAGATGTTTGCATTCACCACTTATTTTCCATACTTAATTTGACGTACAAGAAAATGGAGGCCTCCTTGGGGGCGCCTGGAGGCAGAGATTCAAGAGGCTCTCTCATGCGGTTATTCCTCCTTAATTTCATGCTGGCGGATTGAGCCGGGAATAAACTTCTGCACTCAATCAATTATTTTCTTTGAGTAGTGCACCGGCTCGCTGCTCGAGGGCCCCTCACAGTGAATGTAATCACAAGAAAAATGGGATAAAGTGACATTTCCATGTAGATGACGCCGCTGCGTCCAGGCCTGGAATCACCCATTACGGCACACATCAACAATGCTTTCAAGCAGCTGAAGCTGAGGAATCCTCTGAGCTGTTTACATCTGCATTATATTCAAGTGCAGATTGTTATAACAGAATATTTTTCACAGATTTTTTGCATGAAATAGAAGGATAAGACATAGCAGAATCTCAAATGTAACACAAAATACAAAAGAAATGCTGGAGTTTCAGCAGGCGTGCAGGTGGCCATCTCTCATCTATGTTTCTGATGCATAAATTTTATATTTCCAGTCTATTTTTCGCACTTTCCTCTATTTAGATTGGTTTCCATGATTGACTGAAATTACGACCATAGAGGCTTTCAATATACAGAATATATGGGATCATTTCTGTAGGGCAGTAGATATTTGATAACCTAGCTAGCAGCAGACTGGCCCACCAGAGGATCCTCAGGTGGGCTCAAGCTCTGATACCATAGTGGGCCCCAAAGGTCCGGGAGAAAAACATTCAGAGCTGCCTTTGCAGCCAATCGCTTGCCACTACCGTCTATTTCTCTGAATCAAATAATATTAGAATTTATTGATAATTTCCTCTGGTGGGCCCAAGGAACCCCGGTCTGACCATGGACTTAGCCCAGACCATCGTAAAACTGATTACAGAGATTTTTGCAATGCCCCGAATTGGCCAGCAAAGAAACTGGAATATTCTAATTCATCGGAGACTATATTGACGGGCTGGTACATGTCTAGGGGCAATTATTTTCCTATGATTTATACATTGCATATATTACTCTCCACGGGAGGGGGCAGGGTTAAGAGCTTAAAGGGAGTCTATCATCCAGAGCTGCTCTAAAAAAAACAAGGGCAGAGACAAAAAGGCTTAATTCACCTGAAGCAAATCCTGCCTTTGCCTTGTAAATCAATGCCTCTGTAGTAGTGAATTAAAACTTTAAATAATTATGCTAATTAGTGGAAAGATCCCCTGTTTCAGCCACCCAGCCCCACCCTCCGAAGGTTGATTGACAGGGCCCTGTCTCCTTGAGTAAGAACAGTACAATTACACATTGACACATGTGCAGTAGACTTGTCCCAGCAGAACATCTGGGTTCTACTGCACATGCGCCCATGTGCAACTGAACAGTGCTTATGAAAGACAGGACCAGACAAGAGGAAGTATGTAATGCCTGGTCCTGTCAATCAATGTTCGAAGGGAGAAGCTGAGTGACTGAAGTAATTTACCTGGAGTGTTTACAGGGTCAGTAGCAGACTGGACTGTATGATGGACTTCATCACACGCCTCTCCATCCAGGGATGAGACTTCATCCAGGTTAGATAACAACAGCCGTGAACAGGATTATAGTAGCTCTGAAAGGTCTTGGGGGTGGCGCTAGCAGACTTCAGGTAGGCATTAAAGCATTCATGCTATTATTCTACATATTAGGATACATTCACACAACCGCATGTGTTTTGCAGTCTGCAAATTGCGGATCAGCAAAATACGGGTGACGACTGTGTGCGTTGGCCGGCACAATATAGAAAATGCCTATTCTTGTTGGCGATTGCAAACAAGAATAGGACATGTTCTATATTTTTGTGGGGCCACAGAACGGAATTATGGATGTAGACAGCACACGGTGTGCTGTCCACATCTTTTGCAGCCCCATTTAAATGAATGGGTCCGCACCGGTTCCGCAAAATTGTGGATCGGATGCGGACCCATTCATATGGTCATGTGAATAGATCCTTAGTCAGTGATGTCACATGACATGTAAAGCCACACAGCATGTAGAGAAGAGGATGGTAAAATATGTTCAAATAGGACAGGAGTGGAGCCTGTATTGAATATTCATGAGAGTGACCACTAATACATCTTTACTAACGTAAACAAAGGGTCTTTAAGCTAAACAGCTGGCTTTAATCAATCATTATATGTACCCAAAATGGTGCATTAAAAACTATAATTTGTCCTGCAAAAAAATAAAAATAAGCCCTCATACTAAGAATGAGCAATTTTCATATTTTGAAGTTCGTGTGCGGGTTCGTGTTGTGGTATTTACTGAATTGCGTTATGGATTCCGTTACCACGGACCATAACACAGTTCCATGACAGAATGCATAACGGAATGCCTTTAGAGGCATTCCTTTATTTATTCCGTCATAATAAAAGTCTATGGCCTGCATAACGGATCCGTCCGGTTTACGTTATGCAGGAGAGGACTCCAGCATAACGTAAATCGGACTGATCCATTATGCAGGCCATAGACTTCTATTATGACGGAATGAATAACAGAATGCCTCTAAAGGCATTCTGTTATGCATTCCGTCATGGAACTGCGTTATGGTCCGTGGTAACGGAATCCATAACGCAATTCAGTAAATACCACAACACGAACCCGCACACGAACTTCAAAATATGAAATTCGCTCATCCCTACATCATACAGGTATATTAATAAAAAATAAAAAAAAGTTGTAATGCGATTTTAAAAAAAATGGTGTGGTCACTAAGGGGTTAAGAAACAAGAAGAAATTCAAGATGATTAAAATGCAAGCTATTCCTGTTCCATCTGCGGGCACAATGTTAAAGAACAGGGACAGCTGAGCAGGACACAAGCGTGTAAATACCCAATTCATTGATGTGCTAAAGACCGTCTGCCTATCACCAGTGGATGACAGCCTTCTCCATAGTCTTAGGTCTCATGCGCACGACCGTTCCGTTTTTTGCGGTCCGCAAAAAACGGAAGCCGCCCGTGTGCCTACCGCAATTTGCGGAACGGAACAGGCGGCCCATTGTAAAAATGCCTATTCTTGTCCGCAAAACGGACAAGAATAGGACATGTTATATTTTTTTGCGGGGCCTCGGAACGGAGCAACGGAGGCGGACAGCACACGGAGTGCTGTCCGCATCTTTTGCGGCCCCATTGAAGTGAATGGGTCTGCATCCAAGCCGCAAAAACTGCGGCTCGGATACGGACCATAACTACGGTCGTGTGCATGAGGCCTTAATGTTACAAACTGGGTGTCAATCACTCACTTGTGGTAGAAGGTAGAGCTCAGCGATTAATCAAAATTTAAGGGTCACTGAGTCTTGCTAAAACTTTTGATATGGCAAAGAGGCATATCAAAAGTTTTGATCAGTGGGGGTCTGTGCTGAGACCCTCACCGATCGCTAGAATGAGAAGAGAGAGAGGTGCCAGCATATCGCTCTCTCCATGATGCAGAGGACAGAGTCGAGCCCGTCCCCTGGAGGGAGAGCGCAATATGTGTGCGCTTCTCTCTCCTCGTTTTAGTGATCAATGTGTTCAGACTCCACCGTTAAAAACTTTTAATGTCTCTAGGATGTCTAGTTGTCCCAAAAATTCCGATGCACTCTACGTTATTGCTACTGACAGGTACTGCATTGGTATTTCTGGCAGCCAGCAAGGCAGCTAAGATGTTTTTGTAGCCTCCAGTCCCCTTGCTGTGATTAAGGCCCGCTGGCCATCTATACACAATGCAACACCTCCTATATCTATATATCCATTTACAGTGAAACTCCGAAACTCTGATGTATATCCATGGACTGGGAAATTCCATCATCTAAAATATATATACAGTATACAGAAATGTGTGAAAAAGAATGCTTCAAAAACTAGAAGTTAATAGTTTAATTGTATCAATTAACAAAGTGCAAAGTGAATTAACAAAAGAGAGATCTAAATCACATCAATATTTGGGATGACCACCCTTTGCCTTCTTCAACACAGCATCAGTTCTTCTAGGTGCACTTGCACACAGTTTTTGAAGGAACTCGGCAGGGAGGTTGTTACAAACATCTTGGAGAACTAACCACAGACAGACTGGACGATGTTGAGATCAGGGCCCTGTGGGGCGCTATCATCACTTCCAGGACTCCTTGTTCTTCTTTACACAGAAGATAGTTCTTAATGACATTGGCTGTATGTTTGGGGTCATTGACCTGCTGCAGATCAAATGTGGAGCCAATCAGACACCTCCCTGATTTTACATGATAGAGAAGTATCTGATAGTATTTCTCAGCATTGAGGACACATTAATCCTGACCAAATTCCCAACTCAGTTTGCTGAATTGCAGCCCCAAACGTGTAAGGAACCTCCACCATACTTCACTGCTTACTGCAGACACTAATTGTACCACCCTCTGGCTCTACAGCGAACAAACTGCCTTCTGATAGAGCCAAATACTTGACTCATCAGTCCAGAGCACCTGTTGCCATTTTTCTAGACCTCAGTTCTATGTTTTTGTGCATAGTTCGGTTGCTTGCCCTTATTTCCATGTTGAAGGTACTGTATGGATTTTTATGAACTACTATTCTTCCATGAAGATCACTTCTGGACAGACTTTTCCAAACTGTAGATGGGTGTACCTAGGTCCCACTGGTTCCTGCCAGTTCTAAGCTGCTAGCACTGCAGGACATTTTCCAATTTTGAAGAAAAGTATGTATGTATGATGTCTTTCATTTGCAGCACTAAGTTTCCTTGTCCGACCACTGTGTCTACGGTCCTCAACATTGCCGCTTCTTTGTACTGAGAAATCTAATGAAATCAAAGAACCACCACCATTAAAACATAACTTTTAATCCTATACTTAAAACCAAACATCAAGACCTCCGGTTCCGGCCCCAGAGATGTAGGAGTATGGAAGAGGACGCTCTGTGCCAATCCAAACCCATCCTCTACTTACCGCATACATCTCTCCCTGTCTCCCGTACCGGAGAGACCCGGACTTGATTCTGCCACGGATTAAGGATGTTTGGATTGTTTTAGAGCTCATGCAGACAAACTTATTTTCTTTCCGTGTCCGTTCCGTTTTTTTTGCGGACCGTATACGGAACCATTCTTTCAATGGGTCCGCAAAAAATAAAAAGGAAGGTATTCCGTTTCCGTATTTCCGTTCCGCAAAAAAAAGAACATGTCCTATTATGGTCCGCATTAGGGGGGCCAGCTGTTCGGTTCCGCAAAATACAGAAAGCGCACGGACGGCATTCGTGTTTTTTGCGGACCGCAAAATACATACGTCGTGTGCATGAGGCCTTATAATGATGAAGGGGGCAAAGAACTCTGCAGGGACTGGCCGCTCTAAATCAGCGAGACTCACCAAAATGGCGCCGCCTTCCCCGATGGCCTTGCAGACCTCACTACAGAAGAACCAATTGGACTCTGAACTGTCAGACCAGGAGGACTCCCAGCAGGTACCAGTAGACTATAAGAAACTAGCTGAACTGGTAGCCCGGCGCATGGCCCTGGATATTTCAGAGACCCTGGCCTGCACAGTGGCAAGCACATTGCAGAGCCTGCAGAAAGAGATACAGGAACAGGGCCAGCGAATAACAGAACTAGAACGGCAGGTCTTAACGCGAGAGACTGATGCAGAATATGCACGTATCAAGGTGCAAGACACCCAAAAAGAGATTCAGGAATTGTGGTCAAAGGTGAATGATCTAGAAAATAGGTCTCGCCGTAACAATTTAAGGATCCTGAACATACTGCAATCAGTACCGCCGTCGGAACTGCACCATGTGTGATTCAATGCTGCCTTCATTGCTGAGCCTGGACAATACATGTCGAGTAGAGCGGGCTCACTGGGTAGGGCCGTACCGCCCGCAAGGGCCCCTGAAGGAGGTCGAGACCTTGGGGAATAAAGTCATTGGGAGATCACGCCATGGGGGAGGGAGGTTCTCAGTCTGAATGTCAATGTCTCATGTAATTCCAGATTTTTCCAACTTTTGATTCTCCAGCACACGGATAGTCTCCTGGAACGTGAAGGGGTTGAGATTCCCACAAAAGCGCACCCTGGTCTTGCGACATTTAAAACGAGTAAAGGGGGTATTTTGCAATGCTCCACTAATGATCTGATAGATATTTGGAGGAGGGAGCACCTGGACACTAAAGAATATACTCACTACTCCCATGCAGAAAATTCATTGTCAATGATAGATTACAGTATGTTTACCAGCTCTCAGCTGGAAAGAAGGGTAGCATCTGCCGCGATAGAGGATTTTGTAATATCTGATCACGCCCCTGTGAGTATGGACCTGTGGGACCAGGTTCCCACAGGCGTAGAGTTAATATGGCATTCCCCTGGGTGGCTATATGAAGATGAGGAGTTCCGGGAGATCCTACGGGGATGGTGGATGGAGTACGCTTCTGACAATGCAGCCCATGATAGTCAGGCGGACTTGTTCTGGGAAACCTCAGTGGTCATGCGAGGTCGTCTGATATCCTATGCAGCGCACAAACGCAAAACTCTCCAGGCACAGTATGCACAGGCTAGTACTGCACTGAGGGAAGCATATACAAGATTCACAAATGACCCTACACTGGCTCACAAAACCTCTTGGGTCACGGCAAGGGCGACATTAAAACAGATCCTGACAAATAAAGAACAGCATAGGGGCTCTATCAGAAACGCTAAATACTTTCGGTTCGGGAACAAGATGGGTAGGCTGATGTCTAGTTTGGCAAAGGGAGCATAAGGCATTAAACCAGTGACCAGCCTGAGGTCAGAGGGGGTCACTTGACCTTTAACCCTAAGGAGATTAATCACATTTGTCACTCTTACTTTCAGGCCCTCTACTCAGGAGACTCTTTTGACTCACAGAGGGCGGCTGGCTACTTGGACCGTTTCTCCCTTCCGAAACTCTCTCCCGAGTAGGAGGCTTCCTTGAACAAACCGATCACATTGATGGAGGTACAGGGGGTGATTAGGGTGCTACCTGCAGGTAAGGCACCGGGTCCAGATGGGTTCTCAGGGGAGTATTATAAGATCTTGAAGGAACAGATTGCCCCCAGTTTGGTGAATTGGTATAATGACTTGTTACAGGGCCAGCCCCTCTCAGGCACAGCTAATATGGGACATATCCAGCTGTTGCCGAAACCACATAAAGACTTATCGTCCCCAGGGTCTTACCGCCCAATATCCTTAATCAATGTGGACGTAAAGATAGTATCTATTCTCCCCTACCTAGTGGGATCCCACCAAGTAGGTTTTGTGCAGGGACGGTCTGCACTAGTCAACATTAGAAAGGTATTGACTGTGTTAGATTAAGTGAGAGTGTGCCCTGGGTGTCACTCCCAACCATCCCTGCTTACGCTGGACGCGGAAAAAGCTTTTGACAACATTTGGTGGGGGTGGTTGGGAGTGGTGCTGGATACCATGAAATTCACAGGCAGCTTCCGCACATTCGTGAATGGCCTTTACCAATCTCCTAGGGCTCGAGTCTGCACGGGTAGCACTCTCTCTGACCCCTTTATACTGAGGAAGGGAACACATCAGGGTTGCCCTCTCTCGCCACCTTTGTTTAATCTGGTGCTGGAACCCCTGGCCCAGTGTCTGTTCCAGGAGGTCGACATATCGGGTGTGGCGGTTGGGATAGAGGTGGTTCAATTGGCGGCTTTTGCCGACGATATCCTCTTGTTTTTAGAGGACCCAATCAGGCATCTGAAAAGGATTTTAGGGATTCTGGAGGAGTTCGGGGAGGTGGCAGGTTTTAGGGTGAATGGTTGAAAGAGCGAACTCCTCTGTTTAAAGGCCAATTTCACGACAGCGGAACTGTCCCAAATGGGACTTTCAGTCTCTTTATCAAGGAACCATATCAGATATTTAGGAATATTGGTGGGTAAGACGCCAGAATCCCTTTTCCACCTTAATTTCCCCCCTTTAATCAGGAAGATAGTGAGGGAACTTAAAGGCTGGGACAATTTACCATTATCACTCTTGGGGAGAATCTATTTAGTTAAGATGATATCCCTCGCCCGACTGCTATGTCCGCTTCAGACAATTCCTCTACTTCTCACGCATAAAGATGTATCCAGCCTTCAGAAGGCCTTTATAGGGAAAGGGAAAAGACCCCGCATCTCTATGGCAAAGTTGTCCATTCCAAAATCTCAGGGTGGCATCGGCTATCCTCATTGCAGGGTTTACAATCTGGCGTGCCTTATGAGACATGTCTCAGACTGGTTAGGTCACACCAATACACATTCCAGTTATAGCCTGGAGAGTAACCTTGCAAGGCCATGGGCAGTGGCGTAACTAACGGGGAAGCAGGGGAAGCGGCTGAGAAGGGGCCCGGCACCCGGCAGCGTGCCCTGTCTATTCCTGCAGAGCTAGACAACATATGGGGGTCCCTCAGCTCTGAACCCCCCCTCCCAGTATACCAGACATAGGGGCTACGTGGCCGTGCCCTGCCGCTCAGTGTACATGCTAGATCCTTCTAAGCTACAGGACCTTTGATGATGTCATGACCATGTGACCAGTCATGTGGGTGGGAGGAGCCAGGCTGTGGGCTGGTAGCACCTTTATGATCCTCATCCGCTCCTCACTTTGGCTTGAACATGAGGTTAGCACCCTAGGACTTAGAATTCCGGGTACTTAGGGGTTAATGCCGGGATGTGTATGGCCTCATTCACACATTGCAGATTTAGTCAAATCTGCAAACAAGATGTACAGCGTGTAGCATAGCTGTGTCTGCCTGCCTACCCAGAACAGCTGTGTGTGGGGTGCATGTAGCAGAGCTAAGGGTGCTTCATGTGTATAATGCAGCAAATATAGGTGTATAGTGTGAATCCAGCACAGTAGTGTGTGTGGTGTATGTAGCAGAGCTGTATGAGACAGAGGAATGTATAATGTGCACAGCGGAGCTGTGTATGTAAAATGTGCAACACAGTGATATATAATGTGCCACCCAGAGCTGTGTGTGTATGCTGTGTGTGTGTGCGCATGTAGCAGAGCTGTGTATGTAAAATGTGCAACACAGTGATATATAATGTGCCACCCAGAGCTGTGTGTGTGTCTGTGTGAAGCAGAGTTGTGTATGTAAAATGTGCAAAAACCCTGATGCTCTCAAAAAGAGCAAGCAATATAAAACATTGTAGTTTGATACCTTTTATCCCTTAAAGACCGGGCCCATTTTCATTTTTACATTAGCCATAACCTTTTTATTTTTCCATTCACATAGTCATATGAGGGCTTATTTTGTGTGGGACAAGATGCATTTTTTAAATGCCGCCACTTAATTTACCATGTCTTGTATCAGAAAGCAGGAAAAAAATATATTTGTGGGTAACAAAAAAACACACACACAATTCCGCCAAGGTTTTTGACATCACAGCATTCACTAAAAATGACGTCTTTATTCTGCGGCTCAATACGATACTAAACTTGTATGGTTTTTATTTGGTTTAATTACTTTAAAAAATTACTTTTCTATATTTCGGTCTATGTGAGGGCTTGTTTTTGTGTAACGATCAGTAGTTTTCTTGTGGGGGGCATACAAAAATTTGCTAGTCACTTCTAGCTACGCCCCTGGCCATAGGATCTGGCTTCCCTTTTGCACCTTCCTTACTCTGAACTCCCGGGAGACATTAAGCAATGTCTAGTCCTAAAGCAGGGATGCTCAACCTGCAGCCCTCCAGCTGTTGTAAAACTACAACTACCATTATGCCCTGCTGTAGGATGATGGCTGTAAGCTGTTTGGGCATGCTGGGAGTTGAAGTTTTGCAACAGCTGTAGGGCCGCAGGTTGGGCATCCCTGTCCTAAAGGATACTATAGCAGCATGGAAAGAGGTCCGGAGTTGATTTAAAGTGTCATATCAGATCTCTAAGTACTTGTCCCTGTGGCGGAACCCAGGGTTTCCTCAGGGAGATACAAATAAAATGTTTGTGAAGTGGAGTGAAGGGGGGATAATGCTGAATGATTTAAGGCAGCTTGAGGAGCACCGTTGGTTGTCATTGGAAGAGTTACACAGTCAATTTCAGGTCCCGGTCACCAGCTATCTACCTTATGCACAGATTAAAAAGTTTTGTGGGAACTGCGGAAAAAGTATTTCGATGAGTATATCAAAGGGGGTCAGGTACGAAGGTCCATAACCTGGTTATACAGGGGCCTTTTGTCTCGTCTGCTGGATTCTACATTTCTTACAGTCTTTTAAATCATGGAGTAGGATCTTAGTGGATAATGGTTTACAAAAAAAAGATTGTGGAGGGGATGGATAGAGTCCGCAAAGCAGTTATCAACGAACAGTGAAGGGGAATCTCACTTTCGTTTCAAACATGGGGCTATATATGCCTTTAATTTTCCACCACATCCAGCAGCCCCACACCAATTGGTAGCATGCCCTAAATGTTCTCTCGCAGCAGCGGATTTATACCACTGCATGTGGCAGTGCCCCTCAAGCATTTCTTTCTTGACAAATAGCTTATATCTGAGAAATCTGGGATGTTGAATTACCATTAACACCCCAGGTCCTATTGTTTTACACGGAACCTGAGGCTGGTCTGTTCCTGTTAACTGCGGTGGCGGTACTTCAGGTGGCAAAGTGAACGCTGCTCCACTTCTGGTTAAGGCCTAAAGTTCCCACGGTATATGAGGTGACCAACCAATTGGCTTTATATATCCATCATGACAGAACATATGCTCAGCAACATAAGGTTACCAAAACGACCCCCTTTTTCAGAAAGTTTATAAGAGCTTCTCACTAGCGATGAGCGAATTGCATAATACTTTGTTTGAATACTGTATGGAGCGAGCGCTCCGTACAGTATTAGAATGTATTGGCTCCTATGAGCCGAAGTTATTACTTCGCAAACTCTCGCGAGACTTCGCATAATAACTTCATAAATCAATTACTACTGTAAAAAAAAACATTTCCCAAACTCGGGTCCAGTTTCAAGTGTTCTATTATGCGAATCATATTATTCGCATGTTTCATCCGAAGTCGATTCGCTCATCCCTACTTCTCATTATAGGGAAGCCATTACCCTTATTGTGACACCGTTTAAATACACGGAATGGTACCTAAAGGCCAATATAGGGGGAAGGTTGGGTGCTTTAAAGGTGTGTTGATTTTCTTGGAGACACATGAATGGCGATCTATTAGTGTGTTGGTGGTATGAGATCAATGGAATTTGGGTTAGGGTCTAATGAGGGGAGGGGAATGTTATTTGTCAATATGTGGTCACTGGTTCTGATATGAACAGCGAAAAGCTAGTCCACATGTCTTATGTGGTATATGGAAAAATCAAACAGATTTACAAAAACAAAACACAACACCAAACACTCAACCCCTTACATAATAAATCGATAACTGGAGGAGAAGGCAAATAAGACTGACTTTGGAAGAGAAACTCCTCCTAGTGTCTGTCCCTATAAATGGAATGGCCGCCCTGATAAGAGTGATTCCATATCAGGAACCTCCTAATATGCCCCAGGAATGCCCGGACAAAAGGGATAGAAACTATCACCTGACCACCAATGGAATTCTACAGTCCGTAATTCTGACATAGAACCACTACCATTTGTTGTGTGACTTCATTTGATATTAAAGGGGATGTCTAATTTTTTACATTAGTCATGGGAGAACCCCTTGAAAATGCCATTGTATATTTGACTCACCAATGGTCGACTAGTTGAAACTGTGATGTAAATGAGAAATGCAGGCAAATACTTATCCATTACATCAGGGAGCCATCTGATTGGCTCTAAATACACTGCTCAAAAAAATAAAGGGAACACAAAAATAACACATCCTAGATCTGAGTTAATTAAATATTCTTCTGAAATACTTTGTTCTTTACATAGTTGAATGTGCTGACAACAAAATCACACAAAAATTAAAAAAATGGAAATCAAATTTTTCAACCCATGGAGGTCTGGATTTGGAGTCACACTCAAAATTAAAGTGGAAAAACACACTACAGGCTGATCCAACTTTGATGTAATGTCCTTAAAACAAGTCAAAATGAGGCTCAGTAGTGTGTGTGGCCTCCACGTGCCTGTATGACCTCCCTACAACGCTTGTGCATGCTCCTGATGAGGTGGCGGACGGTCTCCTGAGGGATCTCCTCCCAGACCTGGACTAAAGCACTGGACAGTCTGTGGTGCAACGTGACGTTGGTGGATAGAGCGAGACATGATGTCCCAGATGTGCTCAATTGGATTCAGGTCTGGGGAACGGGCGGGCCAGTCCATAGCATCAATGCCTTCGTCTTGCAGGAACTGCTGACACACTCCAGCCACATGAGGTCTAGCATTGTCTTGCATTAGGAGGAACCCAGGGCCAAAGGCACCAGCATATGGTCTCACAAGGGGTCTGAGGATCTCATCTCGGTACCTAATGGCAATCAGGCTACCTCTGGCGAGCACATGGAGGGCTGTGCGGCCCTCCAAAGAAATGCCACCCCACACCATTACTGACCCAATGCCAAACCGGTCATGCTGGAGGATGTTGCAGGCAGCAGAACGTTCTCCACGGCATCTCCAGACTCTGTCACATGTGCTCAGTGTGAACCTGCTTTCATCTGTGAAGAGCACAGGGCGCCAGTGGCGAATTTGCCAATCTTGGTGTTCTCTGGCAAATGCCAAACATCCTGCACGGTGTTGGGCTGTAAGCACAACCCCCACCTGTGGACGTCGGGCCCTCATATCACCCTCATGGAGTCTGTTTCTGACCGTTTGAGCAGACACATGCACATTTGTGGCCTGCTGGAGGTCATTTTGCAGGGCTCTGGCAGTGCTCCTCCTGTTCTTCCTTGCACAAAGGCAGAGGTAGCGGTCCTGCTGCTGGGTTGTTGCCCTCCTACGGCCTCCGCCACGTCTCCTGATGTACTGGCCTGTCTCCTGGTAGCGCCTTTATGCTCTGGACACTATGCTGACAGACACAGCAAACCTTCTTGCCACAGCTCGCATTGATGTGCCATCCTGGATAAACTGCACTACCTGAGCCACTTGTGTGGGTTGTAGACTCCGTCTCATGCTACCACTAGAGTGAAAGCACCGCCAGCATTCAAAAGTGACCAAAACATCAGCCAGGAAGCATAGGAACTGAGAAGTTGTCTGTGGTTACCACCTGCAGAACCACTCCTTTATTGGGGGTGTCTTGCTAATTGCCTATAATTTCCACCTGTTGTCTATCCCATTTGCACAACAGCATGTGAAATTGATTGTCACTCAGTGTTGCTTCCTAAGTGGACAGTTTGATTTCACAGAAGTGTGATTGACTTGGAGTTACATTGTGTTGTTTAAGTGTTCCCTTTATTTTTTTGAGCAGTGTATATTCTGCAGCAGGACAACGGCCCCGAACATAAAGCCAATGTTCTATCTTCAGGGGCCCAGAGAGCCCTGGTGTCAACATCATCCAGTCTGTTTGGGATTATATGAGGAGGCCGAAGGATTTGAGAAAGCCTACATCTACAGAAGATCTGTGGTTAGTTCTCCAAGATGTTTGGAAAAACCTCGCTTCAAAAACGGTGTGCTAGTGCACCTAGAAGAACTGATGCTGTGTTAAAGGCAAAGGGTGGTCACGCCAAATATTGACTGGATTTAGATTTATTTTGTTCATTTTAGTTTACACACATACCACAGTCTTATACAGTATAACTCCCATCATCTCTGGTATACATCCGTATCCTCTATTAATACATGCTGCATTTATGTGATAGTAAAGTATACATATTCTATGGTTAACCATTTATTAATCCTTTGGCACAATCTGCCTTACATTTACAGAGCAGGTGCTAAGTGGCTAACAGCAAGCCCCGTAAATGTTCATTATGGGCATGGTGTCAATGCAGGAACTGTGCCCACACCATCCGCAGAAGTGGTACACCTGACAGTCTAGTACACCTGCCGCGTGTATTTACAACCTCCGTTGTATGAGCAAATACTTCATAAATCTGAATTCAGAATTCTCTCAGCCACTCATTTCATGGGCATGTAGAGTAGCCATCATAAAAATGATGATGCTACCGACCATCTTGTATGTTTTTCGAACAGTGGTGATCCCGGTCCCGACAGCATACTTCCAGTCCCTGCAAAAACTGCTCACCGACTTTCTCTGGGAGGGGAGAAGACCTAGAATTCGCTTCTCCACAATGTCTAGACTCTAGACCTTGGGCGAAGGGGGGAATGAGCATTCCCGATGTTAAAAAATATTACTGGGCAACTATCCTCACACAAATGACAGACTGGTGGTTAAATAATACAGACAAAAGATGGGTCGCCCTGGAACTATCTACTAGTAGCCGCCCTCTCATTTCAGCATTTGACACTCAATCTAAGAACAAGGTGGGAATGGTGTCCTCACACAAATGACAGACTGGTGGTTAAATAATACAGACAAAAGATGGGTCGCCCTGGAACTATCTACTAGTAGCCGCCCTCTCATTTCAGCATTTGACACTCAATCTAAGAACAAGGTGGGAATGGTGTCCTCACTATTGAGTGTTAAGGAATCATGCACAGATTGGAAAAATGCAGTTACCGTATTTTACAGATCTGCCCACAGCTACAATAGAGAAGCTGCCTATACTATATCTTAATGTCTGGATTCCAGACTTACATCTCGATAACTGGGTAACAGCGGGCCTGCACTGCATTAAGCAACTATATGAAGGATCACTCTTATGTACCTTTGAAAATATATCCCAAAACTTTTCCATATCACAGAAAGACTTTTACAAATTCCTGAGAATTAGACACGCACTATCCAGTCAGGAAATTTCCACTTTTCGCTTTCCGCCCAAATTCAGGATTTCCTCTCTGTCACCACGACTTCCATCACAGGTATTTCCTTCTTTTACAATATATTATCCACCCCAAATATATCTGAAAAACCACCTTTTGTGCTGAAATGAGAAAAGGAGCTGGAAGCCACACATTCTGTAGAAGAATGGAATGCAGCATTCCCTATAGTAAAACAGGTATCCAGGGGCGCTACCCATTGGGAAACCGCTTTTAAAATTCTTCTCCGCTGGTATCTAACTCCTGCACATATACATAAAATTAAAAAATACATTGGAACATATAAGCATGTAGAGGGACTGTACTCCAGTATTTGCTTTTTGGAAAGCAACTTTTTGTCTACTACATTCTATCACTGGGGTAGAGATCCCTTTATCGCCATCTTTAGCCTTCTGTTTCGTAGGTCTGGATGACCTCCCCCCACACATGAGACTAGTATGCGGTCAAGCAATATTAGCAGCTAGAGCTAGGATTGCAAAAACTTGGAAATCCAGTGCACCTCTGACATTACAGGAATTAATGTCTACAATCAGAGCAGCTTATGATCTAAAGAAACTATACGCTATTAGAACACACTCATGGAATAAAGTGGCCCCAAAATGGGAACCATGGATTCAGTTTTCAAGTTCTCAACTATCTTTAGATTGGTTTATAATTACCCACTTGGATCGTGCAACCATGCGGTGCTACACTACTTGGTTTTTGTAAAATGCCACATGTCATTATGCCCAAGTCTGCCATGTTTTTTCTTAATGCTCTAAATTGTATTGTCATTTAGTTGTTTACTTAATGTATTCATTATCGATTTACTTAAATCTACTATGGCATATATCCCTGCGTGGTATTATACTAAGTCATTCATTTTATATGCATCTCTTCTGTAATGTTGTACATTGACAATTATTAATAAAACTTAAGTGATAAAAAAAAAATAAAAAAAAATCTGAATTCAGAGGAAGGAGAAAGGTCACACAGTAACATTATTATTAATAAAAATATATCACACATACAACAACTTTGCAAGCCAGGATGCTGCTTTATTTTTCGGTTTCCAGGAGAACAGACCCACAAGTCTGGACAAATACATTTCTCAGTTACTTATGAACACAGAGCAGAAAGGGGTAATTGAATTGTACAGCAATGGTGACCTCCTCCATTCTAGGAGCTGATGAACTACAATCCCCAGCAGAATAGTCAGATGTTGCCGGGTACTGAAGACCTGACTGGCTGCACTAGAGAAATGGAATCTCTCCAGCAGTAGATGAGCAGGGAATGGATGAAAACACATGCTGTAGAGATAGCTACTGTTTGGGGAGACTGATGCTGGCATGCCTTTAAAGAGGTATTCCAGTTGTTGTAAGTTATGCCCTATCCAAAGTATAGGGGATAACTATTATTAGATTACATCGTAGGGGTCATAGTGCTGTACTGGCTATCTCCAATAGAAATTAATGGATAGGGGATAACTGGAAATAACTGGAATACCCCTTTAAGCACCCTCCTGGCTTTTTTTGCCTGATCAATAAAAAAACATAAACAACCAACCAAACACACAATAATTTAAAGGATTTAGCTGTCGTCGGCTTCCAGGTTGATATTGTTTCCAAACTTGGCGTACAGCTGGACTTTGAGATCACCAAGGACTTGCTGGATAGATTCTACTCGTGACTGTAAAGAATCAATTTCATCCTGTAATCCTTTCTGCACAAAAATAAGGAGGGGGGAGAAACATTACATCAATTTGCAAACAGTCAAGATTGAAAGGGTTTTTTGAGATAAAGAGGACCTTTCACCGATCCTGACATTGTGAACTAAGTATCATGACATATACAGCGGCACCCAGGGATCTCACTGCACTTCTTATTATCCCTGGGCGCCGCTCCGTTCTCCCGTTACGTCCTCCGGTATGTTCGGGGACTTGGTTATAGTAGGCGGAGTCTGCCCTTGTTCTGCGGGCGTCTCCTTCTCCTAGGCTGTAGCGCTGGCCAATCGCAGCGCAGAGCTCACAGCCTGGGAGTTTTTTTTTTTTTTCTCCCAGGCAGTGAGCTCTGCGCTGCGATTGGCCAGCGCTACAGCCTAGGAGAAGGAGACGTCCAGCAGAACAAGGGGAGACTCCGCCTACCATAACCAAGTCCCCGAACATACCGGAGGACATAAACGGGAGAACGGAGCGGCGCCCAGGGATAATAGTAAGTGAAGTGAGATCCCTGGGCGCCGCTGTATATGTCATGATACTTCGTTCACAATGTCAGGATCGGTGAAAGGTCCTCTTTAAATAAAAAGGCAGCAGCGAAAAATGGTTTAACTTTACAGTCAATGCAAGTAACGTGCGACAATCTTCTCTGCGACCATTTTGCAATTTGGCTGTGTTTTTACAGCCAAGTCACAGGCAAATTACTGCCAAGTATCACAAACTTTTCTGAGGCTTGCTATCGCGGGACACGTTTCACTGCATAGCTCCAGACTTAACCATTGTACCAGGGTGAAGCTTCATTTAAAGAAGACCGGCCCTTTAATGTAAAAATGGATATCTGCACTTTTAACATTCACTCTACGCCAACAAGTACTTCTTTGCCTGGTAAGTTGTAGGCTCACCAATTCTCTACCCACCACCTGATGACAAAGGATTAATATGTTTTTGCCTTGTAATATATATATATATATATATATATATATATATATATATATATATATATATATATATATATATATATATATCACAAGAAGATAGAAAAATGGGCAGCACTCCGGTCTTGTGATAGAAAATAGGTGATGTTTTATTCACACCCAAACGCAATGCAGCATTTCAGCCCTCTCAATGGAGCCTTATATACACTGCTCAAAAAAATAAAGGGAACACTTAAACAACACAATGTAACTCCAAGTCAATCACACTTCTGTGAAATCAAACTGTCCACTTAGGAAGCAACACTGAGTGACAATCAATTTCACATGCTGTTGTGCAAATAGAATAGACAACAGGTGGAAATTATAGGCAATTAGCAAGACACCCCCAATAAAGGAGTGGTTCTGCAGGTGGTGCCACAGACCACTTCTCAGTTCCTATGCTTCCTGGCTGATGTTTTGGTCACTTTTGAATGCTGGCGGTGCTTTCACTCTAGTGGTAGCATGAGACGGAGTCTACAACCCACGCAAGTGGCTCAGGTAGTGCAGTTTATCCAGTATGGCACATCAATGCGAGCTGTGGCAAGAAGGTTTGCTGTGTCTGTCAGCGTAGTGTCCAGAGCATGGAGGCGCTACCAGGAGACAGGCCAGTACATCAGGAGACGTGGAGGAGGCTGTAGGAGGGCAACAACCCAGCAGCAGGACCGCTACCTCCGCCTTTGTGCAAGGAGGAACAGGAGGAGCACTGCCAGAGCCCTGCAAAATGACCTCCAGCAGGCCACAAATGTGCATGTGTCTGCTCAAACGGTCAGAAACAGACTCCATGAGGGTGATATGAGGGCCCGACGTCCACAGGTGGGGGTTGTGCTTACAGCCCAACACCATGCAGGACGTTTGGCATTTGCCAGAGAACACCAAGATTGGCAAATTCGCCACTGGCGCCCTGTGCTCTTCACAGATGAAAGCAGGTTCACACTGAGCACATGTGACAGACGTGACAGAGTCTGGAGACGCCGTGGAGAACGTTCTGCTGCCTGCAACATCCTCCAGCATGACTGGTTTGGCATTGGGTCAGTAATGGTGTGGGGTGGCATTTCTTTGGAGGGCCGCACAGCCCTCCATGTGCTCGCCAGAGGTAGCCTGACTGCCATTAGGTAGATGAGATCCTCAGACCCCTTGTGAGACCATATGCTCGTGCGGTTGGCCCTGGATTCCTCCTAATGCAAGACAATGCTAGACCTCATGTGGCAGGAGTGTGTCAGCAGTTCCTGCAAGACGAAGGCATTGATGCTATGGACTGGCCCGCCCGTTCCCCAGACCTGAATCCAATTGAGCACATCTGGGACATCATGTCTCGCTCTATCCACCAACGTCACGTTGCACCACAGACTGTCCAGGAGTTGGCAGATGCTTTAGTCCAGGTCTGGGAGGAGATCCCTCAGGAGACCGCCCGCCACCTCGTCAGGAGCATGCACAGGCGTTGTAGCGAGGTCATACAGGCACGTGGAGGGGACACACTACGGAGACTCATTTTGACTTGTTTTAAGGACATTACATCAAAGTTGGATCAGCCTGTAGTGTGTTTTTCCACTTTAATTTTGAGTGTGACTCCAAATCCGGACCACTTTAATTTTTGTGCGATTTTGTTGTCAGCACATTCAACTATGTAAAGAACAAAGTATTTCAGAAGAATATTTAATTAATTCAGATCTAGGATGTGTTATTTTTGTGTTCCCTTTATTTTTTTGAGCAGTGTATATATATATATATATATATATTAGGGATCGACCGATTATCGGTTTGGCCGATATTATCGGCCGATATTGAGGATTTTGAACGTTATCGGCATCTATTTTGCCGATATACCGATAACGTATTGGGAACACAGAACGCGCTGCTCTCAGCGCGTTCTGTGTTCCCTCCGCAGCACAGGGGAGAAGGAAGCAGTGTCTCCTCCCCCTGTGATGCTGCTGCCGCTGCCTCCTATGACAGGACGGAAGACAAGAGGAGGGGAGGGGCTGTGGCCGCTGCGCCACCAATGAAGATGAGTCTTTCATTAATTCAAATACAGGAGGCGGGAGCTGGCTGCAGAATCACATAGCCGGCTCCCGACCTCTATGAACGGCAGCTGCGGTCCGCGGTAGTTAACCTCTTAGGTGCCGCGGATCGCAGCTACCGCTCATAGAGGTCGGGAGCCGGCTATGTGATTCTGCAGCCAGCTCCCGCCTCCTGTATGTGAAAGAGAGGTATCTTCATTGGTGGCGCAGTGCGCCCCCCCCCCCCTCAAGCAGTGCGCCCCCCACCCCAATAGTAAAAACAGTGGTGGCGCAGTGCGCCCCGCCCCCCCTCAAGCCCCCTAGTATTAGTCATTGGTGGCGCAGTGCGCCCCCCACCCCATCCCAATAGTAAAAACATTGGTGGCGCAGTGCGCCCCCCCCCCCCCCCCCCCAGTTCTAATCATTGGTGGCAGTGGCCACAGGATCCCCTCTCCCCTGCTCCTCCGATCGGAGCCCCAGCAGTGTAAGCCTGGGGCTCCGATCGGTTACCATGGCAGCCAGGACGCTATTGAAGCCCTGGCTGCCATAGTCAGCTCCATGCTGCTGTGTGCACAGAGCACAGGGCAGCAGGGAGAGTGCGAGATCCTATTCACTTTGATAGAGATCTATCAGGGTTATTGGGACAAGGGTTCTAGTCCCTAAGGGGGCTAAAAGTTAGCAAAAAAAATAAATAAAAATATTAAGTATAAATGAAAAAGATTTACAAAAAAAATAAAATAATAATACACGTTAACAATAAACATTAATTTTCAGCAGATTTGTGTAGGACATTTTTTTTTTTCCTCAAAAATAAAAATACCCAGAATATCGGTATAAATTATCGGCTATCGGCCTGAAAGTTGACAAATTAACGGTATCGGCCCTAAAAAATCAATATCGGTCGATCCCTAATATATATCCATCCATCCATAGAAAAGGTCAGGCAGCACTCCGTCATATGTAGCTGTAGTCCCCCGATGCAGGACAGGATAAATAACAAAGAAAATCCGCAGCACTCCTTGCCAGGGACTTGATGGAGAAATGCATAGGGAGAAGGCGTCTTTGCTTGTATGGGAGCACACTCCCATACAAGCAAAGACGCCTTCTCCCTATGCATTTCTCCATCAAGTCCCCGGCAAGGAGTGCTATATATATATATATATATATATATATATATATATATATATATATATATATTACACATACATACATATACACACACACACACAGTGGATATAAAAAAAGTCTACACACCCCTGTTAAAATGTCAGGTTTCTGTGATGTAAAAAAAAAAAAAAAAAAAAAAAGTGTGCACACCCTCTTATAACTGGGGATGTAGCTGTGTTCAGAATTAAGCAATCACATTAAAAATCATGTTAAATAGGAGTCAGCATACACCTGCCATCATTTAAAGTGCCTCTGATTAACCCCAAATAAAGTTCAGCTGCTCTAGTTGGTCTTTCCTGAAATTTTCTCTCTCTCACATCCCACAGCAAAAGCCATGGTCCACAGAGAGCTTCCAAAGCATCAGAGGGATCTCATGTAAAAGGTATCAGTCAGGAGAAGGGTACAAAAGAATTTCCAAGGCATTAGATATACCATGGAACACAGTGAAGACAGTCATCAAGTGGAGAAAATAGGGCACAACAGTGACATTACCAAGAACTGGACGTCCCTCCAAAATTGATGAAAAGACGAGAAGAAAACTGGTCTGGGAGGCTACCAAGAGGCCTACAGCAACATTAAAGGAGCTGCAGGAATATCTGGCAAGTACTGGCTGTGTGGTACATGTGACAACAATCTCCCGTATTCTCCAAATGTCTGGGCTATGGGGTAGAGTGGCAAGATAATAGCCTTTTCTTACGAAGAAAAACATCCAAGCCAGGCTACATTTTGCAAAATCACATCTGAAGTCTCCCAAAAGCATGTGGTAAAAGGTGTTATGGTCTGATGAAACCAAGGTTGAACTTTTTGGCCATAATTCCAAAAGATATGTTTGGCGCAAAAACAACACTGTACATCACCAAAAGAACACCATACCCACAGTGAAGCATGGTGGTGGCAGCATCATGCCAAGGGGCTGTTTTTCCTCAGCTGGACTGGGGCCTTAGTTAAGCTAGAGGGAATTATGAACAGTTCCAAATACCAGTCAATATTGGCACAAAACCTTCAGGCTTCTGCTAGAAAGCTGAACATGAAGAGGAACTTCATCTTTCAACATGACAACGACCCAAAGCATACATCCAAATCAACAAAGGAATGGCTTCACCAGAAGAAGATTAAAGTTTTGGAATGGCTCAGCCAGAGCCCAGACCTGAATCCGATTGAAAATCTGTGGGGTGATCTGAAGAGGGCTGTGCACAGGAGATGCCCTCGCAATCTGACAGATTTGGAGTGTTTTTGCAAAGAAAAGTAGGCAAATCTTGCCAAGTCAAAATGTGCCATGCTGATAGACTCATACCTAAAAAGACTGAGTGATGTAATAAAATCAAAAGGTGCTTCAACAAAGTATTAGTTTAAGGGTGTGCACACTTATGCAACCATATTATTTTATTTTTATATTTTTTTACACCACAGAAACCTGACATTTTAACAGGGGTGTGTAGACTTTTTATATCCACTGTATATATATTACACACAATGTCTCATTATATATATATATATATATATATATATATATATCATTTTGTAGCCCAAAATGAGAAAAATGCAATCATTAAAAAAATTGCCCCAGAAAGTGGACAATAAACTGAAATTAAACCTGGCCAAACTGGAATCAGAACTAATGGATATGAAATAAGGTAATTTTTTGCTATAAAATCATCCACACCTCGTTCTGTGTAAAGAAATCTAACAGAAAGAAACATAACATGTCCCGTGTGAATTTCAGCTCTATGGAACTGGATTCCTCGGCCTGAGAACCTGGATGTATTTTATATGGATGAAAAAAGTAATTCACATTTTATCGAGAATCAGAGAAATAGATCTAGTGTTCCCAATCGTGTAACAAAGTTAAAAAAAGAAGCAGAGGGAAAAAACAAATCCTTGATATCTGCGAGGTCACGAGAAATAAATGAACTGCAGGGTTTAAACTTATCAGAGAAAATCCTCTGGCCAGATCACTTGGACGTCTTCTCTAAAGGACTGACTTCTGCTCCAACTTACAGTAGCATAGGAAGGTGAGAAGCACTGCTCACCGAGACCTCTCAGAAGGACCATTTGGTCTCCATGTCATCAAAAATTTCCGTGTTTATTTCACCAAACAAGCGACGTTTCGATTAGGAGTCTTTTTCAAGCTCGAAATTTTGAAAAAGACTCTGAGTCGAAACGTGGCTTGTTTGTTGAAATAAACCCGGAAATTTGTGAAGACATGGAGTGCCGCAGTATCTTCTAATCTGTATGATTCTGCTCCAACTTGCCACTTTAATGTCTACAACACGGCACTTGATGTCAGTAAATTAGCTGGAGACCTTACTGTCAGGAAGCATTTCTCCTCAGCAGACGATAGCCCTAATTCACTAGCAGTGAGTGATCCAGTGAGAAATGCTTCTGAACAAAGAGGTCACGATAATCTTACGTTTTCTTTTAAGGAACAAATTGTCCTAACTGAATTCTATCAACTCCAAAGGGACTCTGCTGGAAATAAAAGCACGGGTCAATCTGCTCATTCTACAAGTATAAATCCCTGTCTTTATCCTCTGCAATCACGCTCCCCAGCCCGGGATCGCTTCCAGGAGCTCGTGGAGTGCGACTCAACCCTTCTGTCTGAACAAAGGAATATGTCACATAATAAATAGAATCTGACAGAGGGTCAGAGATTGGCTATAGGAACACTGAAAGATATGGAGGAGACAGTCATTCGACAATTTGATAAGAGGTGGGGGGGTATCATAGTTCTTGATGGTGGGTTATATAAAAATCGGAATTTACGAATGTTAGACACCTAGACGAAGTCATTTGCCGAAATGCGCATCAGGTGTGGACGCAGTTCCCCTCTTTTACTTCATCTACGGATCAGTATCTGGTGATCTATTGTTCTTTTTGGGGTTACATCTACTGCACAGTTGATACTTTGATTATGTTGGTTTGGTCCTGGGATATACAATCTTTTTCTCATTACCATACATGTATTTTGATATTTGTGGCGGTATATGTACCTTAGTGTATTCACTACACATATATATATATATATATATTTATATATTTTTTTTACCACTTTTTCTTATATACTCAGGCAATGCAGTCCTTTTCATGAAGTATGCCTCATTTTTATGTATGGTAATATATATTCTTAAGATATTTTCATTAAAGTATGCATTATTTTAACATCTATTGCGGTTCTAGCACTTTTTTTTTTTTTTTGCTTTGGGGTTTTTTCAGTTCTTGGTGCAGTCCAGACATCTTGTGTAATTATTTTTACTGTTACTTAGCCATTTGCGATTAGTGTGTTTTTTGAACCACTTTTTTTTGTGGTATGAATGTATACAGTAAGTAATGCCGTTATACAAACTGAAATTACCGGCTCTGGTCCATGATGAGTCTCTGGGTGTTCTTTCAACAAGCAGAATACATTATATAGAACACCCAGTGTCCCCATCTACTATTCTTTACTAAAAGTACATAAACTGGGGTTTCCTCCTTCCCTTCGTCCATTTGTGGATTAATTCGTTAGTTCATTTAATGAAGGAGATTTATCAAGATTGGTGTACACACATGCCACACTGGTGTGAGATGCGCTTAATTTATTAATTACTGCAAGAAAATTTAGACTAGCACATCCACAGGTTATGACTAAGAACTGAGAAAAGTTCAAAAGATGTTAACCTGTTACGGCAGTGGGTAAAGGTGCACCCTGGATGTATTCACACTATGAAATGCAATAAAGACAAAGCAACTGTTTGAGGTTTTGGATGCTGGAACTCTCCTTTTTCGTACTCTACATAGAAGAATGGTCCGGTCTTGTCCCGTGCATCCACGTCTATGGTGAGCTGGAAACCGCAACTTTTTATTACAATATATTAGCACATCCAAAGTCACAGGTGCACATCCATAAAGCTTGCATGCAGACAGCAAACTGTTATACATGCAAACAATAGAACTAGGGATTAGGGCTGAAACGATTACTCGATTGAATCATTTAATTCGACACAAAAAAATACTCGATGCAAAGATTTGTTTGTGTCATGTGACCACGAAGCGGGAGTGCAGCGCTTGCTATTACTCACCGATCCGTGGTCACCCACCGGCCTGTACCATGCTGCAACCGCCGGCTGTCGGACAGCAGCTTCATTGCCAACCTCCCCAATGGCTACATGACCGACCTGCAGTGCCCCGAGCCCCCCCCCCCCCATCCACCGGGCCGGACAGGAGCAGGCACAGTGGGGCGCATGTGGCGGGGGGCTTCTTCTCTTCCATCACCAACGTGGTCAAACAGATGGCGGCCTCGGCGGGTCTGGGGGAGCAGAGTGCAGGGGGCCCCAGGAGGAAGTCCCGTATCCTGCTGGCGGTAGATGACCCCTACACCGACTGGTGAGTCCTTGGACGTTATATGTGTGCACTGGATCATGGGGGCCCTCACCTGCAGGGGCCCCGATGTACACAAGGTGTCCCCTGAGTGCGTTAGGTTCCGCATAGACTTGGGGGAGCCCCTGGATCATGTCAGCTGTGGGGGCCCCAGCTCCCCCCAATGTACTGGTGTGCAAACTGGTTTACATTCCACAGGGACTGGGGGGACTCCCTGTTTAATGTTAGGGGTCCCCCAAAAAATGTATGCAAATTATTTCTTTATATTCCACATCCTGCATTCTAGGGGCCTCTATGTTAGATTGCCATAGGGCGCCGCCCCCCCGAAAACTATATGTAAAATATATTATGTCATGTACACAGGGGCCCCTGTGTTAGATTGCCATAGGACCTCCAGCAAAATATGTGGAAATTATATTATTGCTTTATATGTCATGTAGACAGAGGGCCCTGTATATGATTGCCATAGGGTGCCCAGCCCGCTCCCCAATAATATATATGGAAATTATTGCTCTATATGTCATGTAGATAGGTGCGCCCCCTGGTGTCCAGGATTCCCCATACTGACTGGAGAGTTCCCCTATAATGAGACCTCCTACACCATGTCAATGTAATGTCTACCAGTCACTGCTGGTACGGCATGTACTGTATTATATATGACGGGGATCTACGTGTGTATGTTTATGTTGTATACATGCACATGGATATAATATACATAATGCTGCGCTGCGTCTCCAGGAATGTGACCTCTCGGAGAGAACTGTTGCATTATGGAAAGTACTGAGAGTATAATGTGTCGTATGTGATACGCTGACAGATGTAACATGTATATAGATGGTGGCACAGGGGGGCAGTGTTCCCTCTAAGCCTTCGCAGCTGCTGAGCGGGGTCGGCTCAGAGCTGGGCACAGCGCCATCAAATGTGGGCGATAGGAAAACCTAAGATAATTGTCACTTCAAAGAGCATACAAACCTCTGCGCCATCCCATACAATACAGTATAACCCCTGCACCATCCCGTACAATATACAGTATAACCCCTGCACCATCCCGTACAATATACAGTATAGTCCTCTCTGTTATCACTGGACATTGCTCTCCATATATAACCCATACAGGGAAAAAAAATCTTTGTTCCAGAGAACTTACATAGAAAAACTAATAACCAAGAGGCTAAACAAAACCCAGTTTCTGACCCTTATGTTAAAACATAACTTTCATTTGATTGCTTTAATACCTAAAGGGAAAAAATAATTAAAAAAAAAGCTGCTGTTTCTCTAGATGACCTTATGTTGATAGTAGTGGTAATAGAGTCTCAAGGGTCTATAAAAGCAGCTACACTATTTTTTACAAAGCATTGAAACTCTATTAACACTACTATCAACATAAGGTCATCTAGAGAAACCGTAGGTTTTTATTTATTTTTTCTTTCTCTTTAGGTGTTAAAACATAACTTTAATTAGATTGCTCTAACACCTAAATGGGAAAAATAAGAATTTTAAAAACCTGCTTTTTCGTCTAGATGACCTTATGTTAATAGTTAATAGTAGTGTTAATAGAGTCCCAAAGGTCTGTAAAAATAGTGTAGCTGCTTTTATAGACCATTGAGACTCTATTACCACTACCATAAACATAAGGTCATCTAGAGAAACAGCAGGTTTTTAAAATAATTTGGGGGATCTGTGGATGACACATTGTTATGGGGGACCTGTGGATAACACACACTGTTATGGGGGACATTATACAGGGGTAATATAACTGAGGGGTATCAGGTAAATTATACAGGGGGTAATATAACTAAGGGGTATCAGGGTACACTATACAGGGGTAATATAAGTTATATTACCCCTGTATAATAATGTCCCCTGATACCCCTTAGTTATATTACCCCTGTATAATAATGTACACTGATACCCCTTAGTTATATTACCCCGCCCTGTATATTTTAACCTGATACCCCTCAGTTATATTATATAACTGAGGGGTATCAGGGTACATTATACAGGGGGTAATATAACTAAGGGGTATCAGGGTACATTATACAGGGGGTAATATAACTAAGGGGTATCAGGGTACACTATACAGGGGTAATATAACTGAGGAGGGCTATCAAGGACATTATACAGGGGTAATATAAGTTATATTACCTCTGTATAATGTCCCCTGATAGCCCTCCTAAGTTATATTACCCCTGTATAATAATGTCCCCTGATACCCCTTAGTTATATTACCCCTGTATAATAATGTACACTGATACCCCTTAGTTATATTACCCCGCCCTGTATAATTTAACCTGATACCCCTCAGTTATATTATATAACTGAGGGGTATCAGGGTACATTATACAGGGGTATTATAACTAAGGGGTATCTATCAGGGTACATTATACAGGGGTAATATAAGTGAGGAGGGCTATCAGGGACATAATACAGGGGTGAGGGGTAAGATAAGTTATATTACCCCTGTATAATGTCTGATAGTAGCCTAGCCCTCCTCAGTTATATTACCCCTCATGTACCCTGATACCCATAGTTATATTACCCCCTGTATAATTTACCCTGATACCCCTCAGATATATTATATAACTGAGGGGTATCAGGGTAATACAGGGGACAACAGAGGATTCGTAACACTGTGGGACAGGGGTGGGTTCATACTTCTTTTTTTATATGCCCTCACCTTACCATCACCAGCTAGCAGGCGGCCAGGCGCGCAGGGTACTCAGATGCAGCGTAGCGTAGCGTGACGTGACGTGACGTGACGTCACGTGAACTCAGCCTGCGCCGCACAGCACGCACTCCCTCTCTGCCTCCGGCCGGTCCAAAACTCCAGACAGGGGAATCAGCTGGGGGCCGGCACAGCTGAGTGAGCGGGCGTTATAAAATTGTGAGCGGGGCCACAAAAATTGCTGCGCGGCCGCCCACCCGCGCAGCTTAGAGGGAACACTGCAGGGGGGCTGATGAGTTTTTATAAAGAAAAACGTTCTTTTAATGATTTTTTTGTTATTAGATTGCTCGATTAATCGTAAAAAATAATTGATAGAATACTCGATTTCTAAAATAATCGTTTACTGCAGCCCAACTATGGATTAGAGATTATTTTGGATTACAGTGGTACTATACCTACTATACATGGAAAATGGAAACTCTTCACGCATATTTTTAATAAAACGTGTGTCAGGCCGATCTACCAATGTCAAGGTGGCTTCCGCAGATGGGTACCTGACACTAAGGGCTGTTTCACACGAGCAAGTCCATTGCGGGAATCACGCTCCGTGTGTGAGTGTGATCCTCTGCGCTGGACTTGCAGGAGCGCACGGCGTTATTATGATTTATAATGCTATGTGACTCTGCATGCCCTTTTTTCCACAGAATCATAGCATTATGTCACGGTCAGTATGATTCTGTAGAAATAAGGTCAAGCAGAGGCACATAGCATTATAAATCATAATAATGCTGTACGCTCCTGCAAGTCCAGAGCAGAGGATCACACTCACACACGGAGCGCGATTCCCACAATGGACTCGCTCGTGTGAAACAGCCTTAACAGAACTGCCTCTCCTGGGCCTAACCTAAGCTTACAATATTCAGGGCAGCGTAGGAACCAGCGATATTTATACTCTGCTCAGAAGCCTTGGGCATATCGGCAGGAAGAGCTTCCATTTTTCATGTATAATAGGTATAGTACCACTTTATTCCAGAATAATCTCTAATCCCTAGTTCTATTGTTTGCCTGTATAACAGTGTGCTGCCATATTTAGCTGCCTGTATGTTAGCTTTATGGATGTGCACCTGTGACTATGGATGTGCTAGTCTAAATTTTCTTGCTGTGTGTTTGGAGGGTAGCTCCCTTCTTTAGATTGAGCACACCCACCCATCTGCCCAATGGTTCTGAGCAGAGTATAAATATCGCTGGTTCCTACACCGCCCTGAACATTTTAGGCATAGGTTAGGCCCAGGAGAGGCAGTTCTGTTAGTGTCAGGTACCCATCTGCGGAAGCCACCTTAACATTGGTAGATCGGCCTGAAACACGTTTGATTAAAAATATGCGTGAAGAGTTTCCATTTTTCATGTATAATAGGTATGACGATGATTCTTATGGTTAAAAACCGGTGACAGGTTCCCTTTAAATAGTAATACTGTCATACGATCTCAAATTCAGGAATTATTCCCATTAGACCCGCATCACATTTTTGGATTTCGTATGAGGGTTTGTTTATTTTGCGGGACAAGTTGTACTTTCTAATGTCACCATTTAATATGGCATACAATGTAGTGGGGGGGAAAAAAAACTTCAAATGGGGTGGAATTGAAAAAAAAAACCCAAAAAAAACAAAACAATTCTACCACAGTTTTATGGATTTTGTTCCTACAGCGTTCCATATGTGGCAAAACTGACCTGTTCATTCTCTCATACGATTACAAACGATACCACATATATGTCGTTTTTTTTTTTTAATTAGATATCTTTTTTTTTTTACATCACCATATTCTGTCTCCAATAATTTTTTTTTTTGTTATGTCTACTGAGCTGTCAGCTGTCTCATTTTTTGTGAGACGATCTGTCGTTTTTATTGATATCATGTTGGCAGTGTGTGTGACTTTTTGATCACATTTTAAAAAATTTTTTGAATTCACTGTATGGGGAAAAATATTTTTATATCGTAATAGTACAAGCTTTTTTAGACACGGAGATGCCCATAAGGTTTATACTTTTTATTGTTTGCGTATTTATTTTTTTACGCTAGGAAAAGGCGGGTGATTTAAATCTTTATTTTTTTTAAAACAATTTTTAGTTTTCTTTAGCCCCTCTAGGAGCTAGTCGATTTTTTTTAGCTTATACAATAGTTTTACAGAACTACAGTAGCTGAATTTGCCATTATCCTATGCAGGCCAACGTAGGAACTGCAGCTCTAATAAGCTACGTCTCTTAACCTCCCTAGCGGTAATCCCGAGTGTGGCTCCGGGTTAACTTACACGGCAAGAAGCGGTAACCCCGAACCACACTCGGGATTACCATGGGTAATTTGAACGGGGCAGGAATGGATGCGGACAGCACAGAGTGTGCTGTCCGCATAAGCAATTCCGGAAAGCGGCACGAACATCCGGCCGCAGCTCCGGAAGAATGTACCACTTCGGATACAAAAATTAGACACGAATTAGACTGCCAGGGAGGTTAAGACAGACTTGCCGTGTTAGAACGAAGGACCAGTTTCCTCGATTGCCGCACGGGTGAGCCGGTCTTAACCCAGAAGTGTGCACTTCCAGGTTTTTTGCCATTTAGATGCCGTGGTCGCACTTAGGGGTTAAATGCCTGCGATTGACATTATTGCCAATCACAGACATTAGCTATGGGCCTCTGCTGTTTGAAACAGCAGAGACCCACTGGCTATGGCACCTGCTGCATGTGCGAGCGGGTACCATGTTTAAAGACCCTCCTAAGGGTTAAAACCCAATGTGGTTATCCTCGTTTTAAAAGTCTACGTTCAATATCAAAAGCCTCTTTGTTGAAGCTTTATGGGGCAGAGGAGTTTCTCTTTGCTCTTGCTAACTTGCCCACAATTAGAGCTTTGATGAGACGCATGGAAAGCGCTATATTCTGGTACAAAGGGGCAGTATTATAGTACTTACATTATAACACATAGGAGGCAATATTACAGCAGTTACATGCTATAACTAACCTTAGCAGCTTCTAGCATTTCCTGGGTCTCCTCTTGGGAATGACTAATAAAAACATCTCCGATCTGATAAGGGATAAGGAGAGAATCTTCTAGCATCAGGATGTCGTCACAGGCATCTTCTAGGTTCTGAAGCTCTTTCTATGAGAAGTATATGGGTGTTAATACAATGATCAGATTATACATAGATGTACAGTGGAATTATATAAGTAATGTTTCAATACACCCCAGAAATGATTATTAATCCTATCAGGAGACATAACTTTTTTTTTTTTCCACTCACATAGCCTTATAAGGAATTGTTTTTTGCAGGACAAGTTGTAGTTTCTACAGACACCATTTTGTATTGAATTGTAGGGGGAAGCTGGAAAATATTTCCAAATGTGGCAGACTTGGAAAAAAATAAAATAAAATTCTGCCACAGTTTTATGGGTTTATTTTTTACCGCATTCCCTATACGGTAAAACTGACCTGTTATCTCTATTCTTTAGGTCAGTGCAATTACAACATATTCCCATTTATATAGTTTTTCTTGTGTTTTAAAGGATTTCTTTTCTTTGCATCGCCATATTCTGACCGCCATAACTATTTATCTTTATGTCTATGCAGCTGAGTGAGGGCTCCATTTTTGCACGGCAATGTGTAGTTGTTGTTGATACCATTTTAGAGTGTGTATGACTTTTTGATTTTATTACATTTTGTTAGAAAGTGCGGCGATCTATTACTGCATTCTCCGTATGGAACAAATACATTTATATGTTAATAGTACAGGCATTTTGGGACGTGGAAATTCTACAATCTCTATTCTTTATTTTTAATATGGGGAAGGGGAGAGTTATTTGAATTTTTTTATTTTTTCACACTTATTTTAAGAGCATTTAGGGAACTTGAACATGCGATCGTTTGATTGCTTCTCCCACGGATGGCAATGAATTACCATTGCAGTCTATGGGAGATTAGCTATGTTCATTACATGAACATTGTTGTGGAAGGCCTCAGAGCATCCAGAGGACGCGAAGCTGCCATATCAACCAAACAGCGCCCTTCTTTTGGTGCAGGGGGAACTGCTCAGTCCCTGGGGGCGCAGAGTTCCCAGTGTTTCACTGCTGAGATGTTGTGGTCGCAATTGACCATAGCATCTGTGCGTTATTGAAGATCACAGACATTGCCTAAAGGTGACTGCTGTGTAAAACAGAGGGCACCCACTAGGTACAGCAACTGTTCAGCTTATGAGCAGGCACCATGTTTAAACCCCAGACTTTGGCCATATATGTACAGCAGTTGTTCTTAAAGGAGTTGTCTCATTTCAGCAAATAGCATTTATCATGTAGACAAAATTAATACAAGGCACTGATTAATGTATTGTAATTGTCCATTTTGCTTCCTTTGCTGTCTAGAGTAGTTTTCCATCAAATTATACACTGATCATTTCCATGGTTATGAACACCCTGCAATCCATCAGCGTTAACCGTGTTTGCACACTATAGCAAAAAAATTGCTGGACTATGCACACTCCTGTGGTCCCCACCACCAGAGAGGCTGGCACATTTTCCTATATTGTGCAAGCACGACCATCACTGCTGGATTGCAGGGTGTATATTTTGAGGGGAAAAAAAGAATCTTACACAGAATGCAATATGGATAATCACAATACATTAGTAAGTGCCTTGTATTAACTTTCTCTACATGATAAATGTCATTTGCTGAAGTGAGACAACACCTCTAAGGGGTTAAAGCCAAAACCAAGTGCATAAAAAAAAAAAAAAAAAAAAAAAAAGAGAAGCAGTATCTGTACTTTATAGGGTATTTCGCTACCCAATCGATACTTTTGTCCCGGTATCGATACGATACCGAGATTTCCATTTTTTCAATACTGGGCTGCGCTGCTGCGCAGTATAGTATCACAGAACACGAGCGCGCTGCTGTCAGCGCGCTCGTGTTCCCTCAGTAGCACAGGGGAGAAGGAAGCAGTCTCTCCCTCCACCGTATGCCGCGCTGCCAATAAAGAGAGAGGGGCGGGCGCACTGCGCCACCAATGATAGGAGGATCTTTCATGGGTCCGGACTTTGTTAAGTAGCAGGCTACATAGAGCGGCATCCAGGGATCTCCCTGCACTTACCATTATTCCTGGGCGCTGCTCCGTTCGCCCGCTGTGGCCCCCATTACTGTCTTCTGCTCCGTATACTATTTACTACTATCAGAGCAATGGGGAGGAGACATCAGCTTCTCTCCTGGGCGTTCCTTCTCCCTGTAGCGCTGTCCAATCTCACCGCAGAACATCACAGCCAGGAAGAAGGAACACCCAGGAGAGAAACTAATGTCTCCTCACCATTGCTCCAATAGTAGTAATTAGCATACAGCGCAGGAGAATATACCGGGGGCCACAGCGGGCGAACGAAGCGGCGCCCAGGAATAATAGTAAGTGCAGGGAGATCCCTGGGTGCTACTCTATGTAGCCTGCTAATTTAACAAAGTCCGGACCCATGAAAGGTCATCTTTAACTTTTAATACAGGAGGCAGGTGCGGCAGCAGAATCACATAGCCGGCACCCTGCCTCTGACAGAGAGCTGCGATCAGCGGCAGTTAACCCCTAAGGTGCGGCACCTGAGGGGTTAACTGCCGCTGATCTGCTGCCGGCAACCCGCCTCCTGTATTAAAGGTTAATTATCATTGGCGGCACAGTGCGCCGGCCCCCCTCAACCCCCCCGTATTAAAAACATTGGTGGCGCAGTGCGCCCTCCCCCCCCTTCTCCACAGTATTAAAATCATTGGTGGCAGTGGCCACAGGGTCCCCTCCCCTTCTCATTGGTGGTGCAGTGGCAGCTTCTGATCGGAGCCCCAGCAGTGTAATCCTGGGGCTCCGATCAGTTACCATGGCAGCCAGGACGAAGCCCTCCATGGTAATCTCCCTGCTGTTGTGTGCACTATGCTCAGGGCAGCAGGGAGAGTGTGAAGTCCTATTCACCCTAATACAACGCTATCAGGGGGAATAGGACAAGGGATTAAAAAATCCCAGGTTCTGGCCCCTAAGGGGGGAAATAGTTATTGAATAAAAAGTAAAAAATAAAATAAAATAAAAGTTTAAAAAAAACCCCACCAAAGTATAAATCACCCCCTTTCCCCATATAAAATATATAAATAATAAATAAACATATCACATATCGCCAAGTCTGAAAATTCCAAACTATTAAAATATTTTAAAAAATCTATGCGGTGAACGCAGGAACAGAAAAAAAATTAAAATGCGGAATGCACGTGGCTTTTTGGGTGTTTTCGTTTTTTCACGTAGTATCGAATGGTATTGAGTATTGCAATACTTTTTTATGGTATCGAAATCGAATCAAAAATTTGGTATCGCATCAACTCTTTATACTTTCTCTCCTTTTATGATCCACTCCAGATTTTGGCTTAATAAAATACATAAAACAACCTGAATGGGTGTTAGCGCCCCCAAAGAGAACCTGTCATTACAAAATACAGTGCAATCTGCAGGCAGCATAATATAAAGCAGGAGGGGCTGAGCAGAATGGTCTATAGTTTTGTGGGAAAAAGATTCAGTAAAGCTTGTAATTTGTACATTTCAATCTCCACTTTTCCTGGCTTCAATTGTACATGGGGGGGGGGGGGGGGGGTGTTATCGGTGATTGATAGCATTCCCTGTGCAAGTGTGTATACAGAGATAGCTGTCAGCCACTGACAACTGTACACAGGGGAGTTCTTACTTTCAGTAAAAGCAGAGATAAAGTATAAATTACAAGTTTTACTGAATCTTTTCCACAAAACTATATATCAATCTGCTCTGCTCCTCCTGCGTTATAACATGCTGCCTGCAGATTTACAGCAGGGATGCTCAACCTACAGCCCTCCAGCTGTTGTAAAACTACAACTCCCATCATTCCCTGACAGCCTACAGCTATCATCCTACAGAACGGCACCGTGGGAGTTGCAGTTTTACTACAGCTGGAGGGTCGCAGGCTGAGCATCCCTGATTTACAGGAACATTAAAGGGGTTGCCCAGCTTTTTTTTATCCTCAGGATAGGCCATTATTAGCTGATCGGTGGGGATATGACACCCCACACCTCTTGTGATCAGATGTCCTATGTAGCTCCATCTCCGGAAGTTAGTGCTGATCACTGCAGCACTGCTCCCACTGGACAACCCCTTTAAATCACATCCGCAGGCCAGGACGGGTGATGTTACCTTCTTCACTTCAATCTCATCCTTCAGCTCTGTGATTCTGCTTGTATTTCTTGCAAAGATGTTAATTTTTTGCTGGTCCTCAAAGGTGACGTTCACGTCTTCAGCTACCTGTGCGAATAGAGGACAGATACTGCTGTAAAACATGGCAGGGATTCTACAAGACTGGAGGAAAAGGCAGTGACATTCTAGCAGTTGTCCCCTGGGACATCAGGGAGGGGAGCTGCCTGCTCTGAACCAGCAGAGGGCAGCAGTGACATGGAATCCTTCAGCTTTGGATGTGACTGGAGTATAAACCACAATGAAATGTACAAACATGACAAGACTGGCAATATAGAACCTCAAAAACCTCAGCATTACAGGGGTGTTCTTATCGCAGACATTTATGGCAGGATAGGTCATAAATGTTTGATAGATGTGGATGCCAGAGGTGGGACCTGAGCTTAAAGGGGTATTCCCACCCGAGACAATGGGGGCATATGTCTAGACTATGCCCCCATTGTCTAATAGGTGCAGGTTCCACCTCTGGGACACGCACCTATATCGAAAAAGGAGCGGGGTAAGTGGTGGCTGGAGGACCCCGGATCCAGGCCACCACCAAGCGCTCTCCCCATAGAAGTGAATGGGAGCGTTCTGAGCATACACAGCCACCACTCCCACTCACGTCTAAGGCCTAACAGAGATCGCCAAGGCAGCACTCATACAAATGACTAGAGGGTGGCTGCGCTTGCACAGTGCGCCCTCCACCACTTTCTGGGCCCCGTTCTGCGGTGGGACCTGCACCTATCAGACATTGGGGACATATCCTAGCGATATGCCCCCCATTGTCTGAGATAGAAAAACGCCTTTAAAGGGATGCTAATAATGATAACTAGTGTAGAGTGAACTTGTGTTTCAAGTTCGGGTTATCTAAGAATCCCGTTATGTATTCCACTACCACGGACCATAACCGAATCCTATGACGCCATGTACCACAGAAGCCTATAAGAGGAATGCTGTCCATAGACTTCTATTACGGTCCGTGGTAGCGGAATACATAACGGGATTCTTAGGTAACCCGAACCTGTACGCCGAACTTGAAACACAAGTTCACTCATCGCTACTGATGACCGATCCTCTGGAAACCGCAACAAGTGTATCTTTATTCCTGCCAGTTTTCAGCACACAGCAGCGCAGGCGACATAAAGACCGGCGCCGATCGTGAGACTTCAACCGGTCCATGGTCCGCATTTTGTCAGGCATATTCTATCATTCTGCAGAACAGACATACAGATGCAGATCGCACACGGACGATCCATGTACTTTCCGGATCCATATGTCTTTTCCGTAAAAAAAATAGAATATGTCCTACACTTGGCTGCAAAATGCAGACTACGGACCCTTTAAAATCAATCAGTCCGCAAAAAATGCAAATGCAACATGGACAGGATCCGTATTTTGCACACAGTTGTGTGCATGACGCCTAAAGGTAAAGTCCGCTAATTCGGCACCCAATGGTCCAGAAAGCCCGCTAACCTAATTCTAGAGCCAATGGGGGACCACAGGGGTAGGACACATAATACGTCTGCCTATGGTCCAGGATTTCCAGTTAGTTCCCCCGGACTCCGCATTCCTGAAGTGTCATCCATGGAGAAGTCAGCAGCTACATTACTGGCCACAGCTATAGAGGACAAGTCCTTCCACAGACATAGCAATGGACAACGTCGCTCAACTGCCCGACCCCCTCAGAGCCTCAAATCGTACGAAGACCCCCCCCCCAAACCTCAAATATCGCCACCCCGGAGCTGCCTCACCGTTTTTTTCATGGTGGCCGCCATCTTAGGACTGTACTATTCTTAGCGGAGGGCGTTACCTTACCGCCTCACTATATGCATATAAAGGATTCCGAGGGACAAAACGCTTCTAATGCAGCGACAACAATAATGGAGAATGTACATGTAGTTCACGGTGAACTGAAGGTAAAGTTTGTGAGAGATAAGCTATGGAGGTACGATACACGAGCAGGTGAATGGTACGGTCCTAATAACGATCTTTACCAGAATGGGCGACCTGCGCGGCTAGGCCACTAGATGGCGCTGCGCGCTAAGGATAATTCTGTACACAGGAGGAGGAAGTATGTGACCGCTTGTGTACTATAGGGCTGTACATTACTATATGTAGTATTACATGCAGTATACATATTATATATTGTACAATAACTGGATGAGGCAAGGGAGTAGCTAAAGGCTTATTACAGCCTCTGTTGCAAAGTCCATCAAAAATATGTGACAAAATAGGCTAGCATGCTCATACTTCAGGAATTAATGGGCCCGTCCCCCAGGATTTACATACACCCCATCTATTTTCACCTGGAATTTGCAGGGACTGTGACAATAGAGCAGGGATCTCAACTCTCCCGGAGGTTCAGGGAGTCTCCTGCTATTAGATAGCGGCTCCCTGACACCAGCATGTGAGACAATATATCCCGGAAAGGTTTACTGATAGCAGAGAGATAAGAGAAGTGACAGGACAGAGTTTAGACTACAGGTTGAAATTGAATTAACCCTTTAGGGTCAAATTGGCTTCTCAAGGAGATATATATGTTAAAGGCATCCCTTCTTCTGCCTCATTCAGTAGCTATATAACTATTGAGAGAGATGTATGTTTTTTTAAATACATTTACACATTTAACCCTTCATTTTAATTATATTATTTACCCCAGTGTTAAATTCACCCCCCTGGATGCTTGTTTTTTTCCTACAGTGGGGTAGAAAATTACACACAGGGTTTTAAAGAATAAACTTGCTGACTCAGACCAAGAGCCGACTCAGCAAGTCAGCAAGTGAATCGAAGCATCCGCGCATGCGCATTGCGCAACCTAAGCTTCGGTTCACTCGCTTCTTCTCAGCTCAGCGAATGAACTAAAGATTCGATTCATGAACCGATTCATGTGAAAGATCCGAACTTTCCATCTCTAGTTTACTCGCAGTAAACCTTTCCGGCAACCTGTAGCAGTGTCCCCTTCTCGGCGCATGCGCACAGTGCAAGAAGAAGCCGATGCCAGCAGTCCGCAACGGCGCATCAGGCTGAGCCTGTACGCACACGCGGGATCTCAAAGCGGGAGGAGGGGGGGGGAGAGGCGGCACTGAGGAGTAGAAGGCGGCGCTGGGCACGAACGGCGATGCATGCGGCCGGGCACCATGCATCCACAGACCTCCCCTGCTTGGGCACCTTAATTCAGTGATTGACAGGTTAGTAAAACCTGTTTTTCCGCAGAATAAAGCCACAAATAGCTTTTATAAGGCCACCTTAGAAATCAGAATGCTATCCTGGACATGAGCATATGTTTAGCTCCCAGCGCTTATAGGTGGTGACAGAATCCCTTTAATCATATACATAAATATGATAATTTGGGGCAGGGTAATGAGCCCAGTCCTCCACACCATAGAGCAAAGTGTGCAGATACTGCATATGTTTGGAAAATGTAATAAAAAGTTTGTGAAAAAAAAAGAAAACCTCCCTGAAATGAGAAGTGCACCTCCCTGAAATGAGTTTTTGCAGGTTGGGATGTCTGAGAGAGCTAACTTAAAGGGATTCTGTCATGAGATTTGAGCCCTATAAGCTAAACATATGGCCAGGTCCCTACTAATAACATGAATCCTAAACTGCCCTTATTAAACCTGCTTGTGGCTCTATTAGCCCAAAAAACAGGTTTTTATAAGCTGTCACTCACCTACCTAAGGTGCCCAAGGGGTTTTACGTTAACCCAGGGTGCCCGCCCGCACCCCTCGCCGTCTGGTGCCCAGCGCCGCCTTCCTCACCTCAGCCCCGCCTCCGCAATCCTCCCGTCCCTCTGCTAGATCCGGCGCCTGCGCACTAGGCTCAGCCTGATGCGCCGCGGACTCCTGGCAGCGGCTTCGTTGAGCGAAGTGCGCATGCGCCGGATCTAGCAGAGGGACGGGAGGATTGTGGAGGCGGGGCTGAGGTGAGGAAGGCGGCGCTGGGCACCAGATGGCGAGGGGTGCGGGGGGGCACCCTGGGTTAACGTAAAACCCCTTGGGCACCTTAGGTAGGTGAGTGACAGCTTATAAAAAACAGTTTTTTGGGCTAATAGAGCCACAAGCAGGTTTAATAAGGGCAGTTTAGGATTCATGTTATTAGTACGGACCTGGCCATATGTTTAGCTTATAGGGCTCAAATCTCATGACAGAATCCCTTTAAGTTTTTGAAGTTCGGATTCGGGTATATGCTGAATTGCGTTATGGATTCCGTTACCACGGAACATTACGTAATTCAATGACGGAATGCCTTTAGAAGTCTATGGCCAGCTTAACGGATCCGTCTGGTTTCCGTTATGCAGGAGAGTCCTCTCCTGAATAACTAGGGTTGTCACCTTTCCCAACAAAAAATACCGACCAAATTAAGCCACACCCCAAAGGGGGTGTGGCCGTGGGTGCGCGACTTAACATGGGGTGGTAAGTCGCTGTCATACTGTGGCTCCTAATAATATTAATGCCTTCATTAGTGCCCCCCAGTAATATTAATGCCCCCATTAGGGCCGCCCAGAATTAATACCCCTATTAGTGCCCCCAGCATTAATGCTCCCATTAGTGCCCCCCAGCATTAATAATGCCCGCATTAGTGCTCCCAGTAATAGTAATGCCCCCATTAGTGCCCCCAGTAATAGTAATGCCCTTATTGGTGCCCCCCATAATTAATACTGCCCCCATTAGTGTCCCCCAATAATTCTAATGCCCCCATTAGCACCCCCAAGAATTAATACTGGCCCATTAGTGCCTCCCAGTAATAGTAATGCCCCCATTAGTGTGCCCCAGAATTAGTGCCTCCCAGTAAGAATAATGCCCCCATTAGTGCCTCCCAGTAAGGCGTTTTTTTTTTTTTCCGTTTGCGTTCCGTATACGGAACTATTCATTTTAATGGATCCACAAAAAAGACAGAAGGTACTCCGTATGCCTTCCGTTTCCATATTGCCGTTTTTCCGTTCCGTTCAAAGATAGAACATGTCCTATTATTGTCCGCATAACGGACAAGGATAGTACTGTTCTGTCAGGAGCCAGCTGTTTCATTCCGCAAAAAAACGGAATGCATATGGACGTCATCCATATTTTTGGGCGGATCCGTTTTTTGTGGACCGCAAAATACTGAACGCCATACAGTCGTGTGCAGGAGGCCTAAGAGTAATGTTGCTCGGAAACTCTGGGCCGACACCCAGACCCAGTAAATCCAATAGTTGCACAAGCAAAGAATCCAGTGGGCGTCAGTAGTACTAACATCGTGTAAACATTATTTCTTCAATAATTAAAATCCAGATGTGAACATCGTTTAACGCTGACGCATTTAAGACTATAACAGTCATTGGAGTACTCCTCCCTGTCTCTCTCTAAAGTCTTTCTCTGCAGAACTTTAGGCAGGCAATGTGGTTCTTGGTAAGCTTCCGCAGTTCCTGGGCTGAACGGTGCAGATTATGGCACAAATGGCCAGTTCGTATCAAAGTGTGGCAGGGTACGTTATCTGTGTTACCTCTCGCAGCAGTAAGATCTCTCTGCCATAAACGTGCACAATACCTTGCTTACTGACTCCAGTGCATGGCCTTGTAGATTCTGGACCTTCTGATTTCCTTTTCTCTGGAGCACTTTTGATGTAGTTTCCGTGGCTGTACATGTGTCAGAGATGAAGGTTCTCTGAGCTTCGACCCAGCTCTGAGAAGCTTGCATATGTAGGTCTTCACTGTGGCACAGTTAAGATCAGACTACTCACTCACTAACCAGGGGGCGGATCCAGGTCCATCTCCTGGCAACCTAATAGGCATTTAACCCTTAATTGTCCATACAATACTATTAGCTACACAAATATAACAAATCACAACATTTAACTTAGCAATATAACATCATATCGATTACCCCTTTGTAGTGACACTCCCTTAATCCTCTGTATAGGTCATCAGTATCTGATCTGTGGTGGTCTGACACTGGGACCCCTACTGATCAGCTGTTTGAGAAGGCACTAGTGCTCACAGAAAAAACAAACCAGCCTCAACCAATGCTATATAAGGGCACGTGTACACACACTATATAGCCTACAAATATGTTCCCCAAACAGAAACAAGAAAACCATACCCATCAAAAAATATCACAAAATATAAATTTTATTACACAAAATCAAGAAAAAAGAAAAAAACACATGAATCAGGAGTAACAATGTCAGAAAAAGATAACAGTGCTGTATGGAAACACAGGACTACAGCCCTACTGCCCACAAAAAGAGTGTAACACATGCCCCAAAGAAGAAGGGGATAACAGGTGAGACCAGGTATCAAATACATATGTTATATGACCAAGCCTATATCCATTAACCGTAATTATATTTAAAAAAAGGTGAGGTCCCACAATGACTAGAGGCTGGAATAATCAAACAAATCTAAATATTAGCCCCCACTGGGCTCACCTGTAGACATGATCAGGGGAAGAGAGCTGTAGTATGCCTTCACACGCATTTCGCTCTTGTACCCATATACATGGCATCATTATATACCGGATTTTGGCGACAAAAGAAATTAAACATAGGTGGTATGTACCTGGCGCATGATCACTGGGTGATGTGATAACTATCCTAGATTTATTACAGGTTACAATACCCAGTGGAGACAAATACATTCTATCTTGAAAAAACACCAAATATATATACTGTATATATATTTCTTAAACTATATTATATTTCAATGCTATATTACAGTTCAGTGCTGCCACCTGCTGGCGTGAATTGTAAAATACAAGTAATAGCCTGGAAGCCTAGTACAGGCTCAGGCTCATTACTTTCAAGGAACACCTTGCCGATCTCTGCCGGGGGGAAGCTTTACTCAGATGCATTTGACCACGGGATCTGAGGGGTTAAATGTCTAACGGATCTCCTAGCACCCCGACCGGGTACCTCCGTTGAATGGATGCTCCTAGTGCTTTCCGAGGACTCCAAGCACTCCACTTGACACCGTACGCACTGCAGACCCCACGAACCGCCGAAGCTTGGTTGAGGCCTCACCGTCTCCTACCCACCCTGGACCTACGACAAGGCTCCAAGCTCCAGTGGGTGAACCTCTCCTAAAACCTGAGAGCAGGAACAGCTCTTAAAAGAGCTAGTAGTTATAGCCAGGGGAGCATAGCAAATCTCCCAGCGTATAGCAATCCCCAGCGTCGATCAGTTACCCAAACATCAGCCTCAACATGATGAAGGATAAAACAGGAACACTTTATTGAGGGCTACCCGCCCGTATTTATGCAGGTCCCCATCTGGTGTACACGCCCCTAGGGGACCAGAAGGAAGACTGTGACACAGGACAGATACGTAGCACTCAGGATACACAGACACAACACTTCCCCACAATGCATCATGGTTTCCTCCTCTCTGGAGACACCCGAGGAGTAATTCAATTATCTCTCAGGACAAAGGGAAATCGCCAATACACATGTGGAGACAACAGGACAGAAATCACCACCCAAACACACAATGTCACACCCCCACAGCAAACACAGACATTTAACATATTCCCAGATGGCTCAAGTCTGAGTGCATATCATTAGGTGAATGGCACTCGGAATACACAAATACAATAAAATTAGCTATCTGGGTACCCTCACATAACAAAATACAATTGCAAAGACAGATTTAAGCTGTGCGGCCGGTCTGTCTGCTCCTTTTAAAGTTAGTATGGGCCATAATGCTGAGGCAAGAGGCTGGTAGCCAGGCCCCTCCGAAACCCAGTGGCGAGGTTGGTTTCGCCACACATCTCCCCCTCCCAGGGAAGACTAACCAGATACCGGACCTCATGCCGGTCGGTATCTGAGTTAGTCTGGCAGTCCACCCACAACCCAATACTGGACCCGTTGAATTTTGGGGCCTGGCTCTGTTCTGTATGTCCCCAGCTGTTGAGGGGGCATCTGCTACTCCTTGCTTCCTTGTTGCTCTCTAGCTTGGATCTGTAGGTACTTGGTGGGCAGAGGCCGACTGTGCTCTGCCTCGATGCCAGCTCTTCTGCTGGGGTAGCCTGTGGGAAGTCCGGCTCTGGAGAAGAGGATAGGGGAGGGAAGAGGCCGACTGCGCTCTGCCCAGATGCCAGCGCTTCCGCTGGGGTAGCCTGTGGAAAGTCAGCCTCTGGAGAAGAGGATAGAGGAGGGCAGAGGCCAACTGCGCTCTGCCCAGATGCCAGCTCTTCCGCTGGGGTAGCCTGTGGGATGTCTGGCTCTGGAGAAGAGGATAGGAGAGGGCAGAGGCTGACTGCGCTCTGCCCAGATGCCAGCTCTTCTGCTGGGGTAGCCTGTGGGGAGTCAGGCTCTGGATAAGAGGATAGAGGAGGGCAGAGGCTGACTGCGCTCTGCCCAGATGCCAGCTCTTCTGCTTGGGTAGCCTGTGGGGATTCAGGCTCTGGATTAGAGGATAGAGGAGGGCAGAGGCCAACTGCGCTCTGCCCAGATGCCAGCTCTTCCGCTGGGGTAGCCTGTGGGATGTCCGGCTCTGGAGAAGAGGATAGGGGAGGGCAGAAGCTGACTGCGCTCTGCCCAGATGCCAGCTCTTCTGCTGGGGTAGCCTGTGTGGAGTCAGGCTCTGGATAAGAGGATAGGGGAGGGCAGAGGCCGACTGCGCTCTGCCCAGATGCCAGCGCTTCCGCTGGGGTAGCCTGTGGAAAGTCAGCCTCTGGAGAAGAGGATAGAGGAGGGCAGAAGCTGACTGCGCTCTGCCCAGATGCCAGCTCTTCTGCTGGGGTAGCCTGTGTGGAGTCAGGCTCTGGATAAGAGGATAGGGGAGGGCAGAGGCCGACTGCGCTCTGCCCAGATGCCAGCGCTTCCGCTGGGGTAGCCTGTGGAAAGTCAGCCTCTGGAGAAGAGGATAGAGGAGGGCAGAGGCCAACTGCGCTCTGCCCAGATGCCAGCTCTTCCGCTGGGGTAAGCTGTGGGATGTCCGGCTCTGGAGAAGAGGATAGGGGAGGGCAGAAGCTGACTGCGCTCTGCCCAGATGCCAGCTCTTCTGCTGGGGTAGCCTGTGTGGAGTCAGGCTCTGGATAAGAGGATAGGGGAGGGCAGAGGCCAACTGCGCTCTGCCCAGATGCCAGCTCTTCCGCTGGGGTAGCCTGTGGGATGTCCGGTTCTGGAGAAGAGGATAGGGGAGGGCAGAGGCTGACTGCGCTCTGCCCAGATGCCAGCTCTTCTACTGGGATGTGGTTAGGGAATCTTATCCCCAGGACCTTGTTGCAGATTGGCTGTGGAGAGGAGGAATCGCTTACCTCCTCCTCCTGGCATTCCTGCAGGGTTGGTGGGGGATCTGAACCGGCCGTCCAGCATCTCTGTAGGGCCGGTGGAGAGACCTCGGTCCCATTTTCACCTGCCATCGGGAGATCTTCCCAGAACCAGTCGATGAAGTTCCCTACTTTGGGAGTTGGTAGGGAAGCAGGGGGTATCGCTGGCAAGTCTTCCCAGTTGCAGGAGGGCAGATCTGGCTCTGCTTGTCGAGTAGGTTGAGGATGAATGGAGCTGAGCAGGTGTTGGTAGGTCTGCTCCAGCTACCACTCCCTTGTTACCAGGTGGGTCATGTCTTTGCTCACCTCCCTTCTGTCAACATAAACATGCATGCCCATCCGATAGTCGTAGATATACCAAAACCTAGACTCCTCCGTGCTGCCAAGATCAATGTCCTCCTCCAAGGCATCCCATAGTAACCCCGGTCCATCAAACTCCTCACCCTCGGGTCTGTCGTTCTCAGCCATCCAGGGGGAATATTGAATGACATGCCACCTTAGGGCCTGGTAAGCGTCCTCTAGCCAAAGCTCCTTACATACCAGGTTCTGGAGCTCTGTTACCCAGTCATCCAGGGGCTGCTCTCCCAAGAGACCCATCCGCATCCCACACGCATCTGTAGCCGCGGCTCATAACTGGGGAGACTCTCACCTCGCCGCCGCTGGGCATTTTCCAGGGCATCATACCAGACTTCCTTTCTGTCTGCATCCCTGTAGTCTGCGGCTGCCTCCTCCTCCTCGTCATAGAACGCTGTCCGAAGACTAGCCAATTCCATCCTGCTGTAGCCAGGGGCGCTGTACGGATACTAGCGGTGCCCTCAATTTAGTAAATCCACGAACGGTGTCTCCGAGCTGCTTCTCCTCACACTAGGACGCCATCCCACTGCTTGCCACCAAATGTAACGGATCTCCTAGCACCCCGACCGGGTACCTCCGTTGAATGGATGCTCCTAGTGCTTTTCGAGGACTCCAAGCACTCCACTTGACACCGTACGCACTGCAGACCCCACGAACCGCCGAAGCTTGGTTGAGGCCTCACCGTCTCCTACCCACCCTGGACCTACGACAAGGCTCCAGGCTCCAGTGGGTGAACCTCTCCTAAAACCTGAAAGCAGGAACAGCTCTTAAAAGAGCTAGTAGTTATAGCCAGGGGAGCATAGCAAATCTCCCAGCGTATAGCAATCCCCAGCGTCGATCAGTTACCCAAACATCAGCCTCAACATGATGAAAGATAAAACAGGAACACTTTATTGAGGGCTACCCGCCCGTATTTATGCAGGTCCCCATCTGGTGTACACGCCCCTAGGAGACCAGAAGGAAGATTGTGACACAGGACAGATACGTAGCACTCAGGATACACAGACACAACACATCCCCACAATGCATCATTCCTCCTCTCTGCCCTGGAGACACCCGAGGAGTAATTCAATTATCTCTCAGGACAAAGGGAAATCGCCAATACACATGTGGATACAACAGGACAGGAATCACCACCCAAACACACAATGTCACACCCCCACAGCAAACACAGACATTTAACATATTCCCAGATAGCTCAAGTCTGAGTGCATATCATTAGGTGAATGGCACTCAGAATACACAAATACAATAAAATTAGCTATCTGGGTACCCTCACATAACAAAATACAATTGCAAAGACAGATTTAAGCTGTGCGGTCGGTCTGTCTGCTCCTTTAAAGTTAGTATGGGCCATAATCCTGAGACAAGAGGCTGGTAGCCAGGCCCCTCCGAAACCCAGTGGCGAGGTTGGTTTCGCCACAGTCTGCGATCTGCATTACCGTCGATTGCAGAAATTAGCCGCGGGTGTATGAAACAACAGGCACTCGCAAGCTATGGTACTCGTTAAAGGGGTTAACATTACAAACATTATATAACAAACTTGTAACGGTCGCGACACACACACACAGGGGAGAAGGGAAGTGACCACTGCGCTCCACCCTTACCCCTGGCCCTGCCTACTTGCCTCGCGAGTCCTAATGACAGGGGACAACTGGACGGCAATCCCTAACTTGGAAATAAGTGCAGGGATGACAGACAGACAAACAACAGGACGTGAACGGACCGAGTCAATACCAGGAAATCTACAAAGTGCAAAGGATTAAGCAAAGAATGGTCATGAGAAGCCGGGGTCAAATACCAGGAGAGCAGAGAAGTACAAGAGGAGTCCTAAGAGAGTAGTCAGGTGGGAGCCGAGGTCACAATACCAGGACGGATGCGCAGTACAGGAGGATCAGGCAAAAGGATGGTCAAGGAACAGGATCAGGTAAGTATTCAGCAGTCCAACAAATAGCCAGGAACCTAGAAATTAACAGGCAACCTGTAGCCAGCAGGCTGCCTGTATTTATAGTGGGGAGTGAGGGTCATGTGACGTGGCCAGCGTCACATGACCGACAGACCAACCAGTCGAGCACCGAGTGATCAGCTCGGCGCTCAAGGCAGACTTAGGAGCAGGGAGCCACCCAGCTAGTAAAGCTGCCCTGGGAATGAGGTCAAACACAGATCCTCATTCCCAAAGCTAAGCAACAGGTCTGCGGGCGATGGGGGACCGAGTGCACCTTCGGAACCCCGTGACAAAACTAAACTTTGTAGATACCCTACACCCTAGGTCCGGGGTACTGCACATCTTCCTGCTGTGTGTGCCATGAGTGGAGTAGTTTTTTGTCTACTTTACACCTAAAACTGGTGTAAATATAAGATAGTGAGGACAGCGTAAAAACGCCTGTGCAACAAAATATTGTTGCATTAAAAAGTCAGAAAAAGGGTGTAGCTGGCCAGCTAAGACCTGTCCTAGGTTGCTAATATAGCTTATATGTTTATACAGCTAAACCTGCCAATAACCTTAATACAGTTCCTATGTTTGTGTGTTAAACACAAAAGCAGAGTTATTTACTGTGACTTCATGTTTGGATGTTATATAACTGTTATATATATTGTGTTCACAGAAGCAGAAAAGATAATATAACTTTAAGATTCATTATATAATGTGAGGTAAGCTCAATGACACAGCAGAAACAACAGAAAGCATAGAGTTAAACTGTTGTTGCTTGACAGGAGTCTTGTCCAATCACAGCCAGCCTCACACACAGCAAGAGCTTAGACCAATCACAGCCAGCCTCACACACAGCCTGTGTGGGACATTCCCCTAGCAGGAGCTGCTAGAATCATTTCACCAGAGGAGAGAAGCTGAACAGACATTCAAAAGATCCATTTACATATCTCTAAAATCTTTTTTTAAACAAAATAAAAGCACACAGCCCTATAGGACCGGTATCTTGCGGACATGCTAGCTGCGATCTAGCCGTGCATGTCCGCATCTCTATAACCTAAAACGAGTTGACAGAATCCCTTTAATATAGTGATTAGAACTGTATACTGAACCAGGTATATGTGTGTTTACTTACAGTTCCACCAATTGCAAACTACAAAGTTCACAATCCAAATTGCATACAACCATACCAGATCATGAGCGAATTATTGGTGACCCTTTTGGGCCCTAGTTAACTACCCTTCACCTGTAATACCTCCATCTTTTACCCTTTAACCTGCCCCTTACCAATAAAACACAGAGACTTGAGTCGGATTTGAATCGACCACAGCAGCCGTTATTTATTAAACAAAAAATACAAATATATTAACAATAAATTACCCCAGACAAGGGAGGTCTTAGATGCCCCAACATGTATACATCCATAACAACCACCAACTGGACAATCCACCTTGCCTCCAGCCGTAAACACCCAGCTCGGAACCACCAACTGATGGATGCCTCACCGATTAACCGAGTGCCCAATCCTGAGAGTCCAGCCCCACCATTGAGGCCCTCTCATTCTCAAGCACCAACCCATTCCACCAGCTCCAAGGACCTCCCCCCGCCAACAACGCCCAACTTGACCACTCAAACCTCATGATTGAGCGTTCCGCCACATCTCCAGAGCCCTCTCAATTCCACCCTGTAGTCCCAGTGACCACAGATCAATCCCAACCGCATTCAGGTGAACACCATCCGCCCTCCAAAACCCCCCAAGGCCTGACTCAAGATCCACATGTCTAACTGCCACCGCCCCACTCTTAGCCACAAACCGCCCAATCGCCCTGTTCACCTTAATGCGAGCACTGTTCACCCCTTCGACAGACCGCGCCTCCCGCCAAGTTTTTATAGGCACAATATCCGACCATACAGTGACCATGTGAGGAAACAATGACCAAAGCCGTAAAAGATCAAATTTGATATCCCTGATTAATTCCCTCGCCGGTCTAACCCCCAAATCATTGCCCCCAACATGGAGCACTAAAATGTCCGGAGCTCTGTCTAACCTGACAAACCGATGAACCTCATTCAGCACACTGCCCCACAACATACCTCTAGATCCTAGCCACTTCACAACCGCGACATCTCTGCCAAACCCCAATTGACGTCCGTTTTCCAGAACATCCGCCCTCAACGCCCCCCCAGAAAACAAACGAGTGTCCAATGATCCAAACTAGTGCCGGACTGGAGCCTGCAATAAATCGCAAACAAAAGAAAACACATTACTATTCAAGCCACCATCACTCCCCTTACAAACTACCCAAACGCACATATGACTGGAACCTGATGGATTCCCAACGCCCAATTCTTTTAATAACATCTTCACTCAACCCTAACCTAGCCGCTTCAGTTGCTGCCCCAATCCTGAAGGAGTGACCCGTAAAATCTGCTGGGTCCACCCCAGCCCCTAACAGACATTTTTTAAATACCGGCACAAATTGAAACCTGGAAAGAAACGATCCATCACGATGCCTCAGCAGCGGGCCACAATCAAAAAACACCCCTTCCCTATACACCCGTAAACACCTCACTGGACACAACAATCACTCTGGCACGGAAAACAGGGTAACATACCGCCCCCTACCTTCCATATCCATTTTAGATGTTCGCAGCCTGACCACCACCCTGTCCTGAAGCAAATCCACATCCTCCCCATACAGACGCCCCGCAGCCCTGACGCTCCTGGACACCAATTCCCCCAAACGAAAAGCCCCAAAAAAAGCTAACGAAAAGCCAGCTCAAACAAGCTAACTTCCCCCACGGAACTACAAACTAAATCGACCTGTCTACCAATCCTTAACAGCAAAGAAAACGACACTGGCCTTCTACGATCCTCCGTCCGCTGACCCTTCCTCCTACCCTTCAATACCTGTCTCACCAAAAAGGCCTTCGTAACGTCAGCCATGCCCCACCAAATGCCAGACCCGCCACACACTTGTTCAACTGCGCCACCGTCCAACCTTGCTCCTTCCCGTGCCCCAAGAACAACAATAAAGGTATCTCCCCTTCATCTACTCTCATCCCCAAAACTGAACACCACTGCTCCCATTCTCTCCAAGCCTTCCCGTACGCAGCCCAGGAACCCGCGCTCAATGACGCCCGCAACAACCCCGCTACAGTACCTCCAATAGTCCCCACAGCGACCCCGGACACTCCAGGCCTTCCGCTTCCGGAGCCAACTGCTGAAACCGCTCCCACTGCAAACGAGAAAGAGCATCCGCAATGCTGTTAGAAGCCCCGGGCACATGAACCACTACCACCCATGCATTAAACGATAAACAAAGCAACACAAGATGCTGCAACAAGCGAACCACGGGAGGAGACGAAGCCGTCAGACCATTGATCGCCTGTACCACCCCCATGTTATCGCAATGAAACCGCACCTTTTTGTTCCTAAATCTAACCCCCCACAACACCATTGCGAGAACTATGGGAAAAAGCTCAAGGAGACACAAATTCCTGACCCACCCCCGCACAACCCAAGACTCCGGCCAATGAGCTGCACACCACTGGCCATGACAATAAGCCCCAAGCCAGCCGCGTCAGTAAATAATTCAAAGTCAAAACTATCTACCACCTCCCCCATCATTAACGTTCTACCATTAAAATCCCTCAAAAAACCAGACCACACCTCCAAATCCCTTTTCAACTCCCGCCCCAACCTAATGAAATGATGTGGTGCAACCACCCCCGCCGTAGCCGCCGCCAACCGACGACAAAACACTCGGACCATAGGCATAATTCTACATGCAAAGTTTAATTTCCCCAAAAGAGACTGCAGATCCCGCAGCCGAACCTTCGACGACTGTCTCGCCCTCTCGACTCCTGCCCGCAAATCAACCACTTTTTCCTCCGGAAGCCGACATTCCATCTTTTTCGTATCTATCACAATACCCAAAAAACTTTATTCTGTCACCGGGCCCACAGTCTTATCCACAGCTAACGGCACCCCAAACTCCGCAAAAACTGACTGCAACATAGCCAACAAAAGAGAACAAACCCACGAGCCCGCCGGTCCCAAACACAGAAAATCATCCAAGTAATGGATAATGGATGAACACCCCGCTACATCCACCACTACCCATTCCAAGAATGAACTAAATTCCTCAAAATACGCGCATGACACGGAACAAACCATAGGCAAACATCTATCCACAAAATACCCCCCGTCCCAAAAACAACCCAACAGATGTAAACTATCTGGGTGAACCAAATGGCCCATCCATCCTGCCCAAGGCAACCTCCTTCGCCAACTTTTTTGGAGACTACCTCCGGAAACTCTAAAGCCGACCGCAAATTTCTTTGCGGAACGACCACAGGCAATGGGTTAGACGGAATACGAAACCCCTCAGAAAAACCGTGTTTTAATAATTCCGCCGCCTCTCACCTGGGATACCTATTTAAGTATCACTCCATCCTTTCCACCCGAACTGGAGTCCGACCCTTTTGCAGCCGAGTCTGACCCTCTGTGTTTACCGCCTCTGAAGCACCGATTCGCCCCGTGAGTACCCCCGCAAGTTGTGCACTCATGCTTAAACTTGCATTTTGCTCCAAACCTGCAGTTACCTTCATTAAAGAGGAAACACAAACCTCTGGCTGACGCTGCTGACACCGCAGACTGTCCTGGTGCCCCCCCCTCGCAAGGACTGCCCCTGCCGCCCCGGTGCGGTCACCCGCAACCATAAACTGATATCTTTATGGTCCCACCGAATAGTAGGCCGAACCGCCTTCCTCTGCCTGAATTGCTCGTCGTACCTAAGCCAACTGGAACCACCATATACCCTGTATGCCTCCCCAATCGCATCCAGATAGCAAAACAAGGCCGAGCAACACTCAGGCGTCTTTTCCCCAATGACACTCGCCAAGATCGCAAACGCTTGCAACCAATTGGCAAACGTACGCGGGATGAGTCTATGCCGACGCTTTTCGTCCTCTTCCTTTTTACCCTCGCACACTCGTTCCCTATCCAGGTTAAACCGCTCCAGGGGAAGAAGCGAGAAAATTTCAACATACTCCCCCCGCCATATCCGCTCTCGAACGTCTTGCTTTAAGTGCGCTCCCAACAGCCCCTCAAAACACACGTACACCTCCCCTTTTGCCGCGTCGCTAACCTTAGGCCTCTCTTTCTCACCCCCCACCTGTGTCTGAACCGACACAGATCCTCCCCCCCCCCGAGACTGTGCGTCCCCAGCCGCCACCCCTAAACCACCGACCCCCCATGCCGGTAACGGAGACGAACCTGCCACCCCCAAACCTGAAACCCATCCCGCCAAACTAGTCAAAATCTGCCACTGTTTCCCCATGACCTCCCCCAGCCCCCACGCCCCCTGGGCTACTAACCAATGTCTGCAAAGCACGCCACATGTTCTCACCTGGCTGCCTGGGCGCTGTGAACCCATCAGCCGCTGATCCTGTCTCTGGACGAACGGTCCTCCCAGATGACTCCACGGATGCTCCTGCTGTGCTTGGCCCGCTCGACGTCTGCACGCCAGCGGCGTCCATGCTGGGTGCGCTCCCCAACTCCTCAGCCCTCACAAACTCTTCCTGCAGTCCCAGGCCAGGAGACACCTGCCCGTGATCCCTTGGAGCCCTGCGCCCTCTAGGGGAAAGGAACCCGCCGACCCAGCTCTGGATCCCACGCTGCTTGCAGGTGAAGGCAGGGAAGGGGTGGCCCTGCCTCCTTCAGGGCTCCGCTGTGCACCCGGATTCCTCCCACTTCTGGAGGACGGGGACGAGATGCGCCCACCATCCCCTGCCTGTGGAGGGTCCCTAAAGGTGCTCCTGCGCCGAGCCCTGGGGGTCTCACTGGGGCTAAGGCGCGCCGGCGGCCGGACCTGCCGCAGCCGTTGTGCACATGGCGACGGGCCAGCTATACCCGCCGCCTCCCCCTGCAGCAAACCAGCCAGCTGCCCCTGCAACCGCTCCAACATCTCCTCCACGGACTGCATGGTAGGTCCTGCCTGTACGCTTTTCCAACTCACTCTAAAATGGCCACCGGGCTAAGCCCCCCTTAAATAAAGTCCCCCCTAACTCCACCCTTGCTATCCCGCCCCTCCGCTTCCCGCCTTACATTAACCCTACACCTACCAGGCCCCTTGCACCTAAATTCTTCATGAAGGCCTACCCTTAGGCCGAGTTCACACGAACGTGTGTGACCCGTGCCTGTGCTGCGGCCCGCAAATAGCGGGCCGCAATGCACGATCGCCGGCCGTAGGTCAGCCGCATCGGATCGCGGACCCATTCACTTTAATGGGTCCGCGATCCAGCCGTTCCGCTAAAAGATAGGACTTGTTCTATCTTTTAGCGGAACGGAAGTATGGGACGTAACCCCACGGAGGCACTCCGTAGTGCTTCCGAGGGGTCCCGTCCTGTGCGGCCGTTCCGCGATTCCGGATTTGTGGACCCATTGAAGTGAATGGTTCCGCATCCGTGATGCGGAATTCACACGGAACTGTGGCCGTGTATTGCGGCCCGCGATTTGCGGGCCGCAATACGGCCACAGATCACACACGTTCGTGTGAACTTAGCCTTAGGGTAAACCTCTAGTCTGGCCTTACTTACTCAACCAATCTGCAAATAGTTACTGCATATTGCAAATTGCGACCAAATTCAGCAAGTAGAACTATTAGACCTCAGATATACCTCTCAGAGAGATCATAAGAGAGAAATATATCCACCATTTTATTTTGAATGACAAGATTGAACAGTTGAACCACCAACTTATGCATATCGCAATTTTATGATACTTTATTCAACACGTGTTATGTTCATGGACTATCTGCTGCGGAGGCGGCAGTGTTATATATGAAGAAAAGTTGAAGTTAATAAAGAAGTTATTTCAAGCATTTGGTGTGCTCTTTTAACCTACTGTTTCCATAGAACCGCGCTACAGGAATTACAGAGTAACAGACAGTCTGGTTAGACTAAAAGTCAGAGATATCAAAATTCTTCTAATGCCACAGTGCAAAAGGCTCTTCATAGTGCTGCGCCTGCCACAAAAGGATTTTGACACTTTTCTTACGCCAGAAAGTGGCAAGGTGCGCTTTGTAAATGAGCCCCACTCTTTCCCGGCTTAAATATTAACACAGCTTTATGTGGCAGTTTTTTGATTGAAGGCCAGTGGTGGATCCAACAGGAAGGAGAAGTATAAGTCTTTCCTTAACCCCTTAGTGACCAGCCTGTTTTGGGCCTTTCTGACCCAGCGTTCTTCTTCCTTTTTTCATCATCGCGTTCTAAGAGCTATAACTTTTTTATTTTTCCATCTATATAGCTTTATGAGAACTTATTTTTTGCGGGACAAGTTGTAGTTTTTAATGGCGCCATTTTGGGGTACACATAACTTTCTGATTAACTTTTATTAACTCTTTCTGGGAGGGAGATGGGAAAAACAGTAATACTGCCACTGCGTTTTTACGCTATAAATTTTACGGCGTTCATTTTTCGGTAGAAATAACATAAAATCTTTATTCTCTTCGTCAGTACGATTACAGTGATACCAAATACATATAGTTCTCTTTAGGTTTTACAACTTTTTTGCAATAAAACCCCTTTCTTTAAAAGAAAAAAATGTTTTTACATTGCCGCATCGCAAGACCCATAACATTTTTTATTTTTCTTTCTATGGAGTTGTGTTAGGGCTTGATTTTTTCAGGACGAATTGTATTTTTCATTGGTATAATTATGGAGTAAATGGCGCTTTTTTATCACTTGGCAACTGGCAACTAAGAATAAATGAGCAATTTATTATTTTTTTTTATTTTAGTTTTTTACGGGCGTTCACCGTAGGGGATAATTTATGTGATATTTATGTAGTCCGGGTCGTTACGGACGCGGCAATACCAGATATATGGGGTAGATTTTTTTTTTTGCAATTTTTTTCATTGAAAAGCGTATTTTCAATGGAAAAAAAGGGTATTTTTTTTTTATGGAATATTTTTATTCAATAAATGTTTGTTTTTTTTCCTTTTTTTTTTTACCACTTAATAGTTCCATAACAGACAGTATCCCTATAATGCATTGCATTTTAATAGCAATGCTATTGTAACATTGACCAGCAGGCTGCGCCAGAGAGGTGCAGCCTACTGGAAATTACTACAGCCGAGACCAGGGCCTACATCTGAAGCCAAGTAGCCTTCAAACACATCGGCACCCCGCGATCGCATTTGCGGGGTGCTGATGGGAGACAGAGGGAGTCCGCTCCCTCTGTCACCTCTTTACATGCAAGCGGGCGCCATTGCCCACGGCATGTAAAGTGTTAAACAGCCCGGATCGGCACTCCTGCCAGTCCGGGCTGTTAGAGCAGGGCCGCGGCTCATGTGAGAGCCGAGTCCCTGCTCCCCGCTGCACGGGGAACCTGTGCAGCGCTTAAACTGGGCTGCCGTAAAAAAGCGTCAGCCCAGCCTAAGGCCCCTTAGTGACGGCCATAAAAACACATATGGGTGGTCACTAAGAGGTTAAATTTCTCCCTCTTTTCCCATCTACTTCTTTGGCTCAAAAAACTGCATCAAAAACTGCCACAAAAACCTGTATACTCGGGATAGGCCAGCAATATTAGATTGGCAAAAGTCTGACACCCCACATTCTGACGATCACCTGTTACTATGTAGCCCGAGCACTCGACGTCGGCAGCAGAACTATAATTCGAGTAGCTCCAGCGCTGGAATGACGGCACCAGAACTACACAGCTACATCCACTTTGTAGTAACTGCAGCGCTGCTCCTAATGAATTGAATGGGAGCAGTTACCAGCTCTGTCTACTACTAGAGGTAACTGTTGATTGGCAGAGGGTGTTTGACCCCTGCCGACCTGAGGGTACGCCATCAATATCAAAATCTGGGAGAACCCTTTTAAAGCAAGAAAAATGTTTGGAGAAGTATACCCATGTATTTCCATTAGAAACCATAAAACCCCACCCTGGCATTCCCACCTAAGCTTCTCTGACCATGCCCCACCCTCTACTATACAAATAAAGCACGGAGCTGTGGACATGATGATTTACACTTATGAATTAATCTCATTTCCAGTGCAGGAAATGTCTGCAGCTCTGGCTGAGGTCGGCTGCCTATTTCTGGAAACTCATCCCGGTTATTTCCACCCTGTGGTCACTCGTCTACGTCACAAGTCAAAGTGTGGGTGACGAGCGCTGATTGCAGCCTGGCACCCCAGTTGTGGACGGATAAATGGGAAGTCTGTGCTGACGACGTGACTGGTGAGATGTAAGAACAGAGGAACCAAGTGAAGGAGATACTTAGAAGACCATAGTGTCCCTTGTGTCACCTTTTTCTGTCAAGGTATTACAAATTTTAATCCTGCCATTACTTGGTTATGTCTGTTTTTGGAAAAGCTGGATAACAATCAATATGACTGCCCTGGCAGATATCAGTACTTGGTTTTTCTGGTGTCTTGAGTGGCAATTTATTTTGTCACCCATCAGTGTGTTCAGAGCTCCAGGATCTAGGTAAGGTGGCGTTTACATGCTGCTTTTGTGTTGCTTCTTTTAAAAACATCAAAAAGCATGCGTTTTTACAGGTGAAACATGTTAAAGCAATGTTCCTCACCATAAAAACTGCGAAGGAGATTACCACATTGATTTAACATAATTCACCTCTAACAAAATGCAAGTGTTTTTGGGATATACTTTTTATGTCTCACTAAAAAGCAACACAAAAGCAATGTGTAAACCTAAAGTAAAGTTGTATACAGATCAAATGCGGAGGATCACATGATGACTAGTGATGGACGAACATCTGCCGGGACAGTTCGCGAACACGATCAAATGTTCGCGAACCGCAAGTTCGAGGCGGGTCCCATTCATTTTAATGGCAGCCAAGAAATAATTACTAGAAGTGCACAAATAGTCCCACAACATGGACAGTGACATACCAGATGTATTATTCGAATTTGCGATCTCCATTCATAATTTTTTTCAATGCGAAATATCGGCAATATAATTTTCACGTACGCGCATGCGCAAATGCACTATACAGTACCCAAATGCACTATAAAGAAAGTATATTGGTATATAACACCCCGCTTCAATCAGTTTTTTGGGGGGCGACTGGTATATCACACCAGTAGAAATTATTTGTTCCAATAACGCTTGTCCCGCTATATACCTGCAGTATCGCAGCAGAACCACACACAACTGCCGCACAATACAAATGCACTATAATATACTTTCTAACATAGAAAGTATATTATAACATTGTACAAGGAAGGCAATCCACTAGAATATGCTGTACTGTACATAAAGATAACCGTAACCTTTAATAATGTTACTATGAGGGTCCATTCACACGCCCGTAAGTGTTTTGCGGATCCGCAAAACACGGACACCGGCAATGTGCATTCCGCAATTTGCAAACTGGACATCGCCGGCACTATAATAGAAAATGCCTAATCTTGTCTGCAATTGCGGACAAGAATAGGACATGTTCTATTTTTTTTGCGGAAACGGAAGTGCGGATGAGGAAGTGCGGATCGGCAAATACGGATGCGGGCAGCACATCCCGGCCCCATTGAAAATGAATGGGTCTGCACCCGTTCCACAAAATTGCGGAACGGATGCGGACCCATTTTGCGGACGTGTGAATGGAAAAGATATCCCTCAAAATGAAAATAAACTAAATCAGGTGCTTGGCGGCACCAAATCAGAAACCATATGTCCTACCACAATCCAGGGGGTTCCAGTGCACATCCATGAATCACGAAGGGAAAGCAAAAAACATCTATCCCTGGGCTGGATGATGATGTGGTATTGAAGGACAGGGTGGGCAAAGAACTGTCCCTGATATTGCCCTACAGGGGTGCGCTATTCTGGCCCTGATAGCCTAACCACAGACCACCCGCCCTGATAAGAGCGACCCCGTCCGGAACCTTACCCTATATAAAAATGGCCCTAGTAAGCCCCTAGCCCCTAGGCCCCTGACTTCCAGGTGATCACTATATAGATCTATGTGTTTTTGACTCATTATAAAAGTATAAGTATATCGCACCCCTCTGTGTATCACACCTATCGATAGCACACCTATACTAGTCCTTAAAAGGACTTTTGTGGCCCTATTAGCTAGCGTTTCGTGTCCCTAACAGCTTGTCCCTGCTCCACACAGCAACCTCTCCCTACACTGGTAAAACACTGAATGTAAAATGGCGGCCAGATCAGGTTTGTTTATAATAATAATATTATAATAATAATAAAATGTATTTATATAGCGCCACAATATTCCGCAGCGCTTTACTAGTTCATAGGGTTCATATACAAAACAAAAATAACTGGATAATATGCAACTGAAACACTAGGAGTCAGGGCCCTGCTCGCAAGAGCTTATAATCTATGAGGAATTGGGGATGACACATAAGGTAGTTGATTGTGATAAGTAGGACTTGAGCCATTATTGAACTAACAGGAGTGGTGCCGGACGATCTGCTTCGGGTTTGGGACTACTAGAGGATCGAGTTTCGGCCAGAGAAGTTTGAGGGGGGGAGGTTTAGTCGGGGAATAGTCAGTTTAGGTAGCTTAATAAGCCTGCCTGAAAAGATGTGTTTTTAAGGCACGTTTGAAGGTGGAGAAGTTGTGGATTGACCTAGTATTCCCGGGCAAAGTATTCCAGAGAGTAGGTGCAGCTCAAGAAAAGTCTTGAAGACGGGAGTGAGAGGTACGAATTATGGAGGTCATTAATCTTAGGTCGCTAACAGAACGGAGAGCACGAGTAGGGTGGTAGATGGAGATGAGGGAGGAGATGTATGGAGGTGCAGCACTGTGGAGAGCTTTGTGGGTGAGGGGGAGAAGTTTGAACTGTATTCTGTGGTGGATGGGCAACCAGTGAAGTGCCTGGCACAGACTAGTAGTGTTGCAGTTGGATGGATAGATGAGCCTGGCTGCAGCATTTAGGACAGACTGAAGGGGGGAGAGTTTAGTGAGAGGGAGACCGATTAGTAATGCGTTGCAGTAGACAAGACTAGAATGAATCAAGGCAACAACAAGAGTTTTTGCCGTTTCCACCGTAAGAAAAGGGCGGATTCTGGCGATATTCTTAAGGTGCAGACGAGAGCGTGTAAGTGATTGAATATGGGGAACAAAGGAGAGATTGGAGTCAAATGTGGCCCCAAGAAAGCGGGCATGTTGCACAGGAGTTATGATAGTGCTGCAGACCGAAATTGAAATATCAAGTTTAGGTGAGTTAGTAGATGGGGGAAAGACAAGAAGTTCCGTTTTTGAGAGGTTCAGTTTTAGATACAGAGAGGACATGATGTTAGAGACAGCTGCCAGACAATTACTGGTGTTTTGGAGTAAAGTAGGGGTGATGTCAGGGGACGAAGTGTATAGTTGGGTGTCGTCAGCATAGAGATGGTATCGAAAGCCAAATCTACTAATAGTCTGTCCGATGGGGGCTGTATAGAGGGAGAAAGGGAGAAGAGTAGAGAACTTAGTACTGAGCCCCGAGGAACGCCGACATCAAGAGGAAGAGGAGCCAGTGAATGATACACTAAAGGAGCGGCCAGAGAGATAGGGTTACGAGAACCAAGAGAAAGCAGTGTCCTTAAGGCCAATTGAGTGGAGCATGGTGAAGAGGAGTTTATGGTCTACGGTATCGAACGCTGCAGAGAGATCCAACAGAATCAGTAGAGAATAGTCACCATTTCTTTTTGCTGTTAGGAGATCGTTAGACACTTTAGTAAGGGCAGTTTCTGTAGAGTGAAGAGGGCAGAAGGCAGATTGTAATGGGTCAAGAAGAGAGTTTACAGAGAGATAGCTTATTAAGCGAGAGTAGACAAGACGTTCAAGGAGTTTAGAGATGAAGGGGAGGTTAGAAACAGGTCGGTAGTTAGCAGCACAGGTCGGGTCAAGAGGAAGAGATGGTTTCTTAAGTAGTGGGGTTATAATAGAGTGTTTGAAAAAGGAGGGAAAGATACCAGAAGAGAGAGAGAGGTCAAAGTTCTTCACAATGTAAAAGAATATGGCTGGCGCGAATATCTCCATATGTTTGCATGTCCGGCGAATCGCCAACATGCAAAGTTCGCCGCGAAAAGACCATCTCTAATGATGACGACGAAGATCATTTTCACCTAGATGAACCAAGCAGGTCTTCCCCTCATTAAGTTTACTCATAATTGATCTCACAATGTATAAAATGTTGGACAACTCCCATCACCCTACAGTCTCTGGCTCTACAGTCGTGGCCAAAAGTTTTGAGAATGACACAAATATTAGTTTTCACAAAGTTTGCTGCTAAACTGCTTTTAGATCTTTGTTTCAGTTGTTTCTGTGATGTAGTGAAATATAATTACACGCACTTCATACGTTTCAAAGGCTTTTATTGACAATTACATGACATTTATGCAAAGAGTCAGTATTTGCAGTGTTGGCCCTTCTTTTTCAGGACCTCTGCAATTCGACTGGGCATGCTCTCAATCAACTTCTGCGCCAATTCCTCACTGATAGCAACCCATTCTATCATAATCACTTCTTGGAGTTTGTCAGAATTAGTGGGTCTTTGTTTGTCCACCCGCCTCTTGAGGATTGACCACAAGTTCTCAATGGCATTATGATCTGGGGAGTTTCCAGGCCATGGACCCAAAATGTCAACGTTTTGGTCCCCGAGCCACTTAGTTATCACTTTTGCCTTATGGCACGGTGCTCCATCGTGCTGGAAAATGCATTGTTCTTAACCAAACTGTTGTTGGATTGTTGGAAGAAGTTGCTGTTGGAGGGTGTTTTGGTACCATTCTTTATTCATGGTTGTGTTTTTGGGCAAAATTGTGAGTGAGCCCACTCCCTTGGATGAGAAGCAACCCCACACATGAATGGTCTCAGGATGCTTTACTGTTGGCATGACACAGGACTGATGGTAGCGCTCACCTTTTCTTCTCCGGACAAGCCTTTTTCCAGATGCCCCAAACAATCGGAAAGAGGCTTCATCGGAGAATATGACTTTGCCCCAGTCCTCAGCAGTCCATTCACCATACTTTCTGCAGAAGATCAATCTGTCACTGATGTTTTTTTTAGAGAGAAGTGGCTTCTTTGCTGCCCTTCTTGACACCAGGCCATCTTCCAAAAGTCTTCGCCTCACTGTGTGTGCAGATGCACTCACACCTGCCTGCTGCCATTCCTGAGCAAGCTCTGCACTGTTGGCACTCCGATCCCGCAGCTGAATCCTCTTTAGGAGACAATCCTGGCACTTGCTGGACTTTCTTGGACGCCCTGAAGCCTTCTTAACAAGAACCTCTTTCCTTGAAGTTCTTGATGATCCTATAAATTGTTGATTGAGGTGCAATCTTAGTAGCCACAATATCCTTGCCTGTGAAGCCATTTTTATGCAACGCAATGATGGCTGCACGCGTTTCTTTGCAGGTCACCATGGTTAACAATGGAAGAACAATGATTTCAAGCATCACCCTCCTTTGAACATGTCAGCCTGACATAATGATCTCCAGCCTTGTGCTCGACAACATTCTCACCTGAGTTAACAAGACGATTACTGAAATTATCTCAGCAGGTCCTTTAATGACAGCAATGAAATGCAGTGGAAAGTTTTTTTTGGGATTAAGTTAATTTTCATGGCAAAGAAGGACTATGCAATTCATCTGATCACTCTTTATAACATTCTAAAGCAGCAACCTTTCCAATTTCCAATATTTATGTAATTCTCAAAACTTTTGGCCACGACTGTACAAACAATCTACTTGCTGCCCATTTACAGTGTTTAGATGGTGCTCACACATAGCTACATGTTATCTCGCTCTATATTTAGTTGGAAGCTTTGCCAGAATATTCTCAATAAAAACCTTCTAAGGAACTTCTATAAACCATCTATAAAGTAGGCTAAACATTAAGGAATAAAATGCGATAGAAAAAGATGGCTTCAGTACCACATATGACCTCTAGGTGGCTGGAAAACTCAACTTTACAATGGTACAGAGGCATATAAAACAGACACTCCTTAGGCTACTTTCACATTAGCTTTTTCAATTCCGCTATTGAGATTCGTCATAGCAAACAGTGTTTTTCTGTCCGCAATGTGGTGCGGAGCAAGACGGATCCGTCCTGACACACAATGTAAGGCCTCAGGCACACGGCCGTGTTCCGCGGCCGAGAGCGGTTCGTGGTAACCCGGCCGGGATTCCTGCTGACAATAGGAGCGCACGGCGTCATTGGTTGCTATGACGCCGTGCGCTTCATGCCGCCGCTGCTGTACAGTGATACACTGGTATAGATCATACCAGTGTATCACTGTACAGCAGCGGCGGCATGAAGTGCACGGCGTCATAGCAACCAATGACGCCGTGCGCTCCTGCTGCCAGCAGGAATCCGGGCCGGGTTACCACGGAACACGGCCGTGTGCATGAGGCCTAAGTCAATGGAAAACTTACAATAGAAAACGGATCCGTCCCCCATTGACTTTTAATAGTGTTCAAGACATCATGGCTATAGAAGACATTATACAAACGGATCCGTTCATAACGGATGCATGTGGTTGTATTATTGTAAAGGAAGCGTTTTTGCAGATCCATGACGGATCCGCAAAAAAACGATAATGTGAAAGTAGCCTTAGAAAATGTGTGCAGCCGTGCTGTTCATCATCTTATTTGGGTGCTGCCACACAGCACAGATGTGATTTTGTTTTAAAGGGGTCGTGCAAGGGTTTTATACTGAAGACCTATCCTCAGGATAGGCTATCAACATCTGATTGCCGCGGGTCTGACACCCGGGACCCCGCTAATCAACTGTTTGAAAAGGAGGTGGCACTCCGTTATTCTTTTTTTATGCCAACAGAACATATTGCTCTTCATAACTGACCCCAATGACTTTAGGTGTCACATTCACCCAATCAACAAGCGTTTGCTTATTGATCGGTTGATCGCTATCATATTTTACAAATGCCAGTTATCAGGAACAAAGGTTTTTACAAATGCTGTTCCCTGATTGGTCGGTGTAAAAGGACAGTTAGGCCTCTTTCACACGGGCGGGAAAAGGTGCGGGTACGTTGTGGGAACATGCGCGATTTTTCCGCGCGAGTGCAAAACATTGTAATGCGTTTTGCACTCACGTGAGAAAAATCGCGCATGTTTGGTACCCAAACCCGAACTTCTTCACAGATCGGTGTTCTGTAGATTGTATTATTTTCCCTTATAACATGGTTCTGAATACAGAATGCATAGTACAATAGTGCTGGAGGGGTTTAAAAAAAATAAAAAATATTTAAACTCACCTTAATCCACTTGCTCGCGCAGCCGGCATCTCTTCTGTCTTCTTTTTTGCTGTGTGCAGGAAAAGGATCTGTGGTGACGTCACTCCGGTCATCACATGGTCCGTCACATGATCTTTTACCATGGTGATGGATCATGTGATGAACGGAGTGACGTCACCACAGGTTCTTTTCCTGCACACAGCAAAGAAGAAGACAGAAGAGAAGCCGGCTGCGCGAGCAAGTGGATTAAGGTGAGTTAAAAAAAAATTAACCCCTCCAGCGCTATTGTACTATGCATTCTGTATTTAGAATGCTATTATTTTCTCTTATTACCATGTTATAAGGGAAAATAATAATGATCGGGTCTCCATCCCGATCATCTCCTAGCAACCGTGCGTGAAAATCGCACCGCATCCGCACTTGCTTGCGGATGCTTGCGATTTTCACGCAGCCCCATTCATTTCTATGGGGCCTGCGTTACGTGAAAAACGCACAAAGAGGAGCAATGCTGCGATTTTCACGCAACGCACAAGTGATGCGTGAAAAATCACCGCTCGTGTGCACAGCCCCATAGAAATGAATGGGTCAGGATTCAGTGCGGGTGCAATGCGTTCACCTCACGCATCGTATCCGCGCGGAATACTCGCCCGTGTGAAAGGGGCCTTAGAGTATATAACAATCAAGACAGGTGTAGTCTACAAATGACAAGGTTTCAGAATGAAAGTATCAATCATCTTCTGGTGGTTACAAATGTAACTGCACAAGGCTTCTTTATCAGCCCTCAGGCTACGTTTTAGCAATCTGAAATCTGGGCCCCATTTGCTAATATACTGGGAAAGTGCTACTTAAATGTGATTAACTGGATATATGTCATTTTTCATTTCACCTAATCATAGGAGAAGGTCCTTCCACAGGGACAACCTAGTCACTTGTTATCATAGGGCAAATGTCCAGGAAAATGAATATTTTTCATGTAGCCCATTGAGTGCCTTTGACAGGATACTAATCCAATCTCTTTAAAGGGTTTCTATCACTTCGTATCACATATTTAGGTGTCAGACACTAGAGATCCGCTAGTGTCTGCTCTAACAAACCATCCTAATATGATAGGTTTTGGGGCAGCCGTTTCGCTAAAATAACAACTTATATCTATATGCTAATGAGCCTCTAGGTGCTATGGGGGAGTCATTAGCACCTAGAGGCTCCGTCTACCTTCATAAACTGTCGCCGCCCAGCGCGTCCCTCCAGCCCGCCCATCTCCTGCTAAATGCAATCCTCCCCGTGCGCGTCTCTGTTCGGCGCATGCGCAGTAAATGTCTGACTGCTTCCCTGCTCAGACATCTCCATTGCGCCTGTGCCGATGACATCATAGTGCTCCGAGGAACAGGCGCAGTGGAGATGTCTGAGCAGGGAAGCGGTCAGACATTCACTGCGCATGCGTCGAACAGAGACGCTCACGGAGAGGATCGCATTCAGCAGGAGATGGGCGGGCTGGAGGGACGCGCTGGGCGGCGGCAGTTTATGAAGGTAGACGGAGCCTCTAGGTGCTAATGACGCCCCCATAGCACCTAGAGGCTCATTAGCATATAGATATAAGTTGTTATTTTAGCGAAACGGCTGCCCCAAAACCTATCATATTAGGATGGTTTGTTAGAGCAGACACTAGCGGATCGCTAGTGTCTGACACCTAAATATGTGATACGAAGTGATAGAAACCCTTTAAGAAATTCCTAACCTTATTTTTTTCCCAAGTAGGTGAAGGCTGTTTTCATATGTAAGATATGCAATGTTTATGGCCTATAGTGAACCTGCCCTTATCTGTGACTCCTGTGTCACTTTTCTTCCCACGTGGCTTTATCAGGAAGTTAAAAACAAAAAAATCTCCCCGTTCCCGGGAAAATAGCAGAGGAGGTAAATTGTGTAATTGTGAACTGTGTAAATAAAGTTGTAAGGTCAGGCTGCGGGTAATGGTGTTGTCATTGGCAGATAGAGCCTATGCTCATGTACTGTGCTCCCACAATCACACTAAATGAAAACCGTGTTTTCTGGTGAAAAATACACAGTTCATCGGTGTGGTAAAGCAGATTTAGCTTATAGTTTACAACTTTGTTATTCAAAAGCACAGATATTATGCAGTGCCTTTAATTAAAGGGACAGGCTTCTATAAATCATGCAGATGTTCTAATAATTCTGCATATGTATAATAACTTATTTACTTTATTAGAATCCGGTCAATTGTCCAATTGTGAGGACTATAGAGGGACCACAAAATTATTATTTAAGTCTTGGGGCATTATTAGATTATGGTTGGGGGCACAAGGAGCGCTTCAATGCTCTCCTCTTTGGTATAACTAATATTTGCAGGCTTTAGGTGGTATAGCTCAGGATCAGTTTTGCCACAAAGGATGGAGAATTTGTCTTGGTTTAGATATTTTCGGTTGCGTTCGGCACTTTCTAGTATAAAAGACAAATCACTGTTATAGATAGATATTTCCACGCCTCTAAATGAGTTGATAGGGAATTTAGACCAGAGATTGAAGATTGCACATATTTATAAAGTGATTCTTAAAGGGAACCTGTCACCGGGATTTTGGGTATAGAGGTAAGGACATGGGTTGCTAGATGGCCGCTAGCACATCCGCAATATCCAGTCCCCATAGCTCTGTGTGCTTTTATTGTGTAAAAAAAACGATTTGATACATATGCAAATTAACCTGAGATGAGTCAGAGCTTGAAAATATGACTCTTCTCTGGTCACAAAAGTAAGATATGACTCTTTTATGTTAATTTGCATATGTATCAAATCGTTTTTTTACACAATAAAAGCACACAGAGCTATGGGGACTGGGTATTGCGGATGTACTAGCGGCCATCTAGCAACCCATGTCCTCAGCTCTATAAAATCCCGGTGACAGGTTCCCTTTAAGGCACGATTTACTAAAACACTATCACCAGGACAAAGGGCCTGGGAGGTCGACTGTCCAAGTATTCAATCAGAGGGATGGGAAAATATATTTTTGAATGCTAGTTCATCATCTCACAACATGAATTACATTCTGGTTCAATTTAATATTTTTCACAGATTATATGTAACCACCTATGGTTTAGCAAACGTGGGTTAAGAGATAGTTCCAATTGCCCACGGTGTGTTCGGGTCATGTTTAGAACCAAAGCAATACTGGATTGGTATTAATAATTTTTTCATCCATAAATTGAACCTACAGATTCCTTTTAGGGTGGAATGTTTTATATTGAGTGACCTCTCCAAGATAAGCCCTCATAAATATCCAAAGATTTTTCTAGGCAGAATATTATTTTTGACCAGACTCCTGGTTGCACGGGTTTGGTTTTCACGATATACTCCAGATGTTAGTACATGGATTAACTTGGTTAACAAAGTTAAAAACTATGAGAAAATTCTATACAAACAAAGAAATGCCCACAAGAAGTGGACTAGGATATGGGAGGCCTGGAGGTTTTAAACCTCGATTGTCTATTTGTCCTGATTTTTTCCTTCTCTGTTCTATCTTCTCCTTTTGCTCTTTCCCCTCTTTCTCCTGTGTTTTTTTTTATGTGAGCGAGTTTTTTTTTATGTGAGCGAGATTTGAGATGCATTGCAAGGGTGGGGGGGTGGTTGGGAATGGGTGGGTAAGGGGTAAGAAAATTGCAATAATAACGAATTATGATTTGTATTAAACATTGAATTTATTTGTTATATACCAATAAAGATATAAAAAAATAATAATCTGCACTAGGGGCGAAATGGAGTCTGATAATAGCGTCTTAAAGTGCCATTTAGGAAGCTGGAAAATAGCTTGTTTTTATTAGCTTCTCCCCTCTGTAAACCCTGCTGGCCAATCAGCAAATGTTATAGGGGTCACATGGCACAGTTCCTCTGACTTAGGCCTCTTTCACACGACCCGTGCGTGTCCCATGGGCGTAGTGCGGCCCACATGCAGTGGGTCCGTAATACACAGGACACCTGGCGTGTGCATTCTGCATCACTTGAATGGGTCCGCAAATCCGGAGATGCGGTGTGGAACGGAACAGAAGCACGGAACGGAAGCACTACTGAGTGCTTTCGTGGGGTTCCGCTCAACCGCTTCCATTCCGCAAAAAGATAGAACTTGTCCTATCTTTTTGCCGAAGGGACGGATCGCTGACCCCCATTCAAGTGAATGGTGTCACTATCCGCATGCGGCAGCCCCACGGTCAGAGCCCGTGCATTGCGGACTGCTTATTTGCGGTCCGCAGCATAGGCACGGCCATCACACGTTTGTGTGAAAGAGGCCTTATGGGAAGCAGGAAGAGACATTTAAAGGGATGCTTTAGGGCATATGAATGTAATGGAAGAACTGCACCTCGTTAGACACCATCTATGAGCCATATATACATTGGCTTCCAATCTGGAGGTATTAACTTCCTTATAATCAAAGACAATTATTGATTTCAGTAGATTATGTACAATGTGATGGTGCAGGGAAGTCATCATATACCTAGCTGATCACAGATAGGGCCATAACTTGTCCTTTCTTTTCCCACTGAGAAGATTCAGTTGTCCTATCCCTGAATCTACAGTCGTGGCCAAAAGTTTTGAGAATTACATAAATATTGGAAATTGGAAAAGTTGCTGCTTAAGTTTTTATAATAGCAATTTGCATCTACTCCAGAATGTTATGAAGAGTGATCAGATGAATTGCATAGTCCTTCTTTGCCATGAAAATTAACTTAATCCCCAAAAAAACTTTCCACTGCATATTATTGCTGTCATTAAAGGACCTGCTGAGATCATTTCAGTAATCGTCTTGTTAACTCAGGTGAGAATGTTGACGAGCACAAGGCTGGAGATCATTATGTCAGGCTGATTGGGTTAAAATGGCAGACTTGACATGTTAAAAGGAGGGAGATGCTTGAAATCATTGTTCGTCCATTGTTAACCATGGTGACCTGCAAAGAAACGTATGCAGCCATCATTGCGTTGCATAAAAATGGCTTCACATGCAAGGATATTGTGGCTACTAAGATTGCACCTCAATCAATAATTTATAGGATCATCAAGAACTTCAAGGAAAGAGGTTCAATTCTTGTTAAGAAGGCTTCAGGGCGTCCAAGAAAGTCCAGCAAGCGCCAGGATCGTCTCCTAAAGAAGATTCAGCTGCGGGATCGGAGTGCCACCAGTGCAGAGCTTGCTCAGGAATGGCAGCAGGCAGGTGTGAGCGCATCTGCACGCACAGTGAGGCGAAGACTTTTGGAAGATGGCCTGGTGTCAAGAAGGGCAGCAAAGAAGCCACTTCTCTCCAAAAAAACCATCAGGGACAGATTGATCTTCTGCAGAAGATATGGTGAATGGACTGCTGAGGACTGGGGCAAAGTCATATTCTCCGATGAAGCCTCTTTCCGATTGTTTGGGGCATCTGGAAAAAGGCTTGTCCGGAGAAAAAAAGGTGAGCGTTACCATCAGTCCTGTGTCATGCCAACAGTAAAGCATCCTGAGACCATTCATGTGTGGGGTTGCTTCTCATCCAAGGGAGTGGGCTTACTGACAATTTTGCCCAAAAACACAGCCATGAATTAAGAATGGTACCAAAACACCCTCCAACAGCAACTTCTTCCAACAATCCAACAACAGTTTGGTGAAGAACAATGCATTTTCCAGCACGATGGAGCACCGTGCCATAAGGCAAAAGTGACAACTAAGTGGCTCGGGGACCAAAACGTTGACATTTTCGGTCCATGGCCTGGAAACTCCCCAGATCTTAATCCCATTGAGACCTTGTGGTCAATCCTCAAGAGGCGGGTGGACAAACAAAAACCCACTAATTCTGACAAACTCCAAGAAGTGATTATGAAAGAATGGGTTGCTATCAGTCAGGAATTGGCCCAGAAGTTGATTGAGAGCATGCCCAGTCGAATTGCAGAGGTCCTGAAAAAGAAGGGCCAACACTGCAAATACTGACTCTTTGCATAAATGTCATGTAATTGTTGATAAAAGCCTTTGAAACGTATGAAGTGCGTGTAATTATATTTCACTACATCACAGAAACGACTGAAACAAAGATCTAAAAGCAGTTTAGCAGCAAACTTTGTGAAAACTAATATTTGTGTCATTCTCAAAACTTTTGGCCACGACTGTACATGCTCTGACCAAGGTAAAGTGGTTTGCTGGCCCCCCTTCTGCACCTAGTAGACAGGTACACACCCCACCAACCACATCAAAGCTACACTCCTGGTCTGGGTTGCAGCAGTCTGCCATGATCACAGCATATGAGCTAATGGACAAGCTCTTTACTGCAGATCATAGAGATCATTTTGTAACTGGATTTGTGCCAACCATTTTCCAGCAATGCACAAAATACAGCACCCAGCAATGACGCACAAGCCTCCACTGACCTGGCATATTTACAGCGTGTCAACTTGACTAGCCTTGACCACTGCTACCAAAACAGGATAATGTCCTCCATAACCCATTCACTGTTGCAGCATCTACTGTTGTAGCACGTGGGTGGAACATATCTGCAAGAATTGTTTTGATGTGAGTCAGAATGGGCAGGAGATCCTGATCTCTGAGCTGAGATATCAGAGGCTGTCTCTAATCAGCCTCCAGTAACAGGGCACTGGATATAAGGAGGCAACCTCAAGGAACTTCCGTGATGCACAGTGCACTTTTGTATAGAGAGATTGTGAAGACAGAGAGAAACCAAGTGACCTGCTCTGCTCGCTCAGTAAATTCCTATTCTATTATAAAACGTTTTATAGAGGATTATAGTGAACCACTCATCACAGAGACCAGCTAAATTGCTGCTGTCCTGGAACCAGGGGTCAACCAGTCCAAACCAGGTTTCAGAACCCACTACTTCTTTCAGTCTGTGCAACAATAGTGTGAGTAAGACCCAAGGGATCTGTTTGCCATCTGTCCAGAAATTCCTTGACAATCAGTAAACAATAGGAGACTACTTTCTTCCAGTCTACGTGAAAAAAACTAGATGTGTACGTGATTTTTTTTTTTTTTAGGCTTGTGGTATTTGGGAAGGCCACTTTGATTGTAATATCAACCTTTTAGAGTTCACAGTAAATGCTGGTAATGTGGTCAGTATTAGTCTCTGACCTTTAGACATGTATCTTTATAGTTCATTATAAGTTTCCAATTTGCCCGCAAAAAAAAGATGACTGCCTGCCTGTGATTTTTGGATAAATGGTCCAAAAAAATAAAGTTTAGGTTTGCAATCCCACAAGGGATTCTCAATGTGAAGGGGGATTTGGGGTTTGCTGGTCAATGCAGGAGAGGTGTGAATATTCCCTTTACTGGAGGACATTGTCAATCAGGGCCAACACCCTTGCTGTGACAGCTCAAATCCACAACCTCAGGGTCTCCAGAAACTTAAGCTTTTCCAGTCCAATGTTTCCAGTCACTCTAGATGCTTTGGTCCGGGATCCCTCACTGTTCCAGCTCCACCGGTTCAAGGACCTCCACTGCTCTATCATCGCCAGTCCAAAATCACTTGCAGCTCCAGCTCAAGCAGTCTGGGTGCAGTACCCCAATATAGAGGGTATCTGCAAAATGTTTTTTTTTCTTATTGTAAGGTTACCTACCCTGTTCCTCCCCTCTTAGCAGGAGTGGCCTGGTCCGACTTCCTGTCTGGAGTGCTAGTCTAATAAGTGAAGGGGAAAGATACAAGTTCCTGTGCACCTACTTCTTAGGCCTCAGGAGACTATTAGTTCTCTGTGAGATTAACTACTTCTGCTACAGAAAAAGCAATAGAGAGTAAGATCAACAAGAAATTACAATCTGCATGGCCAAGCATAGGAGTCAGCACGGTAACCTGCTACTACAGCTAAACAGATTTTGCTGCTGTTGAGGGGCTACAGTTAAGTCACCCATAACACTTAACCACGTCCTGGCCAGACGTGCCTGAGACCTGTATCTCGCAATGGACACTATAGCCACAATAGCCAGATTAAAGTTGCTAGCCAGAGATGAGAGAGAGAGAGACTTTAGCAAGATAGCATACCAGGAGTGCCATTACTTGCCACTTTAACAGCCTCCATACCTCACCATCTCAGAAAAGAATTTGCACTGTGTATTGATTTTTGTTGAATGTACTACAACTCCAATTTTGCACTGAAGAAAAAAGATGTTTATCCTTCTACCTCTGGCCTGGTTTCCTGACTCCTACCACACCGTACGCTGGCGAATCCCATCCTCCGCTCTGGATCGTCAAGGGCTCGCTGTATGTGTTCCACCTGTCCAGAGTCAACTGTCGCTGCTCACTGGTCTTTGGTACCCTGCTGTTTCAACTCTAATGGTCTATGTTCTCATGCCACTCCAGCAGTAAAATGTTACCCCCAGCGGTCCATGATCTTTGGCTACTCCAGTTCCACTGGCCCATGGTCTTCTGCCACTCCAGCTCAACCAGTCCAGGGTCCTCTGTTTTAGCTATACAATCCATGGTCCCCAGTCGCTTTAGCTCCACTGGCCCATTGTCCCCAGTTGCCCCATCTCCACTGGTCCAAAGTTCCCGTCGACTCCTGCTCCACTGTCCATTGTCCCCTGCATGTCTGACTTTACATTGTAGAGATTAAGTGGCATACATGATATGTGACCAATCCAGCCAGTGCTGACCATAAAGATCATGTGCCACAAATACATGACAGCAGTAGCCAGTAATTGGCTGCAGTGGTCACATGTCAATATGGCACTTCATCACTACAGTATTGTGAACACGCTCCATTGGGAATGGCTCTGGAGCAACAGGGGATTTACAGAGTATGGACTTTGTTATGTTCTGGACTAAGCAGTTGCCTGGAAAGCCCCATTAATTTACCCCTGGAGTTTACAGTCTAAATTAAATATTCATGAGATTCACCCACCTTGTACCACAGTGAGAGCTGCGCCATACAAAAATAGTGATAGTGGTAAAAATGGTAACAATGTATTGATAATGAATGAATAAACTCATTAACAGTATTTCTAGAACCTACATATTTCATGACAAAAAATACAGCAAAAAAGAGGATAAATAAGAAGGGTGTCACATCCCTGCCCCTTTTCTCAACTTTGCTACTAATATAATAGCCATATCATATGGGAAAATATATCTCTGATCATAGGATGACCTGGGATAACTAGTCACAGGGTAGTTTTCACGGGGTTCCGAAGGTGCACTCGGTCCCCCATTGCCCGCAGAACTGTTGCTTAGCTTTTGGAATGAGGTTCTGTGTTTGACCTCATTCCCAGGGCGGCTTTACTAGCTGGGTAGTATGAGGTGGAGGTCCATATGGAGTAGGAGTTTGAGGAGGTGGTGGACGTAGCAATGTAGGTGGAAGCTCTCCCCAAGACACACAAAAACATCTTTCCATCTCCCCTCAGGCCTATTGTAGCAGGTATTGGTTCATTTTCAGAACGAATCTCCCAGTGGGTCGATTCTATACTTCAACCACTAATACCGCTCATACCTGTAACGGGGTTCCGAAGGTGCACTCGGTCCCCCATTGCCCGCAGAACTGTTGCTTAGCTTTGGGAATGAGGATCTGTGTTTGACCTCATTCCCAGGGCGGCTTTACTGCTGGGTAGCTCCCTGCTCCTAAGTCTGCCTTGAGCGCCGAGCTGATCACTCGGTGCTCAACTGGTTGGTCTGTCGGTCATGTGACGCTGGCCACGTCACATGACCCCCACTCCCCACTATAAATACAGGCAGCCTGCTGGCTACAGGTTGCCTGTTAATTTCTAGGTTCCTGGCTATTTGTTGGACTGCTGAATACTTACCTGATCCTGTTCCCTGACCATCCTTTTGCCCGCTCCTCCTGTACTGCGCTTCCGTCCTGGTATTGTGACCTCGGCTCCCACCTGACTACTCTCTTAGGACTCCTCTTGTACTTCTCTGCTCTCCTGGTATTTATGACCCCGGCTTCTCCTGACAATTCTCTGCTTGCTCCATTTGTACTTTGCAGCTTTCCTGGTATTGACTCGGTCCGTTCACGTCCTGTTGTTTGTCTGTCTGTCATCCCTGCACTTACTCCAAGTTAGGGATTGCCGTCCAGTTGTCCCCTGTCATTAGGACTCGTGAGGCAAGTAGGCAGGGCCAGGGGTAAGGGTGGAGCGCAGTGGTCACTTCCCTCCCCCCTGTGTGTGTGTGTACGCGACCGTTACAGTAGTCTCTCCAATTTGCCCTGCAACCAGGAGGACAATCGGACGGTACTTGAAGGAAGAGAAGATGAAGGGACTCTGAGGCTATTGAGGTCCCAACAGTGGACTTGAAGCAGCCAATAGAGTGGACTGCATTCCAGCAACCGACCACGTCTTTGGGTTGCAGGACATCACTAGTACCATCCTAGAGAAGTGTCAATTGTCTCTCACAGAGCATAACTATAGAGGGTGCTTTTGCATCCAGACTACGTAAAGTCTCTCTTTCCCATATGAGAAGTACAGTATTGTAAATGAAGCATGATAGGTGGGGGCCTCTATAATGATTTGACATTGGGGCTCAGAGCTACAGGTTACACATCTGCTTTCTTGTCTGTTACTCTCCACATAATTTTGATGCCGTACATTTGTGTGTTAGCAGCTTCTCCATACACACAATGTTTTAGCACCAACCTGACAGAGATTTTATAGCATCCCATACCCTCTGGAGCAATCAACTCTCTGCTCTCATCTAGTCACTGGCTTCCAGTAATGGATTATGGTTATGAACATCTTCTAGAGCTGTCCCTCTGGTATCCTCTTCAAACACATTTACCAAAAGTAGTAAAATTAACGTTTTGCCACATAGATGTAATAAAAGCAGGCAGAGAAGAGAATATTGTCCCCTACAAGAAGGTAATTGATCTCCGTCTCTCCCGAGGGACTAGCACCTTCATTATTTTCTCTTCCATTTGAAACCTGTCAGACTAACTGATGTTATATCATTTTAATGGGTTACCATTCACTCAGGAAAAATGCCCCTGACAGACGCCAGGAGATGTGACACTATTGGAACTCTCTATTGTAACTATTATAATCCATGTCCTGATTCACAAAACAAGGGGAATATTCAATTTATGTGACCTATTTCAAGACTTTTTTCATAGTCCATTAATAGTAGGTCAGGGGTGCAACTATGGGTGCAGAGGTTATGGTCTTACTTGGGCCCAATTACCCCACAAGAGGACACCAACACTTGTGAGTGACATGTCACAGTTGGGGTGACTCATTATATATTTTACATTGGGAGTCTGGGACCCTGAATATTCAAGTCGCCTGGGGTTGTGATAGAGTTAACATTAACCCCTTCACCATTTCCAACAAAGAGACTGACCTAGACTTATGGCCCCTTTACCCAGGCCAAGCATTGGGCAGATCATCGCTAACAAACAATTGTAGAAATGCTTGTTAGCAATGATCTGCCAATTACCTGATGAAGGATCGTTCATGTGGATACTTGAAGGCCCTTTTACACTGCTCAACTGAGCAGACGATTGTCGGGAAGGAAGAGTTCCTTCCGCGCAGTCGCCTGCTCGTCAGTGAAGGAGACCGCAGCAATATCCTCCACAGTATAGGGAGGAATGATCTCTAATCCCATTCCTCATCCCCATACAGACTCATTGTGTAACGGTCGCGTACACACACACACACACAGGGGGGAGGGAAGTGACCACTGCGCTCCACCCTTACCCCTGGCCCTGCCTACTTGCCTCGCGAGTCCTAATGACAGGGGACAACTGGACGGCAATCCCTAACTTGGTATAAGTGCAGGGATGACAGACAGACAAACAACAGGACGTGAACGGACTGAGTCAATACCAGGAAAGCTACAAAGTACAAAGGATTAAGCAAAGCATGGTCAGGAGAAGCCGGGGTCAAATACCAGGAGAGCAGAGAAGTACAAGAGGAGTCCTAAGAGAGTAGTCAGGTGGGAGCCGAGGTCACAATACCAGGACGGATGCGCAGTACAGGAGGATCAGGCAAAAGGATGGTCAAGGAACAGGATCAGGTAAGTATTCAGCAGTCCAACAAATAGCCAGGAACCTAGAAATTGTCAGGCAACCTGTAGCCAGCAGGCTGCCTGTATTTATAGTGGGGAGTGAGGGTCATGTGACGTGGCCAGCGTCACATGACCGACAGACCAACCAGTCGAGCACCGAGTGATCAGCTCGGCGCTCAAGGCAGACCCAGGAGCAGGGAGCCACCCAGCTAGTAAAGCCGCCCTGGGAATGAGGTCAAACACAGATCCTCATTCCCAAAGCTAAGCAACAGGTCTGCGGGCGATGGGGGACCGAGTGCACCTTCGGAACCCCGTGACAGTACCCCCCCTTTTACGAGGGGCCACCGGACCCAAGACTTCAGGCGATGGCTTTTCAGGGTGTTCTAAATGAAATTTACGAACAAGTCTAGGAACATGAACCTCCCTGGCAGGTACCCAAGATCTCTCTTCAGGTCCATACCCCTTCCAGTGAATCAGGTACTGCAAGGAATTACGCACCTTCCTGACATCAACTATTTTAGACACCACATACTCGACAGCATCATTAACAAGAACCGGCGGAGGCGAGGCTTTTGATGGTACTACCGGTTCAAAATATTTTTTAAGCAGAGATTTATGGAACACATTATGAATGTGGAATGACTCGGGCAGCTCCAACCTAAAAGATACCGGGTTAATCACTTCCGTGATCTTATATGGTCCAATAAAACGAGGAGCAAATTTTTTAGAAGTTACCTTGAGAGATAGATTCTTGGAGGACAACCATACTTTATCCCCAACCTGAAAGTTTACCCCCCTTGAACGTCTCCTATCGGCCTTGAGTTTCTGAGAACATTGAGCCTTTTCTAGGTTCGATTGAACCCGGGCCCAAACTGTGCACAGTTCGGAGGAGAGTTTATCCGCTTCAGGGTTAGAGGAGGAGACGGACGACCCAGAATGAAAACGGGGATGAAAACCATGGTTACAAAAGAAAGGGGAGACCCCAGCGGAAGAATTTACATGGTTATTCAAAGCAAATTCAGCCAATGGAAGAAATTTCACCCATAATTGCTGGTCATCAGCAACATACGACCTCAAGAATTGTTCGACAGACTGATTAAGGCGTTCAGTCTGCCCATTACTCTCAGGGTGGTAGGCAGAGGAAAAAGACAATGAAATTTTACATCTTTGACAGAAGGCCCTCCAGAATTTGGACACAAACTGCACACCCCTGTCAGAAACAATATTTTCCGGGATACCATGCAATCGAACAATTTCTTTCACAAAAATAGACGCCAGGGTTTTGGCATTCGGGAGTTTAGACAGGGGAATGAAATGGACCATCTTGCTAAACCTATCCACCACTACCCACACTACAGTCTTACCCTCCGCTGGCGGTAGGTCAGTTATAAAGTCCATCGAGATATGGGACCAGGATCTACTGGGAATGGGTAGGGGTCGTAGGTTACCAGCAGGGCGAGTCCTAGGTGTCTTGGACCTGGCACAAACCTCACAGGCTGACACATAGGACTTGACATAGAAACATAGAAACATAGAATGTGTCGGCAGATAAGAACCATTTGGCCCATCTAGTCTGCCCAATATATCTGAATCCTATGAATAGCCCCTGGCCCTATCTTATATGAAGGATGGCCTTATGCCTATCCCATGCATGCTTAAACCCCTTCACTGTATTTGCAGCTACCACTTCTGCAGGAAGGCTATTCCATGCATCCACTACTCTCTCAGTAAAGTAATACTTCCTTATATTACTTTTAAACCTTTGCCCCTCTAATCTAAAACTGTGTCCTCTTGTGGTAGTTTTTCTTCTTTTAAATATGCTCTCCTCCTTTACCGAGTTGATTCCCTTTATGTATTTAAAAGTTTCTATCATATCCCCTCTGTCTCGTCTTTCTTCCAAGCTATACATATTAAGGTCCTTTAACCTTTCCTGGTAAGTTTTATCCTGCAATCCATGTACTAGTTTAGTAGCTCTTCTCTGAACTCTCTCTAGAGTATCTATATCCTTCTGGAGATATGGCCTCCAGTACTGCGCACAATACTCCAAGTGAGGTCTCACCAGTGTTCTGTACAGCGGCATAAGCACTTCACTCTTTCTACTGCTTATACCTCTCCCTATACATCCAAGCATTCTGCTGGCATTTCGTGCTGCTCTATTACATTGTCTTCCCACCTTTAAGTCTTCTGAAATAATTACTCCTAAATCCCTTTCCTCAGATACTGAGGTCAGGACTGTGTCAAATATTCTATATTCTGCCCTTGGGTTAGAGTGGGCCACCAATAAGATCTAGAAACCAGATCCTTAGTGCCCTCAACACCCGGATGTCCACAAAAGGCAGAATCGTAACACTCACCCAACAGCTGGAGACAAAATTGTACGGGAACAAACAACTTATCTGTTGGGGTGGATACCGGTGCCAGATGTTGTTCCGACCTAATGCGAGCCGAGATATCCTGGGTAAGAGCTGCTAAGAAGATTTCTCGGGTAGGATGGATTCAGGTGGTACCTCAGTAGGTTGAAAAGCCTGGAAGCTCCGAGATAATGCGTCCGCCTTCACATTTTTACTTCCCAGCCTGAACGTGATGGAAAAATCAAAACGAGTAAAAAACAGAGCCCATCTGGCTTGACGGGGATTCAACCTCTTAGCAGACTCGAGAAACATAAGGTTTTTATGGTCAGTGACAACAGTTACACAATGCCTTGCCCCCTCCAGAAAATGCCTCCACTCCTCAAATGCCCATTTAATGGCCAGCAGCTCCCTATTCCCTATGTCGTAGTTTCTCTCCGTGGGAGAGAATTTCCTGGAGAAGAAGGCACATGGTCTCAGATTAGTGAGGCTAGCAGGACCTTGTGAAAGGACTGCTCCTGCGCCGTCCTCGGACGCATCCTCCTCCACAATAAAAGGTTTCTCCTGATCAGGCTGGATCAGAATGGGAGCGCTACTGAATGCCTTTTTTAATTTTTCAAATGAAGAAATGGCCTCAGTAGACCAATTCTCCAAATCCGCCCCTTTCTTAGTAAGGTCGGTCAACGGTTTAGCAATTACGGAAAAATTCATAATAAATTTACGATAGTAATTGGCGAAACCTAAGAACTGTTGTAAGGCCTTTAAGGATGAAGGTCTTACCCATTCCTTAATTGCTAGTACCTTACCAGGATCCATCTTGAAGGCGTGAGGAGTCAGAACATGCCCTAGAAACAGAATCTCCTGCACACCAAAGACACATTTCTCTTGTTTAGCGGATAGCTGATTCTCCCTCAACACCTCTAATACTTGTCTAACATGAGACACATGGGATTCGAAGTCAGGAGAGAATATCAAAATGTCGTCAAGATAGACAATAACAAATTTACCTAAGAACTCCCTAAGAATGTCATTCATGAAGTTTTGGAACACAGCTGGGGCATTGCTGAGTCCAAAAGGCATCACCTGATATTCAAAGTGTCCTACCGGAGTATTGAATGCCGTCTTCCATTCGTCTCCCTCCTTGATTCGGATTAGATTGTATGCCCCTTTCAGGTCAATTTTGGAAAACCAGGTTTCCCCCAGGACCTGGTTAAATAAATCCGGAATCAATGGGAGGGAGTATCTATTCTGGACAGTGATTTTATTTAATCTCCGGTAATCGATACATGGCCTAAGACCACCATCTTTTTTCTTAACAAAGAAAAACCCCGCCCCCATAGGAGAGACAGAAGGTCTAATATGCCCTTTACCAAGGCTCTCCTTAATATAATCTTCCATGGCCTTGCGTTCGGGCATAGAAAGATTATAAATTCGTCCTTTAGGAAACTTGGCCCCCTCTACTAGCTCTATGGTACAATAATAAGGTCTATGGGGGGGGTAGAACCTCCGGGATTGGTGATGAGAATACATCAGAATATTCTCTAACAACAGAGGGTAAAGTATCAGACTTTACTGAGACCCCAGCCTGTACCACGGACAGGCACGAGTCACACTTAGGCCCCCATCTCACCAACTCCCCATTGGACCAATCTATAGTGGGGTTATGTAGTCGGAGCCAAGGCAACCCTAGTACCACCTCAGCAGGTAGGTTCTCCAGGACTAGAAGCGAACATCTCTCTGAGTGGCACACACCCACGGTTAGAGAAATCTCCGAGGTACATAAGCTCACCGTACCACCAATAAGAGGAGTAGCATCAATAGCCATGACATGGATAGGAGTTGGTAAGGCAAACATAGGAATACCCAATCTTACAGCATACTCAGAGTCAATAAAGCTAGCCGCTGAGCCAGAATCAATAAAGGCCTTACCCGGCCATTTATCTACTCCCAGAGAAATCGTAATGGGTACCGAAAGCTTACATTTAGAAAATTCAGGGTGTACCTGGTCTTTAGGTTGCCTTGCCTTAGGAGACTTGACAGAGAGGACCTTCTTAGGACACTGGTTGATCCAATGGTCAGAATATCCACAGTAAAAGCATTCTCCACGTCTGCGGCGAAGATTCCCTCGGGTCATGCCAACCTGCATGGGTTCCTCGGTGGAGACCTCAGCATTGTCTCTGGGATAGGCCTCTGGCTGGACCACCATCTGGGAAGAGAACTGTTGTTCCTGTCATCTCTCTCTAATCCGTTGGTCAAGTCGGACAACAAGTGTCATCATCTCCTCTAAGGTCTCTGGAAGTTGATAACTGACCAGAAGATCATTTAATTTATCAGACAGACCTGACCTGAACTGACTCTTCAGGGCTGGTTCGTTCCATCCTGAGGGGACACACCACCTTCTGAATTGGGTGCAATAATCCTCCGCTGGTAAATTGCCCTGAACCAGTGCCTTTAGAGCCGTCTCGGCTACTAGAGTCCTGTCTGGTTCATCATAGAGGGTACCTAGGGCCTGAAAGAACCCCTTCACAGAATATAAACAACTGGCGCCAGCAGGTAAAGAGAACGCCCAGTCCTGGGGATCACCCTGTAATCGGGAAATGATAATGCCCACGCGTTGACTCTCGGGCCCAGAGGACACGGGGCGCAAACGGAAGTAAAGTTTGCAACTCTCCTTAAAAGAGAGAAACTTCTTCCGGTCTCCAGAAATGGTTTCTGGGAGCTTAATCTGGGGCTCAAAATGCGGACTGGAGGCCTGAGGAGTGGAAGAGCCTTGCCCTAACTCAAAAGAGCTGAGTTTTTCCCCTAACTCCTGCACCATCTGCGTCAGATTAGAGACATAGTCAGTCAGGGTCACCAGAGGATTCATAATACAGTGGTTATTGGGCCTGTTAATCTGTAACGGTCGCGTACACACACACACACACACACAGGGGGGAGGGAAGTGACCACTGCGCTCCACCCTTATCCCTGGCCCTGCCTACTTGCCTCGCGAGTCCTAATGACAGGGGACAACTGGACGGCAATCCCTAACTTGGAATAAGTGCAGGGATGACAGACAGACAAACAACAGGACGTGAACGGACTGAGTCAATACCAGGAAAGCTACAAAGGATTAAGCAAAGAATGGTCAGGAGAAGCCGGGGTCAAATACCAGGAGAGCAGAGAAGTACAAGAGGAGTCCTAAGAGAGTAGTCAGGTGGGAGCCGAGGTCACAATACCAGGACGGATGCGCAGTACAGGAGGATCAGGCAAAAGGATGGTCAAGGAACAGGATCAGGTAAGTATTCAGCAGTCCAACAAATAGCCAGGAACCTAGAAATTAACAGGCAACCTGTAGCCAGCAGGCTGCCTGTATTTATAGTGGGGAGTGAGGGTCATGTGACGTGGCCAGCGTCACATGACCGACAGACCAACCAGTCGAGCACCGAGTGATCAGCTCGGTGCTCAAGGCAGACCCAGGAGCAGGGAGCCACCCAGCTAGTAAAGCCGCCCTGGGAATGAGGTCAAACACAGATCCTCATTCCCAAAGCTAAGCAACAGGTCTGCGGGCGATGGGGGACAGAGTGCACCTTCGGAACCCCGTGACACATTGTTTGCCGGCAGCAGCGTGATTTAAATGGCAAGAGCTGCTGCCGGCAAATGATGAATTAGGTGTCCACACAAACCATCCTATTACTCAATGAATGAGTGTTTCACTCGTTCATCGGGTAATCAGCGGCACCTTTACACCCGCAGATTATCGCTAATGAACATTCCTACGAACGCTTGTTAGCGATGATCTACTGAGGCAGTGTAAAGGGGTCATAAATCATTGAATGCCGGTGGTGCCAGATGGTGCTGTCTAAACAGAACTTTGCTGCCGGCAAACAATGAGTCTGTATGGGGAGGAGTGATGGCATTAGCGATCACTCCTCCCCGTACTGTGGAGGAGATCGCTGCAATAGCAGCCGTCTCCTTCACTGACGAGCAGACGATTGCCCTGAAGGAACTCTTCCTTCCCAACATTCGTCTGCTCAGTTGAGCAGTGTAAAAGGGCCGTCAGGTATCCGCATGAACAATCCTTCATCGGGTAATCGGCAGATCATTGCTAATGAGCATTTCTACAATTGCTTGTTAGCAATGATCTTCCCGATGCTCGGCCTCTGTAAAGAGGCTATAGGTCTAGGTCAGTCTCTTTGTGGAAAATGGTGGGAAATCGATTGAGCCCTGTAAAGGAAGCTTTAGTTAGACCCTTACATCCTCATTCTTTACAAACACAATACTGAATGTGGTGACAAAGGTCCCAAAGGCTCTCCTAAATCAAGTACCTCTGGCATCCTGATATCATTACATGATGTGGCCAGCAGAAGTCTCCACTGCTTACAAGTTCTATCCCCCACAGAGCACAGGAAAAAAAGGGAGAGGGATGGAGAGAAAAACGACGACAGAGCTGTATTCTTTCCACCAGAAGGCAGCAGAACATTTAGAGGTGATGATAATTCTAGTATTGGTATGAAACGGGTTCATATTATGAAAGCAGATTTCATAAATAAGTTTGGGTAACCTTTCACCCAGAAAAGGCGCAATGCTAATGATTCCTCTGCTTCACTCCCGCAGGGTATCAGGAGCTCTGCACATGCTTATTATTGCACAAATAGTAACATGTCAGGACTATAACATGTATATCATTGAGCACTGTGATGACACTATGGATGTGTTGTAAATTCTTCCTTCTCCTCCCACTCTTCATCACAGTCTGAACTCTACTTGTCTTTATACCATATCATCTACATACTACTAATGCTCATACATGGGTCCCAACTTACTGCTTCTATTTTTCATCTACCACCTACCATTACATTACTCTACATACTCTCCCTTCTGCTGCCACTGCCCTGGACACTTACATCTCTTTATACGCTAACATATACTGCTCCTGCTCTTCATATTATATTGCCTATTGCCACTACTGAATGATATACTCCCATCATTCTCTATTCTACAATATACTTTCAACACCCTTCATACTTTACAATCTACTGTCACTACTATTCATACTTTACTATATACTGTCACTATTCCTCATATTGTTACCACTCTACTTATAGACTATGCACAGCTCTTGTTCTTTCACTCTAACTTATACAGCTTGTATTCTTCATACGCTAACATTTACTCCCACTATTCTTCATACTGTATATTTTACAGTTACTACATTACACTTCATATTATACCTCACATCATCTCTAGTATTCACACATTAAACTATTGTCGGCCAAACCTGCCATTTTGGTAGGATCAGCATCAGCCTAATGTGTAAGAGTAGCTCCTGACCTGACAGATGTCAGTGTTGGACTGGGGCTTCTGAGGCCTACCAAAGGAAATTATTTTTGAGGCCCAACTCTTATTTGATTAATAAAGCTTAATAGGTTTTGAATCAGAGAAATAGACCCTAGTGGCAAGTGGTTGGCTCCAAGGGCAGCCAAATGTTTTTCTTTTCCTCCTTGATCTTTAGTTAAAATTATGGTATCAGAGACTGAACCCACCAGGAGGATCCTCTGATAGCCTGACCGTAGTGTGGGGATGGAAGGATCGGGAACGCTGAATTTCAACGCCCCATCCTTTTTGTTTTCTCAGCGATAAGCCTCCACTTGAGATGCGCGGCAGCAGCTTTCTTCAGCTGTTCTCAGTTTGCCTCCGTTCCGTCTCCATTCCGCTTTGGAGGCGGACACCAAAACACTGCTTGCAGCGTTTTGGTATCCGTCTGACGAAACTGAGCCAAACAGATCCGTTTTGACAGACAATGTAAGTCAATGGAGACGGATACGTTTTCTATGACACAATCTGGCACAACAGAAAACGGATCTGTCCTCCATTATCTTAAATGGTGTTCAAGATAGATCTGTCTTGGCTATGTTAAAGATAATACAAACAGATCCGTTCTGAACGGATGCAGACGGTTGTGTTATCTGAACGGATCCGTCTGTGCAGATCCATGACGGATCCGCACCAAACGCGAGTGTGAAAGTAGCCTTAGGGGGGCATTAATTAAGACCGGTATTTTAGCCCTAATAACCCCTGTGCTGGTGGTGGATCCGCTACAGTTAGGAAGAGACACCCCCCTCTACATAACTTTGGTGCATCTACTGTACCACCGGTCTAAATGTAAGACAGCTTCCTTGCTGGCTTCAATTTAGACAATTATCTACGCCTAAAATAGGTGCAGAAAATGATAAATGAGACGGGCCTACCGCCACACCCCTTTTTTTTAGACCTGGCATGAGCAGTGAAAAGTCGCAGATTACGGCGCAAATAACTGTTGTCTATCTGACAATAAATGACCCCCTTAGTTTCTGAAGAATTTGTGATAAGCAACAATGCTTAAAATGAAAAACATGAGAGACTATGTTACAGATGGGGGAGAGGATGATTGTTATATAATTGCACACACAGCACAAAAGTTTATACAGCAAAGTCTAACAATAATACATTACAAACCTTCATAAAGTTCTGTTTATTCTCTATTAAACCACAAATATTCATTATGTAAGAACTTCCATCTGGAAGACATTTACCCTTGACCACAACTTTACAGGGAGAGAATCACTTTTTCTGGGGAATCTTGTTACATAACTCTCTTTTTTTTTTTTTTTTTTAGAGGGGTGATGTTTTCTATTGACATTGTTTTGCCAAGCCATATACCACCTGAACCAGAACACTTTCCATAGTAAACGTCTAATCAAATATTGATAATAATCCAGGCATCTATTACATTTACTGAATTAACTTTTTTACAAAAAGGTTCTGAACTTTTTTAATATGGTCAAAACTGCATATCCAGACAAACCACCTCTAAGAAAAAAAAGAGTTACAAGGCCTGTTAACACAGCCATGTCACCCAGCTTCTAAAAACAAATGCAGTACACCTAGAAAATGGTTAAATAAAATACTACACAGGAGTTTGAATTTACTAAAGCCAGCTATACAGGAGAAAACTTTTGGCCAAATCGCAGCCAATGGTAGTTCATGGGATCGTTTGTACAAATAATTCCACCAGAAACAGGGCCGAGTAAGCTGTCCAATCAGAGAGCCAGATTATAAAAAAAAAATAATAAACACACTGGGCTTGTCCAAAATGGAAATTAATCAGCCCAATTTGGCTGATCACGATATACAGTTGTATTTTTGGCCAAGCCACTGCCACAATTTTATAACATTATGTATTGTATTTTCAGCAGAGAATTATCTACCAATGGCTATCATGAACAATCGTTACACTTTTATAAGATGGTTGGTCGAAGTTACCAGAATATGACATATTGGCCACTTTTTTATCTCACCTGTTTGGACATCTTAAAAATGTATGTATATTATGAGTAGATCATCATTAGACACTGCAAAAGTACATTAAATTAGATTTTTATTTAAAATAATTTAAATCTGCAAAAGAAACTATAAAAATATGTACAAAATATGTTAAAAATTCGAAAATAATTTCACTTCACTTCAACAAAATATCAGCTAAATTTTAAAAATTCATAGAGCTGTATACACAGAAGTATGTACTTAATGCTACAAGTTCTGTAAATCATCTACAATATGTTTGAAATTCTACAAATTATGCTCATAATTCTACATACACTCCTCAACATAGAAATTACAACACCAAGAAGGAAAATTCATGGAATTATAGAAATCACAGGATTTCTAGAAAAGTTAATAGATATGCAAAGGATAAAAAATAGAAACCAAATACCACACACAGAAATGGAAGCACTTACACGCCTTGGCATACTATCAGTGAGGCTATTAAAAGGGTTATCCCATGAATAATGTAAAAAATGAAAATCAGACATTATATAGTAAATGACAATCTCTTTCTAATAAAGCTAGAACCAACCTTGTACCTCACATGGATCCAGAAATATCACTATTCATTGCTCTGCTAGATTTATATCAAGCTGACAGTTCACGGGAGTGTCTTTCCACTGCAGCTAAGGAGGCGTGTCCATGCTCTCCCTATCACAGTTCAGGAGGCAGATAAAGAATGAAACTGAGCATGTGCGGCCTTCTCAGTGAGCAGGTCAAAGAAATAAGAAATTAAGTGGCGCTATACAGATAGATTTTACTGAATAACTCAGTGTCACGGCCTTTGGTTTGCGCTGTGACACTGTTGCCACACTTGTGGTTGCCTACGGCAGCGTGTTGCTGTGAGAGCATGCGGTGGAAGTGTCTCGGCCTTCTGGGTGATTGCCGTGACATGGTTGCCACGCATGCTGTTGCCAGTGGTAACGTTTGGTTTGGTATGCTTGTGTGTGCACTTTCCCTTTAAGTTGCTTCCTTCCTCTGTCTGGTGTTGGAAGGGTTAACTCCCTTCCTAGTGTTTTGTGAACACTGGGTTTATGTGTGTGTGGGTGTGGCTGCTTGGGCTATTTAGCCTCTGCTGGATGCCTGAGGCTCAGGGTTCCTCCAGCCTTGGTGTATGCTGGTGGTTCACTGTTCCTGGCTTTTACCATCTGTCCAGTGAGGGCCACCCTTGTGGTCATTGATGTTTTAACAGTGTCTATTTCCCTTCTTATCTTTTGGTTTGCGTGGGTTATGTTCAGGGTGTTGTATGTCTTGTGTTGTGTTACATGGCTGGTGATGTTTTGTGCCCAGCATGTTTGCTAGACATTCCCCTGTCTCACGTTTATTGCAGCTATGAGGGTCCTGGGTTCCTGTGTGGTTGTGGTTTGTGCTGTGTCCTTTAATGTTGGTGTGGACAGCAGCACCTGTGCACGGGTTCCAGTCAGTGTGGCTGTGGCAGGTAAGTGTGTAATGGGTTTCGCTTACCTGCCAACTCCATATGCTGTATGTGTTCCCCTCTCCTTGCAGACTGGCCTCAGATAGAGACTCCTGTTCCTCCATGACTGGGATGAACAGGTCGTCTCTTCCCGGCTCCTTGGTGAGAAATTACCAGGGCGACTCAGGGTCTCTAGGAATCCAGAGTATGAGCCGTCCTACCATCGGGGTCCGCTCATACGGTGAGGAGTCAGGGAGAGGATTTGGGACGCTGTAGGAGGTGACCTGCTCCCTTATTACTCCTTTAGGCCAGGCTGATACCCTTTTTCCCTTTGATACCGCACGGTGGGGGGTTTCCCCCACTCCCCATCGTGACAGTAAGACCACAAAGGTTCCTTGCTTGGTGCCTTCGGAAGAGGGCTCAGCATGTGTCGCCTGCCATTTTCTGGTGCACATGCTTATCCTCCGGAGGGAGGGTGAAAGGTGAGATGCTGTTAACAGTGCGGTTCCCTGTGACAGTTGGTTGCAGTTGGTGTGAACCGTCACTGGTGTTTGCGTTTCTCCTCGTCCATTTCTCAGTGGTTCAGGTGCTTGTATTGTGTGCTGGATGCATCCCTTTGGTATACTGGCTGTGTGCTGGTTGGGGATGCATGCTGGCAGCGACCTGGTGTGAACCGTGTCTGAGATGGACGCAGCGTTCAGTGCGGTTTCTCTGGGCTGTTTGGTGGCTGGTGCCCTGGTTCCTGTGTGTTGCTCCAGGGGCTGGCGGCAGTCTTAGAGAGACATCCTTGCTCTGACGCTGAATCTTCTTACTTCACCTTGTCCATGTCTCAGTGGTTTTTTCACTTCTGTTGTGTGCTGGCTGCATTCCTGTGGTGTTCTGGTTGGGAATGCTTGCTGGCAGTGACCTTGTGTGAACTGGGTCTGAGGTGGACACAGTGTTCAGTGCGGTCTCTATGAGCTGTATGGTGGCTGGCTGCCTGGTTTCTAGGTGGTTTCGGGGGCTTGCAGCAGTCTTTTAGAGACTTCTTTGCACTGACGCTGATCCTGTTACTTTCCCCTACCCTCCCGCTCTGTTGTTTTTTTTGGGTTTTTCTGTTTAGTTCCCCTTTTTTTTGTTGGGGGGGGGGCTTTGAGGAGTGGGAGTGTCACGGCCTTTGTTTGCGCTGTGACATTTTTGGTTTGTGTGGGTTATGTTCAGGGTAAGATAAGATGCCTTTATTGTCACTGTACAATACAATGTAATACAATGTACAATACAATGAAATGTTGTATGTCTTGTGTTGTGTTACATGGCTGGTGATGTTTGGTGCTCAGCATGTTTGCTAGACATTCCCCTGTCTCACGTTTATTGCAGCTATGAGGGTCCTGGGTTCCTGTGTGGTTGTGGTTTGTGCTGTGTCCTTTAATATTGGTGTGGACAGCAGCACCTGTGCACGGGTTCCAGTCAGTGTGGCTATGGAGAGTAAGTGTGTTATGGGTTTCGCTTACCTGCCAACTCCATATGCTGTATGTGTTCCCCTCTCCATGCAGCCTGGCCTCAGATAGAGACTCCTGTTCCTCCATGACTGGGATGAACAGGTCGTCTCTTTCCGGCTCCTTGGTGGGGAGACTTGGTGGAGGGATTACCAGGGCGACTCAGGGTCTCTAGGAATCCAGAGTATGAGCCGCCCTACCATCGGGGTCCGCTCATAAGGTGAGGAGTCAGGGAGAGGATTAGGGACGCTGTAGGAGGTGACCTGCTCCCTTATTGCTTCTTTTGGCCAGGCTGATACTCTTTTTCCCTTTGATACCGCACGGTGGGGGGTTTCCCCCACTCACCAGTGTGACACTCAGTGGCTATACCAAATTTTTAATTACATGCAATTACAAAAGTATTCAGATCCAGTTTGAAAACTGTAGAATATTTTTTGTGGGACACCCCCTTTAATGGTTGTCTGAGGAATGTTCTGCCATGCTGAATTCTCTTGGGCACACAAATCATCAAGATCTGCTGCTGGCAGCTCCCTTTGCAATTGCCAACCAATGATGTCCCAGATGTGCTCAATAGGAAGACGCTGCAAGCCATGGTAGCACATTTAGGCCAAGCAGGCTACTCACAGTAGCACGAGCAACATGGAGCCTGATATTCTCCTGTCGAAAAACTACTCCTGAGATACTTTGTAGAAATGGCCATGGTTCCACAACCAAATCAATGTAATGTCGAGCTGTTAGTGTACTAGAAATGAAGACTAGAGGGGTCCGGCTACCATACATTATGCGACATTCCATTAAGAAGGCCTCTTCATGGCGTTGCCCATGTGGTCTCTCGATCAAGCTCTGGTTATCACTTTGAGACAAAGGCGGGACTAATCGCTGAAGAGGCCCTCCAGACCAGCCTCCATTGCTGTCTTGCTCTGCATCATGATAGCCTTTGAGATCAGTGTCGTGAGGTCAATGGAACACCTGTAGCTGGACTTCTGGCTCATTGCACAATGTTGTGCAAACACCTTCTGATTGTTTGTGTAGACAATGTTTTCCAACCTAGGCTTGGGATGTGACGTCCAATTTCACTTGCAGTACAGAATGGATCACTAAGCGATAAATCAGAGTGATAAGGGCTCTGTCTCTCTCAAATTGCAACAGGTGACGATAACTGGCACATCAATGAACAGGAGGCATCGCACAATTATCCCACAAAACTTGTATTTGTATACGCTTTGCATAACCTTGCGGCTTGTCCTTCTTGGTTTTGAAATTTCAATGTTGAGCAGTGTATGTACAAAATACAGTATATCTAAATACTACTAAATATAACAAATCCTACACAATGCACACACAGTTCTGAAAATATCTACTAAATGTTAAAAATTCCACAAGCTATCTTTTTGAAATAACTTGCTGCAATTAATCACATTAGCTCAGTTTAGTCAGATAGCGTGGGATCTACAGGTTTTGGCCTTGTCTTGACACTTATTGAAGCCAAACATCAACATAACATATTCCTGGACTGAATATTGATGGTTTGCTGACACCACTGAGCCGTGGAATAAAACAATAAAGTAGGAACTACTCCAAAATATAACAATAATCCTAAAATAATAAATTATTTGACAGAAAGTAACTGACTACAAAAACATAACAAATTTACAATTATCAGGGGGAGAAAACAGAACTGGATGGCACATCCACAATGCTATGCTTTGATCTAATTCAACTCGCTTCTCAGCGCTATATTAAAGTGTACAGCCCCCCATACTGCATGCTGTACAAGAGGCATTAGTGTACATTTTGATCAAAAAGGCATAAGCCCACTCACCACGCCAAAAGTAGGTCCCACTCAAAGAGGCGACCTTGGCGTGGTGAGTGGACTTATGCCTTTTTGATCAAAATGTACACTAATGCCTCTTGTACAGCATGCAGTATGGGGGGCTGTACACTTTAATATAGGGCTGAGAAGCGAGTTAGATCAAAGCATAGCATTGTGGATGTGCGATCAAGTTCTGTTCTTCTCCCACAGATAACTATTTGAATCTTTCTTCTTTATTACTGGTATCAGCACTCCTCCCATTCGGCACTGGTGGTTTTAATCACAGAAGTCTGCATATAAGTGATCATTGACCTGTAGCTTCTGATAGCAATGGACATGTTGTGTTAGACAACTGTTCACATGGTGCAGTACTGCGTGGTGGCCTTTGTTTTTGTGGTGCTGTGCTGGTGGGTTGGTGGGACCCAGTGCCATGGGTGGCATTGTCATACAGCAGAGGTGCTGTTTGACTCCTGGGTCCCGCCGCCTACTAGGGCAGTGCCGCTTTGTCACCGCATTGTCGCTGCGCCTTTTTGTCAGAGTAGGTCCCACTCAAAGAGGCGACCTTGGCGTGGTGAGTGGGCTTATGCCTTTTGATCAAAATGTACACTAATGCCTCTTGTACAGCATGCAGTATGGGGGGCTGTACACTTTAACCACTACAGGACCGCCGTACGCAGGATTGCGTCTTTGCGGCGGCCCTGTTATTACGAGTGGACGCGCCATCGCGTTATCTCTCGAGACGCGAGATTTGCTGTGAACGCGCGCACACAGGCGCGCGCGTTCACAGGAACTGCAGGTAATCGAGTGGATCTGCAGCCTGCCAGCGGCGATCATTCGCTGGCAGGCTGTAGATCCGATTTTTTTAACCCCTTAAAGGTATATTAGACGCTGTTTTGATAACAGCGTCTAATATACCTGCTACCTGGTCCTCTGGTGGTCCCTTTTGCTTGGATCGACCACCAGAGGACACAGGCAGCTCTGTAAAGTTGTCACAGTCGTTACCTTTGACTGTGACCTTCCGTTCTTGCTCGTTTGGCGCTCCTCGCTGAAGTTCTGTTCCTTTGTGTTATTTGTGGTTCTGTATGGGTTAAATCCCCTGTTTGCCTATTAGGAGTTAATCCTCTGTCTGCTCCATGGGTGTGGCTTCTCTGCTGCACCCATGGAACCTGTATATAAGGCTGAGGTTTCCTCAGTTCTGATTCAGCTCTCCTGGTGTGTGTTGTCTTGTCCTGCTCCTGGTTTGTACTCTCTCTCTCATGCTGCTGACCCATGGGATCCGTGTCTGTCTGTCTGTGCTCTGTGGGTTTCCCTACTTGTTTATTAACGTCGTCTGTCTGTTATCTGTTCTGCCTGTTATGTTTTAGTTACTTTGTGTTTATTCTGATGTCTGTGTTCAGCAAGCCTTTGCAGCAGAGTGGCATGACAAGGCCATGCAGTTTACTACTGGTGGAGCAAGTCCTTCTCTGCTCATTGCCACTCCTGCTCCCTTGCGTGAACTCCTGCTTGTATTATTAGTTGCCCTGTTTTGTATTTGCCTGTATGTTATGTATGCCTATGTGCCGTCGGTACCTTCTGGTACCTGTTGTCCATTCGCTCCTGCTGTCACCGTCTAGTTCACGCTCCAGAGTGGACCCTGGCAACTTCCTGCGGCAAAGTCTAACTCTACCATCTAGGGCTCTAGTGAAAACCAGGAGTTGCTTAGTTACGCCCCTCTGGAGTATTACTAGACAGTGGCGCAGTGGGGGTTTTCTCCCACTGTGCTGACGGTACATAGAGCTCATGTTTTGTCTGTGCTGCCTTCCATGTTTTTGTTTGTGCAATAAACTCTTGTGTCTGTACCTGATTTCCGTTTATTGCTTAACGACGCGGTGGTCTCTCCTGGGACCTCCAACTCGTGACAAAAGTAGCACCAAACACCACTACACTACACCCCCCCCTGTCACTTATTAACCCCTTATTAACCCCTGATCACCCCCCTGTCACTGATCACCCCCCTGTCATTGATCACCCCCCTGTAAGGCTCCATTCAGATGTCCGTATGTGTTTTGCGGATCCACGGATCTGCGGATCCACAAAACACATACGGACGTCTGAATGGAGCTTGACAGGGGGGTGATCAATGACAGGGGGGTGATCACCCCATATTAGACTCCCTGATCACCCCCCTGTCATTGATCACCCCCCTGTAAGGCTCCATTCAGACGTCCGTATGTGTTTTGCAGATCCGCGGATCTGCAAAACACTGACACCGCGGATCCGCAAAACACGGACACCTGCAATGTGCTTTCCGCATTTTGTGGATCCGCACATTGCCAGAACTATATAGAAAATGCCTTTTCTTGTCCGCAATTGCGGACAAGAATAGGACATGTTCTATAGGCTCTACAAAAAACGCAGTGTTCGCCCGATCAGGCCTGATCTTGTGCGCACACTTGCGTTCAGTCCGCCCCACTGCAGTGACAGAATTTTTCTGATCACTGCAAAAACACCGTAAAATCACTGCGGCGCTATAAAAAGATAACTTTTGAGGGGTATGGCGAGTTCATAGAAGATTTTTTTTTGTCACAAGTTAGCGGAAATAGTTTTTTTTTGTTTTTGTTTTTTGTTTTTTCTTACAAAGTCTCATATTCCACTAACTTGTGACAAAAAAAAAAATCTCACTTGAACTCATCATACCCCTCACGGAATCCAAATGCGTAAACATTTTTTGACATTTATATTCCAGACTTCTTCTCACGCTTTAGGGCCCCTAAAATGCCAGGGCAGTATAAATACCCCACAAGTGAACCCATTTCGGAAAGAAGACACCCCAAGGTATTCGCTGAGGGGCATATTGAGTCCATGAAAGATTGAACTTTTTGTCACAAGTTAGCGGAAAGGGAGACTTTGTGAGAAAAAAAAAAAAAAAACAATTTCCGCTAACTTGTGCCAAAAAAAAAAACTTCTATGAACTCGCCATGCCCCTCACGGAATACCTTGGGGTGTCTTATTTCCAAAATGGGGTCACATGTGGGGTATTTATACTGCCCTGGCATTTTAGGGGCCCTAAAGCGTGAGAAGAAGTCTGGAATCCAAATGTCTAAAAATGCCCTCCTAAAAGGAATTTGGGCCCCTTTGCGCACCTAGGCTGCAAAAAAGTGTCACACATGTGATATCGCCGTACTCAGGAGAAGTTGGGCAATGTGTTTTGGGGTGTCATTTTACATATACCCATGCTGGGTGAGATAAATATATCGGTCAAATGCCAACTTTGTATAAAAAAAAAGGGAAAAGTTGTCATTTGCCGAGATATTTCTCTCACCCAGCATGGGTATATGTAGAAAGACACCCCAAAACACATTGCCCAACTTCACCTGAGTACGGCGATACCACATGACGTGACACTTTTTTGCAGTCTAGGTGGGCAAAGGGGCCCACATTTCAAAGAGCACCTTTAGGATTTCACAGGGCATTTTTTACACATTTTGATTTCAAACTATTTCTCATGCATTAGGGCCCCTAAAATGCCAGGGCAGTATAACTACCCCACAAGTGACCCCATTTTGGAAAGAAGACACCCCAAGGTATTTCGTGATGGGCATAGTGAGTTCATGGAAGTTTTTATTTTTTGTCACAAGTTACTGGAATATGAGACTTTGTAAGGAAAAAAATAAATCATCATTTCCGCTAACTTGTGACAAAAAATAAAAAGTTCTATGAACTCACTATGCCCATCAGCGAATACCTTAGGGTGTCTACTTTCCGAAATGGGGTCATTTGTGGGGGTTTTCTACTGTCTGGCCATTGTAGAACCTCAGGAAACATGACAGGTGCTCAGAAAGTCAGAGCTGCTTCAAAAAGAGGAAATTCACATTTTTGTACCATAGTTTGTAAACGCTGTAACTTTTACCCAAACCATTTTTTTTTTACCCAAACATTTTTTTTTATCAAAGACATGTAGAACAATAAATTTAGAGAAAAATTTATATAGAAATTTATTTATTTTTAAAAAAAATTTACAACTGAAAGTGAAAAATCTCCTTTTTTTGCCAAAATTTCGGTAAATTTCGATTAATAACAAAAAAAGTTAAAATGTCAGCATCAATGAAATACCACCAAATGAAAGCTCTATTAGTGAGAAGAAAAGGAGGTAAAATTCATTTGGGTGGTAAGTTGCATGACCGAGTAATAAACCGTGAAAGTAGTGTAGTGCAGAATTGTAAAAAGTGGTCTGGTCATTAAGGGTGTTTAAGCTAGGGGAGCTGAGGTGGTTAATATAGCACTGAGAAGCGAGTTAGATCAAAGCATAGCATTGTGGATGTGCGATCCAGTTCTGTTCTTCTCCCCCAGATAACAAATTTACAAGCCAACAAATGTTTTTTTTCCTCTGAACTAGTTAATCAGAGTTTATTATTATTATTATTATTATTATTATTATTATTATTATTATTATTATTATTATCCCCCAGCTCTAGCATACCTGGGAGGGGAATAAGGGGGTCTGATTTGGAGGCTATCTAGGCATTTAAGAAATAGATTTTCTGACTATTTTATGATAAATCACCATTCATCCTATAAGGAAAAACTATATTACTTACCTGTTTATTTCTCTGCTGTTACAGTGCCATCCCTTCAGTCCCCCAAGCTGCAGTGGTGATGTATACCTATGTGACGCTGCAGTCAGTCATTGGCCTCAGAGCTGAAGGGGAGGAGAAGAGTTGTGGCGCTAGAATGGTGGGAAATAAACAGGTAAGCTATGTTTCTTTATTTGCTTTATCACATTTCTCTCCCTTGTACATCCCCTTTAAAGAGGACCTTTCATGGGATTATAGGTTACAAACTGGTATGCTTACCAGATAGGGCAGCCCCTACAGATGGCAGAACTTTTTTTTATTTTTTCTAAAATACCCCTCCGTTCCGGCGCTGTGTCCCCTGCTGTTTTTGGTGCCTGATATGTTAATTTAGAGTATCAGTACAGTTTTTGGGGGAGGGTCATAGGAATCTACCCAGGGTTATGGAAACTATAGATGAGTTTGGATCCCTATCTGGATACGAGATAAACTGGGAAAAATCGAAGTTTCTCCCATTGAGACGCCCTGTTCCACCGGGTCATAACTATCGGGTGAGCGTCCTGACCCCAGCAGAATCGCTATTATATCTGGGTATCCATATAGGGACTAAGTTGAAACACTATGAGAAATTGAATATACTCCCAATAATAGACAAAGTTAAGGGAAAAATTAGAACATGGTTAAGGTTGCTTCTGTCACAAATTAATCATATAGCGCTTATTAAAATGACACTATTACCGATGTTACTATACGTATTCAATGCAAGTCCAATAACGATAGAAGATAAGTTCTTTAATAAATTGGAGACTCTTTTCAATGAATTAATATGGGGGCGCAAACGAGTTAGAATCAAAATACAGTACCTTTATAAAGAAGAGGGCGGCATCTCCGCCCCCTTTTTAAAAGGATATTACATGGCTGCACAGCTGAGATGGTGTGTAAGGAACCGAAAGAATAAATGCATACGGCTTATTTTTAGGGAGAACTGTGGACCTAGAGAGGATGTCTTCTCTATTCTTGAGAAAGGCCCCTCTGAGAAGAAAACAATAATAAACCCATTTAGAAAAATGCTTGAGTACACCTGGCAACAAGTCCGACGCATGTTTGGAGTATCCCAAGTGGTTCAGGTATAAAATAAGAGGGGGATTTGCTATATGATGATATGACGTTGTAATGTTTGGCACTGCATTTAGCGATACGTTATTCGATTTGATATATTGTAATCCCTCTCCCTTTCTCTTTTTTGTGATTTCCTTTTGAAAACAAATAAAATATTATAAAAAAAAAAAAAAGAGTATTAGTACAGGGAGGAGGAGACGGCCGGGTTTCTCAATGGGCGTCTCCTTCTCCCTGGCTGTAGCGCAGTCGACAGCGTCACAGCCAGGAAGAAAAAACAGCTCACCTTCTCCCTGGCTGTGAAGCTCTCCGCTGCGGGAGAAGGAAATGTCCACTGGGAAACCCGGTTGTCTCCTCCTCCCTTTACCAATACTCTAAATTAACATATCAGGCGCCAAAAACAGCGGGGGACACAACGCCAGAACGGAGGGGTATTTTAGAAAAAATTTAAAAAGTGCTGCGATCTGTAGGGGCCGCCCTATCTGGTAAGCAGGGGCGTAACTACCATAGCGGCAGACCATACCACTGCTATGGGGCCCAGGTGAAGAGGGGGCCTAGTCTTGGGATTACCTCCTCTTCTACTGGAGGTAAAAACTTGGTCAGGACTCTACCCTCTAAAGCAGGGTTTCTCAACTCCAGTCCTCAGGGCCCACCTGCCGTTTATGTTTTCAGGATTTCCTTAGTATTTAGCAGGCAATATAATTACTGTCAGTTCATCAGGATTTACCACAGGTATTAATTCTGAGGGATATTCTCAAATCATGACCGGTAGGTGGGCCCTGAGGACTGGAGTTGAGGAACACTGATCTAAAGAAACAACTTTTAAAGCAGTGGAAAAATGGCCCAAGGGTCATTGAAAAGAGTTTAGGCAGAAACCCTTCTGTCCTGTGTGGGGGGGGGGGGCCTGGTTTGATCCTTTTTATGGGGCCCTTACTTCTCTATGTACACCACTGCTGGTAAGCATACCAGTTTGTAACCCATAATCCCATGAAAGGTCCCCTTTAACACCTTCCTGTCCTCTGCCAAATATGAAGGCTGGTTGTCAGGTCTTTAAGCATGGCACTGGCTCTGGAGCTGAGAAGTTGCCATAGTCCGTGGACCTGACATTTGCCAGCAGTGTTTGTGATCAGAGACAACTCAAATGGATATTTAACCCCTCAGATACTATGGTCAATTGTGGCGATGGTTTCTGAGAGGTCATTTAGAGGGAGTGAGCTCCTTCCGTTAACTAACCACCTTCCCCCGATAAGATTGTAGTTGCCATTCGGTTACTATGGTTCCCAGGCCTACCATAATAAAGTTCCTATTAAGCCCTACCTCAGGCAGGGTTTAATAGGAGCATGGCGATTTTTTCATAGACTGTAATACTATTTGGTTGCAGACTATGGTATAAATGATCTAATGATTGCATGTTCAAATCCCCCCCGGGAGGGGGGGGGCTAAATATTAAAGCTAAACAAATATGACAACATTATAAAAAAAAAATATCAAATCATCCATTTTTTCCACTTCATTGCTACTGCCATGTATGAAAAGGCCTGAACTATTAAAATATAAATGAATTTATTCCACACAGCGAATGCCCTAATCAATCTTTTTTAGTCGCTACGCCTCCAAAAAATATTTGAACAAAAAGACATTCTTACCCTAAAATGGTAATTAAATACAGCTTGTCCCACAAAAAATGAGCCCTTACACAGCTCCGTAGAGGGAAACATATAAAAAGTGTCAGTATATGGTGATGCAAAGTACTAAAACCTAAAAGAAAACTACATACATTTGGTATCAGTGTAATCGTACTGAACCGCAAACTAAAGGTAACGTCATTTTTACCACACATTTAATGCTGAAAAAAGTAATGGATCTGCTAAGCACCGCTCCATCAGACCACAAATATAGCGATCCCCCTATGTGCACCCCCGCATAGTATGATGCGCCCTTATGTGCCCCCAACATAATATAATGCCCCCTTATGTGGCCCCAACACAATATGCTGCCCATTTGGTGTCTCCAAAATGAATACTCACCTAACCCACTTTCCCATATTGAACGGAGCAGATCTTTTAATGTAGGTTTGCTCCAGTCTTTCTGATGTCTAGGTGCAGCAGGTGCGATGGCATCACTTCATCACTCCTGCCAGCACCAAACCACTGGTTGCGAAGTGAATGATGGAGCAGAGATCTTTCAGCTCCCTGCTTCACCATTGTATTCAACTGTATCCACATCCTGAGGATGCAGATAGAGTTGGAAATGATGCCCCTGCTGGGGAGAGGGGTTTGCCTTCCAGGGGGCTGCAGGTGCCCCTGAACTATGGAGCTCCAAACATTTGTGTGGTCTACGAGGTGACCAAATCCAACCCTGCCTATATTTTTAGATACTGTTTATAGGTGTGTAAAGTTATATAGACACTACTATGGAGGGACTATTAGAACCAGGAAGTTAAATCGGTTGTCTGAGAATTAAAAAAAACCTGGGGAGTCCCTGTAAATGTGCTAAAATAGTTAAAGAACCCATACTTAGAACCTTTCTTCTCTGCTAATTCCAGCTATGTGCTCCAGTAGTCCAGTCGTCCGACCACTGACATCATCTTTGCCAATCACTGGCCTAAGCAGTACATGAGAGGTCACTGCTGAAGCCTGTGATTGGCTGCAGTGGTGAGCTGTGTGTCTGAACATCATCGCTGCAGCCAGGAAAACAAACTGCAACAGGGATGACCGAAGCCCCTTTGCTGGAAGCAGCAGGGGAGTAAAGGGGTGAGTTTTGATTGTTTTGTTATTTTGTTTTTAACAACCTCTGACAAACCCTTTAACGCAACCAATTATATGACGTGAAATAATTTACTAAAAGGTTCATCAATCCACTAACAGAGATTACTCTTAATTTCAGGAGAGAAAAAAAAAATGAAACTGGCACTAAATAGCGGATTCACAGTGTTTTCGATATAATGAACTCTCTGGCCTGTCTCTTGATTGGGTTTTGTTTGCCTCTCTACCAGCAAAGCCTGAAACGCGTGAGTCATTTGATGCGAGTCTGCGTGGGTTTATTTATTGGATGTACATCTGTCACTAAAGGTTACACGGCACAGATTTCATCTGCAATTCACACAATAAGTGCACTTTGTAAACCCTGCAATTACTTCTCATGTGTTTTGCAAACTTTTTCCATCTTTTCTCACAAAATGAAAAAGAAAAAAATGGAACAACATCAAAGAAACATAGATTGTTCTTGGTACAGAAAATTCAGCATGAGGGCTCATGCACACGAACGTATTTTCTTTCCGTGTCCGTCCCGTTTTTTTTGCGGACTATATGCGGAACCATTCACTTCAATGGGTCCACAAAAAAAAAACGAAGTTACTACGTGTGCATTCCATTTCCGTATGTCCGTATTTCCGTTCTGCAAAAAAATAGAACATGTCCTATTATTGTCCACATTAAGGACAAGGATAGGACTGTTCTATTACGGGCCAGCTGTTCCGTTACGCAAAATACGGAATGCACACCGATGTCATCCATATTTTTTGCGGATCAGTTTTTTGCGGACCTAAATCAATGCATTAGTCACTTTGTCTGAAACAAATCAATTTCCAACATCTTCGGTGCGAGAGCTCTCCTTCCAAAAACTTTCCTCTTTCCTCCGAAATTTACTATGCAAATGAGTAAGTCAGTGATGCACCCACATGACCCCAAGCGATATTAGATATGACTAAAGCTGCTCTATAAAAATTAACATGATTCACCCTTTACCGAGTCTCTTTACAAACTCTGCACATCACAAAAGGCAACAGAGTTCATTCATCGCCCAGGCTCATAAATACAGAAGAGATTAAGTTATTATAGGAGGGCTGCGTACTGCAGAGGTCATACAGGCCAAACTCACAAAACAATTAGCTAAAAGTGAAAGACAAAGTGCAGTCTCATTATGTCATAGTGAATAAATAGAGACTTTTTGTTTGAACAAAAAATTATATTTTTTTAATTTTTTTTTACAACTTTTCAGAAATGTCCCTTTGTATTTTTACCTGCAGTATTTTATTATTGGTTTTTTTTTTTTTTTATTTTTTTATTTACTGAGCATCATGGTTCATTAATAAAATTAATAAAATTATGGAGTGGCAATTTTGGCCAGCAATCTAAGGTGTAAGGGGAGCTCCTGATGTGCAGTACCCCAGAATATGGTACTTGTAAACTGTTCTTGTCATGTAATGCTATTTAATATGTTAATACCAACCAACAAGAATAAACTGAGATTAAACGGGTATATCATCAAAAATAAATCCTTTATTGAATAAATGACACAAACGAGACATGAGACAACAGATAAAAAATGGCTACATCTGAGGGGGCATGTTAACACAAATGAGACATAGGGAGGGAAGGGGGGGGGGGGGGGTTTGGAGTATGCAATGTGCAAAAGGCGGTAGAAAAAAGGAGTGCAGTACCCCACTGATTTGTGTATGTATAACTGTAACCACAGATATAAAAATGCTAAAGTGCAAATGCTGAATAGCAAAACACCATATCAAAAAGTGGTTGCAGATTACACCGCGACATATGGATGTCTGATGGTTCCAAATTATGGGACCATATGACTGCCAGCAGAAGGTTAAAGTGCAAGTGCATAAGAAGTCACTAGTCAATCAATGGTCAAATACCACAATTGTAGTTGTGGTGACAGCTTAAACCTCCAAATACATGCAAAACTGGCTCAGGTGCACAGTGAACATCCACCTGTGGATAACCCAAGTGGGTATAGCTGAGCACCTAGAGCCAATGAACACATCCCTCAAAGTCCACAACAATATAGCATATCTACATACCCATAAATATAGAGATATACACCTCAGGTGAGCCACGTAACCCCGACGCGCGTTTCGGCGGATGCCTTCCATCTGCCCGTAGCTCAGAGTGTTAGCTGAGAAAGTGAAAGAAGAGACATGTGCTCACCCCTCAGAGGCCTGGGTTCCAGAGTACCACTACCTCTAAAAACTGTACAGTGAGAAAACCACATCTGCTACACAGTACTCCAGAGAAAGACGGACCCACTTGAATGGGTCCAAAAACCTGGAGATGCGGTGCAGAAGCACGGATCGGAACCCCACGAAAACACTACAGAGTGCTTCCGTGGTGTTTCTGGCCTTGCCTCCGCAAAGCAAAAAAGTAGTGCATGCACTACTTTTTTGTGGTGCGGACTGTCGGATGCGGATCGCGGACCCCATTCAAGTGGATGGGTCCGCGATCCGTATGCGGCTGCCCGGTGGTCGGTGGCCGTGCATTTCGGACTGCAATTTGCAGTCCACAGCACGGGTCCGGCCAGCACACGGTCGTGTGCATGAGCCCTAAGGCTGATAGATACTTTACTGCATTGAGAAGGACATTGCTAAAAACACCACTCACTCAGGGACAGGACTCATCTCAGGTTAATTTGCATATGTATCAAATCGTTTTTTTTTTACACAATAAAAGCACACAGAGCTATGGGGACTGGGTATTGCAGATGTGCTAGCGACCATCTAGCATCCCATGTCCTCAGCTCTATACACAAAATCCTGGTGACAGGTTCTCTTTAACATCGTGAAGCACAATGGCAAGCGTCGGATGGCGTGGTGCACACCACCTCTGCTTTCTGGAGCAGTGAAAATATATTCTGTGGAGTGACAAATCCCACTTCTCTGTCTAGCAGTCTGATAGATGAGTCTAGGTTTGGCAAATGCCAGGAGAACATTACCTGCCAGACTGCATTGTGCCAACTGTAAAGTCTGGTGAAGGTGGGATAATGCTATTGGGGGTTTTCAAGGGTAGGCCTAGGCTCGGTAGTTTCAGTGAAGAGGAATCTTAATGTGTCAACATACCAAGATATTTTGGACAATTGCATGCTTCCAAATTTGAGGGAACAGTTTGGGGAAGGCACTTTTCTTTTCCAGCATAACTGTACACCAGTGCAAAAAGCCAGGTCCAAAAAGGCAAGGTTGGGTGAGTCTGGTGTGGAGGAACTTGACTGACTCGCACAGAGCCCTGACCTTAACCCCATCCAACACCTTTTAGGATGAACTAGAATGGAGAGTGTCATCCAGGTCCTCTCCTCCAACATCAGTGTATGTCCTCATAAATGCTCTTCTGGATGAATGGGCAAAAATTCATACACACTCCATAATCTTGTAGAAAGCCTTCTTAGGCTACTTTCACACTAGCGTTCGGGGCTCCGCTCGTGAGCTCCGTTTGAAGGGGCTCACGAGCGGCCCCGAACGCATCCGTCTGGCCCTGATGCATTCTCAATGGAGGCGGATCCACTGAGAATGCATCCGCCTGCCAGCGCTCAGCCTCCGCTCCGCTCAGTGAGCGGACACCTGAACGCTGCTTGCAGCGTTCGGGTGTCCGCCTGGCCGTGCGGAGGCGAGCGGATCCGTCCAGACTTACAATGTAAGTCAATGGGGACGGATCCGCTTGAAGATGACACCATATGGCTCAATCTTCAAGCGGATCAGTTCCCCATTGACTTACAATGTAAAGTCTGAACGGATCCGCTCAGACAACTTTCACACTTAGAAAATTTTCTAAGTTTTAATGCAGACGCATCCGTTCTGAACGGATGCAAACGTCTGCATTATCGGAGCGGATCCGTCTGATGAAACATCAGACGGATCCGCTCCGAACGCTAATGTGAAAGTAGCCTTAGAAGAATGGAAGCTGTTTTAGTTGGAACAGGGAGACCAATCCCTATGGATTTTGAATGGGATGTCATAAAAGCTCATGGAGGTGTAATGTAGTTGTAAGTAACCAGCCGGCAGCTGAGGGTGACCTCTTGAATTCAACTGTCTCTCTGTCCTCAGGACTGCAATACAGTTGAATATTGCAGCAGGGCTTTGGAGCAAATGGCTCTCTGCCCCATCATTCACTCATAGGCCACTAGGCCTGAAGCTCATGGGCAGTGGGACGGCCCAGGCAATTGCGAAGCAATGACATAATTGTGGCCACCTGTGCTGGGAGCCAGACATCACAGGCCACAGGCCAGAAGAAGCCTGTGGTTTGAAATGCAGACAGCGGCATGGAACAGGCCTCAGGTGTGTATTAGATTTATTTTTTTAATTGGCGACTTAGGGAACATGTAGGGCACTATAGGGGGTATTACTGGGGGCACTAAGATTGCATTTTAATATTAATGCACTATAGGGAGCATTATTATTCATTATTACTACTGGGGGCACAATAGCGGGCATTATTATTGCTGGAGACAATATAGGGGGCATAATTAATACTGGTGGCATTCTAGGGGCATTATTATTATGGGGGGTTATAGGAGGCTTTATTACTACTGCAGGCACTATGTATTACCACAGTATAGTATCTGGGAGCATTGGGGACAGCGGGAGTATTGGGAGTGGCACCAAGATGACAAAGTTGGGGAATGATGAGTAGTTTGTGTGACAAGGTAGGGAGTATGATGGAAAAGTGAGGAATCTAAGATATCTGTGTGGGAAAATTTGATGTGGCTGAAAGAAGTCAAGATTGGCAGCCTGGGCCGAATGGAGAAGATGTGGAAAGAGAATGTCTACATCAGAGGAGATTCACTGGATGTAATAAGAATGTGTAACACCCCAGAGTTGTGTTACTACACACCTCTACCCCGCTACTATCTTCTAAGAGCCTTTATACTGTCATCAGATGTAATTTATGTTATGTGCATATAAATCTATGTTTAATGCAATTGTTCATGTAATTTGCCTGGCTACCAGCAGGTGGCAGCAACACATTGGCAGGTTCAAGTTACAGTTTAGGGTGGGCTGGTCCCACATCCTGCAGCATGGGTGGAGAAGAAAGTTAGAGTCAGTGTAGCCTCCCCCCTGCTAGGAGAAGACTGTGTGATAGTGTCCAGGAGAACCCCTTCTTAGGGAAGACAGCAAAGACCTAGTCTCGGCTGAGACTTGACCATATTCCGTGTCTGAGCACCTTCAGCTCTGCTGGATAAAGAGAGCAGAAATTACAGACAACCTCCAGGGTCCAGGAAGAAAGTATCCTCTGAGAATCCACCTGTGAGATAAGTCCAGAGACCTAGGAGAAGCTATTTCCTCCTCACCTAGTCTGTCCCCACACAGCAGAAGATACCAGATAAGTGCAGAAGCTAATCCTGCCACAGTTACAGAGCTATCAAGCAGATGTTTTATCCTGCAAGCTCCACATTTAAAGCAGAAGTACTCATTCCTGCCAATGATTGCCAAAACCTGCTGGGACCAAGAGACCAAAGCTGTATACTGTTTGGATGCAAGTTATTTCAAGTAAAGAAACGTTTGAACTTCATCTAAAGGTCTGGACATCATTTCTTCTGCAAAGTTCCTCTATTACTCCTACTATCACTACACTCAAATGTATTGCAAGTGAGCCAGGAAGCCTTGAGTCCAGCCGTACCCAGGTAGGAGACACCGTGACACCATTATCACTATCCTACAAAGACATTATAGGCCATTACACCACTCTGGCATTCCTAGTCTGGGACATACATTATAACACCTTGGAAGGGCCCTGGGATAGTACCCTGCGCACCTGCAATTGGCGTTACGACAAATACTGGATATATTATCCACCTGACCCTGCCACTGCATTAGGCTACATTCACACGTCCGCAATGTGTTTTGCGGAAACACTGAGTCACGGATCCGCAAAACACGGAAAGCGGCAATGTGCGTTCCGCATTTTGCGGACCGCACATTGCCGACATAATAGAATATGCCTGTTCTTGTCCGCAATTGCGGACAAGAATAGGACATGTTCTATTTTTTTGCAGAAACGGAAGCACGGATGCGGAAGTGCGGATCCGCAAATGTGGATGCGGACAGCACATTCCGTCCCCATAGAGAATGAATGGGTCCGCACCCTTTCCGCAAAATTGCGGAAAGGATGCGGACACATTTTGCGGACGTGTGAATGGAGCCTTAAAGTGGCGTCAGCGAACCCGTTCCTGGTCACTGCATATGTAGTACTGTATTCTCCTATATGTTTGGTAGGACTGAGAGACCAGGCAGCATGCTGAAGGTAAGGCTGGCTCAGTTCTGTCACCCATGTCTCACCTCCTCAGCCCCTTCCTCCACATCGTAATTAGAAACAAGTGGATAAGGAGGACAGGAGACAGACTGTGTGAGCTGGCACTGGTCACCCCAGAGGGACAGCTTCTGGGAGGTATTTTGTGCCGCACCGTGGTATTTGGTTCTGCTCTATGTTATTGTTGGCCTTGCCTATTTGTGGCAGCCTTGATTTCTGGCAATCTGGACTAACTTACAACATGGGGTCACTTTACAGGGAGTGCAGAATTATTAGGCAAGTTGTATTTTTGAGGATTAATTTTATTATTGAACAACAACCATGTTCTCAATGAACCCAAAAAACTCATTAATAATTAAGCTGAATATTTTTGGAAGTAGTTTTTAGTTTGTTTTTAGTTTTAGCTATTTTAGGGGGATATCTGTGTGTGCAGGTGACTATTACTGTGCATAATTATTAGGCAACTTAACAAAAAACAAATATATACCCATTTCAATTATTTATTTTTACCAGTGAAACCAATATAACATCTCAACATTCACGAATATACATTTCTGACATTCAAAAACAAAACAAAAACAAATCAGTGACCAATATAGCCACCTTTCTTTGCAAGGACACTCAAAAGCCTGCCATCCATGGATTCTGTCAGTGTTTTGATCTGTTCACCATCAACATTGCGTGCAGCAGCAACCACAGCCTCCCAAACACTGTTCAGAGAGGTGTACTGTTTTCCCTCCTTGTAAATCTCACATTTGATAATGGACCACAGGTTCTCAATGGGGTTCAGATCAGGTGAACAAGGGGGCCATGTCATTAGATTTTCTTCTTTTATACCCTTTCTTGCCAGCCACGCTGTGGAGTACTTGGACGTGTGTGATGGAGCATTGTCCTGCATGAAAATCATGTTTTTCTTGAAGGATGCAGACTTCTTCCTGTACCACTGCTTGAAGAAGGTGTCTTCCAGAAACTGGCAGTAGGACTGGGAGTTGAGCTTGACTCCATCCTCAACCCGAAAAGGCCCTACAAGCTCATCTTTGATGATACCATCCCAAACCAGTACTCCACCTCCACCTTGCTGGCGTCTGAGTCGGACTGGAGATCTCTGCCCTTTACTAATCCAGCCACGGGCCCATCCATCTGGCCCATCAAGACTCACTCTCATTTGATCAGTCCATAAAACCTTAGAAAAATCTGTCTTGAGATATTTCTTGGCCCAGTCTTGACGTTTCAGCTTGTGTGTCTTGTTCAGTGGTGGTCGTCTTTCAGCCTTTCTTACCTTGGCCATGTCTCTGAGTATTGCACACCTTGTGCTTTTGGGCACTTCAGTGATGTTGCAGCTCTGAAATATGGCCAAACTGGTGGCAAGTGGCATCTTGGCAGCTGCACGCTTGACTTTTCTCAGTTCATGGGCAGTTATTTTGCGCCTTGGTTTTTCCACACGCTTCTTGCGACCCTGTTGACTATTTTGAATGAAACGCTTGATTGTTCGATGATCACGCTTCAGAAGCTTTGCAATTTTAAGAGTGCTGCATCCCTCTGCAAGATATCTCACTATTTTTGACTTTTCTGAGCCTGTCAAGTCCTTCTTTTGACCCATTTTGCCAAAGGAAAGGAAGTTGCCTAATAATTATGCACACCTGATATAGGGTGTTGATGTCATTTGACCACACCCCTTCTCATTACAGAGATTCACATCACCTAATATGTTTAATTGGTAGTAGGCTTTCGAGCCTATACAGCTTGGAGTAAGACAACATGAATAAAGAGGATGATGTGGTCAAAATACTCATTTGCCTAATAATTCTGCACGCAGTGTAAGTTCCCAGTCTGCCCCTGTCTGTAATGTTACACAGGACTGCAATTAACTGCTAAAGCATTACCCATACTCATAGGGTTTTCTGTAATGTTACATAGGACTGCACTTAACATCTATTACATTACCTAAACTTTGAGAGTTATCACTGTTTGCTGTGGTGTTACATAGGACTGTAGGTAACATTTACATGATCTGTACTCAGAAAGTTATCACTGTGCTATCTGTGGTGTTACATAGGACTACAGGTAACATCTACTACATTATCTGTACTCAGAGAGTTAGCACTGTGTTTTCTGTAGGGTTACATAGGACTGCAGGTATTATTTATTGCATGACCCATACTCAAAGGGTTATCACTCTGTTATCTGTGAGTTTACATATGGCTGCAGTTAACACCTTGTATATTATCTGTATCCAGAGAGTTATCATTATATTATTTGTGGTGTTACATAGGACTGCAGGTATCCCCTTCTATATTATCTGTACTCAGAGTATTATCAATGTAAGTTATCTGTGATGTTACATATGACTGCAGGTGACGTTTGCTGCATTAATCAGAGAGTTATCACTGTCTTTGCTGTGGTGTTACACAGGACTGCAGGTAACATCTGCTACATTATCTGTACTCAAAGAGTTACCACTGTGTGTTATCTGTGGTGTTACATAGGACTGCAGGTAACATCTTCTCTCTGTATTTACTGTTATCACTGTGTTATCTGGGGTGTTAGATAGGATTTTAAATAACACCTACTACATTATGTGTACTCAGAGAGTTATCACTGTATGTTATCTACACAGGACTGCAGGTAACACTTTACTACATTACATGTACTCAGTGAGTTATCACTGTGTTATCTGTGGTGTTACATGGGACTGCAGAAAGCACCTTCTACATTATCTGTACTTATCTGTTGTTTTACAAAACCCCCACTCACTTTTCTGTAATCAGAATATTATCACTATTCTAGGTGGTGTTACATAGGACTGCAGAAAGCACCTACTGTATTACTTTGATGATGCACAAACAGTCAATCTGCAAAAGTGACAGGTTGAGCTCTGCTACATCTGTATATATACACACCTATAGATGCACAAACCCTTGCACCCACTGGTGTATGTTGGTCTGTGCTCTATGGGTTAATCTCCCCAGGTGAGGTGGGAGGCAGGTGACTAGGTGCAGCCATTGTACACTCATGACACACGTCAGATTCTCATTACTGTCACAATAACAAAGGAAAAAAGAAGTGAACTTTTTCAAGGCTGTGAGAGCTGTGAGCGCTGACCAGTCAGGAGACGGCTGCCAGAGAACGCCCTGATCCTGGGACTTGGCTACAGAAGAGATTACTCCTGCCAGGAAAACAGCCCTTTAATGAACTCAAAGTACTGGAGCACCTTGTGACGCTGCCTGGCCTCTCCCATTGGCAGGGGGTTGTATACAGGCAGCTACTCCTGACACTACAGCTATATATATATGTTCCATAGCAAAATGCAGCCTCACATCTACTCCACCAAGATCTATCAGCCCAACCAGCAATCCCCTGCACAATGGCTGCAAGAGTCAAAATGTGGATGATGATGAAGGCTAGGGGAATCAGTGTCCATCACAGCATCCCTAACCCCACTGTGACCTGTAACCTGAAAACCCAGGGGTTCCCTGTCCACCCAACACCCCCAGCCTCCTGCCCACACTCCCTGTCTGCACTGCCTGGCCCCACCAACTGGCCCATCCTAGGAAGCCTGGTGGACATCCTGAGGAAAGGAGGACTGAAGAGGCAACACCAAGCACTGGTAAATACTACAGAGAATATAATATCATATAATAAAGTGTAAAATAACCTGATGGATATAGCTATGCATCACAGTCAATGTAACGTAATATGTCATAACGATATAGAATCTGTGCAGGATGATACACATAATGTAATGCAATCTAATATGATGTGATGAAGATAATACTTTATAGTAATACATTATTTTACAATGTCATAAAATTAATGATATGATGCATATTCAGATGATATGATGTGCTGTAATGTAATCTCTAATATTACAGTACATTATATTGCAATATTATATGACATTATATTACATTACATTATATTGTTACGTTATATTGTATTACATTCTCTTATGCTTCATTACATCATATTGCTACATTCTCTTATACAACATTACATCATAGTGTTAGATTATATTCTCTCACATTACATTATTGTATTTTTTTATACTACATTTTCTTTCATTGCAGTATTACATTATTGCATTGTTGTACTACTTTCTATTATATTGTTAAATATTATTACATTACATTGTTACAATTTCCTGATTTTGTTATATCTATAAAAGTTTCTGCTCTACGGGGAGAGGATGTTAGTTGCTGATCCTAGTGGCAGTGAAAGGGTGAAAAATCGAAGAAACATAGCGTAGAGCTAATGCAAAGGCAAAAGAAGAAGGAAACAATGAAGAAAAGAAAACGTAATAGAAGAAGAAAAGGGAGACGATGCTGGAGAACAAGAAGTAGGAAGGAATCAAGAAAGAAGAGGAAGAGATGAAGGTAAAAGAAGAAGGAAACAATGAAGAAAAGAAAACGTAATAGAAGAAGAAAAGGGAGACGATGCTGGAGAACAAGAAGTAGGAAGGAATCAAGAAAGAAGAGGAAGAGATGAAGGTAAAAGAGGAAGGAAACAATGAAGTAGTGGAAATGAAGAAGAAAGGAAACAAGGAGAGTGAGAAAAGGAATGAAGATGAAGGAATGAAGGTGATGAAAAGAAACAAGAAAAAAGAAGAAAAAATGCAGAAGACGATGAAGGAAGATAAGAAGATAAGAGCAAAAAAAATATTAAGATGATGGAGATGAAAGGAAACCAAAAAAAGTGGAAAAGAAGAAGAAAAATGATGAAAGGGAAGAAAAGGAGAGAAAAAGTCAAACGTAAAAATGAAGAAGAAAGTAAGGAAGACATAGCTTGTGTATGACAGCTCTTTACTAATCCCTCTTTCTTCTAGATTCCTCTGGTGGGGTCTTTGCCCCCTGTACACTGTGTCACTGCTGCGTCCAAGGGCTCATTCAGGCAAATGTAAGGGCTCTGTGCCTGTATTGCGGAAAGGAGGCACGGATCAGAATCGCTTCTGTGGGCTTTCGGGTTCGTGCCTCTGCACTGCAAAACATAAGACATGTCCTATTTTGGCCATATGTTGCGGATCACGGACCCGTTCAAGGCAATGGGTTTGCAGTATGGAGTACAGTGGCAGTGCCCGTGCTTTGCAGAACGCTATTTGTGGTCCACAGCACAGGCACGAGCCCTAACATTCATCTGCATCACCTAACAATGAGGCTCCTGTCCCTCCAGGCTGGGTACCACAAGCAGTTTGGGAAGATATTCCGCATGAAGCTCGGTTCCTTTGACTCGGTCCACATCGGGGCCCCCTGCCTGCTGGAAGCTCTGTTCAGAGAAGAAAGTAATTATCCCAAGAGGCTGGAGATCAAGCCATGGAAGGCTTACAGAGACTACCGGGACGAAGCCTATGGACTCCTGATCCTGTAAGTCTTTGCAATAACAGAGAGTCCCTTTAAGAGGTTATGTTACACCAGACACTATAGAGCACTAGGATGATAAAAGAATATTAAAATATTGTGAACTTAGACTGGGAAATTCAGGTATAAATGCAGGTATTCCAAATCACAGTCATAGAGGTCCAGGAAGTTGGCCAAGATGTAAGTATTCCTCCCTATGTTGCTTAAGGCTAGGTCTACACGACGACATTTGTCGCGCGACAGATAAGACATTTGTCGCGCAACATTTTGTTGCACCAATGTCGCGAGACAATTTTTATAATGGCAGTCTATAGTGTCGCACTGCGACAGTCGCAGAAAAATCCATCTCGAATGTCATTATAAGAATTGTCGCGCGACATTGTGGCAACAAAATGTTGCACGACAAATGTCGCCGTGTAGACCTAGCCTTATAATGGGTCCAACTGCTATTCAGGAGACCAGGAAAGCTGGGTGACCATTCCTGTCAGAGCTGTAATAGAAGCATAATTCCTTATCACCCAGCTTTCCCGGAGTTTAGCAGCTGAGTTGCTAAAAGCAGAGGATTGTTTGGCTTTAGGGGGAAATATGATTGGGCTGAATGGATCACCACCCTCATCATCCTGATCCTGTGTCTATTACCTGCACGTGATCAGACTAGCCACATTGTGGCAAGCATTCAGCTGTGTGAGCATGAGAAGGTCAGGACCAGATTTCAGCTGTGATGAGGTTGTGCCCTGTGGGATCAGTGGGACTGAATAGAGCATGCCCATTTTGATGCCTTAAAGGGAGTCTGTCACCCCGATTTTGGACCATTATCTACAGTAATACGTGAGTAGCCCTGCAGATATGGAGTCTATATCACTATTAAGTATTTTCCTACTGCCCCCCGTTCCTCCATTGTCAGTACTCAAAGCTGCACTGAAATACAGTCTACACTGCTGTACAGTCCTGACAGCAGGGGAACCGGGGGCATAGGAATATAAAAAATAGTGATCTGGGCTCCTTATCTGCAGGGCTACGAATGTATTACTGTAGATCATGGTCCAAAATCAGGGTCACAGATTCCGTTTAAATTAGGGATCAGCAACCTCTGGGACTCCAGCGGTGGTGAAACTACAACTCCCAGCATGTAAACCTGTTAGGCTGTCTCACAACTAACATGGAAGTGAATGGGACATACTGGGAGCTGTAGTTTCAAAAAAGCTAGAGGTTGCTGATCCCTGCCTTAAAGGCGTATTCCAGTTAGGTGAAGTTATCGCCTTCCTGTGCACTTGGCTATCTCTGGAACTCCCATAGAAATGAATGGAGCTGCTGCAAGCATGCCCAACCGGCCAAGTCGTTCACTTCAAGGGGTACGGGGTTTCCGTTCTTGTGATTGCTGGGGGTTCCTGCGGTAGAACCCCCCACCAATCTAACAGCAGTTATCCATTACCTGTGCATAGGGAATAACTTTGCATAATCGGAATACGCCTTTGAATGGTAGCATTAGGCGTAACGCATTTGTATGTTGTTCTAGGTCTGTGGCATGTCTGTGTCACAAACATGTCATCCAGGGGTCTCGCAGTCTACTGGACCCTGACCTAGGTCTGTGGCATGTGGCTAGTATGGAGGTGGTTGGTCCTCTGTGCTCCTCAGTTCCACATCGTAGAGATCTTTGAGTCTGGATAAACTGTGTGCAGACGATGCCTCATATTTTCCCAGTTAGTCATGAAATACATGAATAAAATGAATTATAGCCTCCGTGGGTACAGGAAAACTAAATCTATCGGAATACAGACGGGATGAATGGCACAGACATAATATTACTATAACAGTCTCATGAATCCCTCAGATTACGTCTTTTATTTGCAGAAGACTCATTAGAGGATTATTTTGGAAGCTAAACACGTCAACAGCACAATTCTCCCTTCAGTCCTGATAGTTTGTTACAATGTGTCAGTTCAGGTATCAGTCTGAAGTCCAGGCTGCTTACCTCACAGCGGATTCTATAGGCTGGGTCAGGGCCGCTGCAAGGAATTTTGCCAACACAAGCGAAGCTACATTTTGGCGCCCTCCCCCCATGTCACATTTCTCTCCCCATGTCAGAGTTCACCCCCTGAATGTCACATTTCTCCCCCTCCACTCAATGTCACATTTCTCCCCCTCAATGTCACATCACCCTCTCCTTTTTACATAACCCCCTTCGTGTCACATTTCTTTCCCCCCCCCCCATGGCACATTTCTCCCCCTCCATTTTGATTTATTTAAAGAGGACCTTTCATGGGTCCAAACATTGTAAGATAACTATCTGTATATGTAGTGTGCCGCCCAGGGATCTCCCTGCACTTACTATTAATCCTGGGCGCCGCTCCGTTCGCCTGCTGTGGCCCCCGTTACTGTCTCCCGCTCAGTATGCTAATTACTACTATCGGAGCAATGGGTAGGAGACATCAGCTTCTCTCCTGGGCGTTCCTTCTCTCTGGCTGTGAAGGTTAGTTTTTCTCCCTGGCTGTGACGCTCTGCGCTGCGATTGGACAGCGCTACAGCCAGGGAGAAGGAACGCCCAGGGAGAGAAGCTGATGTCTCCTCCCTGTTGTGAAGTTAGTAGTAATTAGCATACGGCGCGGGAGACAGTAACGGGGGCCACAGCGGGTCAACGGAGCGGCGCCCAGGGATAGTAGTAAGTGCAGTGAGATCCCTGGGTGCCGCGCTACATATACAGATATATATATACAAAAAAAAGTTTCATTTTTCTGCCCCCCCCCCCCTCCTTTGGCTCGGCGTCTCTGCGCCCAAAGGCAGCCTCTTGGTCTGCCTTAGGCCTAGTTCACACGAACGTATGGCTTTTATAGTTTTTTGCGGTCCATTTTTCACGGATCAGTTGTTCCGTTTTTGAGTTCCGTTGTTTTTTCAGTTTCCGTTCCGTTTTTCCGTTCCGTTTTTCTGTATGTCATATACAGTATACAGTAATTACATAGAAAAAATTGGTCTGGGCATAACATTTTCAATAGATGGTTCCGCAAAAACGGAACGGATACGGAAGGCATACGGATGCATTTCTGTATGTGTTCAGTTTTTTTTGCAGACCCATTGACTTGAATGGAGCCACGGAACGTGATTTGCGGACAATAATAGGACATGTTCTATCTTTCAACGGAACGGAAATACGGAAACGGAATGCTTACGCAACACATTCCGTTTTTAATGCGGAACCATTGAAATAAATGGTTCCGTATACGGACCGTATACGGAACACAAAAAAACAGCCCGTACACTCGCAAAAAAAAAACGATCGTGTGAACTAGGCCTTATTATAGCGCCGGGCCTGGGCTGGGTACAACTGTTACAAATCCTCAGCTGTGAGAAGCATTGGATCAGGACTGGTTTTCATCCTCCAGCTGAAAATGAGAATGTTCCCATTTACTGACAACAAGCAGAGATCTTGAAAATGAGGAGGATTTGAAACAAAGTATATTAAAAAGTTGCAGAACTTCACCATAAAACTATGATTCCTCATCTACATAAAAAAAACAGGGAACCCCTTCAGTCCTCATGCACATGGCCGCGTCCATATCTTGGTCTGCACAAAACCGGTTAGAAAGGAAATTTCTCATCCACAAAATACGGACAGGAATGGGACCGCAACTGAAATTTGCGGATTGGGCACATGGATCTGCATAAAAAATGGTTGTGCTCATGTCTCCATGGTTGGTGTACTAGGGATGGTTCAGTGTACTATCTGTGAAAAAAAGGATAGCAGACTGAAGAAAATACGGTCGTGTGAATGATCCCTATAGGGTAGGTTATCTGTAAAGTGCCCATCGCTTCTCGGCCTTTTGGCTAAGATCAAGTGTAGTATCTGTTCTTCAGTCCTGTAGAGCTACGCTCCAGGCTGTACTCCTTCCATGGCTTGCCATGGTCGTTGAGCGGAACGGAGAACCACACAGCAACCCTGGGTAGCGGAACATGGGGGGAGTATTGGACTCTCATGTGAAGCTACCTCTGAGCTCTGCTGGATCGACGCCACTAGGTCGAGTTGTGTTGAAAGCCCAAAGTGCAAGTGCCCCGGGGGTGGTGCCCTGGGGTGCCGGAACTCACTGGGGGTGGAATCCCACTGAGAGATGGCACATTAGCACAGCACTTTCTTTCTCACAATTTTAGCACACACCTCTATTTGCTCGTCTTCGGCCTTGAAGATACGAGGAATTTTTATAATTCCGGCCGAATGTCTGGGCCTTAAGGGCAAAACATTTCACTTATTTATTTTTTATGTCACCGTGTGCACTTTTACACGTTGTGTGTCCACTAGGATTTTCAAGGGTTGCGGCGCCCTAACGGGTACCCCCTCCTTGAGGTCTAGGGGGGGTGTGTGTGGCCATCTTGGTTCCTCACCCCCCTGCCAAACCCCTTGGGCTCTCCCTCCGGGGAGAGTCCAGACCTTGTTGAAGCTCCTGGCTGACGCCTTGGGTGGCAGCCTAGGCGAAAGCCGGGAGCATAGATGGGCGTACCCTTGGCTTCGGCTGAGGGTTGCCACTGGTCTCAGTCCCTTGCAGGAGCTTAACGGCCCCGGAGGGATTGGGAATGGTTTGTGGGGGGCTCTTCTATTCGGAGAGGGCCTGCGATAGACCGCGACCTAGTGCACGATTTTTGTGTGGCACGCTGCACGATTTTGGCACGAGGTGAGAGCACGACTTTGGGCTTTAAAATTTTTTTTAAAAAAATCTGTAAAGTGCCCATATTGACTAGGTTTAGGGGATGTCATTGTGTTGTCTGAGGTCCAGTGTAAATCTCCATTTCCTCTCCATCTAGAGAAGGTAAAGACTGGCAGAGGGTCCGCAGCGCCTTCCAGCAAAAACTGATGAAGCCGTCAGAAGTTGGGAAATTAGACATGAAACTCAACGAGGTAAAAATTCTGAGAAGCAGACGCAACGTGACCCCAACAAGACAAAGTGGGACCCTTTCCCCCACTGCATGACTGTATAGCTGAGCAGATTTTCCGTTCAGGACTCTGGGAAGCTGACAACCACTTGGAGAACTGTAATGCAGTCACAGTGGTTGTCATCCAGCTTTCCTGCACAACATCTATGTATATTTTTGCAGCAATTTGGTAAATTAAGGTTTATCACTGGATACCCAGGCTGATTGGGAAGCTGTGGTAGTGGCCGCATTGCTGGTCACTCAGCTTCCCCAGAGTCAGATACAGCTAAAGAAGCCTTACGAACACTGATAACATGCTGGTCATACAATAAGGCATCATGTACTGAGCTGAAATCTCCCTCCGTTCTCTCTAGGTCATGGAGGATTTTATCCAGAGACTTGACAGCGTCTGTACAGAGGAAGGAAGGATCGCTGATTTGTATTGTGAGCTGAACAAGTGGTCGCTTGAGAGTGAGTCACATATGTTACATGTATACATGTATGTACACATCGATAGTGCATGCATTCCCCTGCTCTGAGTGACACAATTATTATACATCTATATGGTATATCTCTACATATCACATGTATATTATATATCTATACATTATATTGTACATCTATGTCACATGTATAATATATATCTATACAGAATATTATATTATATATATAGATATCACATGATATATATCTACCCATTATATTGTGCATCTATGTCACATGTATATTATATATCTATACAGAATATTATTATTAAATATCTATATATATCACATGATTATTATATATCTACCCATTATATTGTGCATCTATGTCACATGTATATTATATATCTATACAGTATATTATATATCACATTATTATATATCTATACATATTGTACATCTGTGTCACATCTATATTATATATCTATACATTATATAACATGTCTATATATCACATGATTATTATATATCTATACATTAGATTATACATCTATGTCACATGTATAATATATCTACACATTTATATTGTGCATCTATGTCACATGTCTATTATATATCAATACAGTATATTATATATCACATGATTATTATATATCTATACATTATATTGTACATCTGTCACATCTATATTATATATCTGTACATTATATAATGTCTATATATCACATGATTGTTATATATCTATACATTATATTGTGCATCTATATTATATATCTATACAGAATATTATACATCTATGCAGCATATTATATCCCTACATACCATATGTATATTATATAGCTATACATTATATTGTACATTTATGTTACATGTCTATTATATATCTATACAGTATATTATATATTACATCATTATTATATATCTATACATCATATTGTACATCTATGTCACATCTATATTATATATCTATACAGAATATTATACATCTATGCAGTATATTATATCCCTACATATCATATGTATATTATATAGCTATACATCATATTGTTCATTTATGTCACATGTCTATTATATATCTATACAAAATTTTATATATATCACATTTATTCCCCTGTTGCTCATTGATTCCTGATTAACCCTTGCTGCTCTTTCAGGTATCTGCCTTGTCCTCTATGAAAAGAGATTTGGATTTTTACAGCCCAATCTCGGAGAGGAGGCTCTGGACTTCATCACAGCCATAACAACCGTAAGTTGTGTATCCCCCAGTTATACTAGCCTCCAGGGAGAATAATATGAGAACTTAACCAGACAGGATAAAGTAAGGGCCAGGGGGCAATTACCCTAGGTAGGGGGCTCCAAACTCTGAAATACTGTATATATTATGGGACAGTGGTTCTCTATACATGTTTACAGATCTCCTAAATGACATCAGAACCTACCTGTTATTTGTGAGGACATCACAGCACAACCTCTATGCAGCTATTATATATAGCAGTCCACATAGAAGTTTCACGCTTGCCTGTATGTTATTTTTGGTTTAAACTACTTTTATTGCAATAAGTTACAGTACATTACAATGTAAGTGCGTCATATGCAAGTGCAAACAGCTCAAAACAATGGCCGAAAAACAGTTGCATGGATAAAATAAAAGAATAATATATATATGGTGAGCAACCTAGTTATAGTCAAGACATCCTACAAATGCAGGTGCCCGACCAATGTTATGAATCGTAATGTAGAACACACCTAGGCAACACCAAACAAAAGGAGAGAAAGGAAGGAGATATGGGGACAAAACTTGGATCGCTCTGAGGAGTACTGCCATGGTCTAGGACAGGGATCAGCAAACTCCAGCACTTTAGCTGTTCAGAAACTACAACTCCCAGAATGCTTCATTCACTTTTGTGGGAATTACAAGAACAGCCAAGCATGTTTGCATGCTGGGAGTTGTAGTTTCACAGCAGCTGGAGTGCCGAAGGTTGCTGATCCCTGGTCTAGGACTAGGACTGGTGGCGACCAGAAAGTGATGGGACACTTATTTAATGCTAAATAATGAGGCACCAGAGACATCAGGCAAAGACAAACAAAAAAGGCAGTAACAAGGAAAATATAAAAAAGATAAAAAGTAAGAAAAACTAAGGGAAGCCTGCTAGCATAGACCAGAATTGTGGTGCTAGCCACTATACAGACAGAGACAGAACTTTTATAAATCAAGTCAGGGATGACATCTGCAGGTACTGTTTTAAAGCTTACATTCTCAGCTTTAAAACAAGACCTGGTGGCTATACAGTCTGGGATAAAGCAGGTGAAAGCAACTACTCTTCAGCTGGCTATAATCTCAGCCAATGTGAAGAAAGGGATGAGGGGAACCTACTGACAGGCTGTAGTGGGAGAAGGAGAAGCAACAATTTTCCAAGGGAAGAGGTACCACTTGTAACCGAACCCGAGTTCGGGAAATGTTTTTTTACAGTACAAATTAATTTATGAAGTTATTATGTGAAGTCTCGCGAGACTTCGCTAAGCAATAACTTCGGCTCATCGGAGCCAATACATTCTTTGAAACAAAGTTTTATGCTAATCGACTTTGGATGTTTCATCCGAAGTTGATTCGCTCATCCCTAATTATAATGTTTCTATTCACTCACAATTGCCCCAGCTGTAAACCTGTTGTTATCTATGGCAGATGATGAGCACATTTGGGTTGATGATGGTGACGCCGGTGGAATTTCATAGAAGCTTAAACACAAAGATTTGGAAAGATCACACCGAGGCCTGGGACAGTATCTTCAAAACAGGTGCGTTTATAGATCAGAACAACAAAGAAAATGGAGCTCAAAATGCCAAATGATCAATATAATAAATATTTTATTGTGACATAACAAAACATCAAAGTTAAATACAAAAGATGCAGTAAGGCAGGGAACAAAAAAGGAGCAGGGGGAGGGAAGAACGGCGCCACCCTGGGAGGGGCACTCTGGTCATAAGTTGTAAATGTATAGAATCGGCGGGATAGATGTATAAAAAGAAAATAAATTACCCGCAGATAAACAGTGAGTGAGAATGAAAAAGGCGAGTCATAAGTAACTGCAAGGCCCACGCTAACATGGACATATACACACCCGGCCAACAGGAAGATCCTGACAATGAATAAACATCCAAATGGAAGGAAACCGGGAGGTAAAGGGGCAGATGTGACTCACCAAGAGTGGACCAACCAGGATGGCGCTACCCCAATGCGCGTTTCGGCGTGCCTTCGTTTATAGATCAGTCTAACATATTTCATCAAACATTAGATTTGGAAGTTGAAGTGCTCTGTGGTGCTTTGACCCTGTATCACACATGAGAGGATTAGATACAGTGGTTCAGCAGTCAGTATTACACATGATAGAATTTGAAACTGCAGCTCATTAGAAAGTATCACACATAAGAGGTTTAGATACTCTATCTGAGCAGACAGGATCACCCAGAATAGGCTTGAATACAGTGGCTCAGCAGACAGTATCACACATGATAGGCTTAGATACAGCCTCAGCAGACAGTATCACAAATGCCAGGCACATAATAAGTTGTTTAAAGTTTGTCGCTAAGTTGTGGATTCCACCATGATCTTTACCGCAGGTCTCACTATTCTTCTTGCAGCCAAGTGTCACATAGACAGGAGACTGACGAAGCTGTCCTCTAAGGACAATGAAGATTTCCTCTGCACCATCTACAAGGACAGCAAACTCACCAAGAAGGAGATGTACGCCACCATCACTGAGATGTTGATAGGAGCTGTGGAGACAGTATGAAGGATTTACTCACTTCCATTATAGCAATGATACAACACCCAGTGTTTTGGAACAGATGCACTTTATATAAATTAGGATGGACAGTCTCTATTAAAGTGAGACCCAAGAGTTAAAAAGTCACATGACTCACACGCATCACATGACACGCTATTTACTCACAGATAGCAGAGCAGCCCCTGTCCAGTGATAATGACAACCTGCACCGCACCTGACACTATTGGCCTATGGGGAGCTTTAGGTGAAGGAGAGTTGCAGTATCCCAGACCTGGGGGGATCTGCAATTGCTGTGTTTTATATGTAATGTATTGTATGTTCATGGTTTGTTTATTTATTTTATGCACTTATACAGCGCTGACATATTCAGCAGTGCCTTACAGATATTTGTATCACGCTGTTCCCAATGGGGCTCACAATCTAAGTTCCCTATCGGTATGTCTTTAGAGTGTGGGAGGAAACCCATGCAAGCACGGGGAGAACATGGTTATACTATTTATTCCAGCGGGTGAGGTATTGGTTGGCAATGGTTGACAGAAACAGGCCTAACCACCCTGTTCCTCCTCCTTTGGTAAGAGTGGGCTGGTCCTGCCAGGAGGGGGAGTTCCAGTCTAGAGAGAGGAGATGGAAAGTTCCTGCTCAGATAGTGGGGGAGTGAGGAAGCATATGTCAGAGCTCCCACTCCCAGGAACCATATCTTATTCCGCTGTGAGGGAGACTCAGGAACCAGTTATTTTTTTCCTATTAATCCTGCCTTAAGACAACACTTGAGAGACAAGACAGTTGACTGATAAGCAAAATTCAGCTTTAAAGACACTGCTGCAAGGTGAGGGACTACAGCTCTGACACCACCACCTACCTAAACCATTGCTAGGCCAGACTACTATTAAGCCTGTACTACAGTGGATACCTAAATGCACAAGTACATAGTGCCCACCTATTGCCATCCATCCAACCACCATACCTCTTTACCTAGTGCTAGAGAAACTGCACTTTGTACTTACTACTGCCGGATGTGCCTCAAGTTATATTTCGCACTAAGTAAAGAGAGACTTTTATACATTTACTTCTAGCCTGATTCTTTGAACAGTCTTTTCACTGCACCGATACCCAGGGAGCAATGGGCTGAAGAAGTACATCGTGACACAACATTATCACCAGGACCACTACCACTCCCATCCTCTGCACCAGCTGCTCAAGGGCTCCCTGCAGTGTTTCTGCCCCCTTCTTGTGATGTCACCACATGATAGGATCATTTTCCCTCATTGCATAGTTTGCTTAATTAATCTACACAAAAGAACATGAATTAAATGGCATTATTCTTGTTTTTCTTGCAGACCGCTAACAGTTTACTCTGGGCCATATTTAATATTTCCCGTCATCAGACTATTCAAAGGAAACTTTATGACGAGATTCAGAGCATCTTATCCCCAGACCAAGTGCCAGCAGCGGAAGACATCAGGAATATGCCATATCTGAAGGCGTGCTTAAAGGAATCCATGAGGTACGACGACAACCAACTCACTTTACCTTTCTGATTACAGTAGTTCTTACACTTCAGTCACATCCAAAGCTGCATTCATAACTCTAGTGGCTGCTACTGGAAACCCATCAGCAATGTGCTCCTTGTTATAAATGCCTATTTTACGCTGATACGTTGTAACAACCTCTATTCGTACACTGATCCAATGCAATGACAATGTAAATTTTATGTTTCTTTAAGGATAAGCCCTTCTGTTCCATTCACAACCCGCACTCTGGATAAAGAGACTGTCCTGGGAGAATATGTTTTACCCAAAGGAGTGAGTTTTCCTATTCATTTACCACGTCCATGATGAAGTTGCATGTCCTGATGAGGTTTCATTTCACTGACAACAAGCAGAGATCTTGAGAACCACAAAGAATTGATACAGAAAGTACACTAGAAGACTGGATATCTTGTTTGCAGAAAGTTGACGAGCATTTTCAACCACGTACAGGATTAACCTAACTATATTGTCCTGGGGCCCTAGATAGGGAAGGGACCCCTGGGTCCTTGGGTTTTACTTTGACCCATTCCCAGTTCTGACCATGCGCCTGACCGCTCTGTTGTTTGGAATAGTCCCTATAGCAGCTCCAGAACGAGTCTCTGACCTCTCACGATGCAGAGCTTCTATAGCCAGGATCCATTGGCACATGAAAACACCACTTGGCAGATCAGGTTGGCAAAGACCTTGGGTAAATGATCATCAGAGGAGGGAAATGTTATGTAACAATCAGTTGTTTAGATAAAGGGAGATATGTTTTTGCTGCATCTAGCTGATATCACCCAACCGCGCCCCTGCCTATCACCCCACTAGGGGCGTAGCTATAGGGGGTGCAGAGGTAGCAGTCGCCACCGGGCCCAGGAGCCTGAGGGGGCCAAAAGACCCTTGTGGTGCATGAGAAGACACTGGTATGACAGAAAGTGCATACTGGTCAAGTTACACCTCTGGCTGGAGAGAAGGGGTTAGGTCAGGAATTTGGCATTTTGGGTTTGCCATTTTAATGTTTGCCTCAGGCAGCATGAAGGCGATGTGCTTCCCTGCCCCCTGGCCACAAAGCACTGGGGGAAGGGGGGGCCCTGGGAGACTGAACCAGGGCCCATGAGGCTTTAGCTACGCCCCTGCACCCCACATACTGCACCCTCCTATGAACCTGAATACTACAGTGCACTATACTATCACCCACTTCATTATACTGACTGCACCCATCCTGTCACTGCATACAACATTGTAAACATTCTATCACCTAGATTTTTCTTCATGCTCATCCTGATCTCCCTGGTTCACAAGCATAATGTACTGACAGAGAAACTGTTGTTGTCCCCTCACACAGACCGTCCTGACCATCAACAACCACGTGCTAGGATCCAGTGAAGAATATTTTGATGACTGGAGTGAGTTTCGCCCGGAGAGGTGGCTACAGGACAAGAACACAATCAACCCTTTTGCCTATGTCCCGTTTGGTATCGGGAAGAGGATGTGCATCGGCCGACGCCTGGCAGAACTGCAGCTGCAGCTTAGTCTTTGCTGGGTGAGTGTCCCCTGTGCTCCACAATACAAAGTGCCAGTGTCCCTCAAAGTTTTATTATCCCAGATTCCAAGTGTCATTGTCCTGTACCCCAAATATGTGTGTCATCGTCCTGTACCCCAAGTGTCAGTGTGTCATCGTCCTGTACCCCAAGTGTCAGTGTGTCGTTGTCCTGTACCCCAAGTGTCAGTGTGTCATTGTCCTGTACCCCAAGTGTCAGTGTGTCATTGTCCTGTACCCCAAGTGTCAGTGTGTCATTGTCCTGTACCCCAAGTGTCAGTGTGTCATTGTCCGGCACCCCAAGTGTCAGTGTGTCATTGTCCTGTACCCCAAGTGTCAGTGTGTCATCGTCCTGTACCCCAAGTGTCAGTGTGTCATCGTCCTGTACCCCAAGTGTCAGTGTGTCGTTGTCCTGTACCCCAAGTGTCAGTGTGTCATTGTCCTGTACCCCAAGTGTCAGTGTGTCATTGTCCTGTACCCCAAGTGTCAGTGTGTCATTGTCCTGTACCCTAAGTGTCAGTGTGTCATTGTCCTGTACTCCAAGTGTCAGTGTGTCATTGTCCTGTACTCCAAGTGTCAGTGTGTCATTGTCCTGTACTCCAAGTGTCAGTGTGTCATTGTCATGTACCCCAAGTGTCAGTGTGTCATTGTCCTGTACCCCAAATATGTGTCATTGTCCTGTACTCCAAGTGTCAGTGTGTCATTGTCATGTACCCCAAGTGTCAGTGTGTCATTGTCCTGTACCCCAAATATGTGTCATTGTCCTGTACTCCAAGTGTCAGTGTGTCATTGTCCTGTACCCCAAGTGTCAGTGTGTCATTGTCCTGTACCCCAAGTGTCAGTGTGTCATTGTCCTGTACTCCAAGTGTCAGTGTGTCATTGTCCTGTACTCCAAGTGTCAGTGTGTCATTGTCATGTACCCCAAGTGTCAGTGTGTCATTGTCCTGTACCCCAAATATGTGTCATTGTCCTGTACTCCAAGTGTCAGTGTGTCATTGTCATGTACCCCAAGTGTCAGTGTGTCATTGTCCTGTACCCCAAATATGTGTCATTGTCCTGTACTCCAAGTGTCAGTGTGTCATTGTCCTGTACCCCAAGTGTCAGTGTGTCATTGTCCTGTACCCCAAGTGTCAGTGTGTCATCGTCCTGTGCCCCAAGTGTCAGTGTGTCATTGTCCTGTACCCCAAGTGTCAGTGTGTCATTGTCCTGTACCCCAAGTGTCAGTGTGTCATTGTCCTGTACCCCAAGTGTCAGTGTGTCATCGTCCTGTACCCCAAGTGTCAGTGTGTCATTGTCCTGTACCCCAAGTGTCAGTGTGTCATTGTCCTGTACCCCAAGTGTCAGTGTGTCATTGTCCTGTACCCCAAGTGTCAGTGTGTCATCGTCCTGTACCCCAAGTGTCAGTGTGTCATTGTCCTGTACCCCAAGTGTCAGTGTGACATTGTCTTGTTTTCCAGTATCAATATGTCATTGTCATTGTGCATTTGCAGTGACATATAGTGATTGTTCGTAACAATAATCCTCTGTGAGGTGCACAGAAAAGCAGTACTAAAACCAGGCTAATAGCTCTTACCCAGGCCCCATGAATTCAACCGTATCTGTTTTGTGGTGCACAAATCGCAAAACATGGATCCCGGCCGTGTGCATAGGAGATGTTGTATCTTTTTTGTGGGGCCGCAGAATGGACGTGCAGATGCGGACAGCACACAGTGTATTGTCCGCATCTTTTGTGTTCCCATTGAAATAAATCGGGACCAAGCATACGGTGGTGTGCATGAGCCCCTATGCTGATACATTGTAAGGCCTCATGCACATGACCGTGCCGTTTTTTGCGGTCCGCAAACCGCGGATCCGCAAAAAAAGGAAGCCGCCCGTGTGCCCGTGTAATTTGCGGAACGGGCTGCCCATTGTAGACATGCCTATTTTTGTCCGCAAAACGGACAAGAATAGGACATGCTACATTTCTTTTGCGGAGCCTCGGAACGGAGCAACGTATGCGGACAGCAAACGGAGTGCTGTTCCGCATCTTTTGCGGCCCCATTGAAGTGAATGGGTCCGCACCCGACCCGAAAAACGGTCGTGTGCATGAGGCCTAACACTCATGGTCAGGTTTTCAACCTCTTAATGCAAATTAAACATTTGTTTCACTGACAGCAATCAAAGATCCTTGAAATGGGGAGACTTTGAAAAACAACGGGGGCTATTTACAAAGACAGGGGTTTTCAGCTGGTCTTTGTTTCCCCCCTGCGCTGGAGGAGAAAGCTCCTAATTTATGACAAGGCTTAGACCATACGCCTGGAGGAAAGACTACTTCAGCCCCTGACTCTGCTTTTACTCCTGTTTCCAGGTATAAAAGACAGTAAGTATGTCAGGCCTGATTTTCCAGCCTCCGTTACTCCCTTGCTACTCCCAAGCAGTGATGGCCAGTTCGCAGTGTTCGAACACATGCGAGCTGCCATCTTAGGCTACTTTCACACTAGCGTTTTTCTTTTCCGGCGCTGAGTTCCGTCCTAGGGGCTCAAATCCAGAAAAGAACTGATCAGTTTTATCCCCATGCATTCTGAATGGAGAGTCAGTCCTTCAGGATGCATCAGGATGTCTTCAGTTCAGTCTTTTTGACTGATCAGGCTTTTCAGAAAAACGTAGCATGCAGTATTTTTACCTCCGGCCAAAAAGCCTGAACACTTTGACTGAACGCCTGATCAGGCCTTTTTCCCATTGACTTGCATTAACGCCGGATCTGGCACTGTGTGTTCAGTCAAAACGGATCCGGCTTTTGCATGTTAAGCCCGAAAAATGTGAAAAAAAAGTTAAAGTCCATAAATGGCGGATCCGTTTTTTCCAATGCATTTTTTCATTGTGATCAAAATCCTGATCAGGATTCAAATGTAATCCGTTTTCACACGTTTTTCCGGATCCGGCGGGCAGTTCCGGTGTCGGAATTGAACGCCGGATTAAAACAACGCTAGTGTGAAAGTAGCCTTAACTCACAAGTCCGGCGAGGCACAGGTAAGCCTTTACTTGTGCCTGTGCCGCGAGCCGGTCTGAAACAAATGCGATCACCGGGAGCAGGCAGTTCTGAGAACAGCCCGATGAAGGCCCCCGGCGGCTGTTCTCGGAACTGCCTGCTCCCGGTGATCGCATTTGTTTCAGACCGGCTCGCGCACAAGCACAGGTAAAGACTTACCTGTGCCTCGCCGGACTTGTGAGTTAAGATGGCAGCCCGCATGTGTTCGCGGGCGAACACTGCGAACTGGCCATCACTGCTCCCAAGTGGCAAGCACAGTGCAAAAACGCCTATGCAACAAAATATTGTCTCACAGGGGTCTTGTGCCTTTTTGGACACCTAAAAAATGGCGTGGCGCTGTAAGCAGATGACAAGCAGTTTTTATGATACAAAGATTCAGCTTCAGTGACATAAGACTGTACCGGCCCTTTAATTGAACGTCTGATATCTGTGTTGCAGCTTGTTAGGAGGTACAATATTGTAGCCACTGATGATAAACCCGTGGAGACATTTCACTCGGGGACACTGAAGCCCAGCAGAGATCTCCCCGTGGCGTTTCTCCAGAGATAGAAAGAGGTGAGTCTGCACTGAGTATTCGGGTGGTTTTACACAGTACTTTTGTGGGGAAAAAAAAGGAGTGGATCCAAAAATATGGAAAAGTATAAAGGTAATATATCTCGACTCCTTTTTATCCACTTACATCTGGCTCAAAAAACCTGCATAAAAACTGCAGCAGCGTTCCTACCCCCGGGCCCCCCCACCCAAAAAAATAATAATGCTGTGTTTTGAAACCCCCCATCCTTTATAGAGAGAGACAGCTATGAGATCACCTGCTCAGGCAATTAATACGATATAGTGCAAGAAACTTTGTGATCCCGATTTTATGTAAGGTGAAGTAACATCTCTGACTCATCCTCAGAGTTATAAACCCTCAGATTAGAAGAGTTTATCCACTTCCTGGAAGCCCTGAACTGGCAAAGGATGGGACAGTGCTCTCAGTGATCGAATACGTAAATCTTATCAAGGACTTGGAATAATGGAAAATTTCTGATAAAGAAAATCTGTGGCATTAGGCTAGTAAATACTCAGGTTAGGGCAGGTTCACGTTTGCGTTAGGGTGTACCATTATAGGTTCCGTTTATAACGGAATTCGTTAAACGGAAGCCTTTAAGAGGCATTCCGCGTTAATCCGTCATAATAGAAGTCTATGGGCAGCATAACGGAATATATGAAACTCATTTCCCAGGTGATTGAACTTCATAACTATTTAATATAGGTGACATATTATGCCCTGCCCCGAGTAGCTGAGTGAAGCCTGTCCTATGCATAAGGGCTCATGCACACGACCGTATGTACTTTGCAGTCCGCAAAAAAAAAAGGATGACATTCGTGCGACTTCCCCGTTACATCTGTATTTTTTGTGGATCTATTGTAGCAAAATGGACAAGAAAAGGACACTTTCTATTTTTTTGCGGAACAGTCTTGCGGACATAAGGATACGGAATGTACTAATTTTTGTTTTTTAGGCAGCCTCCTTGAAATGAATGGTTCCGCATATGGGCCTAAAAAAAAAAAAAAAAGAACGTACACAGACAAAAAATACGTTCATGTGCATGAGCCCTAAAGGTAAAGGGTTATCACCCAGCACTCCTTTGGCCCTGAATGGCATATATATTGCTATGCAGTCTCATTATGTAATATTGCAATTAAGATATGTGCCATTCAGGATCTCTGAAAAGCTGGGTGACAACTCTTGTATAGCTTTACTAACCTTTTTTTAGGATAGGTCATCAATATAAAAAAAACAGACAACCCCTTTAAAGCCAATGTACCCTTGTAGTTGAATGCTACCTGTCCATCGGTAGTAATAGCTTTAAAGGGGTTGTCCGAGTTATATAAATACTTGGGTAACCCCCATAGATTGCCTAAAATAACAAATGAATGCATGCTCACCTGTTTTGTCCTTTGCTTCTTCCTGCGCTGCTCTCCGGTCCTCCTGTTCCTCTTTCTTTTCTGGCTGCATAGGCGATGTTCTCTGCACACATGTCACCACTGCAGCCAATCACTGGCCTCAGCAGAAACGTCCTGTGCATGGCTATTGCCAGCGATTGGCTGCCACAGTGATTTGTGCACGATGACAACAGCAGTAGGAGGACTGGGGCACAGCACTCAAAGAAATGGCAGAGAAAACAGATGAGTATCCATTCATTTGTTATTTTAGGCTGTTTGCAGGAGTTTTTATGTAACTTGGACAACCCCTTTAATTCCCATATTATACATGCTGAAGGTAGCCTGATTGGCAGAGTTGTCACCCAGCTTTCCTAAGACCCATATGGAATATATGCAGATAAATATTCCATTCAGATTCTCTGGAAAGTTGGGTAACAACCCCACTTGAAACTTACTAACTCATGCTGGAAACCATCAAACCTTCATTAGAATTGAGAGCTGGACGCTTCCATACAGAGGTCATCAAATGTTGAAACTCTCTAGATGTCATAGAGCTCCCCTTCCAAATTAACCAAAAATGTAACAAGGATAAAAATGTAACAAAAATGAGCCAACAACAACCTTCATCGTCCTGTACACTTACTGACTACATCCCTATCATCTCTCATTGGCAGGTGTCTGTCTTCCCAGCTGTGAATGATGCACAAAGATGAACAAACTGATCAATACTGGTTCCTGCTGCTACACCCTCTGGCACCAGTATTTAATGACGGCACAGTCCACAATCCTTGAACCGCTCAGATAAGATGAGATGCAGTTATTTACGCTCAACCGTGCAGTCAAATCTATGAAATCTGCAAAGGTCAGGGTCACAACCGGCAGAATGTAGACCCGGGGACGGCGCACGGTGTATTTACAGAGCGTTTACATCCATATCTCATATTGTGCTATAAGTAGGTCAAGGTTTCATCCTTGATAAAAAGGCAGCAAGACTCAAAATCTGCACATAGCAGCACAATTCAGAGGATCGGCGTGGCAGACAATTGCACTACGAGTTGCTGGATGAGGAGTAGAACGTTTCATTTTTCTGTCTAAAGGAAAATTTTTGGTCCTGAAAAATCTAGGTAACAAACATTAGGACCTTCATTTAAGGTCCCACCGTTATGTTGTAGTTCGTCATGTTGTATATATAGCACAGTATATAGTTTGCCTTTCAGGAGTCCTGGAAAGCTGGGTATCATCCCAATAGCAGCTTTAGTAAAGGTCATATTAAATAGGCACATATGGGGTTATTTATTAAGACCCTGCCTCCTTTCTTTAGACCTGGCATGAGACGAAAAAAGTTGCAGATTCGGCCGCAAATGACCCCCATAAAGTCTGTGCAACGCCCATATTTCACCTATCAATAAGGTAGGGACCAGCTTGAGAACATGACTTTTTGCTACCAAAAAGTGCAAAGTGCCACACCACAAAGTGTCTATAGCCAGCCCTTTCCAAAGTCAGAAGTGCCCCCATAAACCTTCCCCAACCCTCAAAGCGAAAAGGCACTGCAAGGGTCGGAGATGGATAGTCTCCCTTTGTTGAAGTCTAGAGAGGACCTCTCTTGCTCCTGGCTTCGACTTGGGCATCTACACCAGTGTCTATCAGGAGCCAAAGTCTAGGTCTTGACTCCACTCAAAGGGGGATCCAAAAGGGTTGCAGTGGGTGAGGAAACTAATAGCCAGACACACCCCCCCCCCTAGATCTTATAGCTTTGATTCAGAGAGTCTGCCTTTCGGCTAAGATCAAGTGTAGTATCTATTGTGATCAGTACCTATGACCGGAGATGCTGAGAGAGAATGTGTACACTAATGAACAGGTGGCATTAGCTTCTGGGTGCAGGTTGGCCAATCTGGCTATCTGTAGGTGATGCAGACCCTCTCTAAATTCATTACTCATGAGGGAGGCACAAAGTATCTCCTAACTAAAAGTGATGAGTCTGTACTGTATCTATATCCTTTGAATTGCCAAAAATTGCCACCTCCCTTTGACTTTAAAGTTTCTAAAATCTTCCCAAAAATTGATCCTCATAACCCGCACACACTCCTGTGCCAACCCCACACACCTTTTAGAACTTTTTTGAGTTCTGACTGATATCATAACATGTAATATAATTTTGGGGATATGTTGATGTTCTTGTACAATTGTTATTATAATCTCTAGTTAGATTATGGGCTGTATCTTTTTATTTTATGTTTCTGTTTTTATTTTTCAATAAAAGGTATCAAAACTGAAAGATCTGCCTGTTACTAAATGTCTTTTACACCGGCTAATTTTACAGGCGATTGTCGGGAAGGAAGCGTTCCTTCCCAACAATCGCATACTCGTCAGCGAAGGAGACTTGTGCATTTAAATGCAGCACTCTCCTCCATGGTATGAGGAGGAGAGATTGCTATTGCCATTTATCGTCCATATACAGACTTGTTGTTTGCCGGCAGCAGAGCGTGTTTAGACGGTAAGAGCTTCTGCTGGCAAACGATGATTTAGGTGCCTACACAAACAATCCAGTTACCCGATGAACGAGTGTTTTGCTTGTTCATCGGGTAATCGGCAGCACCTTTACACCACCAGATAATCACTAAAGATCCTATGAATGCTCGTTAGTGTCACAGCCAGGGAGAAAAAATAGCTTGTCTTCTCCCTGGCTGTGACGTGGTCCGCTGCAATTGGACGCCCCCTGAGAAAAGCTGCAGTCTCCTTCTCCCTGAACCGATGCTATTGATTAGTATACAAGACGCCAAAACTGAGTGAGGGGCACAGCTCCTCAACGGAGGAGCGGATCATCAAATAAAATACCAAGATGACCTCTCCTAATCGTAAGCTACAGTCTAAGGTATTGATTTAATAAGATATAAGTGGTGAAGGGTCCTCTTTAAACCCTCAGGAGTGGGTTCTCCAAGTTTCCACAATGCTTCTAGGCCATTGGGCATTGTGCTATGGACTGAATGCCCTGGTCAATCCTGTAAAAACAGCATGAGTGGATCTTGTGTTTATAACTTATCTCTCACCCATGACCTTATTGGTGAAATTCATAGGCCAAGGACACAAAAACATAAAACTCTGTGCGCTCAGCAATTTATATATTTTTTCCACTGAATAAAACATGAAATGACTCCTGGAGTTTCAGGTGCAAAGATAAGATGATGGTGCAAGATAAGGCTGTGACTGTCATGTAGTAGCAGACACACAGTATGGAACAAAATACAACGCAGGATACAAACATTACAGTGTTATACAGCAGAAAACGCTCACGTTATACCACAGCAACTCTACATCCGCATATACAAGATGGATAACCAGCTGCACAAATATTTTCATATACCAGAAGATGGCCAGATTATACCATCATGGTCCATATCACTATACATAGTAACATAGTTTATAAGGTTGAAAAAGACACCTGTCCATCCAGTTCAGCCTGTCATCCTGCAAGTTGATCCAGAGGAAGGCAAAAAAAAAAACTGAGAGGTAGAAGCCAATTTTCCTCACTTTAGGGGAAAAAATTTCTTCCCGACCCCAATCAGGCAATCAGAATAATTCCCTGGATCAACGACCCCTCTCTAGTAGCTATAGCCTGTAATATTATTACACTCCAGAAATACATCCAGGCCCCTCTTGGACTCTTTTAGTGAACTCACCATCACCTCAGGCAGAGAGTTCCATAGTCTCACTGCTCTTACCGTAGAAGATGAATAACTTATATCAGCTGTACATATAAAATTATATACAGACCATGCCCAGGTTATACCAGCATGGTCCATATCACCATATACAAGAAGATGTATAACGTATACCAGCTGTACATATATAATTATATACAGAAGATACCCAGGTTATACCAGCATGGTCCATATCACCATATACAAGAAGATGTATAACGTATACCAGCTGTACATATATAATTATATACAGAAGATACCCAGGTTATACCAGCATGGTCCATATCACTATATACAAGATGATGTATAACGTATACCAGCTGTACATATATAATTATATACAGAAGATACCCAGGTTATACCAGCATGGTCAATATTACTATATACAAGAAAATGTATAACCTATGCCAGCTGTACATATATAATTATATACAGGAGATGCCCGGGTTATACCAGCATGGTCCATATCACTATACACAAGAATATGTATAACTTATACTAGGTGTACATATATAACTATATACAGGAGATAAACATATAAAATAATATACCAGAAGATGCCTAGGTCATACCAGCATGGTTTTGCAGAACTATTGATCCTTTTATACCAGCTGTATACACTAGGTGACAGCACTGAGTACAGCTTTGCCCCTTCATAAGCCCTCAGTAGATCAGACTTGAATGTTACATGTCTGTGGTTTGTGAAATTTTTGGTTGGTGAGAGAATGCCAGGGAATTTTCAGCTGACCAAAGCGAAAATACTGTTTACCAATGCACAGGTCCACATTCAATTACAGCTCAAAAGGGAAAAACAAAGTTAAAGTTTGCATGACCCAAGATACACAGCTCAGTAGTAACACAGCATGCTGGGACTTGTAGTGACACAGATATACCCAGTCCATTACTCCATCGTGTCTTGAACAATTTTTTTAGAAGCTGCTTGCATATGGTCGGAAGGAAGAGGAGATCAACAAAGTCTGGAGGATAATCTAATTTAAAGTTCACACTCTTACACCAGATTACACTAGCCTCCTTCAGACGTGTCCTGAGGAAGAGACTTTCTACTGTATAATACAGAAAAATAGCACATAGCAGAACTATGAAGATAAACACAAAAAACTAACACCATTTACAAGCTATAGAGATATGAAGCTCCTCATGGGTGGGAAAAAGAGGAGGAGGGGCCTAAGAAGGGGAGGGAATGGGAAGAATCAAAGTAGAAATGGGTGAGGACAGATAGACAGATATGAGACAGATAGATATGAGACAGATGGATAGATAGATAGTGTAGATACACTGGCTCAGCAGACAGTATCACACATGATCGGCCTAGACACATAGGCTCAACAGACAGTATCACACATAAAAGGCTTAGATACTGCTGCTCAGCAGACAGTATCGAACACGATAAGCTTAGATACACAGCTCAGCAGACAGTATCACACATGACAGACTTAGATACTGCAGCTCAGCAGACAGTCTCATATATGATAAGCTCAGATACATAGCGCAGCATACAGTATCACACATGACATGATTAGATACAGTAGGTCAGCAGACAGTATCACACATGGTATGATTAGATACAGCAGTTCAGCACACATTTTAGGCTTAGATACACCGATTTGGCAGACAGAGTTACACATGATCGGCTTAGATAAAGCGGTTTAGCAGACAGAATTCACATTATATGCATAGATACATCGATTTAGCAGACAGTCTCACACACGATAGGCTTAGATACACCAGTTTAGCAGACAGTCTAATACACAATAGGCTTAGATACACCGCTTTAGCGGACAGTATCACACATGACATGATTACATACAGCAGTTCAGCAGACAGTATCACACATGTTAGACTTAGATACACCAGTTTAGCAGACAGAGTTACACATGATAGGCTTAGATAGACCGTTTTAGCAGATAGTCTCATTAACGATAGGCTTAGATACACTGGCTCCACAGTATATAGTTGTAGGTTGCTACAGATGTGCTGGATGACTGAACGCTGCGGCTTGGATCTCCCCCAAGCTCTGAGTCACTGTAACATTATAGGATTGTAGAGGTCGTAATAAGAAAGCAGGATGGTTTAGGGAAAGGTGAGGGGGTTGATTACACCATGTTGTACCTGAGTAAGATGTTAGGCATCTGCCACTCCCTTCTGTGTATCCCATCCCGTGCCCCCTTTCCCTCACCATTGTCCTCACATCTCACCGCACTCCATGACCCCACTCATCACTGATGGTGTTGATGTTCATTCAGGACATGTTAAAAATAACCCCATTCACAGAAGTATCTCCACTGAGTCAATCATTTATATCCCATCAATGATCTGGTCAAAACCGTAACTGGCCCCTTAACCATTTATCACTATTTAACCGCCCTGTAACTGGTCGTGCGTCACATAGTCTATTCTTAGCCACAGATTCACTGATCTCGTGCAATCACTAATCAGTCGGTTTTATTTTCTGCAAATCCCATTAATAAACCTCTCCCAGCCACAGCGTATCCGGACCCTGTCTGTGACCTCTGCACACTCCAGCGACTAAGTCGTCTTCTCCGACTATGATACATATTAATTAGATAACTGTTAGGATTGTTATATTGGATCGTGTGAACTGGATGTTATGCCAAAGTGACCACTAACAAATCTGAAAGGATTAATCCCCCAGAGTTCTTAGATTAGGAGGATGAGGACAATCTCCCGACTCCCCCATACACATACATGGACATCAGCTGTCAGGGGAGAGTTGGGAGCTCTGCACACACATTAGACTGTCAGCCTAACCTGCCATTTTTGATGGGTTTGCATGACAATACATTAGTATGTATTGGGGCCCACACACTAGCCTTTCTGCTGCCTGAGGCAAAGGGTTAAATGGCATATGAATAATTTCCTTCAGCTCCCATTAACATATGTCCTCCAAACCTCGCTAGTTTATGCACAAGTTCATAGGACTCCTATATCACATCCCAAAGTGAATAGAGACCCCAGACCAGACCCCAAAGTGTGTTCAGATGAAAAGCCCAGAGTAAATACAGACCTCAGGCCCCAAAGTAAGTACAGCCACTACAATAAATTCAGACCCCATACCAGACCGCAGTTCATGATTGAAAACCTATTTATTGTAAGAAAAACATTTTCTGGACAAAAGAACACAAATAGACACACATTTACTTACAGGCTGCTGCAGGTTCTCCATCTCCTCCAGTTTTTTGGAGGCTTAAGGACCTTTGAGATGATCAGTCACGTGACATGCATACATCATCAATCAAAAAGGTCCTTCACCCTCACTTTACATTATTTCAAAGGTCCTTCACCCTCACATTACGTTTTCCCAAAGGTCCTTTACCCTTTCCTACATACATCTATGCTTAGGGGTCATTGTACATCACGTTTTTGTTGCGGTTTGTGCTGCGAATTTCATGTACAATAATCCTCAAACACACAGATATGTGCAGGAGTGCGGGGCTAAAGGTTAAATTGCGCCCCCACCTACAGTTCTAATGCCGCAGAGGTCCAGAAGTCAAGGTCTGCAGTAAACTAGTGTGCTTCTTTACTGGAGCAATTCAGGTGCAAAATAATACAGACGAGGCATAAGGCTGGCTTCTCCAGTCTCCTCCCTGGCAGAAGAAGGGTTTGATGCTGAGAAAAGGCCTGAGTTAGCTGTCCCTCTCGCTCTCTCAGAAGGCTGGTACCCTGGTCAAAGGCTGGTGATCCAAGGTCTGTGGAAGCGTATCCTCGTCTCAGTGTCTTCTTCTAGTCCCTGAATAGGCTGGCAGAGTCTCCTCCTCTAAGCACTTTTTTTTCTCTAACTACAGAACACTAGGGGCCCTGACTGCTCTCCTTATATATAGTTTCTAGCAAAACTAGAACCTTTTAGTGGCAGGGGTGGAGTGGAGAAACTCAGCACAAACAAATACAATGTTACAAATCCCGTCGCTCATAGACTTGCATTAGAGCTTCAATGATACTCAATGGCAATGACACAGCAGTTTTTCCAGACAAAAATGGTCTTTCAGACATAATAACGTAGCAGCACCTGGCATTCAAAAAGTGGTTTTTATTGTAAACAAGTCTGGCTTTTTCCCTCCAAAACATGCTCTTCTTTAAACCTTATGGTAGCTGTGGAAAATTACCAGCTTCTCATTATTATCTAATAAAGTCCCAAAAATCTCTCAGTGTTCATTAACCATTTCCAAAGTTCCATGCTAATACAGTATATCACAGCAAACACATAAAACACAGTTACACTGTATCAGACCGTATAAGCCAATGCAAGTTAACCCTGTAAAGTGAAATAAAGTAAGGCGTTGATGACTTTGCGTAGGGCAAACAGGGGCAAATGTCCACAAATGTCTAGGCTTCAAAGTACCCCTGCTCCGGGGCACTACAGCTATCATGTATGATACTGTCTCATGAGCCACTGTATCTAAGCTACATTCACATTGGTGTTCCTATTGCAGTTGTTCCTTTCCTTATAGGAATAGTGCACAACAGACTACTAACTATAATGGGTTTGTTGGGTTTTACATCATGGGGTAGGGATGTCAGACGTCTGGTTTTAGGTCGGACAGTCCGGCTTTCTGACTCCCTGTCCTCTGTCCTCTGGATGGACGCAAGGATGTCCCCCTTTTCAGTAGCTCACGCTCAGACAGCAGCATTGTACTGTCTGATCATGAGCTGCAGGCACAAACTGACCCTCCCCCTGCCCACCTACAGCTCACCTGACGTTCTTCCAGTTGTATTTTTATCTTTGTTGGCAGCAGGGCATGGCCTAGCGGAGTTGGGGGTGTGGCCAGAGTGTCCGCTTTTGGGGGTCAACCGTGTGGCCACCCAATCACAGGGTTCAGCATTTTAACAGAAAAAATATCTACTGTATTTTGTCTGCCTTTTTTGACATAATCTGCAACTGGGGCCCCTATTAGAGCATCGGAGGTAAATGTGTCATACTATCTGCTGTGTGACACGTGCAGCACTATGAAGTGCCTTTTGCGCTGTGGCATTAGAAGAATTTTGATATCTCTGACTATTAGTCTAACCAGACTGTCTATTACTATGTAATTCCTCTAGCGATGTTCTGTGGAAACAGTAGGTTTAACCCCTTAACGACTCAGCCCTATTTCACCTTAAGGACTTGGCCATTTTTTTGCAAATCTGACCAGTGTCACTTTAAGTGCTGATAACTTTAAAACGCTTTGACTTATCTACGCCATTCTGAGATTTTTTTTTCGTCACATATTGTACTTCATGACACTGGTAAAATTGGGTCAAAAAAGTAAATTTTTTTGCATAAAAAATACCATATTTACCAAACATTTTGAAAAATTTTTACATTTCAAAGTTTCAGTTTCTCTACTTCTGTAATACATAGTAATACCCCCAAAAATTGTGATGACTTTACATTCCCCATATGTCTACTTCATGTTTGTAGCATTTTGGGAATGATATTTTATTTTTTGGGGATGTTACAAGGCTTAGAAGTTTAGAAGCAAATCTTGAAATTTTTCAGAAATTTACAAAAACCCAATTTTTAGGGACCACTACAGCTCTGAAGTCACTTTGCGAGGCTTACATAATAGAAACCGCCCAAAAATGACCCCATTCTATAAACTACACCCATCAAGGTATTCAAAACTGATTTTACAAACTTCGTTAACCCTTTAAGTGTTGCACAAGAGTTATTGGCAAATGGGGATGAAATTTGAGAATTTCATTTTTTTGCCTAATTTTCCATTTTAACCCATTTTTTCCACTAATAAAGCAAGGGTTAACAGCCAAACAAGACTGTATCTTTATTGCCCTGACTCTGCCGTTTACAGAAACACCCCATATGTGGCCGTAAACTACTGTACGGGCACACAGTAGGGCGTAGAAGGAAAGGTGCGCCGTATGGTTTTTGGAAGCCAGATTTTGCTGGACTGGTTTTTTGACACCATATCCCATTTGAAGCCCCCCTGATGCACCCCTAGAGTAGAAACTCCATAAAAGTGCCTTTTTGATCGCTTGCTGTTGTACTTTTTGTGATGTAAGGTGACAAAAAAATTGTTTATTTAGCACAGTTTTTATTTTTTATTTTATACGGTATTCATCTGAGGGGTTAGGTCATGTGATATCTTTATAGACCCGGTCGATACAGACACGGCGATGCCTAATATGTATACTTTTTTTTTCCCCCTATTTTTTACCAATTTTTTTTTAACTTTATTTGGGGGAAAATTATATTTTTACTTATTTTTACTTGAAACTTTTCATTTTTGGGGGGGAAAAACTTTCTTTTTTCAACTTTTTTTTTACTTTATTTTTTGTACCACTTTGGGACTTCAACTTTTGGTGGTCTAATCCCCTTTACAATGTATTCCAATACTTCTGTATTGGAATGCATTGGCTGTATGAGTAATACTGTGTGTATTACTCATACAGCTTCCGGCCTGTGATCGCCGATGCGGGGGGGTTACAATGCCCCCCTCCCCCGGCATTGTGACAGGATGCCCACTGAATGATTTCAGCGGACATCCTGTTCCGATTAACCCCTGCCGCGCCTCAATGTATTTTTAAAGTTAGGACGTACCGGTACGTCATGGGTCCTTAAGGGGTTAAAGATCACACCAAATGCTTGAACATAACTTCTTTAGTAACTTCAACTTTTCTTCATATATAAAACTGCTGCCTCCGCAGCAGATAGTCCATGTACAAAACACGTGTTGAATAAAGTATCACAAATGGTGGTATGCATAAGATGGTGGTTCAACTGTTCAATCTTGTCATTCAACATAAAATGGTGTCTATATTTCTCTCTTTAGTATCTGTACTCTCATTTTAAGTTATTTAAGCACTTTATGAGTAACAGTAACTAGTTGCAGATTGGTTGCTTACTTTGCTTTCTATGGCTCAGTATGATCTGGTATGAGCAGTTCATAATTTGCAACTTGTATGGTGGAACTGTGAACAAACACATAACTGGTTCAGTATACAGTTCTAATCACTACATTAACAATAAGAACATTATATAACTGTTCTAAATACCTATTTTGGCCTCTCGTTTCCATAAAACACAGCTCTTAGTGGAATAAATGTCTGTTCAGCTCCTCTCCTTTGATGAATAATGATTCCAGCTAGGGGAATTTCACACACAGGCTGAGTGTAAGATTGGCTTTGAGTGGCCAAGACTCCTGCTGAGTGTGAGGCTGGCTGTGATTGGTCTTACTTCCTACTCAGTAAAAACAGCTTAACTACACATATTAGCAACCTAGGACAGGTCTTAGCTGGCCAGCTACATGCTGAGCCATGTATCTAAGCCAATGTTAGACTGGGGTTCCTTCGGCCTACCAGAGGAAATTATTCTTGGAGTCCAACCTTTATGTCATCAACATAGTATAATAAGGTTTGGATAAAAAAAAGAAAATCCTGGTAGCAAGTGATTGGCTCCAAAGTCAGCTCTAAATATTTATTTTCTCCTGGAACTTTGGAGTCCACTATGGTATCAGGGCCTGGGTGTTCTGAGAATCCTCTGGTACTTTGGTGGGCCAGCCTGCCCCTGATTTAAGCCTATCATGCATTTTAAATTTGAGATTATCTTCTGCGTTATTATACCTGGTCGGTCCCTCGTGAAATATTTGCAGCGTCTTATAATGATTGACAATGATGAGTTCATTAGTTTCTGCTTCAGTGGATTTTTAGGTGACAGGGGAACCTGCAGCCTAAGAATAACCATGAGGAGACAAAGTGCAAACTTTACATTACAAATATAGCATTCACTTACCCTGTACAGACTACAGATATAAACAACAGCGTGAAACCCAAACATTCCCTGGGGTGCCATCTTCTACTGAGAACATTGTGACAGACACTAAATAATTTCCACTATCATCTGCTTAAATTGGCTTAAAGCAGGCATGCTCAACCTGCGGCCCTCCAGCTGTTGTAAAACTACAACTCCCACCATGCCCTTCTGTATGCTGAAAGCTGTAGGCTGTCCGGGAATGATGGGAGTTGTAGTTTTGCAATAGCTGGAGGGCCGCAGGTTGGGCATGCCTGGCTTAAAGTGAGGAAATTTCCTATCAACTCTTTGTCAGCATTCATAGAATGCTTTATGACAGCCAGTGGTGTAACTAGAAATGACTAGGCCCCACAGCACATTTTGGAATGGGCCCCCCCTCCAGAAACTTCTTTGCAACCCCTTCCTCCCATGCAACCCCCACTCCTGCGGCTAATTAAGATCGCTCTCTCAGACGAGGAAGTCACTCCGTCCGTTTGCTACAGTGTCACTGTATGTAATTCTATAATACTGTTGAGGGGGCCCTGACAATAACATCTATTAGTCCTCCTCCTGGGTGGGCCCCAAAGCAGCCAGTTCCCCTGCTTCCCCTATAGCTACGCCCCTGATGACAGCTACAAACAAATTAGACACAGGGCAGAATATAAGTAGAATATAATCTCACCTCCCAACTGTTCCAGACCCAGATTTCGGTCGCTGGATTGTGGGACAGCTGAGGTATGTAATGCATTTAACTATATCTGCATCCTGAGGATGCAGATTCAGTTGAACACAATGGTGAAGAGGAGAAGCCATCAGCCTCCTGCTTCACCATTCACTGACCTGTGTTCCTCCTGCAGGGGAGATGCAGTGACACATCGCGCCTGCTGGGCTTTATTATCAGTATGTGGGGGGCACAATGTGGACATGCCTTCTGTGTGGGGGCACAATGTGGAAAGAGCAACTATGTGGGGCACCATGTGGGCATAACTACTGTGTAGGAGCACAATGTGGGTACAACTACTGTGAAAGGGAACAATGTGGGCAAAACTACTGTGTGGCGGCATAGTATGGGCATAACTACTGTGTGGGGGCACAATATCAAAATAGCTACTATGTGGGGCACCATGTTGGCATAACTACTGTGTACAGGCACAGTGTGGGTACAACTACTGTGAAGGGGCACAATGTGGGCAAAACTAATGTGTGGTGGCATAGTATGGGCATAACCACTGTGTGGGGGCACAATATTGAAAAAGCTACTATGTGGGGCACCATGTTGGCATAACTACTGTGTAGGGGCACAATGTAGGTACAATTTCTGTGAAGGGGCACAATGTGGGCAAAACTACTGTGCGAGGGCATAGTATGGGCATAACTACTATGTGGAGGCACAATATGGTTGTAACTACATTGTGGGCGCACAAAGACGGTATAACTACTATGTGGGGGCATAAAGGGGGAATAATTACCATGTGGGGGCACTAATGAGACTCGGTGGGATTGGAAATATATAGATAGCACAGTGAGCCCCTTAGGAGCCAATGCAGAATATGGGAGTGGTAGTGGCCCTGATGAGGTGTTGTGTCACGGTGTACTCCCTCAGGTCATTGCTCCCTGAAAGTCAGTTTGAAGAATCAGGCCAGAAGTGAACGTATAACAGTCTGTCTTTTCTTTTCGCAGAATACAACGCACCCAGCAGTATAAAGTACAAAGTACACTTTGTGGCACTAGGTGAGGAGGTATGGTGGCAGGTTGTGTGGCAATTAAATAGGACTTGCAGGCACTTGTGGATGTAGGCGTTCACTGTGTAATACAGGCTTATACTTAGTATGGCCTGCTGTTTTTTCTAGGTGATGGGTGTCTGCCCTGTTTTACCTCACCGACAGCTGTAAGTCTGTAAGTGGAATCTTGCTGCTTACTCTGCTGACTTCATCTGCTGTACCTTTTTGGAAAGCTGTATCTTGACTCCATAAATCTTCCTGGAGTAAGGGTCTCACAAGAGAATAGTATCAAGCTCTTGGAGTAGGGGCTCTGGCATGCGCTTCCTTTTTCCCCCTCTGTCTAGACTCAAACTTCCTCTCCTGGCAGGAAGTAGGATCAGACCACTCCTACTAAGAGGGCAGGAACAGGTTGGTTAGCCCTGTTCCTGCCAACCATATCTCTTCTTACTAGAATGCATGGCATAACATAACTAAACAATACCAAATAAAACATTTGCAGATACCCTCAGGTCTGGGGTACTATAATAGGCATAAGACGGAGTTAGAGGCATGGCTTAGCTATGTGCGCACTGCTATTGTCTCCCTTTGAGCTTTGCAAAGGTTGAGAGGTATGCAATCTTTCTTCTACAGATCTGCTCTAATATTAGAGTACCTGATGTACAATGGAAAAGGAATAAAGATGTGCTGTATGGTTTGGAATTACAACACCTGAAATGTTTTTATGTAACCGTGTCTTTAAAAATAAGAGTATATAGGGTTTTTTCTGTTTGTATTGTATCTATAGCACCATCTCCTTTTCCAGGACGCTTTGCCTGAGGATTGGGGATTCACTGGTATACCTGCCTGGCCATGAAAAATAGCTCCATAATGAATCAGTCTAAAAAAAAAGGTGTAAATAACTTTTGTATCTCCTGGAGACGTCTTATAATTGGCACTGCAGAGATGCTCCCTGAGGGGCTGGTGGTGAACAACCTATAACTGAAGCCTCAAACCACAGGTGGGTGAGGTCCCATAAACCACAGACAAGCGTGTAAACACAGAACCATGTGTGAGGCACCCGCTATTGGAGACGCTCCAGGATGGACACGTGCCTTTCACCTTTATGTTTATGCACCTAGGATGATTTAACCCCTTCAGGACCCTGCAGTTTTCCATTTTTGTGTTTTCGTTTCTTCACTCCCTGCGTCCCCAGAGTCTTAACTTTTTTATTTTTCCGTTCACATAGCTCTATCAGGGCTTGTTTTTTGTGGGACAAGTTGTACTTTTTAATGGCACCATTTACTATTGCATACAATGTAGTGGGAAACTGGACAAGCTGGGTTGGAATTGGAAAAAACCCGCAATTCAACCACAGTTTTATGGGTTTTGTTTATAGGGTGTTCCCTATGTGGCAAAACTGATGAAATACGATGCGATACCACATTTATATCGTTTTTCCTGTGTTTTAATACTGAAAAGAAAGACAACTTTATAAAAAAAAAATTTTTTCTTTTCATTGCCACATTCTGAACCCCATAACTTTTTATAGTTATGTATTTTCTATTGTTTTTATTGATACCATTTTGGAGTATGTACAACTTTTTGATTACAGATTTTTCAGGTTTTTTGGGGAGGTGAAGTGAGAAAAAAAAAAAAAGGCAAATCGCCCATATTGATTTTTTTTCCCGTGACGCCGTTCACCGTATGGGATAAATATTTTTAAAATTTAAGTACTACAGACATTTTTGGATCCAGTTCTTCCCATGATGTTTTTTTTTTTTTTATTGTTTATGTATTTATTCTTTTATTCTAGGGAAAGGGAGGTGATTTAAATTTTTTTTTAATATTCTTTAAAACATTTAAACATTTTTTTTTTTTTTACTTTTTTTTAAGTCACCCTAGGTTGGATTGCATCTTGTATTCTGTAATGCATATCTATGCAATACAGAATACGGAATCCAGTATATTTAAATGCAGTTCTGCCACCTACAGGTGGCGTTGGAATATACTAGTAATCGGCCTGTAAACTTTGTACAGGCTTAGGGCTCATGCACACGACCGTATGCCCTCCGAGATATACGGTCCGTGAGCGGGCCATATGTCCTGGAGAGGCATACATCGTGCACACGGGAGCGCGCAGCATCATAGGTTACTATGATGCTTGCGCATCGGACTGCCCGCGGGATTATTGTCCCGCACTCATAATATCATATGAGTGCAGGAAAATAGTCCCGCGGGCGGCCCGATGCGCACAGCATCATAGTAACCTATGATGCTGTGCGCTCCGGTGTGCACGATGTATGCCGCTCCAGGACATATGGCCCGCTTCGGGCCGCCAGGACATATGGCCCGCTGCGCATCGGGCCGCCCGCGGGATTATTGTCCCGCACTCATAATATCATATGAGTGCAGGAAAATAGTCCCGCGGGCGGCCCGATGCGCACAGCATCATAGTAACCTATGATGCTGTGCGCTCCGGTGTGCACGATGTATGCCGCTCCAGGACATATGGCCCGCTCACGGACCATATGTCTCGGAGGGCATATGGTTCTGTGCATGAGCCCTTAGACCTATTACTAGTTCAGGTCGCACTAATCCCGGTTTTAGTGCTCCCAGATGCCGTGGTCACTTTTGACCATGGCATCTGGGGGGTTAAATGTCCTTGATTACCGCCGATCACAGACATTACCCCAAGTCTTTTGCTATGTAAAACAGCAGAAGCCCAGTGGTTATGGCACGCTCAGCACTCACAAGCGGGCACCAGCTTTAAAAACCAGACTTGGCGGGGGTCCGGAAAGGGATAAAGGATTCCCCCATTTCCATAACGAATTGGGGAAGATTTACTAATCCTGTCAAATTTTTAGGACAGGGTAAACAAACTACACAGTCATAAAATGCACCGGATTTATCACAGTGACTGATGCTGGGTGACATAAGGCTTATTGCACACAAACGTGTGAGCTCTGTGGCCGTATTGCGGACCGCATTTGCGGATACGCAATACACGGGCACCGTTCCGTGTGCATTTTTTACATCACCGATGCAGACCCATTCACTTCAATGGGTCCGCAAATCCGGAGATGCGGAATGGTGTGGAACGGGAGCACGGAATGGAACACTAGGGAAGCACTACGGAGTGCTTCCGTGGGGTTTCGTCCCGTACTTCCGTTCCGCAAAAAGATAGAACATGTCCTATCTTTTTGCGGAACGGCTGGATCGCGGACCCATTAAAATGAATGGGTCCGCTGCGGCTGCCCCACGGTGGGTGTTAGTGCATTGCGGCCCACAATTTGCGGGCTGCAGCACGGCCACGGGGCGCAGGCAGTCATGTGCAAGAGGCCTAAGATAACTGTTAGCCAAACTCATACACATACTGTACCTGCTCAGCTCGGCCAGGCATGCAAATTGTTCTCAGTAAGAAGAAGGGGACGAAGCCACTGCCAGACTCATCTATTTCACCTAACCCACTAATTCCGGTGGGTTCAGGCAAATAACTACCTTAATGTGTATGGACCCTCCCAACTCCCCCCCCCCCAATGGCTGATGTTCACAGATATAAGGATCCGGCATGGTAGATTTCAACTGCCCGATCCGTTTGTTCTCATAGAAACTAGCTATTGTCAGGGGTGTTTGATAGCAGCTTTCGCATCATTAACTACACATGAATGCTGGGTCGAGCTGAGCATGCATGTATGGAAGGATCGGGAAAGAAAGATGTTGGCCAAGCAGCACACTCAATTAAGGAATCCCTGGGGGTCCTGCTCTAAGACACTAAACAACATCAGGAGATATGCCATGGCTGATTCTAATAATCTCCAGTAGGTAATTAGTTCTTAAAAGTTCACAGAGTTTTCAAAAAAGTTTAGACATGTCATAGAGACACATCAAAATATGTGATCGTTGGGGGTCTGACAACCCCACCAATCTCTAGAACGAGGAGAGTGAAGCACTCAAATAGGGAGCTCGCTCTCTAGCAATCAATGGGGATCCTAGCCAGGGGAGCATTAAGTATATTATAGGCCTGGGGCTGTTTACCCATCTTGGGATCCTTCTCTCCATCGCATCTTTTGTATTCCACCCCTTTTTTTTCTGGTAAATTTTAAAGAAAACTATATCTCATATATAGCACAACACCCCAGCCCCTCATAGTGTAAAGCAGGCATGCTCAACCTGCGGCCCTCCAGCTGTTGCAAAACTACAACTCCCAGCATTCTCAGACAGCCTACAGCTATCAGCCTACAGCAGGGCATTGTGGGAGTTGTAGTTTTACAACAGCTGGAGGGCCGCAGGTTGAGCATCCCTGGTGTAAAGTATAACACCCCCAACCCCACAGCACTCCACAGTATGCAGTATACAGTATAACACCCCACAGTATACAGTATATAACACCCCACAGTATACAGTATATAACACCCCACAGTATACAGCATATAACACTCCACAGTATACAATATATAAAACCCCACAGTAATTAGTATAACACCCGACAGTATACAGTATAACATACAACAGTATACAATATAACACCCCACAGTATACAGTATACCACCCTAGAGTATACAGTATCACATTCCACAGTATACAGTATACCACCCCACAGTATAACATTCCACAGTATACAGTATATAGTATACCACCCCACAGTATACAGTATATAGTATAACAGTCCACAGTGTATAGTATAACACCATCACAGTATGCAATACCCCAAAGTATGTAGCATATAGTATAACACCCTTCATCGCATTTTCCTGATGTAATCGCCACATTAAACTACATGTATAGCAAATTTTTCCTGCAACAACACTCCTCCTGGAGTAGAAAGGACCATATGTTATTGGTCAAATGGTGATGATGTCATCACAGGTCCTATGAGCATAATTCCTTGTAATGGGTGTTTTTGGCGGCAATGGGGCCCATAGAAATATCGGGCCTGAGGCTACCGACCTAAACACCCCTATTATAATCAGTCTTTGTTCCTAGCTCTCGGACCCCCATGGATCAAAACTTTTGATTTGACATATGAAAAGTTTATTGAAAACTTAGTGACCCTTTAACCACTTAAGGACCACAGGTTTATACCCCCCTAAAGACCAGGCCCTATTTTACAAATCGGCACTCCACAACTTTAGCGGTTTATTGCTCGGTCATGCAACTTACCACCCAAATGAATTTTACCTCCTTTTCTTCTCACTAATAGAGCTTTAATTTGGTGGTATTTCATTGCTGCTGACATTTTAACTTTTTTTGTTATTAATCGAAATTTAACGATTTTTTTTGCAAAAAAATGACATTTTTCACTTTCAGTTGTAAAATTTTGCAAAAAAAACGACATCCATATATAAATTTTGCTCTAAATTTATTGTTCTACATGTCTTTGATAAAAAAAAAATGTTTGGGTAAAAAAAAAATGGTTTGGGTAAAAGTTATAGCGTTTACAAACTATGGTACAAAAATGTGAATTTCCGCTTTTTGAAGCAGCTCTGACTTTCTGAGCACCTGTCATGTTTCCTGAGGTTCTACAATGCCCAGACAGTACAAACACCCCACAAATGACCCCATTTCGGAAAGTAGACACCCTAAGGTATTCGCTGATGGGCATAGTGAGTTCATAGAACTTTTTATTTTTTGTCACAAGTTAGTGGAAAATGATGATTTTTTATTTTTTTTATTTTTTTTTCTTACAAAGTCTCATATTCTACTAACTTGTGACAAAAAATAAAAACTTCTATGAACTCACTATGCCCATCAGCGAATACCTTGGGGTGTCTTCTTTCCAAAATGGGGTCACTTGTGGGGTAGTTATACTGCCCTGGCATTCTAGGGGCCCAAATGTGTGGTAAGTAGTTTGAAATCAAAATGTGTAAAAAATGACCGGTGAAATCCGAAAGGTGCTCTTTGGAATGTGGGCCCCTTTGCCCACCTAGGCTGCAAAAAAGTGCCACACATGTGGTATCACCGTACTCAGGAGAAGTTGGGGAATGTGTTTCGGGGTGTCATTTTACATATACCCATGCTGGGTGAGATCAATATCTTGGTCAAATGTCAACTTTGTATAAAAAAATGGGAAAAGTTGTCTTTTGCCAAGATATTTCTCTCACCCAGCATGGGTATATGTAAAATTACACCCCAAAACACATTCCCCAACTTCTCCTGAGTACGGAGATACCACATGTGTGACACTTTTTTGCAGCCTAGGTGGGCAAAGGGGCCCATATTCCAAAGAGCACCTTTCGGATTTCACCGGTCATTTTTTACACATTTTGATTTCAAACTTCTTACCACACATTTGGGCCCCTAAAATGCCAGGGCAGTATAACTACCCCACAAGTGACCCCATTTTGGAAAGAAGACACCCCCAGGTATTTCGTGATGGGCATAGTGAGTTCATGGAAGTTTTTATTTTTTGTCACAAGTTAGTGGAATATGAGACTTTGTAAGGAAAAAAATAAAAAATAAAATCATCATTTTCCGCTAACTTGTGACAAAAAATATAAAATTCTAGGAACTCGCCATGCCCCTCACGGAATACCTTGGGGTGTCTTCTTTCCAAAATGGGGTCACTTGTGGGGTAGTTATACTGCCCTGGCATTTTCCAGGGGCCCTAATGTGTGGTAAGTAGGTAAATGACCTGTGAAATCTGAAAGGTGCTCTTTGGAATGTGGGCCCCTTTGCCCACCTAGGCTGCAAAAAAGTGCCACACATGTGGTATCGCCGTACTCAGGAGAAGTTGGGGAATGTGTTTTGGGGTGTCATTTTACATATACCCATGCTGGGTGAGATAAATATCTTGGTCAAATGCCAACTTTGTATAAAAAAATGGGAAAAGTTGTCTTTTGCCAAGATATTTCTCTCACCCAGCATGGGTATATGAAAATGACACCCCAAAACACATTGCCCAACTTCTCCTGAGTACGGAGATACCACATGTGTGACACTTTTTTGCAGCCTAGGTGGGCAAAGGGGCCCACATTCCAAAGAGCACCTTTCGGATTTCACCGGCCATTTTTTACAGATTTTGATTTCAAACCACTTCTCACGCATTCGGCCCCTAAAATGCCAGGGCAGTATAACTACCCCACAAGTGAACCCATTTTGGAAAGAAGACACCCCAAGGTATTTCGTGATGGGCATAGTGAGTTCATGGAAGTTTTTATTTTTTGTCACAAGTTAGTGGAATATGAGACTTTGTAAGGAAAAAAATAAATAAAAAATAAATCATCATTTTCCGCTAACTTGTGACAAAAAATATAAAATTCTAGGAACTCGCCATGCCCCTCAAGGAATACCTTGGGGTGTCTTCTTTCCAAAATGGGGTCACTTGTGGGGTAGTTATACTGCCCTGGCATTTTCCAGGGGCCCTAATGTGTGGTAAGTAGGTAAATGACGAGTGAAATCCTAAAGGTGCTCTTTGGAATGTGGGCCCCTTTGCCCACCTAGGCTGCAAAAAAGTGTCACACATGTGGTATCGCGGTATTCAGGAGAAGTTGGGCAATGTGTTTTGGGGTGTCTTTTTACATATACTCATGCTGGGTGAGAGAAATATCTCGGCAAAAGACAACTTTTCCCATTTTTTTATACAAAGTTGGCATTTGACCAAGATCTTTATCTCACCCAGCATGGGTATATGTAAAATGACACCCCAAAACACATTGCCCAACTTCTCCTGAGTACGGCGATACCAGATGTGTGACACTTTTTTGCAGCCTAGATGCGCAAAGGGGCCCACATTCCTTTTATGAGGGCATTTTTAGACATTTGGATCCCAGACTTCTTCTCACGCTTTAGGGCCCCTAAAATGCCAGGGCAGTATAAATACCCCACATGTGACCCCATTTTGGAAAGAAGACACCCCAAGGTATTCAATGAGGGGCATGGCGAGTTCATCGAATTTTTTTTTTTTGGCACAAGTTAGCGGAAATTGATTTTATTTATTTTTTTCTCACAAAGTCTCCCTTTCCGCTAACTTGGGACAAAAATTTCAATCTTTCATGGACTCAATATGCCCCTCACGGAATACCTGGGGGTGTCTTCTTTCCGAAATGGGGTCACATGTGGGGTATTTATACTGCCCTGGCATTCTAGGGGCCCTAAAGCGTGAGAAGAAGTCTGGAATATAAATGTCTAAAATTTTTTACGCATTTGGATTCCGTGAGGGGTAGGGTGACTTCATGTGAGATTTTATTTTTTGACACAAGTTAGTGGAATATGAGACTTTGTAAGAAAAAAATAATAATTTCCGCTAACTTGGGCCAAAAAAATGTCTGAATGGAGCCTTACAGAGGGGTGATCAATGACAGGGGGGTGATCAATGACAGGGGGGTGATCAATGACAGGGGGGTGATCAGGGAGTCTATATGGGGTGATCACCCCCCTGTCATTGATCACCCCCCTATAAGGCTCCATTCAGATGTCCGTATGTGTTTTCCGGATCTGATCCATATATCCGTGGATCCGTAAAAATCATATGGACATCTGAATGCAGCCTGACAGGGGGGGTGATCAATGACAGGGGGGTGATCAGGGAGTCTATATGGGGTGATCACCCCCCCCTGGAAGGCTCCAGGGAGACGCCTGTATGTTTTTTGCGGATCCGATCCATCTATCAGTGGATCCGTAAAAATCATGCGGACATCTGAATGGAGCTTTACAGGGGGGTGATCAATGACAGGGGGGTGATCAATGACAGGGGGGTGATCAGGGAGTCTATATGGGGTGATCAGGGGTGATCAAGGGTGAATAAGGGGTTAATAAGTGACAGGGGGGGTGGTGTAGTGTAGTGGTGCTTGGTGCAACATATTACTGAGCTACCTGTGTCCTCTGGTGGTCGATCCAAACAAAGGGGACCACCAGAGGGCCAGGTATCAGGTATATTAGACGCTGTTATCAAAACGGCGTCTAATATACCTGTTAGGGGTTAAAAAAATCACATCTCCAGCCTGCCAGCGAACGATCGCCGCTGGCAGGCTGGAGATCCACTCTCTTACCTTCCGTTCCTGTGAGCGCGCGCGCCTGTGTGCGCGCGTTCACAGGAAATCTCGGCTCACGCGAGATGACGCCAATCGCGTTAGTGTGACCTGGGAGAGCCGCTGCAATGACGCCTTTCGGCGTTAGCGCGGCGGCAAGTGGTTAAAGAGAGGGACTGTCATGAAGTATAGACATTGGTGTTGAAGGGGTTCACTATTTGCAGCCTTGATGGGACTTGAGCTGGGTGAGGGCAGAGGAGCTGACTGTAATAAACATGAAGGTGACATTGCTAAAGCTGTACTAAATATGTGTCCATAAGTAACTTATCGTGCTGTTTAATGCATGTTTGCAAAAGTCATGTTAAAGTGGCCAACCCTAACCCTGAGGATAGGTCAACAAAATCTAGGTCCAGGAAAACTCCTTTGAGGTTTTGCAGAATGACAGGATCCCGGACTTTTAGGAGAGGTCCCCATGGGATTATAGTCAGTCATGGGGTGTCACAGATCAGCGGGTGTGAACCCACTGTGCCACTCACTGGCTATACTCTGGAGGGGCGTGTCTAAGCAACTACCTGGTTTTCACTAGAGCCTCAGATGGTGAAGATAGACTTGAGCTGTTAAGGTAGTTGCTAGGGGCTACTCCAGAGCAATCCCCGAGTCAGTGGCAGTTGGTCCAGGTGGGCCAGGAGATACCTGTGTAGGTACCGGAAGTATAAGCGTAGTCAGGCGGGCAGAGGCGTTACCAGGAGCAAAGGTGCAGGACCAAAGGATACGGCAGAGACATGGTCAGACAGGCAATAGGTCAGGGCAGGCAGCACAGGTACAGGTCAGGCAATCCGGGTCGGCAACAGGAGAGACAAAGCAAGCAGGCAGGGGTCAGACGATAAGCAGAGTCCAAGGACGAAGTACAGATCAGAATCAGTAACCAGCAAACTCAAGGACCTTGATACTGAGGCATCTAGGAAGAGGGCTGAGCCACCTTAGTACCTCCAGGAGAGCCTGGGTTGGTCAGCGAGGTCACATGACCCAACCCATGCAGCCCAGGGAGTGATGCGTACCGCCCCTAGGGCAGTGTAACCAGAAACCAGCAGAACTCATGCTGTGTCCAGGGCTGAGTGGAAGCTGTGGAGCGGAATCCTCAAAAGCAACAACACCCACAGAAACAGAGCCCAGGACCGCAGCGGTGAAATGGAAGCACCGGCAACAGGTCACCGCTGAGCGCAGTGCCCGGGAGCGCGGCGATAAGCGGGGGAACAGCGGCTGCTGTACGCCGCTGTTACATGGGGTTTCATTCTTTTGGCTTTTGGAGGGAACTTTGTCAAATGGGTTACAGGGAGGTCATCGTTTTCTGGGTTGGTAAAGGTCAGGGATTGGGTGAGAGTTGTTGTCGGGTTTGGGCAGAACAATAACCAATAAAGAAGCCATTACCGACAGATTCTGTCGCCAATGGCTTCTTTATTGGTTATTGTTCTGGTCCAATCGTGACTGGGTTAGAATAGAGTTATCTTTCTGGCCCAGCAACAATGTTCTGATTGGTTAATATTTTGTCATGTGATGTACAGTACAGACCAAAAGTTTGGACACACCTTCTCATTCAAAGAGTTTTCTTTATTTTCATGACTATGAAAATTGTAGATTCACACTGAAGGCATCAAAATCTATGAATTAACACATGTGGAATTATATACTGTACATAACAAACAAGTGTGAAACAACTGAAAATATGTCATATTCTAGGTTCTTCAAAGTAGCCACCTTTTGATTTGATTACTGCTTTGCACACTCTTGGCATTCTCTTGATGAGCTTCAAAAGGCAGTCCCCTGAAATGGGTTTCACTTCACAGGTGTGCCCTGTCAGGTTTAATAAGTGGGATTTCTTGCCTTATAAATAGGGTTGGGACCATCAGTTGCGTTGAGGAGAAGTCAGGTGGATACACAGCTGATAGTCCTACTGAATAGACTGTTAGAATTTGTATTATGGCAAGAAAAAAGCAGCTAAGTAAAGAAAAATGAGTGGCCATCATTACTTTAAGAAATGAAGGTCAGTCAGTCAGCCGAAAAATTGGGAAAACTTTGAAAGTAAGGGCTATTTGACCATGAAGGAGAGTGATGGGGTGCTGTGCCAGATGACCTGGCCTCCACAGTCACCGGACCTGAACCCAATCGAGATGGTTTGGGGTTAGCTGGACCGCAGAGTGAAGGCAAAAGGGCCAACAAGTGCTAAGCATCTCTGGGAACTCCTTCAAGACTGTTGGAAGACCATTTCAGGGGACTACCTCTTGAAGCTCATCAAGAGAATGCCAAGAGTGTGCAAAGCAGTAATCAAAGCAAAAGGTAGCTACTTTGAAGAACCTAGAATATGACATATTTTCAGTTGTTTCACACTTGTTTGTTATGTATATAATTCCACATGTGTTAATTCATAGTTTTGATGCCTTCATAGTCATGAAAATAAAGAAAACTCTTTGAATGCGAAGGTGTGTCCAAACTTGGTCTGTACTGTATGTTCGATGTATAAATTTTGGTGTAGGTGAGGGGCATTTGCCTTACCTATCCTGGAATTTAAGGTGCACGCCTGCCACTTGTTTAATTGTCACATCCTTTTTTGGTTAACCGGGTTAAAATTGCTTAGTGATAAGCAAATTGTGATAAAGCTCGAGCTTATGGCTGAGCTTATTTATTTATATATCTGAAGTTATTGATACTTTTATTCTTATTATGGTTTTATTCAAATTTGATATATTTATTCGTATTATGGTTTTATTCAAATTTGTTGCAGGCAGTCAAAATGCTATCAGTTAAAGGGAACCTGTCTCTAGTTTTTTGCTGCACTAGGTAAGTGGCAGTGGCAGGGAGAGCCAGAACCTCATCAATATCAGGACTCATCTGCTGTTACTATGTATTGAACAGCTCCAGTGCTAATTCTTAATACAAGATTTTAGAAAAACACTTGGGTCAAAGTAACCCAGCAGTCTTGCTATGATGATTGGTCACTAGTTTATGCTGCCCTGTAATCCTATGCCTGTGCCATTGATTCTGTAATCGGCGCATGCACAATAAATCCCCATCGGGCTTTCCCGCCCCAGAGATGCCTACTGTGCCTATGCCAATTATAGTGACGACAGCCCATTTGTGGGATTACAGCACCAGGCAAGTGCATAATGATGATGCCTGGTCCTGACAGTTAAGGGTAGGGGGCAAGCCTAAGATAGGAAAGTGGAGGAGCTAAAGTGCACCAAGGGCCTAAGACCCATCCCACGGTGCACTGAAGACTTAATTAGAACATTGATTAGAAATAAGATATCTCTGAAATGACACAACCTATTTGGGCGATTAAGGTTTCTATCAACAGAATCGACCCGACCAGGGAGTATGTCTGGTTTAATAGGGTTCTCTTTAAAGGAAACTACCATTAAAAGAGTTTTAATCCATATTAACAGCCTACCATTTATATGGATATTCTATGTAATTTATTTTTTACAAAAAACAAATGTGTGGATGGCTTTCTGAATATAATTCTTTTAAGTTACACCATGTATTCTACTTCCTGTCCTGTCTACACGTCCTCCTTTGTTTTGTCTTTTAGCATGGCAAACAGCTTCACTTGACTTTATGAGACAGATCATTTGCTCTGACCAGAAGAGGATGAGTGACTCAATTATAGCATCACACATTACACTGACAAGTACTATACTCTTCTGTGGGCATTTTTATCAAGGCCTATCAATAAAGCTGCCATACTGTTATCCCAATTCTACTAATTTACAATTTTACTAACAGATAACATCTTTTCCTTGCAGCAGCAGTAAACTAAACAATAGATTACCTATTGATATAGGAGTTTTATCTATCTGCGCTGACTGCTACAGAAGGACAGTATTTAGTATTTAATTTTCAATGGTATAGTACTACCAAATGGAGGAAGAAAAACAGCCACAAATTATTTTAAATATTGTTTTGTATGAATATTGAGTTTAAAAAAAAAACACATTCGGGTGGAAGTGTCCCTTTAAGGTGCCCATACACCTTCAACTACACCATATACATACTTGCTCGGTTTGCCCGAGTATGCATGCATTTTCTATGAGGAGTGAGAAGAAAGCCACTGACAGACATTATTGACGGCAACAAAAGAATTGGCCAAAAAATTAAATTCACCCAATCCGTCGAGGAGGAATCGGGAGCTCCCTATACACATTAGATTGTCGGCCGGTCCGGTCCAAATACAGTGGGTTCGGCTAACAGTACACTAATGTGTATGTGCCTTTACTCCTAAGGCTATGACCACTCATTTTGAACAAAGATCTATTACATGACCTTTATCCTGAGTATCCTGCTTCATTCTGTATATACATACTTGTATATAAATGCAATGTGATTGTTTATGTGTGTCGAATGGGCAGAACCCAAGATAAGTGAAGATTAGAAAGACTGTTATGGAATCTCACTGCAGTGTCAAGAACAAACCTGAAAAAAGGTGCGGCCTTAATACCAGCTCCCTGGACCCAGGCCATGTAGAACATGAAACGTGAGCACTGGTGTCCTGGAGTCCTCCATTGCTGCTCATATGCATAATGTCCTAACACATGTATCACTGTTCAATTTACAGTGTGGGGTTACCACTCATAAATCTACATGTATGTATTCAGGGGAAAATTGGTCACTTCAGCTTCAGTAACTCAGCACTTTAGGCTTGCATGTCCCTGAAGACCATAGGCCATTAGACTATATGGCATCACTAGTACTGTTACTCATCTGTGCAGACATTGCATTAGTTCAATACAACTGTAATAAGAACAGTCCTAGTCTACATACTAGCCACAACCTCAGCCCGGTCACATGATATTATAGTGCTCCTCCTATTGGTCTAGACAGAGGTTTCTCCATGTGTTGTTGAAGTGCACCACTGGGTCTCCATGGTGGTCACCAAGCTGCTCTGGATCCGTATCATGTACACCACAATGGGCACCATATTTGGTGTTTTTGGTGTGCCTGCTTTCCCGGGTAGGAATCTGGTCAATGGGCAGTACTGGACTGAGAACATTTGGAGGGGGGGGGGGGGGGGGGGGGCTGCAGGATAGATTCAATAGTAATTTACTGAGCTACAAAAAAAAATAAAAAATCTGCTACATTTGTCATGAGTTGCTATGTGGAGAAGGACAATATGTATTGAAATAGGATTACTGTGTTGGCTGCATCAATTTATAGACAGTCCTATAGTGGTATGTGAAGTGCAATATAAATATATTTTTCCATAATGAGACAAGGAGGACCATAACTAAATACAGTGGTCTCTCAGGATACAATGGCTTCAGGATACAATATTTTCAACATTCAGTGGTCTTTTCTGACCCATCGTAAGTTGAAACCAGACTCAACATACAATGTCTCAGCCTCAGATCCAACCAATCAAGGCCACCTCTCTGGTAAAATAGCTGGATTAGTTGCAGCTATTCCTGACTGTTACAGTGTATATATAAGGACTTGTCTTATCTGTCTTAGTTATCTGCTTATTTTTCTTAAATCTTAATTTTCTCTTATCTTGGATGACATTTTGGAGCTTTAGGGCTGATTACTCAAGTTACAATGGTTTCAGCATACAATAGTCGTCCCGGAACCAGGGCCGGCGCCACCTGTAAGGCGACCTAGGCAGCCGCCTAGGGCACAATTTAGCAGGGGGGTTTTAAAAAAAAAAGCGTTGCCGCAAGTTTTTTTTTTTTTAAGTACGGCGGCGGGCCCTCCCCCGCACCGGTCGGCTGCCGCACTGCTCAGAGAGAGGGACTGACAGGAGGGAAGCGCCTCTAATGTAGCGTGGCCGAGCTCTGTTCGGTCCGCGGTACAGGAGCTTTTGTTTCCTGTACCCAGCCGAACTGACAGGAAGTGCTCACTTAGTGTGCACTTCCTTTCAGTCCGGCCGGGTACAGGAAACAAATGCTCCTGTACCGCGGACCGAACAGAGCTCGGCCATGCTACATTAGAGGTGGGGGGGAAATGGAATGAGAGTGACAAGGAAGGGAGGGGAGTGATGAGAGTGACAAGGGGGGGGGAGGAAATGATGAGAGTGACAAGGGAATGGGGGGAAGAATGAGAGTGACAAGGGGGGGGGGAATGAGAGTGACAAGGGGGGGGGAATGAGAGTGACAAGGGGGGGGAATGAGAGTGACAAGGGGGGGGGAATGAGAGTGACAAGGGGGGGGAATGAGAGTGACAAGGGGGGGGGGAATGAGAGTGACAAGGGGGGGGAATGAGAGTGACAAGGGGGGGGGGGTGAGAGTGACAAGGGGGGGGGAATGAGAGTGACAAGGGGGGGGGATGAGAGTGACAAGGGGGGAATGAGAGTGACAAGGGGGGGAATGAGAGTGACAAGGGGGGGGAATGAGAGTGACAAGGGGGGGGAATGAGAGTGACAAGGGAGGGGGGAATGAGAGTGACAAGGGGGGGGAATGAGAGTGACAAGGGGGGGGAATGAGAGTGACAAGGGGGGGGGGGAATGAGAGTGACAAGGGGGGGGGAATGAGAGTGACAAGGGGGGGGGGGAATGAGAGTGACAAGGGAGGGGGGAATGAGAGTGACAAGGGAGGGGGGAATGAGAGTGACAAGGGAGGGGGGGGGGAGTGACAAGGGAGGGAGGGGGGAGAAGAGAGTGACAGGGGGGGGTGAGAGTGACAAGGCGGGGAATGAGAGTGACAAGGTGTCACGGCGGGCGTGCACTCAGAATAACAGAAAACCTACCAACCAGGCTCTGGGCGAGAGACAGGGGAAGGATCACCTCCTAGCTAATCCCTGACCTCTTTCCCTGCACTGCTCAGCCCACCTGCAGACCTTTAAGGTAGGTATGAGGTGTCCCCGTGCCTGGGCTGACAAAACCCTAACTTCCCTGAGATGGTGAAGAGGGCAAATAGGAGCAGCCTGCTCGCACAGAACCTGGGTGGAAAAGATGACACAAAATAACTAAACCAGAAATCACACTTATCTCTCTGAGCTGGAACAGACAGAAAACCTTCCTTCCTAGCTTCCAAAACCACAATGATTAGTATAATCCGCTCAGAGCACTGGGCTGGTGAGCCCTTTAAACTAATTACCCCACCCAGTACACCTGATGAGAGACGGATTCAGCACGGCTCCAAAACAAACACTAAACATGTGCTGCAATCCTGGCCAACCTCCGCACATCGTCAGAGTGGGGCATGACAGTACCCCCCCTTCTACGTGTGACCTCCGGACACCCCGGACCAACCTTATCCGGGTGGGACCTATGAAAAGCCCTCACCAGTCGGCTGGCGTTGACATCCACCGCCGGAACCCACATCCTCTCCTCAGGACCGTATCCCCTCCAGTGCACCAGGTACTGAAGGGAACCCCGAAGAACTCTCGAGTCGAGAATACTGGAGATCTCAAACTCCAAGTTTCCCTCGACCAGAACAGGAGGAGGAGGCAATGGCGATGGTTCCACCGGTCTCACGTATTTTTTTAGTAAAGACCTGTGGAACACTGAAACGCCACAGGATTGATTACCGCAGAAATTTTATACGGACCAATAAATCAAGGACCCAGTTTCCAAGATGGCACTCTCAATTTGATATTCTTAGTGGACAACCACACCAGATCACCCACACACAGGTCCGGACCAGTCACACGTCTCCTGTCAGCCATTCGTTTATACCTATCACCCATCCTCTCCAAATTCCCTTGAATCCTCCGCCAGATGGAGGATAAGGCAGAAGAGAATCTCTCCTCCTCTGGCATCCCAGAGGAACCAGATCCAGAAAAGGTACCAAACTGAGGATAGAAACCGTATGCGCCAAAAAATGGCGAGTTACCCGTGGACTCCTGCCTACGGTTATTCAACGCAAATTCTGCTAAGGACAAGAATGAGGACCAGTCCTCCTGATTCTCAGCCACAAAGCACCTCAAGTAGGTCTCCAGGTTTTGATTAGTACGCTCCGTCTGACCATTCGACTGCAGATGAAAAGCCGAAGAGAATGAAAGTTGAATGCCAAGCCGAGAGCAGAACGCCCTCCAAAACCTGGAGACAAACTGCATGCCCCTATCAGAGACCACGTCTGAAGGAATACCATGCAATTTCACAATATTATCCACAAAAATCTGCGCAAGAGTCTTAGCGTTAGGCAGATTCGTTAGTGGTATAAAGTGAGCCATTTTACTGAAACGGTCAACTACCACCAAAATCACTGTTCTCCCTGAGGAACTCGGCAGATCCGTAATAAAGTCCATGGACTAATGCGTCCAAGGACGAGACGGAATAGACAATAGAAGAAGCGAACCAGGCGGTCGAGTATGAGCAACCTTTGACCGAGCGCAGGTTTCACAAGCTGTCACGTAATTCTCAATGCTGTTACGTAACCCTGGCCACCAGAACTTCCGGGATACTAGATCACAGGTGGACTTACCACCAGGATGTCCAGCGAGAACAGTATCGTGATGTTCCTTGAACACCTTGTATCGTAGGCCCTCAGGAACAAACAACCTCCCTGGGGGACAAGAACCAGGAGCCCCCTCCTGGGCTCCCAACACCTCCATCTCCAATTCAGGGTACAGAGCAGAGACCACCACCCCATCCGCCAAAATTGGAGCAGGATCTTCTGAATCACCTCCCCCAGGAAAGCTGTGAGACAAGGCATCTGCCTTGACATTCTTGACCCCTGGGCGAAAGGTAACCACAAAATTGAACCTGGTAAAAAACAGTGACCATCTGGCCTGCCTAGGGTTCAGACGCTTGGCAGATTGCAGGTAAGCCAAATTCTTATGATCAGTATACACTGTAACAGGGTGAGACGCCCCCTCCAACAAGTGACGCCATTCCTCAAAGGCCAACTTGATAGCCAACAACTCTCTATCTCCAACATCATAATTCCTCTCGGCGACCGAGAGCTTCTTGGAGAAGAACTGGACCCACTTGCCAGGAGATGAACCCTGAGACAGCACCGCCCGACCCCCACCTCTGATGCATCAACCTCCACTACGAATGGTTGAGACACATCCGGCTGCACCAGAATGGGGGCAGACGCAAAACGCTCCTTAATAGCCGAAAAGGCCTGCAATGCCTCATCCGACCAGACAGAAACATCGGCGCCCTTCTTGGTCATATCAGTAAGAGGTTTTACTATGGTAGAATAATTCGAAATAAATTTTCTATAATAATTCGTAAACCCCAAGAACCGCATCAAAGCTTTCTGATTCTCTCGTCGGTCCCACTCCAGAACCGCCCGGACCTTTTTGGGGTCCATACGAAAACCGGAATCAGAAAGCATGTATCCCAAGAACGGAAGCTCTTGCACCGTAAACAAACATTTCTCTAATTTGGCATACAACTTATTCTCCCGAAGGATCGTCAAAACCTGTCTCACATGATCCTGATGGGTCTTCAAATCAGGAGAATAAATCAAAATGTCATCCAGGTAAACTACTACGAACCTCCCCACCAAGTGATGAAAAATGTCATTGACGAATCGCTGAAATACTGCTGGCGCGTTCGTCAACCCAAAAGGCATCACCAGGTTCTCAAAATGACCCTCGTGCGTATTGAAGGCCGTTTTCCACTCATCCCCTTCCTTGATTCTGATCAGATTGTAGGCCCCCCTCAAATCCAACTTGGAGAACACCTTGGCTCCAACAATCTGATCAAAAAGATCAGAGATCAAAGGAAGGGGATATGGATCCCGGACTGTAATACGGTTCAATTCCCGGAAATCCAAACACGGTCTCAGTGATCCATCCTTTATCTTTACAAAGAACAAACCTACTGCCACTGGAGACTTAGATGGTCTAATATGACCCTTTGCCAAACTCTCGGCGACATAATTTCGCATGACCTCTCTTTCGGGTTGAGAGAGGTTGTAAAGCCGAGACTTTGGCAACTTAGCCCCCGGAATGAGATTAACTGGACAATCATAGTCTCGATGAAGGGGCAATTCCTGAGCCCCACCCTCCGAAAAGACATCCGCAAAACTCACTCCAGCCAATGATTTGTCTCGCTTGCCAGTCTATAATTGGGTTATGTCTAGTCAACCATGGCAACCCCAAAACTAAAGGAGCTGGCAAATCCTTCATGACAAAACAAGAAATAATTTCAGCATGTGAATCACCCACCCTTAAATGAATACTATGAACAATGTGAGTAAGGCTCCTTTGAGAAAGAGGGGAAGAATCAATTGCAAAAACACGAATCTCATTCTCCAAAGTGCAAGTACTTAGTCCTAGGTTTTGAAGGAAAAGAAAGTCAATTAAGTTTACCCCAGCACCACAATCAAGGAATACATCAACAAACACATTTTTTGACTCTAGCGCCACCATAGCTGGAAGGAGAAAATGGGAACTGCAGGGATCTTGCATACCTGTCTGCTCCACCACCCCATTCATACTACCAAGTGTGAGGGAAGTTTTTTTTCTTTTTCTCTTCCACCTGTGGTTTAACAAAAGGACAAGAAAAAATAAAATGACCCCTCTTTCCACAGTAGTAACATATTTGTGCACTTTCCTAAAGTCTCTACTATCAGAATGGCAAGATATCTGACCTAACTGCATGGGTTCCTCCCCTACCCCAGAGTTATAAGTAATATCACCCTGGGCAGCAGGTGAGACAAAACCACACGCAGGAGGGATCCCTTGCACGGAGGGACCCTTACACCTCTCTCTGATACGTCTATCCAACCGTATAGCCAAAGACATAGCATTCTCCAGAGTATCCGGGTACTCATGAAAAGCCAGGGCATCGTTCAACCTTTCAGACAACCCCTGACAAAACTGACTACGTAACGCGGGGTCGTTCCACCCCAACTCAGTAGCCCATCTCCTAAACTCTATACAGTAAACCTCTGCAGTACGTTTACCCTGTAGTAAGTTACGCAATATCTATTCTGCCATCGAGACCCGATCCGGATCATCGTAAATCAATCCCAGGGCTTTGAAAAATTCCTCCACCGACCGGAGGGACAGAGAACCGGGCGGCAGAGAAAAAGCCCAGGATTGCGCGTCCCCTAAGCAGAGACATGATGATACCAACCCTCTGATCTTCATTACCTGACGAAAATGGACGCAGTCAAAAATACAATTTACATGACTCTTTAAAACTGAAAAAAATCATCCGTACCCCCTGTAAATTTCTCGGGAAGAGCAACTTTAGGCTCCCCACCAATTTGACCTGTACCTGATGCCAGAAACCTCTGACACTGTGTGACCGATCCGCAACCTCTAGGGATAAACCCTGCATGCGGTCAACCAGTGCATCAATTGACGCCATCACAAAACCACTGAGTGATGGCAGTCACAGTATGGCGGATTATAATGTCACGGCGGGCGTGCACTCAGAATAACAGAAAACCTACCAACCAGGCTCTGGGCGAGAGACAGGGAAAGGGTCAACTCCTAGCTAATCCCTGACCTCTTTCCCTGCACTGCTCAGCCCACCTGCAGACCTTTTAAGGTAGGTATGAGGTGTCCCCGTGCCTGGGCTGACAAAACCCTAACTTCTTCCCTGAGATGGTGAAGAGGGCAAATAGGAGCAGCCTGCTCGCACAGAACCTGGATGGAAAAGATGACACAAAATAACTAAACCAGAAATCACACTTCTCTCTCTGAGCTGGAACAGACAGAGAACCTTCCTTCCTAGCTTCCAAGACCACAATGATTAGTATAATCCGCTCAGAGCACTGGGCTGGTGAGCCCTTTAAACTAATGACCCCACCCAGTGCATCTGATGAGAGGTGGATCCAGCACGGCTCCAAAACAAACACTAAACTCGTGCTGCAATCCTGGCCGACCTCTGCACATCGTCAGAGTGGGGCATGACACAAGGGGGGGGAATGAGAGTGACAAGGGAGGGGGGGGGGGAGAATGAGAGTGACAAGGGAGGGGGGGTGAGAGTGACAAAGGGGGGGAATGAGAGTGACAAGGGAGGGGGGGAAATGAGAGTGACAAGGGAGGGGGGGAATGAGAGTGACAAGGGAGGGGAGTAAATGAGAGTGACAAGGGAGGGGGCAGGGCTGGGACAAGGCCATTTGGTGCCCAGGGCGAAGATGGCAAACTGCGCCCCCCCCCCCCCCCCCCCCCCCGTTTTTAAGAAAGAATCAATGTTGTTTCAAAACAAGAATATACTTAAAGCAATAGAACAAAGGACTGTGGGACTTTGAAAGTCACAGACACTATAAAGTTCCCCCCCATCATCATGTGCCAGTATAAAGTCCCCCCCATCATTATGTGCCAGTTTTGTAATAAGCCCCCCCAATGTGCCAGTAACACTATTGTAAAAAAAAACAAAAAAAAAACACTTATACTTACCTAAGTGTCAGCGATGCGATGCAGCCTCTTCCTGTGTCCCACGCTGTAATGTAAGGCTCAGGCGGCACGATGACGTCATTGCGCCGGCCTCTGATAGGCTGCCGGCCTAGTGCCTGCAGCCAGGGGCGTACATAAAAATCACTGGGCCCCATAGCAGGAATCTAAATTGGGCCCCCATTCCCCTTTTATAGCCCCTCCCTTTGTTCCATGAACTATTCTTGCTGCTGCGTTTTATAATTTATGCCATCAGGGCCGGAATGGGATTACAAAACAGCCCTGGCACACAAAAGAGGTATAATAGATGCAGATGTATATTATATACAGCAGTGTACAGTTATGTGAGGTACGCGGTATAATAGATGCAGTGTGTACAGGTATATAGTATATTCCCTAGTGTTCTGATATGTGAGGTACAGGGTATAATAGATGCAGTGTGTACAGGTATATAGTATATACAGCAGTGTACTGATATGTGAGGTACGGGGTATAATATATGCAGTGTATACAGTATATACAGTAGTGTAATATGTGAGGTACGAGGTATAATAGATGCAGTGTGTACAGGTATATAGTAAATACAGCAGTGTATTGACACCTCGTACCTCACATATCAGTACACTGCTGTATATACTATATATCTGTACACACTGCATCTATTATACCTCGTACCTCACATATATAGTATATACAGAAGTGTACTGATATCTGTACACACAGCATCTATTATACCTCATACCTCACATATCAGTGCACTGCGGTATATACTATATATCTGTACATATTGCATGTATAATACTGTGTAATATATGCAGTGTGTGTGCATGTATGTGTGTGTATATATATATATATATATATATATATACAGAGCAGTGTATTGATGTGACACATAGAAGGTATAATACTGTAGATGCAGTGTTTATAGAAATATGTGGTCAGTTATGCATTATAGTCACTGTGAGGTACATGAGGTAGTGGTAACTGTCTGAAGTAGTATACATGAGTGAGCAATGAGTAAAAACAGGGCATGGAGGGGGGGGGGGGTAAATGATGAAAAGTGGAGGACCTCCTCTTACCTCTCCATTCCAGTCTGTATGGATCAATACAGAGCTGCTTGTGAACTTTTAATACTTGCTGTTAGGGGTTGAAGGACCTGTGATGATGTCATCACAGGTCCTGGCAGATGTACCTTTGAAACCTAGGAACTACACCATTTTTGGTGCAGTTCCTTTGCTAGATTCTGCAGGACCTGTGATGTTGAAGATGATGTCATCACAGGTCCTGGCAGATGCACTGTTCTAACCTGGGAACTACACTTTACACTGTGCAGTTCCCTTACAGGACCTGTGATGACATCATCAAAGGTCCTTTAGCTTTAGAAAGGTAAACAGGAGTAATTAGGGGGCGGGGCCTCTCCTCCACTTCGGTGCCTGCCTGCAGCCTATCAGAGGAAAGGGAAGGGACATGCCTCTCCCTCCCCTGCACCTCCGCTGGCACAGACAGTTTACAATGGAGATGAGCGCAATGGAAGCGCTCATCTCCCTGTGCCCGGCGGCGGCTGCTCACTTGGGGGGGGGGGGGGGGGGTCATTTTAGTTGGGGGGGCACAGCATGATGTAGGGGGGGCCGTGGCTGGCACTTCACCTGCGCCCCCCTCCTGTCCGCAAATGGTAGCGCCCAGGGCACCCGCTCCTTCGGCCCCTGCCTTGTACCGGCCCTGGGAGGGGGGAGTAAATGAGAATGACAAGGGAGGGGGGGAGTAAATGAGAGTGACAAGAGGGGGGAATAAATTAGAGTGACAAGGGGCGGGGAATGTGTAACATCCTGGAGTATGTCACTAAACTCTTTCTCCCTGCTACCACATGTCAGGTGCATATGTATTGTCATCTTGTGTAGTCTAACATTACATTTTCCATTATATGTATTTTCTATGCCTGTTTCATATTTTTGCTGTAATTTTCCATGTACACCAGCAGGTGGCAGCAATGTCTTTAGTTCAGTTTAGCATATCTAGGATGCAGGATAAAATCTAGGATGCAGGATTCAGTTTAGCATATCTAGGATGCAGGATAAAACTTACCAGATAAGATTAAAGGACCTTAACATGTATAGCTTGGAAGAAAGACGAGACAGAGGGGATATGATAGAAACTTTTAAATACATAAAGGGAATCAACAAGGTAAAAGAGGAGAGAATATTTAAAAGAAGAAAAATTGCTACAAGAGGACATAGTTTTAAATTAGAGGGGCAAAGGTTTAAAAGTAATATCAGGAAGTATTACTTTACTGAGAGAGTAGTGGATGCATGGAATAGCCTTCCTGCAGAAGTGGTAGCTGCAAATACAGTGAAGGTGTTTAAGCATGCATGGGATAGGCATAAGGCCATCCTTCATATAAGATAGGGCCAGGGGCTATCCATAGTATTCAGTATATTGGGCAGACTAGATGGGCCAAATGGTTCTTATCTGCCGACACATTCTATGTTTCTATGTTTCTATGTTTCTAGACTGGAATAATACATTCCAATCTAGCTCCCCCCCTCTTTGAGGAGGTGTGGAATGTTCCCACATCCTGCCTCATGGGGAGGAAAGAAAGTTCTAGTCAGTGTACCAGCCACCCCGGCTAGGGGAAGGCTGTGTTAGTAGGAGCTCCCAGAAACAGGGATCCCAAGAGAGGAACGAGCTTCGGCTGAGGCCAAGATCACTCTTCCCAGCCTGAGCCATCAGCCTCAGCTGGTTGATAAGAAAAGCAGCCATCTCCAGCCTCCAGGAAGAAGCATTCCCTGTGAGCCAAGCTGTGAGTACAGGAGAAGCCAAATTCCTCCTCAGCTAGTTAGGCCCATATCAAGCAGAAGATAAATACCTGCCAGATTCTTTGGGCATATAGTATAGGAGCAGAAGAGGCATTAACTCCTGCCATACATTGCCAATGCCTGCTGGGACCTAAGGACTATTGCTGTACTCATATGGATTTATGCTGCACCCATTAAGTAAAGACAAGTTGGATCATATTACCTGTTTGGATCTCATTCATTCCTCAATTACTCCTATTAACCACACTCAATTGATTGCAAGTGAGCCAGGATCCAGGAGTCCAGCCGTACCCAGGAAGGAGACACCGTTGACACAATACCTATTAGGGCACTTTCACACTTGCGTTGTTCTGTTCCGGCATAGAGTTCCATCGTCGGGGCTCTATGCCGGAAGAATCCTGATCAGGATTATCCCCATGCATTCTGAATGGAGAGAAATCCGTTCAGCATGCATCAGGATGTCTTCATTTCCGGACCGGAAAGTTTTTTGGCCGGAGAAAATACCGCAGCATGCTGCGCTTTTTGCTCCGGCCAAAAATACTGAACACTTGCCGCAAGGCCGGATTCGGAATTAATGCCCATTGAAAGGCATTAATCCGGATCCGGCCTTAAGCTAAACGTCGTTTCGGCGCATTACCGGATCCGACGTTTAGCTTTTTCTGAATGGTTACCATGGCTGCCAGGATGCTAAAGTCCTGTTTGCCATGGTAAAGTGTAGTGGGGAGAGGGGGAGCAGTATACTTACCGTCCGTGCGGCTCCCGGGGCGCTTCAGAGTGACGTCAGGGCGCCCCACGCGCATGGATGAAGTGATCGCATGGATCACGTCATCCATGCGCATGGGGCGCTCTGACGTCATTCTGGAGCGCCCCGGGAGCCGCACGGATGGTAAGTATACTGCTCCCCCGCTCCCCACTACTACTATGGCAACCAGGACTTTAATAGCGTCCTGGCTGCCATAGTAACACTGAACGTATTTTGAAGACGGATCAGTCTTCAAATGCTTTCAGTTCACTTGCGGTGTTACGGATCCGGCGGGCACTTCCGGCAAATGGAGTACACAACGGATCCGGACAACGCAAGTGTGAAAGATCCCTTACACAGAGACATTATCCCCCTCTGGCATTCCTCACCTGGTACGTGAGTTGCAACATCTTAAAGGGCCCTGCTACAGTACCTGCGCACATTGCAATTGGCGTCACGAACTAAAAACTATAAATTTTGCGTCAGTGTGCATGAGTCGCAATCCGGCTTACTGCATATTTTGGCATCACTGTGAACAGGATCGGATTGAATTGTGTGCCATCCCTGTCCAACAGAACCGGATCCAATTCTGTGTTAAAACGGATCCCATCGCATATTTCACAGTATTGCAAGAGCTGCAGTTTGTACAAAACCCTGAAAATTGACTTTATTGCCTTGTTGCTGTGCAAGAAAGCACCATGCGGTGCCCACGAGTACTCAAAGGGTTAATTCGCCATATTCGCAAAATGGCGCCGCCTCTCCATGCTTGTCGGAGGCGGGAAAGGACAAGAACGCTCTCTCAAGAGCGCGAAATTGCCGAATACGCCCCCCAGAAGCGGGAAAAGACAAGAACGCCCTCTCAAGAGCGCGAAGATGTCGAATACGCCCCCCTGGAAGCGGGAAAACTAAAGACTGCCCACCATGAACTTTGTATTGTGAACCAAGGGAGTGCAGACTCCTCCCTCTGGGCTCCACCCTCACCTCCTGCATGCACCATGATGGAAACCAAGATGGCCGCCAACCTGGAAACCAAGATGGCCGCCGATGCTGAGCCTGCTCCCGCGGAGGATGCCGCTGATACAGTCGCCCAGGCTTTGGACCAGCCTGCACCGCAGATGGTGATTGGACCCCGCGATGACCACCAGGAGGCACCGGAACCGGCTGCCTGGCCGCAACATCAGGTAGGAGCAGACGAGCTCCCTGAGGCCCAGGCCCGGTCCGTACCTGCCCCTGCACCGCTCCCTGAGGGTCCCGATACCCCAAACAGGCCTAGGCCTGCTCCGCCAAGGACACTTACTGGTGCGGCGGAGGCGGACGGAACTTCCACTCTGCCGCCCAGTGCTGCTACTACTGCCAGAGCGGGACGTCTCAATCCTGAGGTCCCCATAGTGAGCCCTGAAATCCCTGCAGCTCCAACTCTACAGGTGGGGCAAATAAATAACTCTGTCCTGACTTCCAATCCCAGAGTGCAACCCTACATTCTGCCCTGAAAGCTGCCACAGGCACCTTCAGTTTACCTACCAGAGCCTCTTCAGCCGGAGGTTTTGTCCACCTCTGCACCGGCAAGGGATCCCGGCTTGCAGCATGTCACAGCTGCATTCACCAGGCTGACTGCTCAGCCAATTCCTAAAGACACCACAAGAGGGCAGAGGTGCACCACTACAGCTGCTGAGAGCACCCAGGTTAAGAAAGAACTTTTGTCTCCTCAAATATGGGACCCAGGAGGATGTTTTCCAGACTTTCCTGTGAGGGAAAACTACCCATTATAGCAATTAATCACTACCTTGTTTCGATTACAAGTGACTTATGGACTTTTTGTTCCTGTCCACAGTCAAGCACCCAAAGAAAAGACTCAAATGATACCTGAGCTCTTTGTGATTTCATATTGTAATAATTTTGCACTAAGTACCAGTTTACATGTTATGTAACGTTTAAGATAACATGCCCATTGTGTGTACTCTCCTTCTAGGTGCCGCAATGTGATTTTATGCACGGTTTATGATGATTGCACTCAACCATTGCACTTAACAAAAATGTAGCAACTTACTTAAAGTGTGCCTTTTTTACTGCTCTTGTTCTCTCCCCCCTTATACGGACTGTCTTCATAGGGACGTTGAATACTAATGGCCTACACCCGGTGATATATACCCATAGGTACCCAGGGTAGGACCAAGTGGTAAATCCAGGCAGGTCCAGTTACTACACAGGTACCCCTGCTGCTTCGGGAATCGTTAGAAGCCCTAGGCTTCTCCTTCCCGCTTGTTAAATGTTCAGGATTGTTCCCATCCTGAGGTGTCTCATTTCCAGGAGAGAGACGGGATTGTACTACCCTCCTCCTGTGACTTGCCAGAAGATACGGAGACGATAAATACCTCCCCTTCTGAGCCTTTTGCCTAAGGTAAGGCGCCTCAAGCCTTAGAGCCATACTTTAGCTTCCCCTCAGTCATCATAGTGATCGTGCTACAAGCCAAATTTCTTCAGGCTATGGTGCAGGGAAGGGAATACAGGATAAAGCCACCCTTCTATTTGCTGGCTTTGCATTACACAATGGTGGGATTACAGAGTAAAGACACCCCCATGCTTTCTTTGATGTTTTAGGGCCAGAACATACAAAGTCAGTCAGTGATGTTTGCTTTGTGCAGTATTTAGGTTACCTGGTTATACCAAGAGAAGGAAACTGTGTGTTGGACACCTTACTCTAGCGGGCAGGAACCTGGGGAAAGCCGTTATATGTTTTGTCTATGTATGTCATTATATGTAAATTCACGCAGCACTTTGTATTTATTGGGTACCCAGAGCTGATTCCTTCACCCTCCTAAACGTACGCCGAGGACGGCTTAGCTTAAAGTAAGGGGGTATGTAACATCCTGGAGTATGTCACTAAACTCTTTCTCCCTGCTACAACATGTCAGGTGCATATGTATTGTCATCTTGTGTAGTCTAACAATGCATTTTCCATTATATGTATTTTCTATGCCTGTTTCATATTATTGCTGTAATTTTCCATGTACACCAGCAGGTGGCAGCAATGTGTTTAGTTCAGTTTAGCATATCTAGACTGGAATAATATATTCCAATCTAGCTCCCCCCCTCTTTGAGGAGGAGTGGAATGTTCCCACATCCTGCCTCATGGGGAGGAAAGAAAGTTCTAGTCAGTGTACCAGCCACCCCGACTAGGGGAAGGCTGTGTTAATAGGAGCTCCCAGAAACAGGGATCCCAAGACAGGATCGAGCCTCGGCTGAGGCCAAGATCACTCTTCCCAGCCTGAGCCATCAGCCTCAGCTGGTTGACAAGAAAAGCAGCCATCTCCAGCCTCCAGGAAGAAGCATTCCCTGTGAGCCAAGCTGTGAGTACAGATACAGAGACCAGGAGAATCCAAATTCCTCCTCAGCTAGTCAGGCCCATATCAAGCAGAAGACAGAGCAGAAGATAAATACCTGCCAGATTCTCCGGGCATATAGTATAGGAGCAGAAGAGGCATTAACCCCTGCCATACATTGCCAATGCCTGCTGGGACCTAAGGACTATTGCTGTACCTGTATAGATTTATGCTGCACACATTAAGTAAAGACAAGTTGGATCATATTACCTGTTTGGATCTCATTCATTCCTCAATTACTCCTATTAACCACACAATTTATTGCAAGTGAGCCAGGATCCAGGAGTCCAGCCATACCCAGGTAGGAGACACCGTTGACACAATACCTATTACACAGAGACATTATCCCCCTCTGGCATTCCTCACCTGGTATGTGAGTTGCAACATCTTAAAGGGCCCTGCTACAGTACCTGCCCACATCGCAATTGGTGTCACGAACTAAAAACTATTAATTTTGCGCCAGTGTGCATTAGTCGCAATCCGGCTTACTGCAAATGAGAGTGACAAGGGAGGGGGGGGGGAATGAGAGTGACAAGGGAGGGGGGAATGAGAGTGACAAGGGAGGGGGGTGAGAGTGACAAGGGAGGGGGGTGAGAGTGACAAGGGAGGGGGGGAATGAGAGTGACAAGGGAGGGGGGGAATGAGAGTGACAAGGGAGGGGGGGAGAGAGTGACAAGGGACCGAGGGGGGAGAAGCGAGTGACGAGGGGGGGGGGGAGAGTGACAAGGGAGGGGAGGGAGAAGAGAGTGACAAGGGAGGGGGGAGAGAAGAGAGTGACAAGGGAGGGAGGGGGGGAGAAGAGTGTGACAAGGGAGGGAGGGGGGAGAAGAGTGTGACAAGGGAGGGAGGGGGGGAGAAGAGTGTGACAAGGGAGGGAGGGGGGGAGAAGAGTGTGACAAGGGAGGGAGGGGGGGAGAAGAGTGTGACAAGGGAGGGAGGGGGGAGAAGAGTGTGACAAGGGAGGGAGGGGGGGAGAAGAGTGTGACAAGGGAGGGAGGGGGGGAGAAGAGTGTGACAAGGGAGGGGGGAGAAGAGTGTGACAAGGGAGGGAGGGGGGGAGAAGGGAGGGAGGGGGGGAGAAGAGAGTGACAAGGGAGGGAGGGGGGGAGAAGGGAGGGAGGGGGGAGAAGAGAGTGACAAGGGAGTCCCCAGAGCCAGACTGCAGCAAGAGACCAGATCATCTTATTGTCCTGGTGGTAAGTAGACAATGCAATATGTTTATTATTTAATTGTTTAGTTATTAATACTACATTGGAAACTAATTTACCTCACATTTAGGGTCCATTCACACGTCCGCAACGTGTTTTGCGGATACACAGAGCCGCGGAGCCGCAAAACACGGAAAGCGGCAATGTGCGTTCCATATTTTGCGGATCGCACATTGCCGGCACTAATAGAATATGCCTGTTCTTGTCCGCAATTGCAATTTTGCGGAACATCGTGCTGCCCCATAGGAATGAATGGGTCCGCAATTCCGTTCCGCAAAATGCAGAACGAAATTGCGGACGTGTGAATGGAGCCTAAAAGGACACTATAGACCCAGAACCAGTACAGTTTAATGTAGTGGTACTGGTGTCTATAGTCTGTTCCTGCAGAGAAAAGACACTGTGCAGTACTGGTGGAGCACTATAGTGCCAGGAAAACAAACTCATTTTCCTGGCACTATATAGTTGTTAGGAGTGGGGCACCCTCGTGTCCCCCTCCCACTGGGCTGAAGGGGTTAAAACCCCTTCAGCCACTTACCTTTCTCCAGCGGCGGCACTGGGAACTCTTCTCCCCGACCCTCCTCTTAGCTGAGAATGCGCATGCGCACGCATTCAAAACTATGTTCCGCGTCTTCCCACTGTAATTTTCACAGTGAGATTCGCGGAAGCACCTCTAGCGGCTGTCAGGGAGACAGCTACAAGAAGCTTGATTAACCCAAAGGGAAACATAGCAGTTCTTTTAATTTAAATGCTGAGAAAGGGGTGGAACATATGTGATGTCATGATATGGGCAGATCATCTGATAAGGGGGGTGGGGCGGCGGCGGCAATTTTTATCTTTCCTAGGGCGGCAAAAATCTTTGCACCGGCCCTGCCTGGAACCAATTAATGTAACTTGAGGGATCACTGTAATAAACCCTATAATCAGAAACGAAGCACCAGAATTATGTACAGTCTACATCCAGCCCTATAGTCATATATGGAACACTTAGGCCCCTTTCACACGAGCGAGTATTCCGCGCGGATGCGATGCGGGAGGTGAACGCATTGCACCCGCACTGAATACTGACCCATTCATTTCTATGGGGCTGTGCACACGAGCGGTGATTTTCACGCATCACTTTTGCGTTGCGTGAAAATCGCAGCATGCTCCTCTTTGTGCGTTTTTCACGTAACGCAGGCCCCATAGAAATGAATGGGGTTGCGTGAAAATCGCAAGCATCCGCAAGCAAGTGCGGATGCGGTGCGATTTTCACGCACGGTTGCTAGGAGACGATCGGGATGGAGACCCGAACCTTATTATTTTCCCTTATAACATGGTTATAAGGGAAAATAATAGCATTCTGAATACAGAATGCTAAGTAAAACAGGGCTGGAGGGGGTTAAAAAAAATAAAAAATCATTTAACTCACCTTAATCCACTTGCTCGCGATGCCGGGCATCTCCGTCTGACTCTTTTACTGTATAGGACCTGTGGAGAGCATTAACTATAGTTTAAGGACCTGGGATGGTGTCACTCCGGTCATCACATGGTACGTCACATGATCTTTTACCATGGTGATTCACCATGGTAAAAGATCATGTGACGTACCATGTGATGACCAGAGTGACGTCATCCCAGGTCCTTAAACTATAGTTAATGCTCTCCACAGGTCCTATACAGTAAAAGAGTCAGACGGAGATGCCCAGCATCGCGAGCAAGTGGATTAAGGTGAGTTAAATGATTTTTTATTTTTTTTAACCCCCTCCAGCCCTGTTTTACTTAGCATTCTGTAGTCAGAATGCTATTATTTTCCCTTATAACCATGTTATAAGGGAAAATAATACTATTTACAGAACACCGATCCCAAGCCCGAACTTCTGTGAAGAAGTTCGGGTTTGGGTACCAAACGCGCACGATTTTTCTCACGCGAGTGCAAAACGCATTACAATGTTTTGCACTCGCGCGGAAAAATCGTGGGTGTTCCCGCAACGCACCCGCACATTTTTCCGCAACGCCCGTGTGAAAGAGGCCTTATAGTACACATCTAGCCCTATACATTGCATTCTACATAAAGAGCCACATATAAGGGTCAAGGAGCTCTATCCTACTTTATTAAAGGTATATCACATTGGATTTTTGAATTGGCATTGGCCCCAACTACTACTTATGTGGCTATGACTGATGGCTTGATGACGCCGCCTACCTTTGCGGGCCCTTTCCCTTGCCAATTTAGACAATCCTATAATATGAGGCCACAAAAAAAAAAAAAAGAATAAAATCAAGTGACCTGAATTTCACCTGATTGTGCACAGACAAACCCAGGGATTAATTGACAGGTGTGTAACTATGTGTGTGGGTTACGTACGGCACAATCCCTGCAATAGCCTATTTGATATCACTGCAATTAAACTGGTGATTTAAAGAGTCATGAATTTTAAAGGTCACGCTCCATGAGGTGGTTCTTATGGTTTATTACGGATCACACCCAGCCCCACACCCCTTCTCTTCACTATAAGACAGGTTATCCCAGGACGACAGAAAGTTGAGGCAGGATGAGCATGAAAAGATTACAGAAATAACTGCACACAATAGTATATATACTTTAATCCCTGGTGGGCTAGTGGGTAAATATGAATTACCCTGGTGGTCAATTAAGTTAGGACTATTTCCATAGAGATCTCACATGGTAGTCTTGTGTCTTACTAATAGCTGGAGAACAATAATGTCCAAAAACTAGGAACAAAATATCAGCTCACCAGAAAAATAGATGGTGTCCATGCATGGACTTCACTCCTGAGTGTGCTCGGAAACGTATAAAATTGGTGTTTAGCAGTAGAATAAAACAGACTATTATTGTAGACAAAAACAGTAGTACACTCTTTAGCGTTTTGGCCAACAACACCTATGCTGTGATCTAGACCAGTGTTGTTAGTCCAGATACGTAAATGTCATGTCTCACGCCTAGTAATGTGGATTTTCATGTTTTTTCTACAATAAATCTGTCCTTATCCTACTACTGGACACCAGTTCTTCAAATAAGCAATAATGTCCCTTGTGGTCTAGTGGGTTTATGATAACATATTTGGTGGTGTTTGTGCCAGTCATCTTCTTAATGATATTTGAGATGGTCTGCTGGTTAATAATAATATTCTTGGTGGTTTACTGTATTAATGATCTTATTTCAATAAAACCCAAATCAACCAGGCTATTTAATAATGTCTGTGGCGGTCTACTGGGTTAATATCCTGGTTAGCCTACTAGGTTACGGCGGTGGCCTAGTGAGGAGGTGGAGAGGATGAAAGTAGTAGTAGTGGCATAGACGGAGGTTGTAGTAGTTACAGTGATTGTCCTCCACATCACTTCCTGATGCAAATTGTAGTGCCGTGAGGTACAACGGTGACAAATCCACTGTACTTTACCGAAGGCGGGTCAACAGGTGATTCCCACAAGCACTGTATACATGAAATTAGTGCTGGGCCGAGAATAAAAAAAAAAATTAAACCAACCATCAGCCTGATTAACAGACGCCACTTTGTCTATGTTTCTTTCGGTTAGGTTTTTGTGACATTATGTGGGGGCCTGGCGTCAGTGTTCCCTCTAAGCTGCACAGTCGCACAGTGGAGAAGGAGGGAGAGCATCCCTCCCTCCTCACTATGACTAGGGTTGCCACCCAGCTGGTGCCTCACCGGCAAAGCCACTACTTTAGTGGCCATGCCAATATTGATTGCCTGTATTTTTCTACAAGGACTGTTAATAATGAGCGCTTCCATTGTGGAGCGATCATAAGTACAGCCTTTACCCCTACTCGCTGCTGACTGGAGGACAGGACCTGCAAGACGTCATCACGCTGGAGCGCAGGTCCTGTCCTGAGCTTCCAGTCAGCAGAGGGTGTTCACCGCGGCACTATCAAATGGAGGAGGTGCAGAAGCAGAGATTGTGGCACTAATGGGGGCATAACTCTTACTGGGGGCACTAATGGGGGCATTATTAATTCTGGGGAGCACTAATGGGGGCATTATTCTTACTGGAGGGCACTAATTAAGGCATTACTATTACTGGGGGGCACTATTCTTACTGAGGGGAACTAATGGGGGCATTATTTTTACTGGGGGGACTAATGGGTGCATTATTCTTACTGGGGGGCACTAATGGGGGGCATTATTAATTTTGGGGTGCACTAATGGGAGCATTATCCATTCTGGGGTGCACTAACAGGGCCATTACTCTTAATGGGGAGCACTAATGGGAGGCATTCATCCTGGGGTGCACTAATGGGGGCATTACTACTACTGGGGGCAATAATGGGGGCACTAAAGGGGGCATTATTAATTCTGGGGGGCACTAATGGGGGCATTACTATTACTGGGGGCATTATTAATTCTGGGGGGCGCTAATGGGGGCATTATTAATACTGAGCAGCACTAATGAGGCATTAATATTACTGGGTGCATTAATGGGGGCATTATTAATTCTGGGTGACACTAATGGGGGCATTAATATTACTGGGGGGGCATTTATCATGTACAGAAAGTTTATACAAGGCACTTACTAATGTATTGTGATTATCCAAATTGCCTCCTTTGTGGCTAGATTCAATTTTCCAACACATTATCCATTGCTCGTTTCCATGGTTACGACCACCCTGTATTCCAGCAGCGTAGGCCGTGCTTGCATAATATAGTAAAAAGTGCAGGGATCTCTGATGGCAGGGACCGCGGGAGTGCACTTAGTCCAGCACAATTTTCTATACTGTGCAAGCACGACCATCGCTGCTGGATTGCAGGGTGGTCGTAACCCCTGGATATGAGCAGTGTATACTGTGATGGAAAAATTAATCCAGCCAGCAAAGGAGGCAATATGGATAATCACAATACATTAATAAATGGCTTGTATTAACTTTATCTACAATGCCATTTGCTCAGGGACGTCTTTAACGTGGGGCAAAAGGGGCAGCTGCCCCGACCCCAGTTGCTCCTGGTGGGCCCAAGGCAGCTGCCTCTTGAGCCCCGCTGGCCACTGGTGATGGGGGGAGCGGCGACAGGGCACAGGGAGATGAGCGCTTCCATTGTGAAAGCGCTCATCTCCATAGTCATCTGTATCGCCGTCCTCAGTGCTGTGGTGGGGCAGGGGAGGGAGAGGCGTCTCCCTTCCCCAATCCTCTGATAGGCTGCAGGCACTAGGCCTGCAGCCTATCAGAGGTCGGTGCAGGCGGAACGATGACGTCATCACGCCGCCTGAGCCTTACAGCGCGGGACACAGGCCGGAAGAGGCCTGCATCGCATCACTGCCAGCCTGATGGAGGTAATTATAAGTGTTTATTTTTTCTATATGGTATTACTACTGGCACATGATTGGGGGGCATCTATGGGGGCACCTGTTACTGGCACATGATTAGGGGGCATCTATGGGGCACCTGTTACTGGCACATGATTGTGGGGCATCTATGGGGGCACCTGTTACTGGCACATGATTGGGGGGAATCTATGGGGGCACCTGTTACTGGCACATGATTGGGGGGCATCTATGGGGGCACCTGATACTGGCACATGATTGGGCGGCATCTATGGGGGCACCTGTTACTGGCACATAATTGGGGGGCATCTATGGGGGCACTTGTTACTGGCACATGATTGGGGGGCATCTATGGGGTACTTCTTACTGGCACATGATTGGGGGGCATCTATGGGGGCACCTGTTACTGGCACATGATTGGGTGGCATCTATGGGGGCACTTGTTACTGGCACATGATTGGGGGGCATCTATGGGGGCACTTGTTACTGGCACATGATTGGGGGGCATCTATGGGGTACTTGTTACTGGCACATGATTGGGGGGCATCTATGGGGGCACCTGTTACTGGCACATTATTGGGGGGCACTGTGGGGGATTCTATGGGGGAACTTCTTACTGGTACATTGTTGGTTTCACTTTTTACTGGCACATTATTGGGTGGCACTATGAGGGCATCTATGGGGCACTTCTTACTGGCACATTATTGGGGTCACTATGGGGGCATCTACTGAGACCACACATAAGGGGTATTTTATATGGGGGGCTCTGTATAGGGGAATTTTATACTGGGGCACATTATGGTGGGTACTATGGGGAAGGGGAGAGAGGAGTACTATGGGCTCATCTATGGGGGGCACTAAGAAGGGGTATTTTATACTTGCAAATTATGGGGACACTGAGGGCATCTACAGGGGCACTATAAATGGGGCATTTTATACTGGTACATTATGGGGGGCACTAGGAAGAAGGGGGAGAGGAGCACTATGGGGGCATTTACTGGGGGCACTATATAGTGGTATTTTATACTGGCACATTATGGGGGCATGATGGGGACATTAGCTCAACTGGGGGCATTAAAAGGGGGTAATTTTTGCACTGGCACATTATAAGGAGAAATATTACCACTGGGGGGGCATTATGATGGGCTTTATTAATACTGGGGGTCTATGGGGAACATGATTACTAGTATGGGCACTATGGGAGCATTATTACTTCTGGGGCACAGTGGGGACATGTTGGGGGCAGTGTAGGAGCACTATTACTACCATGTGTGCTCTAGCAGAGAATTATTCCTATTGGTGGAAATTTTGGGAGCACTATTACCGTGGGGGCACCTTGGCACAGTATCAGCTTACCACAATTATTTTTGGGGGACGTTATGTTTACACTATTAGTGTCAGGGGCACTATTTGCTGGGCGCAGTTATTTTAGGGCACTGTGTGCCAATAATTATTGAAGGACACTATCTAAATGGTACTACTATTATCAGGGGGTTTATCTGTTTCTGCAGTATTGTATTGGGGAGCACAGCGGCACAGTATTGGGAGTGGTAGGATGATTTGTCCAGAAGATGGGAGGATGATGGAAAAGTAGTAAACTAAGATTTTGTTTGTTGTTGCAGAGACGAGAAATGGCTGAAAAATGGTGGTCTGGTCTGAAGGTCTGAAAGGAGAAGATGAGGAAAGAGAACATCTACATCAAAGGAGACGTCACTGGATGTAAGAGGTATGTGGCGCTGTATTACCCTGTATGTAGGGGTGGATGGAGGGGTTATTAGTACAGTACTATCTGCACATTGTAAAAAAAAAAAAAGTTATCTGCAAAATACTATATATTTGTGTCAGAAATTATAATTTTTTCATTTTTAGAATAATGATACAGCCATTTTATTTGATACTTTTGTGCTGATTCTTTTTTTTCTCTTTATATTAAGGGACACTATAGTCACCAGAACCACAACAGCTAAATGTAGTAGTTCTGGTGTCTATAGCATGTCTCTGCAAGCTTTTTAATGTAAACACTGCCTTTTCAGAAAAGAAAGCAGTTACTGCCAAGGAACACCTCTAGTGGCCACTCATCATTATTAAAGTTTACTACTCTACGAGGTGTGTGGATTTTTTTTTCTGTGTGTGTGTTGTGGTGGAGGGCGTGATTGCATGCTAGGGTGTGGGAAGGCGGGATCCAGGGGGCCCAAGTAAATTCTTGCCCAGGGTCCAATCAATATTAAAGACGGCCCTGCATTTGTTCAAGAGAGACAACCCTTTTTAGTCAATGGGGTACGACTCTTGCCACCACTGCCAATCAGCAGTAGTGGCTGCGATGCGTGGGTGAGCTCTTTGTACACTCGCACAGTTTACATTTAGAAGCCAGTATGCTGGGTATTGCAGCTTTGTCCCGTGCAATTGAATGGGTTCAAACAAGTGATGTTGAGAGTCATACTCCCACTGTGCTGATATTGATGGCCTATCCTGAGGATAGGTTATCAGTACTGTGATCCCGGAAAAAAACTTTAATTACATTATCCCCTTTGGTCTAGTGAGTTAAAAATAATAATGTCCCTGGAGGCCTGGTGGTTGTATTATCGCCATAATCATTTGCTCTGGGCTTTCATTGTAAGACATGTGCAGAACCTCTCCATGTGGCCACATTCCCTCTCAAGACATTCTCTGATTCCTCTTTCATAACTCTGATATATGTATAATTGGAGATAATCTTAGCAGGCGTCTGTAAGAATTAAAATAATTAGAGGAGAAGCTCATAAAACTGCGGATGAGGCAGGAAAATATGATCACATCTCTGCCTTAAAGGGAACCTGTCACCAGGATTTAGTGCATAGAGCTGGGGACATGGGCTGCTAGATGGCCACTAGCTCATCTGCAATACCCAGTCCCCATAGCTCTGTGTGCTTTTATTGTGTTAAAAAAACGTTTTGATCAATATGCAAATGAACCTGATATGAGTCCTGTGTCCGGAGATGAGTCCAGCGGAAAGGAGCCCAGCACCGCCCCGCGTCCTCCGAATCTCCTCCTTGCTGGCTGACGTCACAGAGCTGGAGCGCCGAAATCTCGCGATGCGCGAGCTAGCGCATGCACAGTGTCGGCATCATGTTCATTCCCTGTGCTGGCATCAGCACAGGGAACGAACTACGCATGCGCTAGCTCGCGCATCGCGAGATTTCGGCGCTCCAGCTCTGTGACGTCAGCCAGCAAGGAGGAGATTCGGAGGACGCGGGGCGGTGCTGGGCTCCTTTCCGCTGGACTCATCTGCGGATACAGGACTCATATCAGGTCATTTGCATATTGATCAAAACGGTTTTTTAACACAATAAAAGAGCAGAGAGCTGTGGGGACTGGGTATTGCAGATGTGCTAGCGGCCATCTAGCAGCCCATGTCCCCAGCTCTATGCACAAAATCCTGGTGACAGGTTCCCTTTAAGTCATCAGTTCTTAATTTACATGGATATTCGGTATAAGTAGTCCACATCCTCTGCCTTTTCAGCTCTTAGGAGACTACAAATCCCATCATTCACTGACAGCTGCATTTACATGTACTGTATATGTCCAAGACAGATAATATTCTTAAAAGAACACACTACATTTGCTTCTGAGAAAGCTGAGAAGCAACCAAAATGGCTCCTATGTCATCTAGCCTCCCGAGGGGCAAATCAATCCAATGCCCTCTATTACACCATTTCTCCCCGACGTTTCCAGCGCTGCGCTCTCGTCCTCACCACCACTAACATCATCTTCCTGGCTTCAAGATGACGTTCCATGCACATAGGTCTCCATGCAGCCAATCACTGGCCTCAGCTGTATATGGAATGTCACTGCCAGTGATTGGCTGCGGTGGTGACCTGTGTGCACAGAACGTCACCTCTGCTGCCAGGAAAACAAACAGCAGCAGGAAAAATGGAACACAGGGCAGAAAGTGGCAAAAGAGAAAAGGGGCAAGTATCTTTTGTTTATTTTTTAAAACCATTTGTAGGAGACACCAACGTTTTTATTTAAAGGGGCTTTTCCGAGACTTTTATACTGGTGACCTGTCCTCTGGATAGATAGAGAAAAAAGACAATGCAACAGCACCCTGCAAACCAGATAAAGTACAATAATGCCATAGTCACAAAAAATGTTATAGTGCTAATACTACGCTTATTTATAAAGCGAGATGCTTGGCAAATGCATTTTGTACAAAACCATCTGAGCCCGTCTGCCGAACGTCAAGGCGATCTCTGTAAGACGGTAACCTAACACTAAATACTACCTGTTATGCACCATAATGGCCGCCATAAAGTTCAGGAAGTGTTGGTTCCACATGCATGCTGGATCCACTCTGCCTTTTACCCCTTTTGGTGCCAAAATAGCCTCCATTACTTCCAAGGGATGCAGGTACCAACATGCATGCCGAGCTCACTCCATATTCCAATGAATGCAGTGAGAGCAGGCCACAGCTTTAGGCCTCTTTCACACGACCGTATGGCTTTTTCGGTGTTTTGCGGGCCTTTTTTTCCGGATCCTTGTTCCGTTTTTTGTCTCCGTTGTGTTTCCGCTTCGGTTCCGTTTCTCCGTTCCGTTTTTCCGTATGGCATATACAGTATACAGTAATTACATAGAAAAAATTGGGCTGGGCATAACATTTTCAATAGATGGTTCCGCAAAAAATGGAACGGATACGGAAGATATACGGATGCATTTATGTATGTGTTCCGGTTTTTTTGCGGACCCATTGACTTGAATGGAGCCACGGAATTGGATTGGCGGGCAATAATAGGACAAGTTCTATCTTTCAACAGAACGGAAAAACGGAAATGCGGAAATGGAGTACATTCCGTTTTTTTTTGGTGGAACCATTGAAATGAATGGTTCCGTATACAGACCGTATACATAACGCAAAAAACGTCCCATAAACGAAAAAAAAAAAACGGTCGTGTGAAAGAGGCCTTATACTGAAACTAATTAAAATCAGCCTATGGGGCAGACAGGCTAACCAGGAGTGCACGACTCGTCGGAGTGCCACACCTCCAGCACTGTAAATCTGCAAAGAAAAGGGGGTTAGTCAGCACATCCCAATGTCCTCTGAATAGGTCATTGGTATCTGATCGGTGGGGGTCCAACACCCAGGAACCCTGCTGATCACCTGTTTGCACAGTAGCAACGCTGCCTTCTCTCAGCTCACCAAGCACAGCACCGTACATTATGTAGTGGTTGTGCTTGGTATTGCGATCAGCCCCATTCACTTCAATGGGGCTGAGCTTTGTCTAGGTCATGTGACCTATGAACATGACGTCACAGGGTCTAGGATAAGCGGAGTGAAGCGCTGCGAGCACCGCTGCCTTCTCAAACAGCTGATCAGTGGAGGTATCGGAAAACCCCTTTAATTCACACAACCCGGAAAATCCCTTTAATTCAGACAACCCCTTAAAGTTATCTATAACTACATTTGGCATTAATGAGTCTGGGCGGCAACCCTTGTAGAAGCTGTAGAAGAGGACATATTTTCACACGACATTTACTTGAGCAGCTACAACTAAAAAATAGTTAAAAATTTGGCAAAAAAAGCTTTATTCTTTTTTATTTTCTGGATAAATGGTTATATCACCAATACAAAGTGTAGGAAAGCGCAAGGGGCCGTCATTGACCGAAGATATGTGTCACAGAGGTTCCTGGCCTTGGTGAAGTAAGAGCCGGTAATTTTAAGTGTCAGCGGCAGCTAGTGCTGACTGACACTATTGGTTTTTTAGTGTGGCTGTAAAGCCTATGCAGGCCAGCTCTTACTGGGAGCAGCCAAAGAGCAGGGTGGGTGGCTGTTCTCCACGTTCCAGGCCGGGTTTTGGTTAGGGATATAAAACCCAGCCAGCAGTCTCAACTGAGTGTGGATTATCCTCCACTTCACAGTGGATCTGTGGAGCAGTGATGGCCAGTTCGCATGGTTCGCCCGCAAACATATGCGGACTTCCATCTTTTTTCACAAGTCCGGCGAGGCACAGGTAAGCCCTTACCTGTGCCTGTGCGCAAGCCGGTCTGAAAACAAGTGCGGTCAGCGGGAGCAGGCAGTTCCGAGAACAGCCCGATGAAGGCCCCCGGTGGCTGTTCTTGGAACTGCCTGCTCCCGCTGACCGCACTTGTTTTCAGACCGGCTCGCGCACAGGTAAGGGCTTACCTGTGCCTCGCCGGACTTGTGAAAAAAGATGGAACTGGCCATCACTGCTGTGGAGTCTCTGTGGTTTGTGATCTGCATGATGTGTGCCGTACTAAAAGGCTGAGAGCCGCATTGCTGGGAAGCAGGCCCTAAAGCCTGTTGGAGACTGCTACTGGAATTGCCATGGTGTGAATGAACACCAAGACAAGAAACTGTCATTTTTGTTTATGTGTGAATAAACACTGCACTGTTTAAAGAGGACCTTTCACTAGTTTAAAAACGAAAAACTAACTATATCAGTGGGCAGAGCGGCGCTCAGGGGTCCCCCTGCACTTACTAGTATGTCTGGGCGCCGCTCCGTTCGCCCGGTATAGGCTCCGGTGTCTGCAGCTCCCTCTGTTGTACTGGGCGGAGTTTTTGTATTAGGGTTGTCCCTTGCTGCAGCGCTGGCCAATCGTAGCGCACAGCTCATGAGCTGTGCGCTACGATTAGGTCAGGAAGGGTCAATTTTTATTGCAAGACTAGGGTGAAACTGAGGGACAGAAAGAGAATGTGCTTACCATTGTTGATCAGCATGTGATATAATAGGCTATAACACCTTACTGTACAAAGCTATGCAAACATACAGGTGAAACTCAAAATTTGAATATTGTGCAAAAGTTCATTTATTTCAGTAATGCAACTTAAAAGGGGAAACTAATATATGAGATAGACTCATTACATGCAAAGTGAGATATTTCAAGCCTTTATTTGTTATAATTTGGATGATTATGGCTTACAGTTTATGAAAACCCCAAATTCACAATCTCAGAAATTAGAATATTACATGAGATCAATAAAACAAGGATGTTAATAGAAAAATGTAGGACCTCTGAAAAGTATAATCATGCATATGTACTCAGTACTTGGTTTGGGCCCCTTTTGCATTAATTACTGCCTCAATGCAGCGTGGCATTGATGCTATCAGCCTATGGCACTGCTGAGGTGTTATGGAAGACCAGGATGCTTCAATAGCAGCCTTCAGCTCTTCTGCATTGTTCGGTCTCATGTCTCTCATCTTTCTCTTGGCAATGCCCCATAGATTCTCTATGAGCAGGGGCGGACATATCGCCTGTGCAGCCAGTTCAGCTGCACAGGGGCCCGGCGTGTGAGGGGCCCATTCATACTAGTGAGCGCTTCTGGAAGCGCTTACTAGTGTCATACTAGTATGCAAGAAAGAGGTGCTTACTTACCCCTCCGGCTCCGCTTCCTCCCTGGTCTCCTCCAGCCTGACTGCGTACAGGGCGCACTATGACCTGACGCTGTACGCAGTCAAATCACGTGACTGTGCAGCGCGGGCTGTTGGAGACCAGCAGGGCAGGCACTCACATCAGGACACCCCGGTAGACATGGAGAGCAGCAGAGGAGGAGAGGTAAGTTTTAATTATTTATGTTTAGTCTGATCTGAGGTCTGAAGGGGGGGAAAGGAGCACTATGGGGGAATCTTCTGGGGCCCTATCTTATATACTGGCAGACATAGGGGGGCACTATGGAGGGGGAGGAGCAATATGGGGACCCTATCTTATATATTGGCACACATGGGGGGCACTATGGAGGAGGGGGGAAAGGAGCACTATGGGGGCATCTTCTGGGGCCCTATCTTATATACTAGCAGACAAGGGGGGCACTATGGAGGGGAGGAGCACTTTGGGCGCACTATCTTATATACCAGCACACATGGGGGTCACTATGGAGAAGGAGGGAGCATCTTTGGGGGCATCTACTGGGGAACTTATCTTATATACTGGCACACATGGGGGTACTATGGAGAAGGGGGGAGAGGAGCACTATTGGGGTCATGTATTGGGGAATTATACTGGCACACATTATGGGGGCATTTTATACTGGCACATTGTCAGGCACCATAGGGATAAGGGGAGGCACACTATTGGGGCACGATATAGGAGTATTTTATACTGGCGCAAATTATAGGGCACTATGGGGACTTTGTCTCAACTGGGGGCACTAAGAGGTTTTTTGAGCACACAGTAGGGGGCATTGGCACACATTATGAGGGCACTATGGGGACATTAGCTCTACAGGGGGCACTAAGAAGAGGTATTTTTTATACTGCCACACAACAGGGCGTTTTTAATTTTACTGTAACACATTATAAAGAGAATTATTACTACCGTGGGTGTGAGGAATATGAATTAATATTTACTGTCAGCCATGACCTCACACGCCCAATATGCTGACAGATAGCGGAGGTAGTGAACTCCACAGGAGGGCACTGCTTCAGAGCCCCAGCCCTGATTATCATTTGATTCACCTGTTGGCTGTTCATCAGTGCACATGCAAAAGAAGTTCCCACCCCCCAGCTATCTGAGTGTCAGCTGGCAAGGAAGAAAGCCCCAGGGCTCCAGGCTTCAAGGAGGCCCCAGGTGGAGAAGGTCACACCTCAGTCCACCAGTTTGGAGCCAAGCTAAATCCTGCAGGAAAACCCCCAGCAGGGGGGTATCAGCCCTTGCCCAGGATCAATGAGACCTCCCAGACATGTTGGCACCTACCTTTCATAAGGAATTATGAATCACCTGGCCATCGCAGGCGCAAACCGGATACATATTTGTGTCCCGTGGCCACGATGTACGTGCCCATGGTCTTTGTTTAATGGGACGAGGTCAGGGAGGGAGATATCCATATCTCCCCATAGAAACCACATAATGGTACCAGGTTTGGACTCTACTTGTAGCCGGTACCCATGCAGGTCCGTTGGTCCCAGAACCATCTCCCTGTGACCCTCTGGTCTGGAGCTATGAACCCCAAAGGGTTTTGTTGGTCATTTGGTGCCAGCCCAGAAAAGGGGGAGTGGACCCCTCACTGAGGTCGAGATGGGAGGGGCCGGCTACAGGTTAAAAGGCTTATGCCAGAAAGCGGCCGTGTCTTTCTCTGAAGAAGGGTCACATGTTACAAATGTGTTTAGATGGACCCAGGAACTCGCTGAGATCACGGCCCTTCATGTGGACTCCAGCAAAGAACATCTCACAACCAAAAGGAACCTTCATCTTACCCGGTAACTGACTTTTACTCTGCTTAACCCTGTTGTACCCATATAACCCGTATCTGTAACCTCAGACCACAGTGTATATTCTCTGTGTATATTGTGTTAAATCTAGTGTGCCCTTACGGCGATTAAATATATAATTTAATCTTGTGCTATCTTGTATCTCGATCACGAATCCCCACGTCTGTGTTTTGGCCTAGTTATAAGCTACCGCGGGTTGGTTTCTGACCCTTGTGGTAATGTGAACAGTGCTGGAAGGTGTGTTGTCCCACTTCAGGTACCTCAGATGGGTGAGACAAGTAAAATCCAGAGAGTGGCAGTAGTCTCAGCAAAGCACATGGGGGGGGGGGGGGAGAGGCACCTGATACTGGCACATGGGGGGGAGAGGGGTTGGCACCTGATACTGGCACCTGTAGGGGGAGGGTGGGTTGGCACCTGATACTGGCACATGGGGGGGGAGAGGCACCTGATACTGGCACATGGGGGGGGAGGGAGAGAGGCACTTGATACTGGTACTTTTTTTGTGGGGAGGGAGATGGCACTATGATACTGGGACATGGGGGGAGGAGAGAGGCACTTGATACTGACACCTGGGGGGGAGGGGGGGTTGGCACCTGATACTGGCACATGGGGGGGAGAGAGGCACCTGATACTGGCACCTGGGGGGAGGGGGGTTGGCACCTGATACTGGCACCTGGGGGGGAGAGATTCACCTGATACTGGCACATGAAGGGGGGCAGAGGGGTTGGCACCTGATACTGGCACATGGGGGGGAGGGAGAGAGGCACTTGATACTGGCACTTTTTTTGTGGGGGGGGGAGATGGCACTATGATACTGGGACATGGGGGGGAGGAGAGAGGCACTTGATGCTGGCATGTGGGGGGGGGGTTGGCACTTGATACTGGCACATGGGTGGGTTTGGCACTATGATACTGGCACATGGGGGGAGAGAGAGGCACTTGATACTGGCACTTTTTTGGGGGGGAGATGGCACTATGATACTGGGACATGGGGGGGAAGAGAGAGGCACTTGATACTGGCACATGGGGGGGTTTGGCACTATGATACTGGTACATGGGAGGTGGGAAGGAGAGAGGCACTTGATACTGGCACATGGGGGGGAGATGGCACTATGATACTGGGACATGTGGGGGGGAGGAGAGAGGCACTTGATACTGGCACATGATGGGGGGGCATCTATGGGGACACTTACTGGCACATTATTGGGGGGCATTATGGGGGACACTAGGCCGGCAGCCTATCAGAGGCCGGACACTGAGGGGCATCTACTGGGGCACTATATATGGGGCATTTTATATTGGTATATTTTGGGGGGCACTAGCAGGAAGGGGGGAGAGGAACACTATGGGGGAATTTACTGGGGGCACTATATAGGGGTATTTTATACTGGGACATTATGGGGGCACTATGGGGACATTAGCTCAACTGGGGGCATTACAAGGGGGTATTTTTGCACTGTCACATTATAAGGAGAATTATTACTACTGGGGGGGGGCATTATAGTGGGCTTTATTACTCCCCCATGGTATGACCCCCTAGTAGCAGCACCAGCCTCTCCCTGCTCTGCTATCCCTCTGCCCCTTCTCCAAATCCTTATTATGAAATCTTTCTCATTAGGATAAAGCACAACATCAGCTCCGCCGAGCCCCCGGCCAAGTGTTGAAGTGGTGTCCGAGATCCCCAAGGGTCAAGTAACTGTAAGTTTTCATATGAAATATGTTTATGTTATACACATATAGCATCCACTGTGCCACACAATATACAGTATACCGCTACACTGTGCCAAAGGAGTGGGGTTTACACAGGAGGAGGGAGGTGCGAAGCGTGCTGGAGGGGCCCTTACAAATATTTGCTGTGGGGCCCAGTCACTTCTAGTTACGCCCCTGGGCGTAACGTCACGTTTTTGGTAATCCGTCACTATACCGCATCACGTGAGCTCGACGTAGTTGACGTCAAGCGGGCACGAGGTGTGGTATTCGTCACAGTGGGCATTATGGTGTGCTTTATTACAGTTGAGGGACTCTGAGGAACATGAATACTAGTATGAGCACTATGGGAGCATTACTACTTCTGGGAAACAGTGGGAAATTATTACTGTAGGGGCACCATTACTACTACCTGTTGTCTGGTAGATTATTATTTCTATTAGTGGGACTTTGGGGAGCAGTATTACTGTGGGGGGCACCCTGGCACGGTATCAGCTTAGCACAATTATTTTTGGGGAACATTATGTTTACACTATTAGTGTCAGGGACACTGTTTCCTGGGCACAGTTATTTTTTAGGACACTGTGTTCCAATAACTATTGAAGGGGAACTATCTGTGTGTAAATTGTATAGGGAGCACAGAGGGCACAGTATTTGGGGTGGCAGGATGGGGTGATCAGAAGGTGGCAGGATGATGGAAAAGTAGGAAACTAAGATGTTTGTCAAACTGCAGAGAGAAGAGATGGATGAAAGAAATCATCATGGTGGTCTGGTCTGAAAGGAGAAGATGAGGACAAAGAACATCTACATCAAAGTAGACGTCACTGGATTGAAGAGGTATGTGGACCTGTATTAGGCTACTTTTACATCTGCATTAGTGATTCTGGCAGGCTGTTCCAGCAGAGAACAGCCTGCTGGAATTCACTGGATCCAGCACTGCTGGATGCAGACAGAATGCCCACCGGCCCCATTGACTATAATGGGGTACGGCAGAGATCCGGACACAATCTGGCAAAAATGCAGAGAATCAGCGGGACACAAACCGCTGCATGCTGTGGTTTGTGGCTGGCCGATTCCTTGCATTTTCTGCCGGATCAGGTTGCCGGAGCATAGTGCCGCAGGTGTGAAAGTAGCCTTACCCTGTATGTTTTGTATTGCTATAAGTAATGTTAGGACTGAATAGGTTAGGTTGCGAAATTGGCATGGGGGGGAGGGGGGCCCAGGCACATTCTTTGCACAGGGGCCCTCTGCTGTCTGTGTCCGCCCCTGTCTATGAGATTCAGGTCAGGCGAGTTTCCTGGCCAATCAAGCACAGTAATCCCATGGTCATTGAACCAGGTTTTGGTACTTTTGGCAGTGTGGGCCGGTGCCAAGCCTGATGGAAAATAAAGTCACCATTAGAGTTGAACACACACCTGGAAGTTCGGGTTTGACGGGTTCGGCCGAACTTCGCAAAAAAGTTTGAGTTCGGGGCCCGAACTTGACCCAAACTTGACCCCGAAGCTGAACCCCATTGAAGTCAATGGGGACCCAAACTTTGGAGCACTAAAATGGCTCTAAAAAAGTAATGGAAAGGGCTAGAGGGCTGCAAAAGGCAGCAAAATGTGGTTAGGAGCATGGCAAGTGCTCTGCAAACAAATGTGAATAGGGAAATTACTTAAAATAACATAGGACTTCCGGTTCCGGGGCGCGCATGGCCAGCCGCTAGTGAGAGGCGCTCCGCTCGGTCAGCCCGAAACCCGTGAATCCGCCGCTTATCGGGGCAGAGATTAGTCCCCAAAACTCTCGGGAACAACAAGGGGCCATCCATGGAAAAATTTGTGGTCAGAGGCGGTTCGCAGAAGGAGGTTCAGCCAGTGCTCCCGACGGGTGACGACCAGAAAGCCAGGGGCAAGATGGCGCCGGTGCCTGAAAAATGTCATAGGTTCACCCGCTCGACTTCTGAGTCGACCCAGAGAAGCACTGAAGCGTCCGGTTCGGAGGATGAAGAAGGGGACTGTGGCCTCCTACCGAAAGGGGATTTAACCTCCTCGTGCAAATCCATGGCTATAGAAGTAGCCAAGCTCCTGGCGCCAGATATAAAAGCCTCTCTAGAGGCCACGGTCGCGATGGCTTTGCAACAGCTGCAATCTGAGGTGGCACAGCATACCTCCCAGATCACCGAGGTACAGCAAAGAGTGGTACTGGTCGAAGAAGAGCTGGAGAAAGCCCAAAGTAACATCACTGACCTCCAGCGTAGTAACCAGTTCCTGAAGGAGAAGATTGACGACCTGGAGAACCGCTCCAGGAGGAGCAATTTACGGATTATTGGGTTACCAGAATCGATTCCTCCGAATCATTTAGCGGACATCTGTGAAGAGGAGATACCGCAAGCTTTGGGACTGAGAGGGACGTGCATAGTAGAGAGAGCGCATTGTCTGGGACCGCTACTTCCGGCGGGAACACGATCTAACAACTCCAGACCAAGGGCTACGATTGTGAAGTATTTGAATTATGCGGCCAAGGAGGCCATATTGGCGAAGTTCAGACGCAAAGAACAACCCCTAATAATCAGGGGTAGCAGGATCCTCCTTTTCAGTGACTACTCCGCGGAGGTGGCGAAGCGAAGGAAGGAATTCACTCCAGTTTGTTCCTCGCTGGCAAAGAATAAAATCAAATTTGCTCTATTATACCCTGCCACCTTGAGGATTTTCCGTCAGGATGGGTCGATTGATACCTACCACTCGCCAGGAGAGGCAAGGGAAGCTTTGTAGTCGGATCCTTTATACTCGGACATGGCCATGTCTCTATCCCAAAGATCCATGACTTCAACCAGAGGAAGAGGAGCGAGACAGAGTCCAGGCAGCTTTATGTTGCGAGCCACGGGAGCTGATCGGCGGGAGACCGAAACTGAATGAAAATGGTCATTCCTGAGCACGGACTACACTTGATGGAGAATCCCTGAAGGGACACGTGAGAGATCGGTGGACTTATTGTTCATCTGCATTTTGATTACGTTTATAGATATTTGTTATACTTAAGACGTAGGGCTGGAGAGTGGGGCATAATGGGAGAATGTCTAGGAATCAGTTGGAGTTTGGTAGCGACAACAGCTACGCAGTAGGATGCGCGAAAAAAGAGAAGTCTAGTAAATGTATGTTTTTGTTGTGGGGTTGGTTAGGGAGGTGTGGTGGGGGGGAGGGGAAGGAACTTTTACTGATTTGGGTCGAAATGTAGGGCTAATGCCGGTTGCTATCATGTACAATACGGGGCCGTTTGTTCCGGGGGGGTCCTCCTGCAGAGATCCTTATTTTGAGAAACCAATATGAGAGTGGCCACATGGAATGTTAAAGGGTTTCTATCACTTCGTATGACATATTTAGGTGTCAGACACTAGCGATCCGCTAGTGTCTGCTCTGCCCAACCATCCTAATATGATAGGTTTGGGGGCAGCCGTTTTGCTAAAATAACAACTTATATCTATATGCTAATGAGCCTCTAGGTGCTATGGGGGCGTCATTAGCACCTAGAGGCTCCGTCTACCTTCATAAACTGTCGCCGCCCAGCGCGTCCCTCCAGCCCGCCCATCTCCTGCTGAATGCGATCCTCTCCGTGCGCGTCTCTGTTCTGCGCATGCGCAATGAATGTCTGACCGCTTCCCTGCTCAGACATCTCCACTGCGCCTGCGCCGATGACATCATAGTGCTCCGAGGAACAGGCGCAGTGGAGATGTCTGAGCAGGGAAGCGGTCAGACATTCATTGCGCATGCGCAGAACAGAGACGCGCATGGAGAGGATCGCATTCAGCAGGAGATGGGCGGGCTGGAGGGACGCGCTGGGCGGCGACAGTTTATGAAGGTAGACGGAGCCTCTAGGTGCTAATGACGCCCCCATAGCACCTAGAGGCTCATTAGCATATAGATATAAGTTGTTATTTTAGCAAAACGGCTGCCCCAAAACCTATCATATTAGGATGGTTGGGCAGAGCAGACACTAGCGGATCGTTAGTGTCTGACACCTAAATATGTGATACGAAGTGATAGAAACCCTTTAAAGGCCTCCGCTCCCCTGCTAAACGTATGGCAGTGCTCCGCCACCTTAGAAAACTGAGAGTTGACATTGCGTTTCTGCAGGAGGAAGCGGATTTTGATAGGATGCGTAAATTATGGGTGGGTCGGGTAGTGGGATCGCCTTCAACAGGCAAAAAGGCGGGAACTATTGTTCTTTTCCATAAACGCTTGCGTTTTGAGGTGTTGTCTACTACAGCGGATACACTGGGGAGATGGATGCGGTTGAGTTTAAATTCACCAGTGGGTCGGTTGGTGGTCCACAATGTTTACGCCCCTAATACTTCCCAGGCAGCTTTTTACGAGGCCCTAGAGAGGGATATTCTCTTAGAAGATTAGCAGCTATTGTTGGTGGCGGGTGACTTCAATAGGGTACATAGTGAACAGGAAGACAGGAAAAGGGGGGTACTTACGAATGCCACTAGGCGACAGAGAAATCAGACGCTGCTCCCGTTAATGCAAAATACGGAACTGCAAGATGCATGGCGGTACCACCACCCGGAGGACCGCGAATATACCCATTTCTCTCATGCCCAGGGGTCATGGTCCAGGATTGATTATCTTTTAACATCACCGAATTTGCTATCTAGAGTGAAAACGGTAGAAATTGCCGATCTGTTAATCTCGGACCATGCCCCAGTGGTTATGGAGGTTATGGACACGGTCCCTAGGGGACAAGATTTTACCTGGAGGATGCCACAGCATCTGTTAAAAGACAAGGAGTTCACTGACAAACTAAAAGGATGGTGGTGGGAGTATGCGCAGGATAATGCATAACATGTTACAAATCAGGGCTTATTCTGGGATGCAGCTAAGGCGGTACTGAGAGGCCGGATAATGTCACACACGATAGAGAAGAAACGTGAGGCGAGGGTAAAGTATGACCAGGCTACGATGGAGGTAAGGGAAGCATATACTAGATTCTTGCAAAATCCCACAGACCCCAATAAGCTGACCTGGGTGACGGCTAAACACAATTTAGATTATTGCCAAGAAACACGGGAAAATGGTTTGGGGACTACCAAAGGGCGAAATTTTTCCGCTTCGGTAATAAGGCGGGTCGATTACTAGCTAATTTAACGCGTCCCTTTGCCACACAATCTATGCTGCACCCCCTAAAGGATAGAGCAGGAAAGTTATGCACCCAGCCGAAAGGGATGGTGGATATCCTGGGAGATTTTTATCAGACCCTATATTCTAGTGATCCATTTGATCCGGTGAAAGCAAGGGATATTCTAGATAAAATAGACCTACCACGATTGTCGGAGGAACGGTTAGAGGCCCTAAATGGGGAAATAAAGGAAGAGGAAGTCGGGGCGACCATAAAAACCCTCTCAAACTGCAAGGCACCGGGTCCAGATGGGTTCCCCGCAGAATTTTATAAATCGATGAACCAAGAATTGGTCCCAACTCTGACTAGACTGTTTAAGAGCGTTATGCTAGGGGGGAGTCTGCCTGAAACAGGAAAGATGGCCTATATTAAAGTTCTCCCGAAACCAGGGAGGGACCTGACCCAGCCGAGTGCGTATAGGCCTATCTCTTTAATTAATCAGGATGTCAAGATCCTATCCAAACTCTTAGCCAATAGGTTGGCAAATTGTGTACCCAAACTGATTGGCCCTCACCAAGTGGGGTTTATGAAAGGCAGATCAGCGGTTACAAATATCCGCAAAGTCCTAGCCAGTCTACATACGTATTGGGAGGTAAAAACTGAGCCATGTCCAGCGTTGCTTGCAATTGACGCCGAAAAGGCTTTTGATAATGTCAACTGGCAATGGCTGGACATGGTGTTAGACAGGTTCAATGTTAAGGGTCATTTTAGAAATTACCTTAGGGCGCTGTATGAGAATCCCCAGGCGAGAATAAACATACCAGGCTTTCTATCCAAGCCTATTGTACTGGGCAAGGGAACTCGGCAAGGGGGAGGGCAGAAAAGTTAAAAATGATGTGGAATGATGGATTTGAGAGATGGTCAAAGATATGTGTTACCAGGCGAAACTGTCATTAATCTATGTATGGTACTAACATATGTATTGTATGTAATCTTCCACTTCAATAAAAAGATGTTTAAAAAAAAAAAAAAATAACATAAAATACGTAAAAATTAAAAATAATCATTTTGATCTAGGACGACGAGGTCCATATGGAGTAGGAGGTTGAGGAGGCAGTGGATATGGCGGTGTAGGTGGAAGTGGAGGAGGAGGTAGCCAACAGTTTTTTTTTATTTTCTATTTTTATTTTTTTATTTTTTTTGTTCAAATTTGGGTAGACCCCAAAACATTGGGAAATATAAAAATTAAAACAATGAGAAAGTGCGCTGGAGTACAACAATGGCTGGGTGAGGCCGGTATACATGTCTATTCTGCACAAGGTACGGACAAGTCCTGTGGGATCCATGCCTGGTTCATTTTAATGAAAGTGAGCTTGTCCACATTGGCTGTGGACAGGCGGCTGCGCTTGTCTGTGATAACCCCCTCCTGCCGTGCTAAACAAACGATCAGACAATACACTGGCTGCAGGGCAGACCAGCACCTCCAAGGCGTAAAGGGCAAGCTCAGGCCATGTGCCCAATTTGGAGACCCAGAAGTTGCAGGGTGCAGACCCATCAGTCAGTACGTGTAGGCGTGTACACACATACTGCTCCACCATGTCGCACGTACCCGTGACGTCCACAATCCAATTGGATATTTTCTCTATCAACTTTCGATGTTCTTTTCTGCGCCTACCATGGTGATCACGGGTAACAAGGAATCAGGGTTCCATGCCGGAGAGGAAGCCTGAGAAAGGGATACCACGTCCAAGGGAGGTCAATGGCTGAAATCTGATCGGGTGGAAATGTGGGACAAATTATTAAAGAGGAAGAATCGAACAAAAGGAGGGGGGCGCGTCAATTACCCACTCCCGACTCGGGGAGGTAGTGACGATAAATAACAATACAGGACTCTTAGGATGCCCTGTGATTGGAATGATAAAAAATTACAGGGAATGTCACTGCAGTATTTTGGATGAGGAAAAGTTATACAGGAGAGGCCCTGTCACACGCCCCCTACTGGCCGGACCGCTCAATGCCTTCCAATCTGTTTCAACCCACAGACCGTCCAGCGTCGTGGATGCAATCAGTGAGCTGAAACCACCGGACTTTGGGCAGCAGACAGGCTAGAAGGGAGCGTGCGAACCACGGGAACCCACACTATGCAATATTTAGGTATTGGACTGCCACCATCCCTTTTAACCGGGAAAAGGGAAACCCGTTCTGACTAGACAAGACAACTTTCAGGGTAACAACTCTTCAGAAGGCTAGAATTCGTTCTGCGGTGCTCAGAGCAGGTATGAAGCTGAAGGAAATGACTTTAACGTCATTTATTATAAATGCAATACAAATAGTTAGCATGTACAGAAAATTATTAAAAGTAACAATTATAGGGAAGAATAGCCCAGTGTATACTAAAAGGGAAACCAATGGAAGGGAATACTTAATTTCAGAAGAAATATGTGGAAGATCCAAGAAAGTCCTTTGTTCCAGAATAAAAGTCCAGCAAAATGGCCGCCAACCACGTGGTCCTCTGGCTGGCTTCTGTTCAGGTGATGTTACACAAGGGAGGACTCCTACCAGATTTCAGTCATTGCCTTATGAATGATCCAGCTTTTAGGGCGGGATCTCAGACTCAGTCCCTGGGCTGGGGTTTGGGTGTGCTTTTATTTCGGCGGGAAACTCAAGTTCCAAAGATATTAAATTTTCATATTTCAGAGCACGTCTGCCGCACACAAATAATAATAACAAATTTACAATCCTCAGAAAATATCGATCTCATTGACACTAGACACGAGGATTATATAAGATTCGGTTACTGAGAAGTTTAATAACCTGGATGTGGCTTATCCCAGTGGCATATTTTTTATATTAGAATACTCAGCGGATCCTGACCAACAAAATAATTTCCGTACCTATCCTAAATATGGCATTCCTAAAAAAGGCAAAAATCATACGACACATTTATTTTCAATCTGGGACCATGGTGCCGACATGTCTCAATCATGCTGTGTTACATGGCAGTGACAGACCAAATGGTCTCTTTTCAGGTCATAGTTTTCACACCTAACTGGGAGATCTCTGTAGATAGGAAGCCCCTTTGATGTAGCTAAAGAAAACAGCTGCAATCACAGGAATAGAATCTGTTACCTGCTGGACCCCTGAGAATGGCCTCAGCAATTCCCAAATGCAGCAATCAGAAAATCAATTGATTGCGTTTTATTTCCGAATAGATTGCGGTTCCTCACGGTTCATCCGTGACAGGCCCTGCTGCCGCTTTGTTGACTCTAGATAACTTCTGCCTGATCGCACGTCCATGTGACGTCACGATCCAATTGGATATCTTCCCTATCAACTTTCGATGTTCTTTTATGCGCCTACAATGGTGATCACGGCCCGGTAACAGGGAATCAGGGTTCCATGCCTGAGAGGGAGCCTGAGAAAGGAATACCACATCCAAGGGAGGTCAATGGCTGAAATCTGATCGGGTGGAAATGTGGGACAAGTTATTAAATTAAATTCAGCACATGCGCCAGGCAAGGGATGTGCGTCAAATCGGCTAGGCCCAGAGCTGCTACGAGATTTCGCCCATTATCGCACACCACCAGGACGGGCTTGAGGCTCACTGGCACCAACCACTCATCGGTCTGTTGTTCCATGCCCGTCCACAGCTCCTGCGCGGTGTGGGGTTTGTCTCCCAAACAGATAAGTTTTCAAAACTGCCTGCTGTCGTTTCCCCCTTGCTGTGCTGAAGTTGGTGGTGAAGGTGTTATGCGGATCGGATGAGGAGCCGGTAGAGGATGAGGAAGCAGAGTAGGAGGAGGAAGCAACAGGAGGCAAAGAGAAACGCCCTGCAATCCTCGGTGGTGGAAGGACATGCGCCAAACTGCTATCCGCCTCAGGCCCAGCCGCCACAGCATTTACCCAGTGTGCTGCTAGGGAGCTATAACGTCCCTGACCGTGCTTACTGGTCCAAGTATCCGTAGTTAGGTGGACCTTGCCACAGATGGCATTGCGCAGTGCACACCTGATTTTGTCCCCCACTTGTTTGTGCAGGGAAGGGATGGCTCGCCTGGAAAAGTAGTGACGGCTGGGTACTGTGGGAGAGCCACCGCCATCAGATTCTTAAAACTGTCTTTGTCCACCAGATGGAATGACAGCATTTCAAAGGCCAGAAATTTGGAAATGCTGGCATTCAGGGCCAGGGATGGGGGGTGGGTAGGGGGGTACTTCTGTAACATCCTGAAGTATGTCACTAAACTTCTGTCTCCCCGCTGCATCATGTTAGGTGTTTATGTATTGTCATCAGGTGTGATTTAAGTGTGCATTTTCCTGTATATGTATTTTCCAGGCTTGTATTGTATATTTGCTGTAATTCTCAATGTACACCAGCAGGTGGCAGCAATATGTAAGCAGACCATGGTTAGTTAATAGATCTAGGCTGGAATAGACCATTCCAGGCTAGCTCCCCCCTTTCTGAAAAGAAGTGGAATGTTCCCACACCCTACTTCAAGGGGAGGAAGGAAAGTTCTAGGCAGTGTGTAGCCACCTCCCTGCTGGGGTAGGCTGTGCAAGTAGGAGCTCCCAGAAACAGGGATCCCAACCTTGGATCCAAGCCTCGGCTGAGGCCCAAGATCAACCTTCCCAGCCTGAGTCCCTTATCTCAGCTGGTAGACCAAGAAAGCAGCCTTTCACAGAACTATCAGATCTCCAGGAAGCCACCACCGTACCCTGCGAGCAGTCCTGTAAGTAAAGATCCTAAGACAAAGAGAAGATAATTACCTCACCAGCTAGTCAGGCCCAAACTAAGCAGACTAAAGACAGAGCAGAAGATAGATACCTGCCAGTTTCTCAAGGCAAATGATCAGATGCAGAATACATATAAATTCCTGTCACATATTGCCACTACCTGCTGGGAACCTAGACTAAAGCTGTAACTTGTATGGATCAAAGCTGCATAACACCAAGTAAAGACAAGTTGGACCCTATTATCTGTGTGGATTTCCATCATTCCTCAATTACTCCTATTAACAACACTCAATTTTGTTGCATGTGAGCCAGGATACAGGAGTCCAGCCGTACCAAGGTAGGAGACACCATTGACACTACCATATCTGCTATACAGAGACAATATTCCCCTCTGGCATTCCTCACCTGGTACGTGAGTTATAACATCTTAAAGGGCCCTGCTACAGTACCTGCGCAAGCTGCAACTGGCGTCACAAACTTATATACATATAAACTGACCCACTGCATAGCACTCCCACTGACCAAGTGTCCTTCTCATTGCACTTCCTCTTTCGCTCCAGTGTTTGGGAGATAGACAGCTGAACGCTTCCATGGGACATTGTGGAGATGCTTGGTGACCGAGGTGGTGGCGTTGCTGGCACATCCTCTGTTTGCGGGGTGACAGGTGCCAGTGTCACTCCAGAGGGGGATGAAGAGGCCGAGAGTGCAGCAGAAGAGGAAGCAGGAGGAGCCAGAGACCATTCTTGGTTTTTGAGGTATCTACTCCACTGCAACTCGTGCTTTGCACTTAAATGCCTGGTCATGCAGGTTGTGCTCAGGTTGAGAACGTTTATGCCTCGCTTCAGGCTCTGATTTCACAGCGTGCAAACCACTCGTGTCTTGTCGTCAGAAAATTGTCTGAAGAACTGCCAAGCCAGGGAACTCTTTGGTGCTGGCTTTGGTGTGCTCGGTCCCTTGGTGCGGTAGACAGTAGCAGCCATACTGTCTAGGGGACGGCCGCTCCGCTTTTGCACCCTGCTCCCTCTTTTGATGTGCTGGTGGCTCTGTGTGACCACCGCCTCTTCCTCCAAACTACACAGGTTAGGCTACTTTCACACTAGCGTTCGGGTGTCCGCTCGTGCGCTCCGTTTGAAGGGGCTCACGAGCGGCCCCGAACGCATCCGTCTGGCCCCAATGCATTCTCAGTGGAGGCGGATCCACTGAGAATGCATCCGCCTGCCAGCGCTCAGCCTCCGCTCCGCTCAGTGAGCGGACACCTGAACGCTGCTTGCAGCGTTCGGGTGTCCGCCTGGCCGTGCGGAGGCGAGCGGATCCGTCCAGACTTACAATGTAAGTCAATGGGGACGGATCCGCTTGAAGATGACACCATATGGCTCAATCTTCAAGCGGATCTGTTCCCCATTGACTTACAATGTAAAGTCTGAACGGATCCGCTCAGGCTACTTTCATACTTAGAAAATTTTCTAAGTTTTAATGCAGATGGATCCGTTCTGAACGGATGCGAACGTCTGCATTATCGGAGCGGATCCGTCTGATGAAACATCAGACGGATCCGCTCCGAACGCTAGTGTGAAAGTAGCCTAACTAGCATGACCTTGATTCCATGTGGGGTTGAGGACCTCACCGTCCTCCACATCATCTTTCACCCAGTCTTCACCCCTGCCCTCCTTGTCGGTCTGCACACTTTCGATAGCCACAGCAGTTGGCATCTGTGTTTCGTCATCATCCGAGACGTGCTGCGGTGGTCCTCCCATGTACTCATCCTGAAACATAAGTGGTTGTGCATCGGTGCACTCAATCTCTTCAACTTCTGGGGCAGGGCTATGTGGATGGCCCTGGGAAACCCTGCTAACAGAGTCATCAAAAAGCAGAAGAGACTGCTGCATGACTTGGGGCTCAGACTGCTTGGCTGATTTGCAAGGGGTTGAGATGAAAGACTGATGGCCATGGGCTGCAGGTGCCAACTCTGATCTTTCAGCAGTGGACTGGGTGGGAGACAATGTGAAGTAACTGGAGGCACTGTCAGCCACCCAATCTACGATCGCCTGTACTTATTCTGGCCTCACCATTTGTAGAGCGGCATTCGGGCCTACCAAATAACGCTGAAGGTTCTGTCGCCTACTCGCACCCGAGGAAGGTGTTTCACTTGTGCGTGTAGCTGGCACAGATCGACCACGTCCTCTCCCTGCAACAGGAGCTACACCAACACCAGCAGCACCACGACCAGGGCCACGTCCCTTATTTGAGGCTCTCCTCATTCTTTGCATTCACCCACCAAACTAACAGATGGTTTATGTCAGGCGACAATGTAACCGCCAATAGTCAACTATCAAGTTCACTGACAGTAAGGCTGTGCTGGTGTCATAAAGAGAAAAAAATTCTTGAGGTCACACAACAATGTGACAGGCGAATTTAATACAATTACCGGTACTTCACAGTCACAAAAAATGTGAATTTGTCAACCAACAATGTAACAGCAGTATTGACTGGTTTTATTGGACTGTCAGAAATGCAGCACAGGCCGCAAATGTACTATCTAGCACAAAAAGGGTGTTTTTTTCATACTAACAATCTAGCATGAGTTTTCAGGAACTTGTTCATGTTAATTTTTTGCAGGATTCTCGGACTAGGCAAGATGACCAAAATAACATTAAAATGTCTTGTCTTCATTTAAAGTCTCTAAATGGATTTTTATCCGGTGCAATCCAGGTCTCTTGCCCTAGACCGATACCAAGAGCTAGTGGAAAGGGACCTCTGTTCACTGCATGATTCCACTAGAGATGTTGAACATGGTACACAGCATCGTAGGTATTGGAATTTATCGTGCAATGAACAGAAGGCTCTGCGGAATTTAAAAGACATGAAAAATAGTTATCAAGGAGGCTGATAAGGGAGGGGCGATTGTCATTTTGGATATTGGTGTTTATAAATCTCAGGTATTGATTATGCTGAGTGATTACAGTACTTATAGACCCTTACATGGCAGCCATCTCCTCCCTTTTCAGTCAAAAATGGTCAACATTCTTACTATGGGGTTGGAAAAAGGTTTTCTCACCAAAAAAGAATATGATTATATCTATGTACAATATCCAGTTGTGCCGATTTTCCTTGCGCTCCCAAAAATACATAAGGGGGTATTCCCTCCCCCCTTACGACCCATAGTGGCAGGGATCGGTTCTTTCTCTGAGAGACTTTCGGAGTGGATCGATTCACTATTACAGCCTCTTATTCCGCATATACCAGGTTTTCTCAAGGATACTGGGTCTGTGCTGCAGGCATTTTCGGCTTTTAAGTGGGGGGCCGGCTATGCCTGGATCACAGCAGATGTCACTTCTTTATATACCAGTATTCCACACGATTTAGCCTTGGTATCACTTCGCTGGTTCCTTAATAGGTATAGTGACTATTCGGATGAATTTCAAGAATATATGGTCATAGTGGTGGAGTTCCTTCTCCAGCACAATTTTTTCATGTTCGATTCAGTTTTTTATTTACAGATTGTGGGGGTGTCGATGGGGGCAAGATTCTCTCCCTCCATAGCCAATATTTTTATGGCGTGGTGGGAGGGGTGTTTTCTCTTCATCGACACCCACCCTTATGGTGGTCTGGTGCAGTGGTATGGTCGCTACATTGACGATCTGCTGTTTGTGTGGTCGGGTGATGTGGCGTCCATACCACTGTTCCATTAATTCATGCATGGATTCTATTTATTTTAGTCTCCAATATCATAGTTCACGCATATGCTTTTAAAATTTGTGTTTAGAGGGTGACTCCACCACTTCCCGGGTCACTACTACTACTTATAGAAAGGAATTGGCTGGTAATACGATTTTGCATGCCTCTTCGTGCCATCCACCACATACAATACGAAATATTCTAAAGGGTGAACTAATTCGACCCCGCCGTAATTGTTCTGACACACATTTGTTCACACAAGAAGCAAAGAACATTACAGAAAGATTGATTGGCAGGGCTTATTCACATAAACGTATTGCATCTTTTGTTAATAAAGTGTCAGCTATTAACAGGGACTCTCTGGTTTTTCCAAAGACAGGGTCACAGCCCCAGGCAGGTGCTGTACCTAAACATAGGCGCAGTTTCACCCCTTTTGTGACAAAATATAGTTTGGAATACAATCGTATATGTAAGATTATTAAGAAATATATTCCATTGTTGTCGTCTGACAACCAATGGATGGACATTGTAACGGAAGGGGTGAAATGTGCGTCCAGAAGGGCTCCAACATTGGGGAACCTTTTGAGCCCTAGTTTATTTTCAGAACAGAGCATCACATCGAAATATGGGAATTTGAATATATTGTGATTTATTGAACATAATCTAAAATAGACAACTAGAGTAGTAAAAACAGCAACAGTAAAACACACAATATGAAGCGTATCATATAGGCATGAAATGGCAATCAAAACGAGCAATATAGACCTGTTAAAAAATATAATATAACGGGAGGAGGGAGTTCCAATTAAAATGTCTAGTACCACAAAAAACGCAGTTCAACGCTGCATCCAGATTAGGGTCCTAAATCTGCAATTGTGGGGACTTTCGATATTTTCCTAATGTATAATCGTATAGTCTTAGGCCGTCTGTATTACAACCATTTAGTGGCGTCCCACATAATCGAATGGTATTAAAATCGGCACAACAGCAATATTCGACAAATAAACTGTAGGAATCTTTACTTAGCTTTATACTTAGGAGCTTATTCGAGGCCTTCTGCTGGTAAGCGCTGTGGTCAAATTATCCGCTGTAGGGTATGGAAATTTTGTGTACGGCGTCCCACGTGTAGCGGACTTAACTTTCAGCGTCCCACGTGTCGTTGCCTTCGGACACGGATTCGATGAGTAACCCAGGCACTATGGCGCTCATTCGATGGATTCTTTTCGGGTGCAGCAAGATTGAATGCTTGCCTCTTCCTCGATCCTATGGGCGTTCCTCTCCAAATGTTGTGTCTTTCGGGTAATTGAAATCCGTGCTCTTTAATCTTTTTTCTTCTTCCAATAAGCAAAGTACAGTAAATGTGGATTATGGTTATGTCCCCACTATGCAAGTCAATAGATCGAGCACCAAACGCATTTCGGAGTGTTACGCTACTCCTTCCTTAGTGGTAATGCTTGCATAGGGTGTTTGCTGCCTTTATATCCCTCCTTCCTTGGTTCCTTACAAAAAATGGACTGGATTCCAATTCAAAAACGCTTATGAATGAGGTTGCGCTTTTAATGCGTTTTTGGTGTTCAATGCGTTTTTGGGTATATGTGTCCTGCCCCACTCTGACGATGTGCGGAGGTCAGCCAGGATTGCAGCACGAGTCTAGTATTTGTTTTGATGCTGTGCTGGATCCGCCTCGCATCAGGTGCACTGGGTGGAGTCATTAGTTTAAATAGTCTCCAGCTAAGGTGCTCTGAGCGGATTATACTCTTCATTGTGGTCTTGGAAGGAAGGTTGGCTGTTTGTTCCTGCTCTCAGCAGATAAGTGTATTTTCTTGTTTGGTTGTTTGTCATCTATCCCATCCAGGTTCTGTGCGAGCTGGCAGCTCCTTTCTCCCCACTTCACCATCTCAGGGAGTTCAGGGTTCTGTTAGCATAGGCTGGTGGACACAGCAAATCTACCATCAAGATTTGGTCTGTGGGCTGAGCATTGTAGGGAAAGAGGTCAGGGATAAATTAGGAGGTGACCCTTCCCCCGTCTCTCGTCCAGAGCCTGGTTGGTGTGTTATCTGTTTAACTGTGCACGTCCGCCGTGACATTATAATCCGCCATACTGTGACCGCCATTTCTCAGTGTTTATGGGATGGCGTCAATTGAAGCACTGGTTGACCGCATGCAGGGTTTGTCCCTGGAGGTTGCGGATCTACGTAGTACGGTCACACAGTGTTAGAGGGTGTTGGCTTCAGGTACAGGTCAAATTGTTGGGGAGCCTAAAGTCGCTCTTCCGGAGAAATTTGCAGGGGGTACTGATGATTTTTTCCGTTTCAAGGAATCATGTAAGTTGTACTTTCGTTTGTGCCCATTTTCATCAGGTAATGAGGATCAGAGGGTGGGTATCGTCATGTCTTTGCTGAAAGGGGACGCGCAATCCTGGGCTTTTTCCCTGCCGCCCGATTCTCTGGCTCTCCGGTCGGTGGAGGAATTTTTTAAAGCCCTGGGATTGATTTACGATGACCCAGATCGAGTTTCAATGGCAGAGTCAAAATTACGTAACTTACTACAGGGTAAACATACTGCTGAGGTTTACTGCACAGAGTTTAGGAGGTGGGCTACTGAGTCGGGGTGGAACGACCCCGCGTTACGTAGCCAGTTTTGTCAGGGGTTATCTGAAAGGTTGAAGGATGCTCTGGCTTTTCATGAATACCCTGATACTTTGGAAAATGCAATGTCTTTGGCGATACGTTTGGATAGACGTATCAGAGAGAGGGGTAAGGGTCCCTCTGTGCAGGGGATTCCTCCCGCGTGTAGTTCTGTTCCACCAGCTGCCCAGGGAGATATTGCTTGTTATTCTGGCCTAGGAGAGGAACCCATGCAGTTAGGTCAGATATCTTTCCATTCGGATAGTAGAGACTTTCGTAAAGCGCACAATTTATGTTTCTTTTGTGGAAAGAGGGATCATTTTGTTTTTTCTTGTCCGTATGTTGAACCACAGGGGAGAGTGATAAAGAAAAAAGAAAAAGAAAAAAAAACCTCCCTCACACTTGGTGGTATGAATGGTGTGGTGGAGCAGACTGGTGTGCAAGTTCCCTGCAGTTCCCGTTTTCTCCTTTCAGCTATGGTGGCGCTAGAGTCTCGAAATGTGTTTGTTGATGTTTTTCTTGATTGAGGTGCTGGGGTAAATTTAATTGACTTTCTGTTTCTTCAGGGTTTGGGACTAAGTATTTGCACGTTAGAGAACGAGATTCGTGTTTTTGCCATTGATTCTTCCCCTCTTTCTCAAGGGAGCCTTACTCACATTGTTCATGATATTCATTTAAGGGTGGGTGATTCACATACTGAGATTATTTCCTGTTTCGTCATGAAGGATTTGCCAGCTCCAATAGTTTTGGGGTTGCCATGGTTGTCTAAACATAACCCAACTATAGACTGGCAGGTGAGACAAATCATTGGTTGGAGCAAGTTTTGTTCGGATAATTGTCTTGTCACATCTATTTCTGAAGTGTCCGTTACGGCCTTGCCTCAGTATCTCTCAGATTTTTCGGACGTGTTTGCGGAGGGTGGGGCTCAGGAATTGCCCCCTCATCGTGACTATGATTGTCCTGTGAATCTCATTCCGGGGGCTAAGTTTCCTAAATCTCGGCTCTACAACCTCTCTCAACCCGAGAGAGAGGTCATGCGAAAGTATGTCGCCGAGAGTTTGGCAAAGGGTCATATTAGACCATCTAAGTCTCCAGTGGCTGTAGGTATATTCTTCGTGAAGAAGAAAGATGGATCACTGAGACCGTGTTTGGATTTCCGGGAGCTGAATCGTATTACAGTCCGGGATCCATATCCCCTGCCTTTGATCTCTGATCTTTTTGATCAGATTGTTGGAGCCAAGGTGTTCTCCAAGTTGGATTTGAGAGGAGCATACAATCTGATCAGGATCAAGGAGGGGGATGAGTGGAAAACGGCCTTCAATACGCACGAGGGTCATTTTGAGAACCTGGTAATGCCTTTTGGGTTGACGAATGCGCCAGCGGTATTTCAGCGATTCGTCAATTATATTTTTCATCATTTGGTGGGGAGGTTCGTAGTAGTCTACCTTGATGACATTTTAATTTATTCTCCTCATCTGAAGACCCATCAGGATCATGTGAGACAGGTTTTGACGATCCTGCGGGAGAATAAGTTATACGCCAAATTGGAGAAATGTTTGTTTGCGGTGCAAGAGCTTCCATTTTTGGGATACATGCTTTCTGATTCTGGTTTTCGTATGGACCCCGAAAAGGTCCGGGCGGTTCTGGAGTGGGACCGACCGGAGAATCAGAAAGCTTTGATGCGATTTTTGGGGTTTACGAATTATTATAGAAAATTTATTTTGAATTATTCCACGCTAGTCAAACCTCTTACTGATATGACCAAGAAGGGCGCTGATGTCTCTGTCTGGTCGGATGAGGCATTGCAGGCCTTTTCGGCTATTAAGGTGTGCTGTTCCTTTCATATTGAATTTCTGCACTGTATTATTTCTTGTTTTACCTATGTTGTTTAAGTCTATTGTTCTCTGCTGCCATCTGCTGGCCGGAATTTGTATGCTGCACGCCTCGTTCGTTGTCTATAAAGTTTTATCTCTGGGCGTGGTTTTAGCAGCCTTGGCCTGGTCACTTCCTGTAGCCTTTTTCAGTGCTGCATTCCTTTGTGACTGGAGACACACACCTTGGCTTGTGAAGGCATCAGTTTTTGACCAGCAGTAGCCTCAGCAGTTAGCCTCAGAAAAGACATCCACATGACAGCATCTACTGTATTTCATCACTGTATGTCACTGCTCTGGATCAAATAAACCCACGTTTGATTGCATCCTCATGTCTACGTCTGGATCCATCTAACCTGAGCATCTGCCGGTCCGGTCTGCTCTACTGCTTGGATACGAAGGTAGGACAGTCACAAAGTCATTATCAGTTACACCTTCATTCACCTTCATGTGGGGACAGAACATAAGGAGCGTTTTGCGTCTGCTCCCATTCTGGTGCAGCCGGATGTATCTCAGCCATTCGTGGTCGAGGTTGATGCATCAGAGGTGGGGGTTGGGGCGGTGCTTTCGCAGGGTCCTTCTCCTGGCAAGTGGGTCCCGTGTGCCTTCTTCTCTAGGAAGCTCTCGGTCGCTGAGAGGAATTATGATGTTGGAGATAGGGAGTTGTTGGCGATCAAGTTGGCCTTTGAAGAATGGCGTCACTGGTTAGAGGGGGCTTCTCACCCCGTTACTGTGTATACAGACCATAAGAATTTGGCTTACCTGCAATCTGCCAAGCGTCTGAACCCTAGACAGGCCAGATGGTCATTGTTTTTTACCAGGTTCAATTTCGTGGTTACCTTTCGCCCAGGGGTCAAGAACGTCAAGGCAGATGCCTTGTCTCGCAGCTTCCCTGGGGGAGGTGATTCAGAAGATCCAGCGCCGATTTTGGCGGATGGAGTGGTGGTCTCCGCTCTGTACCCTGAATTGGAGATGGAGGTGTTGGGAGCTCAGGAGGGGGCTCCTGGTTCGTGTCCCCCAGGGAGGTTGTTTGTTCCTGAGGGCCTACGATACAAGGTGTTCAAGGAACATCACGATACTGTTCTCGCTGGACATCCTGGTGGGAAGTTCACCTGTGATCTGGTGTCCCGGAGGTTCTGGTGGCCAGGTTTGCGTAAGAGTATTGAGAATTACGTGCAGCTTGTGAAACCTGCGCTCGGTCTAAGGTTGCTCATACTCGACCGCCTGGTTGACTTCTTCCATTGTCTATTCCATCTCGTCCTTGGACACATTTGTCCATGGACTTTATTACGGACCTACTGAGTTCCTCCGGGAGAACAGTGATCTTGGTGGTAGTCGATCGTTTCAGTAAAATGGCTCACTTTATACCACTAACAAGTCTGCCTAACGCTAAGACTCTTGCGCAGATTTTTGTGGATAATATTGTTAAATTGCACGGTATTCCTTCGGATATTGTCTCTGATAGGGGCACGCAGTTTGTCTCCAGGTTTTGGAGGGCGTTCTGCTCTCGACTTGGCATTCAACTTTCTTTCTCGTCGGCTTTTCATCCACAGTCGAATGGTCAGACGGAGCGTACTAATCAAAACCTGGAGACCTACTTGAGGTGCTTTGTGGCTGAGAATCAGGAGGACTGGTCCTCATTCTTGCCCTTAGCAGAATTTGCATTGAATAACCGTAGGCAGGAGTCCACAGGTAAGTCGCCATTTTTTGGCGCATACGGTTTCCATCCTCAGTTTGGTACCTTTTCTGGGTCTGGTTCCTCCGGGATGCCAGAGGAGGAGAGATTCTCTTCTGCCTTATCCTCTATCTGGCGGGGGATTCAAGGGAATTTGGAGAGGATGGGTGAGAGGTATAAACGAATGGCTGACAGGAGACGTGTGACTGGTCCGGACCTGTGTGTGGGTGATTTGGTGTGGTTGTCCACTAGGAATATCAAGTTGAGAATGCCATCTTGGAAACTGGGTCCAAGATTTGTTGGTCCATATAAGATTTCTGCTGTGATCAATCCTGTGGCATTTCGACCTGATCTGCCGCAGACTTGGAGGATCCACGATGTCTTCCACAAGTCTGTACTAAAAAAATATGTTAAACCGGTGGTACCATCGCCATTGCCTCCTCCTCCTGTTCTGGTCGAGGGAAACTTGGAGTTTGAGATCTCCAGGATTCTTGACTCAAGAGTTCTGCGGGGTTCCCTCCAGTACCTGGTTCACTGGAGGGGATACGGTCCTGAGGAGAGGATGTGGGTTCCGGCGTCAGATGTCAACGCCAGCCGTCTGGTGAGGGCCTTTCATAGGTCCCATCCGGATAAGGTTGGTCCAGGGTGTCCGGAGGTCACCCGTAGAAAGGGGGGTACTGTCATGCCCCACTCTGACGATGTGCGGAGGTCAGCCAGGATTGAAATGTTGTGTCTTTCGGGTAATTGAAATCCGTGCTCTTTAATCTTTTTTCTTCTTCCAATAAGCAAAGTACAGTAAATGTGGATTATGGTTATGTCCCCACTATGCAAGTCAATAGATCGAGCACCAAACGCATTTCGGAGTGTTACGCTACTCCTTCCTTAGTGGTAATGCTTGCATAGGGTGTTTGCTGCCTTTATATCCCTCCTTCCTTGGTTCCTCACAAAAAATGGACTGGATTCCAATTCAAAAACGCTTATGAATGAGGTTGCGCTTTTAATGCGTTTTTGGTGTTCAATGCGTTTTTGGGTATATGTGTCATGCCCCACTCTGACGATGTGCGGAGGTCAGCCAGGATTGCAGCACGAGTCTAGTATTTGTTTTGATGCTGTGCTGGATCCGCCTCGCATCAGGTGCACTGGGTGGAGTCATTAGTTTAAATAGTCTCCAGCTAAGGTGCTCTGAGCGGATTATACTCTTCATTGTGGTCTTGGAAGGAAGGTTGGCTGTTTGTTCCTGCTCTCAGCAGATAAGTGTATTTTCTTGTTTGGTTGTTTATGTCATCTATCCCATCCAGGTTCTGTGCGAGCTGGCAGCTCCTTTCTCCCCACTTCACCATCTCAGGGAGTTCAGGGTTCTGTTAGCATAGGCTGGTGGACACAGCAAATCTACCATCAAGATTTGGTCTGTGGGCTGAGCATTGTAGGGAAAGAGGTCAGGGATAAATTAGGAGGTGACCCTTCCCCCGTCTCTCGTCCAGAGCCTGGTTGGTGTGTTATCTGTTTAACTGTGCACGTCCGCCGTGACAATATGACTCCCAATCGACCCAAACATCATAACTGATAGGTCACTTTCTATTGTAAACATTGCTTTCACTAAATACAATAAAATTTGTGATTAAAATTACATAAAAATTAATTATAAAAAAATGAATTATAAAAAAATATAAAATGCACGAAATCTAAAGACATGTGGAGCCATAAAATATATTGAAATCTTCGACTAATAGTTGACTTCCCCTGTGTTGACTCAGATTGCACATGGTCAATGGGTGGGGGCCCTCCATCGAGGCAGAACCCCTGCGTCATAAAAAACACACGGGGATATCCCATCAATGTGGGGCACCCACCCACAATTCAAAGGAAGGCAAAAATTTCGAGATCTGTATTTAGTCCATTGGGCAACAGACTTCCAAATTCAAATATACGTCTAGATTCTGCCCTTGACATCCTAGCACCATGGTCACCGCCCCTCCAATGTCGGTCAATCTGTTCCAATGCTGCAAATGTTAGGCCCTTCGGATCTTTATTGTGTATCATTTTAAAATGTCTAGATAATGAATGTTTCTCGTATCCATTCTTGATATTTGTAATATGTCCTGCTATTCTAGTCTTTAAAGCTCTTTTGGTCCTTCCAATATACTGCTTAGCACATGGACACTGGATTATATATATCACATTGCAGGTACTACATGTAAGAAACTTATTTATCTCAAATGAATAAGAATTTTGTGTTGAAGCTATTTTAATTGTTTTTTTAGGGAATGATGTGTTCCTACAACTGATACATCTTCCACATCTGTGGAAGCCCTTCATATATAACCATTTGTATATGGATCCCTCATTTAATTTAGGATTTTTAATAGAGGGGGCTATTTTTATTCCCAAATTTGAAGCTCTTGTGTATACTATTTGTGGTGATTTTGATATTAGAGATACTATGGTTTTATCTTCTTTGATATAATGCCAGTGTTTGTATATTATCTGTTCAATTATTTTATATTGTGTATTGAAAGGAAGGATTATACGAGAAGTTTCTTCTTGTTTTTTCTTAGGGTTGTCTAAACTTATTTGAAAGAAGGTTTTTCTATCCTAATCTGGATGCAGCGTTGACCTGCATTTTTTGTGGTACTGGACATTTTAATTGGAACTCCCTCCTCCCGTTATATTATATTTTTTAACACGTCTATATTGCTCGTTTTGATTGCCATTTTATACCTATATGATACGCTTCCTATTGTGTGTTTTACTTTTGCTGTTTTTACTACTCTAGTTGTCTATTTTAGATTATGTTCAATAAATCGCAATATATTCAAATTCGAATATTTCGATGTGATTCCATGTGTTGAGTGCCCTTCTACACATTTCTATTTAAAAACAAAATAGGCTATAAATGTGGCCATGTTAAGTGCATCTGTTGTGAATACACTAGAACAGCAAGGAATTTCAAATCTACCGCTAATAACAAGGAATATGCCATACAGTCATATTTGAACTGTAATACGAAATTCGCGGTATATTTGATAACTTGCGAACTTTGTAAATTACAATATGTGGGCTGCACTACAAACGAAATTAAAACCAGAATACGAAAACACATTTCTGACGTTGCACATTTTAAAAATCTGTCAGTACACATTTTGCGGTTTTGCATGGTGGCGATACCTCTAATTTAGTGGCACAGGGGATTGAAAGGGTCTATCTTCCAACTAGAGGGGGGGGGTCATAGGAGAAAACTTTTAAATCGGGAGGCTTACTGGATTTTCCAGCTTGGTTCGAGACAACCTCTAGGTCTTAATAAAAGACATGATTTAATTCTACATTATTAGGGGAGGTATTATTTGCTCAGGTGTATATTTATACACTCCTGTGTATAAGCATATATACATTTTTTCTGCCATTGTTTTTAATATATGTTCATTGATTGTACACCTGTTTAGGATGTTTTTATTTTATATCTTATGTTTGTTATATTCAAGCTGGTCAGATGATGGATTGCGCCATATGTGCTGTTTTCCACGATCATGTGATCGATTGATTGCATGGTCAGCTGTGTGAACAGCCCATAAGGTGCGGTTTTCTCAGAAGTTCAATGTGTCATGAGGAAGGACCGCTATTTGTTTATGGTCTGAAACGCGTTACTGAACTTGTCCTGTATGTCGACGTTTTTATACCGCATTAAAGTTAAGATTTTTCATCATCTTCGAGCTGGATATTTCTACTTTTCCTGATTAACGGTTTTATTGGACTGTCAGAAAAGCAGCGCAGGCCGCAAATGTACTGTCTAGCACAAAAAGGGTGTTTTTTTTTCAACCAACAATGTAACAGCAGTATTTAACTGTTTAAATGTCAGATATGCAGTGCCGATGTCAGAAAGAGAAAAAATTGCTTTAGGTCACACAAATATGTGACAGACTAATGTAATTGAATTATTTCCATTGGCAGGTATGCACTGCAGGCCGCAGGGATACTTGACTGATAAAAAAAAAGGAATTTGTCCCCCTGGAATCTAACAGATGGATTTAATGAATAGATTTCCCTGTCAGATATTCAGCACAGGGGTACTTCACAGAAAAAAAATTGAATATGTCATCCCCTGGGGCCCTGAAGTCACAGACAGATTACCTATATTATTTTCCCTTCCACTGGGACATATGCAGTGCAGGTGTCCTTAAAAAATGCCTAGATATCGCCCACTGAGCTACCAGAACAGGATTAAAGTAATGTCCCTGGCACACATGCAGTTGCAAGTGAACTGCACTTGCAAAAATGGTCGCCGATGCCCACCTAACAAACAGACTGATTAAAGCTTATTTCTCTGTGGAACTCGGCTCAGGGGTACAAAAATGTAGCATAGCACCCACAAAAATAATCACTGTAGTTTGCAGATTTAACACCAAGAACACCAGAATTGTTTCCTAATCTCTCCCTCACAGCTGCAGCATTCTCTCCCTACACTAGTAAGAGCTGATGTGATGTGTGGCGCCACATGACTCCAGCTTATATAGAGGCTGGGTCAGATGCTGCACTGGCCAATCACAGCCATGCCATTAGTAGGCATGGTTGTGATGGCATCTAAGTGCACACTAGTTAAACGCTTGTTGATTGGGTACAAAAAGATTGGGTACAAAAAAAAACTAAAGTTCGGTACGAACTCTAACTTTACAGTTCGGGTTCGCTCAACCCTAGTCACCATCTCCATAAAGCTCGTCTGCGGTAGGAAGCACGAAGTGCTCCAAAATCTCCTGGTAGACGGCTGCGTTGACTCTGGACTTAATAAAGCACAGTGGACCAACACCAGCAGATGACATGGCTCCCCAAATCAACACAGACTGTGGAAACTTCACACTGGACTTCAAGCATCTTGCATCTCCATTCTTCCTCCAGACTCTGGGTCCTTGGTTTCCAAATGAGATGCAAAAGTTGCTCTCATCAGAAAAGAGGACTTTGGACCACTGAGCAACAGACCTTTATTTTTTTTCTTTAGCCCAGGTAAGACGCTTCTGACATTGTTTGTTGTTCAGTAGAGGCTTGACAAGAGGAATACAACATTTGAAGCCCATGTCCAGGATCCATCTGTGTGTGATGGCTCTTGATGCACTAACTCCAGTCCACTCCTTATGAAAGTCCCCAACACTTTTGAATGGCCTTTTCCTGACAATCCTCTCCAGGCTGTGGTCATCCCTGTAGCTTGTGCACCTTTTTCTTCCACACTTGTCCCTTCCACATAACTTTCTATTAATGTGCTTTGATACAGCACTTTAGGAACATCCAACTTCCTTTGTAATTACCTTTTGAGGCTTTCCCTCCTTATGGAGGGTGTCAATGATGGTTTTCTGCAAGACTGTCAGGTCAGCAGTCTTTCCCATGATTGTGATTCCTACTGAACCAGACTGAGAGACAATTTAAAGGCTCAGGAACCCTTTGCAGGTTTTATGGATTAATTAGCTGAATACAGTGTGACACTTTGAGCCTAGAATATTGAACCTTTTCACAATATTCAAATTTTCTGAGATTGTGACTTTGGGGATTTTATAAGCTGTAAACCATAATCAGGGGCGGATTAAGTGCATGATAGGCCTGGGGCTGTCTACCCAACTTGGGCCCCTCCCTCTATTTTAGTTTAGTTTTTTTTTTTTTTGTATGAAGAGGCTGCGGTGCTTCATGAGCGCCACAGTCTCTTCCTAGGCCATATGACATCTTCAGACTAAAAAAAATACCCCAAATTGGGTCCTAAACTGAAAAATTTGGTCGCAAAATTTAAAATACATATAATTATAATAAAAAAGACATGGAGGAGAATACAGCACCACATACCTCTTACATCCAGTGACATCTCCTGTCATGTAGATCTTCTCTTTCCTCTTCTCCTCCATTTGACCCAGACCACCATGGCAAATTCTTTCAGCCGCATCTCGTCTCTACAGTTTGTAACACAGACACGTTAAATTTCTAAATTTTTCCATCAACCTCCTCATTCTGGTGTCCCCACAGTGTCATCCTGCTGCCACTCCCAATACTGTGCCCGTTGTGCCCCCAATGTCCAAGGTACTATACTGCTGAAAAAATTGTGACCTAGTGACATTATTAGAGTCATTTATCAAACTGGTGTAAAGTAGAACTGGATTTCCAAAAGAGCTGTCAAATATGAAAGGTGGAATCTGATTGGCTGCTATGGGCAACTAAGCCAGTTCTACTTTACATCAGTTTGATAAATTACCCCAAATGTTCCTATCGTGTCCACAGCAGCTATAATGTCCCCTAGAGACCCCCAGTAATAATACCACCCTCTATTGTGCTCCAGGCAATAATCCCTGTATAGTGTCCCCAAAAATAATAGAATTGCCCCTACAGTGCCTCCCCAATAGCAACACCCCCATATAGTAATTTCCACCACACTGCCCCATATAGTAATCCCCCCCATAGTAATTTGCCCCCACACAGTAATTTCCCCTACATAGTAATTTGCCCCACACTGCCCCTACATAGTAATTTCCCCCACACTGTCCCCACATAGTTATTTCCCCACATAGCAATTTCCCCACACTGTCCCCACATAGCAATTTCCCCACACTGTCCCCACACTGTCCCCACATAGTAATTTCCCCCACACTGTCCCCACATAGTAATTTCCCCCACACTGCCCCCACATAGCAATTTTCCCCCACACTGCCCCCACATAGCAATTTCCCCCACACTGCCCCCACATAGCAATTTCCCCACACTGTCCCCACACAATAGTTTTCCCCACATACTAATTTGTCCCCACATAGCAATTTCCCCACATAGAAATTACCCCACACTGTCCCCACATAGCAATTACCCCACACTGTCCCCACATAGCAATTACCCCACACTGTCCCCACATAGCAATTACTCCACACTGTCCCCACATAGCAATTACCCCACACTGTCCCCACATAGCAATTTCCCCACACTGTCCCCACATAGCAATTACCCCACACTGTCCCCACATAGCAATTACCCCACACTGTCCCCACATAGCAATTACCCCACACTGTCCCCACATAGCAATTACCCCACACTGTCCCCACATAGCAATTTCCCCACATAGCAATGACCCCACATAGCAATTACCCCACACTGTCCCCACATAGCAATTACCCCACACTGTCCCTACATAGCAATTTCCCCCACACTGTCCCCACACAATAGTTTCCCCCACACTGCCCCCACATAGTAATTTGTAATTTGTCCCCACATAGTATTCCCTCCCATAATAATTTGGCCCCACAGCCCCCACATTCTCCCCCTCCCCATGTACTCGATGTCTCCTAATATGTCCTACTGTTTGTCCCCCACCCCCCACATGTCCCCCAAAGTAGGCACATGAAATAAAAAAAAAAGAAAAAAAAAAAAAGAAAGCTAAATACTCACCTAGGCTATGTCCAGGGCCAGGCTCGCAGAGGAAGGCGGGATGAGGCAGTGCTGCGTCCCGGCACAGGCGCGCGATGACGTCATCACGCACGCCTGTGCCGGGACTTCACTACCGCATAGGCCTCAGGCCTATGTGCGGCCTGAAGCCTATGGCGGTGATCGGCAACGGGACAGGGAGCTATGCGCTCCTGTGTCCCGCCGTAGTATGTGGGCATTCGGGTCGCCATTGGGCCCCCCAGCGGTGCTGGGCCCGGGGCTGCCGGCCCGAACGTCCCTATTAAAATCCGCCACTGGCCATTATCATCCAAATTATAACAAATAAAGGCTTGAAATATCTTGCTTTGCATGTAATCAGTCTATCTCATATATTAGTTTCACCTTTTACATTGCATTACTGGAATAAATGAACTTTTGCACAATATTCTAATTTTTGAAGTTTCACCAGTAAACATGTGCAAGAAATACAGGTTCTATACAGTATTGCATATGGATATACATCCTGCAATGCTAACTAATAACCTTTAAAGAGGACCTTTCACTAGAATAAAAAATGTAAACTAAGTATACAGACATGGAGAGCGGCGCCCAGGGATCTCCCTGCACTTACTATTATCCCTGGGCGCCGCTACGTTCTCCCGGTATAGACTCCAGTATCTTCATATGTTCGGCTCAACTGGGTGGAGCCTGCCGGCGTCTCCTTCTCCCAGGCTGTAGCGCTGGCCAATCGCAGCGCTCAGCTCATAGCCTGAGAGAAAAAAAACCCTCTCAGGCTATGAGCTGAGCGCTGCGATTGGCCAGCGCTACAGCCTGGGAGAAGGAGACGCCGGCAGGCTCCACCCAGTTGAGCCGAACATATGAAGATACCGGAGCCTATACCGGGAGAACGGATCGGCGCCCAGGGATAATAGTAAGTGCAGTGAGATCCCCGGGCGCCGCTCTCCATGTCTGTATACTTAGTTTACATTTTTTATTATAGTGAAAGGTCCTCTTTAACATAACAGTGATGCCACATTAAGTCTGGGTGGGGACAATTGGAAATGCTGCTTTGTCCTTCAGTTGATCTTGGTAAAGATGACTGCTATGACCTAACTTGCTGTTGTCACCAGGGTCATAGGTGATAGATACAGAGGTTTTCATGGGACTTACAAAGAATTAAATGCTGACTAGCTGGAAACTGTTCTCCCAAATGGACAATAGATAGAGCTACAACAGCATGAATAAAAGTACATTAAATGTATACTAAGGCTAGTTTCAAACTAGTGCTAAAATCTTCAGGCTAAGGCCTTATTCACACGTCAGTGTTCGGTCAGTGATTTCTATTGGTGATTGTGAGCCAAAACCAGGAGCGTTTCTAAATACAGCACAGGTGCATATCTTTCCCTTATACCTTATGTCTGTGGAGGCTCCAATCCTGGTTTTGGCTCACAGTAACTGATGGAAATCACTGATGAAAACGCTGACGTGTGAATAAGGCCTAAGGCTACATTTACACGAATGTGAGCCATCCGTGCCCATGCTGCAGACTTTACGGTCATGTGAATGTAGACTTACCCAGATACTACCTTTCCCTACCGGAGCCCATTGACTAATGGGACTCGGCAGGGATCTGGCCTGTTTCTGCCATTACTGCCAGGATTCAGACAGATAAAAACTGCTGCAAGCACTGTTTTTTGTCCGGCTGAATCCCAGCACTAATGCCATAAACTGGCCGGATCGCCACCGGGCCCCATTATTGTCAAAGGGGCTGGCGGTTCTGCAGCCGTTTCTGGCTGTGTCTGATATAATGAAATCTGGCAGGCTGTTTCTCAGCTGAAAGATTTTAGAGGTAATATGAAACTAGCCTTAACAGAAACTGTTGAAGGCATAATAGATGTAAATAAGAATATTTGCATTCACTAAAAGCAAGCAGAATTCGTGACAATCTTAAGGAAATGAATACCAATTTATTAGACAAGTTTTCTTGTAGAACTTTTCATTACAGAAGGATTACATTACATTATATACAGGTTACTGGAATACCCATTTTACTTTATATGTACCTGTACTGACACTGCACAGTACTATTTCTCTTGTCCTGTATTGTGGGTGTAACTCGCAGTATGTGCTCTTATTCTGTATATATGGAATCTGCACAGTGAAACTTCTCTTGTCCTGTATACTGGGTGTAATTCTCAGTATCTGCTCTTATTCTGTATATATGGACACTGCACAGTACCACTTCTTCTCTTGTCCTGTATGTGGGTGTAATCTAGTGTTGATCGAGCACCAAAGTGCTCGGGTGTTCGGGCGCTCGGGTCGAACACCTCGGGCACTCATAAAGCCTATGCACTAAGTGAAAGGGCTTCCAAAAATTACAAGGAACCGGCACTCCAATGCACCCTTTATTACACATAAAGGAGGGCATCATACACCCTTGAAAAATTATGATTGATGGCCTGCTGGTGACCCTCCAAAACATTAGGAGCAATGGCCTGCTGCTGATCTGAGCATCGAAAAAATTATGGGCGAGTGCCTGTTGCTGAGCTGACCATTGAAAAAATTATGGGTGAGGGCCTGCTGGTGAGCTGACCCTCTAAAACATTACATGCGAGGGCCTGCTGGTGAGCTGACCCTCTAAAGCATTATATGTGAGGGCCTGCAGGTGAGCTGACCCTCTAAAAGATTGTAGTTGAGGGCCTGCTGGTGAGCTAACTCTCTAAAACATTACATGCGAGAGCCTGCAGGTGAGCTGACCCTCTAAAAGATTGTACGTGAGGCCTGCAGGTAAGCTGACCCTCTAAAACATTATAGTGATGGCCTGCAGGTGAGCTGACCCTCTACAACATTAGAAGCGAAGGCAGACTAATAAGCATGTTGAAAGAATTACTACCAACATTAAAGTTTTTTACGAAGATACTTTGTCACAACAGTTTTAGAAGTAAATAGCATATGTGAAAGAAATGTGACTTTTAAAATTACCTTTATTTATCAAGCGGGTATAGGTATGTTTATACCAACAGTAGTGTACTACAATTACCAGGATTTCTGAGTAGGGGAGTAGTGGCCCCCAAAGAAAAATACATTCATGGTGACGGGATAGACACTCAGGTTCAGGCGGAGGGATATAAGTCTAGCCCAAAAAGGGGGGCAGGGCAGAGAAACTTACCCTAGAGGCCCTAAAGACTGCTAAGCCCAGGGCGACCCCCTGATGGTGGAGGTTCCCACCATCAGGGGGTTTGGGCCCTAACAACCTGGCGTTCTTTGTGGGAAATCCACCATACTCCCGCTTGCATCAGTAGCGGGATAGAGTTTCCCCCATCTCTTGTTTCCTTTGGTGACCTACAAAAAAACAACTTTGGTTTGACATCTGGCTGCAAAGCTAAGTACCACAATTGCATCTTATTTTGTGTGTCTATCCTGATTCATTTACCCCCTGATGAGCCTGACGAATGTTAGGCGAAACGCGTCGGGGCTTTTTGTTTTGGTCTAGAGAGTGGTGGTGATGTCCACCTCTTAGGATAACCATCCACTCACTACCTTACTATTGTTGTTATCTTTTTCCCTGATTAGGGTTTATTAGGGACCGGATAGCATTAGGTTCGGGGACAGGGAACCTCCACCATCAGGGAGTCGCCCTGGGCTTAGCAGTCTTTAGGTCCTCTAGGGTAAGTTTCTCTGCCCTGCCCCCCTTTTTGGGCTAGACTTATATCCCTCCGCCTGAACCTGAGTGTCTATCCCGTCACCATGAATGTATTTTTCTTTGGGGGCCACTACTCCCCTACTCAGAAATCCTGGTAATTGTAGTACACTACAGTTGGTAAAAACATACCTATACCCGCTTGATTATAAATAAAGGTAATTTTAAAAGTCACATTTCTTTCACATATACTATTTTCTAATAAGCATGTTGATATGATGGAAGAGGAGGAGGACGAGAAAAGGAAGATTGAACCAAATACCCTTTTTTGTGGTGGAAGGGGTGCATGGGAATAAAGTGTTTTCAGTACATTATAAAAAACACATTTAAAGTGCCTTTATGTTCAGCCACTTTCCTCTGGTGGAGTAGAGAAGTCAGGGGCAATCCAGGCCTTGTTCATTTTTTTATAAGAGTCAACCTGTCTGCATTTTCAGTTGACAGGTGGATGCACTTGTCAGTAATTATGCCCCCAGCAGCACTAAATACCCACTCTGACAAAACGCTGGTGGCAGGGCAGGCCAGCACCTCCAAGGCATAGAGCGCCAGTTCGTGCTATGTGTCCAGCTTGGACACCCAGTAGTTGTAAGGCACAGAGGGATCATTGAGGATGCTGACACGGTCTGCTACGTACTCCTTCACCATCTTCCAAAACTTTTCTCTCCTTGTGACATTAGGCCGCGCATCAGGGTGAGGGTGCTGGCGGGGTGTCATGAAACTGTCCCAGGCCTTGGAGAGTGTTGCCTTGCCTCTGTTGGAACTGCTGTGTGTTCCCCTCGTCTCCGCTCCTCGGTTGCCCAAGGAACTACGTACTCTGCTGCCAGCGTTGTCAGCTGGAAATTTTTGGAGCAATTTTTCCACAAGGACCTTCTGGTATTGCACCATTTTGCTCATCCTCTCCACCACAGGAATGAGAGATGAGAAGTTCTCTTTGTAGCGGGGGTCAAGAAGGGTGAACAACCAGTAATCGTTGTTGTCCAAAACGCGTAAAACGCGTGAGTCACGGGAAAGGCAGCCTAACATAAAGTCAGCCATGTGTGCCAGAGTCTCAACCTGCAAGACTTTGCTATCGTCATCCGGAGGATGACTCTTAATCTCCTCATCCTCTTCCTCCTCTTCTGCCCATCCACGCTGAACAGATGGAATTAAACTTCCATGGGTACTATCCTCTGTAGCGGAGGCTACCGTCTCCTGCTCCTTCTCCTTCTCCTCCTCATCATTTCACGGCGGGCGTGCACTCAGACTCACAGATAACTCACCAACCAGGCTCTGGGCGAGAGACAGGGGAAGGGTCACCTCCTAGCTAATCCCTGACCTCTTTCCCTGCACTGCTCAGCCCACATGCAGACCTTTATGGTAGGTATGATGTGTCCCCGTGCCTGGGCTGAAACACCCTAAATTCCCTAAGATGGTGAAGAGGGGAAATAGGAGCAGCCTGCTCGCACAGAACCTGGATGGGAGAGATGACACAAAACAACCAAACTTGAAATCACACTTATCTTTCTGAGCTGGAACAGACAACCTACCTTCCTAGCTTCCAAGACCACAATGATTCCTATAATCCGCTCAGAGCACTGGGATGGTGTGCTATTTAAACTAATGACCCCACCCAGTGCACCTGATGAGAGGCGGATCCAGCACGGCTCCAAAACAAACACTAAACTCGTGCTGCTATCCTGGCCGACCTCCGCACATCGTCAGAGCGGGGCATGACACATCATCATCCAATTTGCACTGAGAAGACGAACTGAGGGTGGTCTGGCTATCACCCTGTGTAATGTCTTCCACAATTTCCACCTCTTCCACTTGCAAAGCGTCGGCCTTAATTGTGAGCAGCGAGCTTTTGAGTAGACACATAAGTGGGATGGTGACGCTGATAATAGCGTTATCGCCGCTCACCATCTGTTTTGATTCCTCAAAGCTTCTTAAAACCTCACAGAGGTCAGACATCCATGCCCACTCCTCGCTTGTGAAGAGCGGAAGCTGACTGGAAAGGCGATGACCATGTTGCAGCTGGTATTCCATTACTGCACTCTGCTGCTCACAAAGCCTGGCCAACATGTGGAACGTGGAGTTCTAGCACGTGATCACGTCGCACAACAGTCGGTGAGATGGCAATTGTAAACTCTGCTGCAGCGTTGACAGACCGGCGGAAGCTGTCGATGATTTGTGGAAATGGGCACATATGCGGCGCACCTTCACCAGTAGCTCAGGCAAATTGGGGTTGGTTTTGAGAAACTGCTGAACCACTAAGTTGAAGACGTGGGCTAGGCATGGGATGCGTGTGAGCTTCCCGAGCTCCAAAGCCACCACCAAGTTACAGCCATTATCAGACACAACCATGCCTGGTTCTAGGTTGAGTGGCGAGAGCCACAGCTCAGTCTGGTCTCTTATTCCCTGCCACAGCTCTGCGGCGGTGTGCTGTTTGTCACCTAAGCAGATCAGCTTAGGCACGGCCTGTTGACGCTTTCCCACTGCAATGCTACACTGTTCCCAGCTACTGATTGATGGCTGACTGGTGCTGCAAGAGGATAATTCTGAGGTGGAAGTGGAGGAGGAGGCGGAGGAGAAGTGGGGGTTGGAGCCACTAACATAGGTGGTGGCGGAAACCCTGATGGAATTAGGGCCCGAAATCCTTGGCGTCGGTAGCACCTGTGCCATCCCAGGGTATGGCCTCCACAACGTCCACCCAGTGTGCCGTCAGGGAAATGTAGCGTCCCTGGCCACAAGCACTTGTCCATGTGTCAATTGTTAAGTGGACCTTCCCAGTAACTGCGTTGATCAGGGCGCGGTTGATGTTACGGGACACATGCTGTTGTAAGGCGGGCACGGCACACATTGAAAAATAGTTGCGGCTGGGGACTGCATAACGAGGGATGGCCTTCGACATCAGGCTGCGGAAGGCCTCAGTTTCCACAAGCCTAAATGTCAACATTTCCAGGGCCAGTAATTTGGAAAGTTGCGCATTTAGTGCTATGGCCTGTGGGTGGCTGGGTATTTGCGCTTGCGTTCAAATGCCTGGGGTAAGGAAAGTTGTACGCTGCGCTGGGACACGGAATTGGACGTGGTCACTGATGGTGCTTGAGAAAGGTACAGAGCAGGAGGCATCCGGGCCTGCGCCTTCAACAATGGATTGGCCAGCATGTATCACAGGGGAAGAAGAGGCAGTGGTGTGACCCGCAGACACAGATTGTGGACCCAGGCGTTTGGCCCACCTATTACGGTGCTTTGATACCATGTGGCAGATTATGCTGGTAGTGGTGAGGTTGCTAGTGTTCACACGCCTGCTCATTTTTGTATGGCACTGGTTGCAAATTACAATTCTTTTGTTGTCTGCACTTTCCTCAAAAAAGCGCCAGACTGCGGAACACATACACCTTGGCAAAGGAGATTTTTGCAAGGGTATGCTCCGGGGAACAGTTGCGGGCCTGTTTGGTGTGGCCCGCCTTCTGCCTTTTGCCACCCCACTGCCTCTTCCAGCCTGTTGTGGTGCTGCGGATCCCTCCCCCTCTGTACTGCTGTCCTCGCTCAGCTTGCCAAATTCCCAGGTTGGGTCAGTGACTTCATCGTCCACCACCTCCTCTCCCACTTCCTCACTCTGCTCATCCTCCTGACTTGCTGACCTAACAACAACCTCAGTTATTGACAACTGTGTCTCATCCTCATGATCAACCTCTTGAGACACTAATTGCCGTTGACCTATTGGCAACTGTGTCTCATCATCATCATCCACCTTGTTAAACACTAATTGCCATTCCCCACCGTCATCTTCTTGTGACTGTGGATGCTCAAGAGTTTGGGAATCAGGGCACAAGATCTCATATCCCTCTTCAAGCGGGCTTGTCAAGAGGCCCAAATGAAGGAATGGTGCTGAAAAGAGCTACTCGGAATATCCGAGTGTGGGATCACTTGTTTGGCAAGACTTTCCATGGTGGGAGGAAGGAGGATCAGGGTGAGGATTGTGTTGACAAGACTCTTGGCTACTGAGACTGTACTTGGTGGAAGACAGGGTGGTGCTTAACCGACTGGAAGCATTATCTGCTGCAATCCAACCGACCACCTGGTCGCACTGGTCTGACTTCGAGAGCATTGTCCTGCAACGCCCTGCAAACTGGGACATGAAGCTAGGTATCGTGGATAATTGTTTTTCTTGTGCTCTGGCAGCAGGCACAGTTTCAACGCGCCCAGGGCCATGGCCTCTGCGTGCGCCATCTGCATCACGGCCACTTCTCTGTCCCTTACTGCTCGCCTTCTTCATATTAAATGTTATATATGCTTGAAAGTATGTCACACATACAGTAGCGTAGGATTTGTAAGTGTATGCGCAAAAAAATTAAAAAAGGTATTTGGGATGCGCACACGTTACACAGGAGAAATACCGCAGATAATGCCGCTTATGTCAGCAGCGGCTATTATAAAATTACAGGGAATGTCACCGGTAGTTTGGATGTGGAAACTTTACACAGGAGAAATACCGCAGATAATGTTGCTGATGTCACCAACGGCTAAAATAAAATTACAGGGAATGTCACAGGTATTTTGGATATGGAAACGTTACACATGAGATGTACCCCAGGTAATGTCACTGTCCACAGCGGACACAGTATACGGAAAAAGTACACTGGATGTCACTGATATTTTTTGGATGTGCACATGTTACACAGGAGATGTAGCACATCTGATGTCACTGTCCGCAGTGGACACCGTCTACGGAAAAAGTACACTGGATGTCACAGATATTTTTGGGATGTGCACACGTTACACAGGAGATGTAGCGCAGCTAATGTCAATGTCCGCAGCAGCCTAACTATTGCACGCTATTTAGCGCAGGATGCGCTAAAAATAGATATTGCTGCCACCCACAATAGTCCTTCAAAGGGACTTTTGGGTCTATAAAGTTTTAGCAATTTAGCGCAGGTTGCACTAAAAATATATATTGCTGCCACACACAATAGTCCTTAAAAAGACTTTTGGGTCTCTGACAAGTTTTTCTACTGAAAAAAATAATAATTCACTCCCTACACTATCTTTCCCTTCCTCAGCACAGCTCTCCCTGACACTGAGCCGAACACGTGTCATCGGGTGCTATATAGCACCCGATGATGCGTTCCAGCCAGCCAATTACTGTAATGCCAGTAACCAACATGTCTATGGCATTACAGTGAATGGCAGTACTTACCTGCATGTTTATTGGCTGCGTTTACTGGATGCGGGGAGGAGACTCGAGCATTGTGCTCGAGCACATGCGGTATTCGGGCCAAATCCAGCCATTTGCCGAGCATCGAGATGCTCGAGCCGAACTGGTGTTCAGCTGAGCATGCTCGATCAACACTAGTGTAATCCTGTCTGCTCTTTTTCTGTATATATGGACACTGCACAGTACCACTTCTCTTGTCCTGTGTACTGGGTGTAATCCTCAGTGTGCAGGAGCCAGTGGACGGGTGTGGTTGTGTGTGGAGGAGCTCCTGCTGATTGCTGACAAGCTACCAGGGATTTTTCCATCTTTCCCAGCCCAGGCCCTGCCTCTCCCCAGGGAGCTGGTAGGGTCCTGGGCCATGAAGCGACTGAAGACCCAGGATCCTGCTTCCCGGGGTAGGCCGGCGGGAGGTAGGGGAGGTGAGCTACCGGCCTCAGTTCCATCTTCTGCCTCGAAGGTCAGAAGATCCAGCAGGAGTCGTGGTGCAGCGGCCCCTGAAGCCCCCGGAGGTGAAGCGTGTCCATCGCCGGCAGTTCCAGGAGGGCGGACAGTAGCCCTCCAAGAGGTACGCGGAGTGCTCCTGGGGATGGGCCGGTTCCGGTTGAGGCTGACTGGGGCAACATGAAGCCCCAGGAACTAATCGCCGTTTACAGCTCCCGGATCACGGCCTACCTCCGGGAGTACGAGGAAGCGAATAGGACCCTCAAGAAGGTGAGGGAGAACCTAAAGCTTGAGAGGGGGAAGGTGGACAAAGCAGCCAGAAAAAACAGGCCAGAAATATCAAGAAAAATAAAAGGCTTAAAAGAAGTTATTAAAGAGCTGCAGGAAAGAATGGGGGCCATTCTGGAAAACAGTGGTCCCTTTAAGGAAAAGCTCATGAATGATCAAAGGTATAAAGAAATGACTCCTCTAGTGAGGAGGAAGAGTCGGACATGGGGGGGCAACCTGCGGAAACTGGCATCACCGCAGTGCAGGTATGCCTGCCCCCCACTAGTTCTGATGAAGAAATAGACTACAGTGAGAGCAGCGGAGTTGGGGGGCAGCTTATGGCCGAAATACGCCACCTGGAGTCCCCCAAAATTTGTGAGGACATTTGTTTTGGTAATGAATTACCTGAAGATGAGCCGATGGGAAAGAGGAGAAAAACAAAGACATTAAAGCCAGAGGTGAGGTATGTCTATGTGACCCACCCTGCGTGCCCTGGGCCGGCTGAAAAGCCAGCTCAGGGCACGAACCACACCATCCTCCCTGGCCCGGTCTCTGCTGTGGGATCGGTGCGTAGGAGTGGGGAGAAAGAAGTGGTAAAGATGGTGCAGGACGCCGTCCCTGTTTGCGGTAACAGGGGCGGTGAGGAGAAGCAGGAGGGGCCAGACAGGAAGGCTCCCGGGGCGGGTGGCGAGGGGGGCATGGTTGGTGGTCGGGTGGCTCCGCCTGCCTCTGCTGGGGCACTGGACAAGTGCCAGGCGGTGTGGCTGCCACTGCCCCCCTTGCAGAGGTCGTTGCTGGGATCCCTGTCCTGGGGTCTGCGTCCTCTGCCCCAGTCTGCTTCGCTGCTCCCATGCGCCCTGCAGTCCCCCCTGCCGGTTTTGGCATGGCGGTGGGGGATGGGGGGGGGGGGGTGGGGATGGCTGTGGGTGGGGGGGTGCGGCCGTGGGTACAGCGGTGTCCCGATCCGGAGTTGCAGAGGGAGAGTGCGAGGTGGCTGCCTCCGCCCCTCCCAGGTTGTATGCCCAAATCCTTGCCGGGGTTCCGGTCTCCTCTGCCCCGGTCTGCTCCGCTTCAGTCCCTTCCGCTGGTATTGTCGTGGCGGCGGGGAGTGGAGGCGCAGTGGGAGTGGTCAGGGGTGGAGGGGGTGGGGCTTCGGATATCCACAAAGGAGCTCAGAGCAGTGTGTGTGTGTAGGCAGAGAGGGAGGGGGTGGTCCTGATGCGAGTGTGGTGCGCACCGCCCCTCCCTTCTGCACTGTCCGTCAAGTGGATAAGGCCGGCGTGGCTGGGACCAGTGGTTCTACAGCCCGCCGGGCCGAAAAATCAGGAAAGACTGTTAAAAATGTGTCCAGCAAGGAAATGCTGGACAAAACGAATAATGTGACCTCTGTCCCCTCTGGCCCAGCAGTGTGTGTGGGGGGAGGGGAGAGTGCGGTAGTGGCCACTGAAGAAGTGGTCACTTGTGTAAATACAGTTTTTGTTAGTGGTGTTGCCCTGGGCCCTGATGGAGGGGTGAATGTTGGAGGTCGGCCGCCCACTGTACAAGTAGCCGGTGCGCCTAATGTAGCCCCTTCAGAGGGGTCTGGAGTGGCACCTGCTGTAGATAGGTCTGGGGGGGTGGGCCCGTTCCGGCTGCCCCTCCTGCGTCGGTTACGCCTGGCAGAAGTTATGCTGGTGTGGTCGCCGGCGCAGGGGGGGAGGGGCGGTCCCCATTGTCCTCCCCATTACCACTGTCTGGTGACGGTAACTTGCAGCGGCAACTTCTAGAGGCTCTTAGGAGAGGGGAGAATTCCATTACAGTAGGGGGGCAGCAGGTGGATCTATCGTTCTGGATAGACAGGCATGGCCTGCGTGCCTTCCGAGAGCAAGGCGGGGCGAGACCACCTGGTCCTCACCCACAACCGGCCCCCGGTCAACCAGGTGGAATGTTGTCAGTCTGAAATGGAGAGGCAATGAAGCATGCCCTACCAGGAAGAGGGTGGCAGAGCTTCTCTTTCGGATGGGCATCAGGGCATGTGACATCTTTGCCCTGATACATCCGTATGGCACCCGGGAGTTTGATGTCAGTTTTGCCCGGCCAGAGGGTCTTGAACTTTTCTGGTCTGGGTATGAACTGGCAAAAGACCTGCCGGACTGGCAGGGGTTTTTTGTGCAAGCGATAACCCACCAGAATGAGGTCAAGAAAGTGACCGTTCTGACCTGTAACGAGTCACTTTCTTGTGTTGACATCTTGACCTGGTTGAGCAGGTACGGGGACGTCCAGGGTCTCCTAGCAAGAACCTGGATGAGTTTGGCATCTGGTCGGCTGCCTGGACGTTTCAGATTAAGTTGAAACATTCAGGGGGGTCGGTTTCCCACATACCATCATCTGCTTTCCTTGATTGGGATAAGATCATGGTGTTCTACAGGGGGCAGCCTAAGCTGTGTTACAAGTGCGGTAGCCCTTCGCACTTCAGCGCCAGCTGCCAAGTGCAGAGGTGCGCGTTGTGCGGGGGTGAAGGCCATCTAGCTGCATCTTGTGGGCAGATTAGATGCAACCTGTGTGGTGAGCTAGGGCACCCGTTCAGTCGTTGCCCTCGCTCTGTCGCCAACGTAGCTCGTGCGCGCTAGGAGGCGAGTCGGGAGGCCCCCACCGCTGAGGCGAGTGCTGGCGAAGGTGACAGGGCAGTGGGGTCTATGAAGAGAAAAGACAGCCCGTCCCAGCAGAGACGGAGGGAGAGGTGTCAAATGGAGAGGGGGCAGGCGGAACCCAGTCCTGGGGTGATGCCTGTGCCCTCCCAAGAGAATGCCTCTCCTAGAGATGAGACCCTGGGGGATATCTAGGTGAATGAGGAACTCAGGAGACTAGACCATTCCGAGGTGACTCTGTCCTCTTGCTACGAGAGTGCAACAGAGGGGAGTGAAACAGAGTCTAAAAGAACAAGAAGGAAACGTCTGACCAAAAAAAGATCTAGCCCGACTAGAGTGCCTGTGGAAGGCAAAGCCAGCTCCCTCCTGGACCTCTCTAATCCTGACTCTCTTCCCTTGGATCTTTCCAACCGGTACCTCACCTTGGATGAGATCTCCGCCTCCTCTTCTTCCGGGGAGGAGGTTGAAGGTGGGAAGCTGGAGGGGCAAGAGAAGGAGCCTCTGGAAGGGCCCGCTCCTCCCTCTGGTGAGGATGCAAGGTCCTCGGGAGGTGGGGTGGGTCCAGACACTGGGAATTAGAATGACAAGGGTGGTGCGAAGGGGGAGGCGGTGGTGACTAATGAGATGGACACCACTGTCTCTCTCAAAAGAAATCGTGCCACCTTAGGTGGTAGCCCCAAGAGGGGTAAGAAGAAGAAGAAGAAGAAGAAGAAGGGGAAGGGAAGGAAGAAGGCCGTCTAACTTAATCACTCTATATGGCGGCACTCTCTCCGTTGACGCCGGCCGACCATTAATGTCGCCAGTATTAAATCAGATGCGGCTAGGTTTGTAGCCTTTGATTTCCTCAGCCGGGTTGAAGCTGACATTTTATTTTTGCAAGAGACCAGGCTGCCAGATTTGGCAGCTGTATATAAAGCAAAAAAGGAGTAGAGATGTCGTCCATTATATTGGTCTCTTGTGGCTGAGCCGTATAGCGGAGTGGCGGTTCTTTTTACCGCACCAGTAGAAAGCCGACGAGTGATTGAGTTAGAAATGGGGAGGTGTTTGATTTTAGATGTCCTCATGAAGGGTCAAGAGCTTTGCTTGATAAACATCTATGGTCCCCAAACCTGGTGGGATCGGAAGCGTCTCTTTATGAGGATCAAACATTTCCTTTTTATGAGACGGCAGGTGGTCTTTGGTGGGGACTTTAATACAGTCACAAGGTCCCAAGACCGGGGAGGCGCCAGAGACCGGCTGGCTTATGATAGTGTATCCCTGAATAGCATAGCTAGCGATGCTCGCCTGGTGGATGTCCACATTAGGCACACCCCAGGCCATGGTGGTTTCACTTATTATAGAGGTAGTCAGATTAGGTCTAGAATAGACAGGTTTTATTTAAAGGAGGAGACTACTTTTTCACCTTTAGAGGTGGTAGAGGTGGAATTCTCCGATCACTGTATGATTATGTTCTCTTTGAATGTTGCAGAATCCCCCCAAATGGGAAGAGGCTATTGGAAGCTAAATTCGGCCCTCCTGGAGGAAGCAGAGGTGAGACAATCCTTTAAAGACTTCCTTCAGAGTCGGTTAGAGTTGCTGGATCTTTGTGACACTTAGTCGGAGTGGTGGGAGATATTCAAAGATCGGGTGGCAAAATTCTTCCGCCAGCTCTCGAGCCTCAGGTCCCTGGACAAGTACCGCTTGTATCAGGGTCAGAGGAGGAAACTCGAACAACTGGTCTCGACTGGAGGTAGCCGAGAGGATATCTCCAGGGTGAAATCTTTGCTTAAGAGGTGCCAGTACGATAGGCACACATCTTTGGTTTTTGAGAGGGATTTCGGGAAGTACCGCTCGCCCGACCCTTACAGAAACTGTAAGATGTCAGTGAAAAGTAAGTTGGTGATGGGACTGGTCGATGGTACGGGATCTCTGGTTAGGTCCAGATCAGGGATCTTGGAAATCGTCAAGTCCTTCTACTCGTGCCTCTTGAGGAAGAAGGATCTGAATCGGGACAGGATTTCGGCTTTCCTGGCTGAAATCATCCCTGAGTCAAGAGTAGACCGCTCTCTTGGCGTTTTGATAGAAGAAATCAGTGAAGAGGAAGTCAGCCTGGCGATCGAAGGGCTTGCCCTAAAGAAGTCGCCAGGCCCGGATGGCTTAACATCTGAGTTTTATAAGACCTTTAAGGACTCCTTGGTTCCCCTCTTGACTAAGGTATTCAATGAGTGCCTTTCCTTGGGTGCTCTGCCGAAGTCAATGAGGAGGTCAGCTTTGATCCTTATATCAAAGGGTAAAGATCCGAGCCGTATTGAGAATTGGCGTCCCATAGCGCTTCTCAGTACGGACAGAAAGATCCTGGCCAAGATACTGTTTAATCGGTTGGTGCAGTTTGCGCCCCGGCTCCTTTTGGAGACCCAACATTGCTCAGTTCCAGGCCGAAGAACGTTTAGTGCTGTGCTCGGTGTCCGAGAGGCAGTGGAACGGAGTAGGGCGGGTAACTGGAAGGGGTACATGCTGGCTTTAGATCAGGCAAAGTCTTTTGATCGGGTTAACCACGAGTACCTCTGGGCAGTCCTTCTGAAATATGGCCTGCCGGGAGGGTATGTCGATTGGTTAAAGATCTTGTATGCGGGGGCAGAGAGTTTCCCGCTGGTGAACGGTTGGTCTGGCAGCCCTTTTGAGGTTGGGTCTGGAGTCCGCCAGGGTTGTCCATTGAGCCCGCTCTTATACGTGTTTGCGATTGATCCTTTTATTAGGAGGATTGATCGAGGACCGTTAGCGGGAGTCAGGATGAGTCTGGAGGAGCCAGAAGTCACTCTGAGGGTGGTGGCGTATGCCGATGACGTCACTGTTTTCGTGTCCTCGGGAGGGGAGGCGGAATACGTGATGTCGGAGGTAGAACGCTACTCGGAAGTCTCCGGGTCTGTGAGTAACCGGGATAAGTGTGAGAGTCTCTGGCTGGGAGGGGGTGATCCATCTTTCGGTCTCCCGGACACCTTCCCAGAGCCCCAGTCGTCAGCCAAAGTCCTAGGCGTTCAATTCGGCCATGGGGATTATCCCACCCAAAATTGGGACAGCAGGCTCACGATTGCCGCTCAGAAGGTTGACCAGTGGAAGGGTTGGTCTTTGACCCTCAGGGAAAGGGTGAACCTGATCAAGACTTACCTTCTCCCTTTGCTTATCTATTTGGCCAGTGTATGTGTCTTGCCAGAACCTCTCTGGACTCGTGTTTACAGTCTGTTCTTCCGTTATGGGGGAATAGGCTGAACCTAGTCAAGAGAGAGGTGACATACCGTACGAGGAGATTAGGGGGGTTGGGTATGGTCAACCCCGTGGTGTTCCTTGTGAACACCTTTGTTAAGGTCAACCTGGCAAACCTCTGGAAAGAGAGGGCTCCTCCGTGGGTAGTCTCTTGCAGGGGTTGGTTTCGGCCTTTCTTCCAGGAGTGGGAGACAGGAGGGCAAGTGAAGGATTTGCGTACACCTCACGGATATCTTCTGGCTTATGTCACCCCGATTCTGAAGGTGATCCGCCAGTGGGGTTTGGGAGTGAGGGAAATCAAGACCCAGTCAAGGAGATCCCTTGACGAGAGGATCTTGTTGACCCACTTCCGGAAGCCCCTGGCCCTTAAGGATTGCCCAAGCCGGGATCTAGACAAGGGGTTACAGTTGTTAAATTTGGCAAGGATCCCCTTGAAGTTTTGGGACTTGGCTTGGCGCTGCTTTCACGGGAAGCTGTATGTAAGGGACAACTTGAAGTACAGGAACTCTGTACTGGAAAGTATGGAGCACTTCCTGCTTCAGTGTCCCTTTTAATACAGAGGTATACAAATGGGTGGGTGCATCCATTGGCTGGCCTAGGCTAGCCAACCTCTCCTATTCGGAATGGGCTTATGGAGCATTCAAAGGTTTGGGAAGAAGGGACCCATGCACAGCTTTTATAGTTAGCATAGTGATCAGGCACTTCACATGGAACGCACGGTGTTTAGTTTCAACCCAGCAGAAAGTCCCCAACATTCTAGGTGACCTAGCGAAGGTTCGCTCTCTTGAGTGCGAGAAGGTGGGTACGGATGGGGTCTCTTACCTCTGGAGAGGCTTCACCTTTGATGTGCCTTAGCCTCAGTAGCACTTTTCCTGGTGTTGGGCTGAGGCTTTCACATTAGGTTTTTGTTTTGTATTTAACCACCTCAGCCCCTATGGCTTAAACACCCTGAAAGACCAGGCCACTTTTTGCACTTCTGACCTACCCTACTTTCACCGTTTATTGCTCGGTCATGCAACTTACCACCCAAATGAATTTTACCTCCTTTTCTTCTCACTAATAGAGCTTTCATTTGGTGGTATTTCATTGCTGCTGACATTTTTACTTTTTTTGTTATTAATCGAAATTTAACGATTTTTTTGCAAAAAAATGACATTTTTCACTTTCAGTTGTAAAACTTTGCAAAAAAAAACGACATCCATATATAAATTTTGCTCTAAATTTATTGTTATACATGTCTTTGATAAAAAAAAAATGTTTGGGTAAAAAAAAAAAATGGTTTGGGTAAAAGTTATAGCGTTTACAAACTATGGTACAAAAATGTGAATTTCCGCTTTTTGAAGCAGCTCTGACTTTCTGAGCACCTGTCATGTTTCCTGAGGTTCTACAATGGCCAGACAGTACAAACACCCCACAAATGACCCCATTTCGGAAAGTAGACACCCTAAGGTATTCGCTGATGGGCATAGTGAGTTCATAGAACTTTTTATTTTTTGTCACAAGTTAGCGGAAAATGATGATTTTTTTTTTTTTCTTACAAAGTCTCATATTCCACTAACTTGTGACAAAAAATAAAAACTTCTATGAACTCACTATGCCCATCAGCGAATACCTTGGGGTGTCTTCTTTCCAAAATGGGGTCACTTGTGGGGTAGTTATACTGCCCTGGCATTCTAGGGGCCCAAATGTGTGGTAAGGAGTTTGAAATCAAATTCTGTAAAAAAATGGCCGGTGAAATCCGAAAGGTGCTCTTTGGAATGTGGGCCCCTTTGCCCACCTAGGCTGCAAAAAAGTGTCACACATGTGGTATCTCCGTACTCAGGAGAAGTTGGGGAATGTGTTTTGGGGTGTCATTTTACATATACCCATGCTGGGTGAGAGAAATATCTTGGCAAAAGACAACTTTTCCCAGTTTTGCGGATCCGATCCATCTATCAGTGGATCCGTAAAAATCATACAGACATCTGAATGCAGCCTTACAGAGGGGTGATCAATGACAGGGGGTGATCAGGGAGTCTATATGGGGTGATCACCACAGTCATTGATCACGCCCCTGTAAGGCTCCATTCAGACGTCCGTATGCGTTTTGCGGATCCGATCCATCTATCAGTGGATCCGTAAAAATCATGCGGACATCTGAATGGAGCTTTACAGGGGGGTAATCAATGACAGAGGGGTGATCAGGGAGTCTATATGGGGTGATCACCTCCGTCATTGATCACTCCCCTGTAAGGCTCCATTCAGACGTCCGTATGCGTTTTGCGGATCCGATCCATCTATCAGTGGATTCGTAAAAATCATACGGACATCTGAATGCAGCCTTACAGAGGGGTGATCAATGACAGGGGGTGATCAATGACAGGGGGTGATCAATGACAGAGGGGTGATCAGGGAGTCTATATGGGGTGATCACCACAGTCATTGATCACGCCCCTGTAAGGCTCCATTCAGACGTCCGTATGCGTTTTGCGGATCCGATCCATCTATCAGTGGATCCGTAAAAATCATGCGGACATCTGAATGGAGCTTTACAGGGGGGTGATCAATGACAGGGGGGTAATCAATGACAGGGGGGTGATCAGGGAGTCTATATGGGGTGATCACCTCCGTCATTGATCACTCCCCTGTAAGGCTCCATTCAGACGTCCGTATGTGTTTTGCGGATCCGATCCATCTATCAGTGGATCCGTAAAATTCATACGGACCTCTGAATGGAGCCATACAGGGGGTTATCAATGACAGGGGGGTGATCAATGACAGGGGGGGTGATCAGGGAGTCTATATAGGGTGATCAGGGGTGATCAAGGGTGATCAAGGGTGAATAAGGGGTTAATAAGTGACAGGGGGGGTGGTGTAGTGTAGTGGTGCTTGGTGCAATATATTACTGAGCTGCCTGTGTCCTCTGGTGGTCGATCCAAACAAATGGGACCACCAGAGGACCAGGTAGCAGGTATATTAGACGCTGTTATCATAACAGCGTCTAATATACCTGTTAGGGGTTAAAAAAATCACATCTCCAGCCTGCCAGCGAACGATCGCCGCTGGCAGGCTGGAGATCAACTCTCTTACCTTCCGATCCTGTGAACGCGCGCGCCTGTGTGCGCGCGTTCACAGGAAATCTCGCGTCTCGCGAGAGGACGCGCCGGCGCGTCCACTCGGAATGAATCAACCACCTCCAGGACGCGTCTGTGCGTACAGCGGTCCGGAGGTGGTTAAGATGAGTTTTTGAAGAAAGGTTTGCAAATGACTGAACTTGGGCCTTCAAGTGGATTTTAATATTGGTTTGTATAGATTGATATGGTTGTTATAAGATGTATATATTGTATGAAAGGGTAAGTGGGGTGTAGTTAGGTTGGGTGGGGGGGGGGTTCATATTTTTGTGTGGGGAGGCCTGCATCCAGCCCTGGACTATGCGGACATAGGAGGACATGAGGCGGGGGGCTTGGTGTGGGTGGTGGAGGAAGGGCTGGCCTCATGGAGGGACAAGAGGCGGAGGTTGGCCCTGGGTGAAGGTGATGGGATAGATAGATAGATAGATAGATAGATAGATAGATAGATAGATAGATAGATAGATAGATAGATAGATAGATAGATTGGTAGCGATAGTATAGGTTTGTGTTCTCTCATAAATGTGTGTGTAAAAAAGAAATAAAAAATAAATAAAATAAAAAATAATAATAAAAAAAAAAATATATATATATATATATATATATATATATATATAAAATGTATTGTTATTTGATATTTCTATTATGATTATTTAATTTGTGTTGATTATTATTTATTGTGACAATTTATTTTCTGTTATAAATAATTTGTATAAATTTGTATATAGTCGTGGTTCAGCCGGATTGGATGTTTACGTTAGGCTAGGTTTCATTTTCTCTTTTTAGTAGGTATGAATGAGATAGTATGCATGTAGCTGGGCCAGTATGGTAAGTGTATATACTTTATACCTTGTTTTATATCTTGTTTGGAAATTTTATGGTAAAGTTTTTGTATTTTTGTATAAAATTAAAAAGAGTTCCTCAGTATCTGCGCTTATTCTGTATATGGACACTGCACAGTACCACTTCTCCTGTCCTGTACACTCCTGTCTCTCATACCTTACGTCTGTGGAGGCACCAATCCTGTTTTTGGCTCATAATCACTGATGGAAATCATTGACCAAAACATTGACGTGTGAATGGCCAATAGCTTTATTTTGTGGTTCCTAAGCTCTTTATAATGATGCACCTGTCCCTAGTAACTGTCAGTTCATTGTGGGGTTTAATGGGGTAGGGGTTAAACCCTGCAGTATAAAACAGAGGGAGGTTCACCGCAGAGTAAACATGGGGGCTGCTGCTTGTCACGACAGGATCATGGCTGACGCCCATTTTTATGAGCAGCCACCTAATCCTGGGAGTCAGTGGTAGGATTTACTATGCGTCTGTGGGCGGGGGATCATTCTCTGTAAAAATACACCATTAGAGGGGATTTTGTAAAGTATCTCCTGAAATGATTAAAGCACCAAATATAATTGTTTCCAGGACTCCTCCGATCCAACGTTCCGTCTAAGCCAGGGACGAGCAATCTTTGATACTCCAGCTGCTGTGAAACTATAAGTCCCAGCATGCACACTTACTCAGCTGTTCTTGTAACTCCTATAGAAGTGAAAAGAGGATTCTGGGAATTGTAGTTTCAGAACAGCTGGAGGGCCAGAGGTTGCTGATTCCCACTCTAAGCCTTTGTAGTTCCTGAGCGAAGCAGTTAGGTAGCTTGGCGATACATCGTTAAAGGTGGGCAATCTGTAAATAAGGTGGCATTCCCATGTAGCAACCACTGGCTAAACCTGTTATACTTTGCTACCATCATTTAAAGGGGTATTACCATCTCTGACTTTTCTGTGTATATACCATAAAAGTCTAATAGAAGTAAACTCTGTCTTAAGAACAGAGCTTCATTTACCTACTACAATGGGAAAAAGAGGTATACCAGTCTGGCGGATGCTAAAAGAACACGCTTTTGGCAACTCTCAAATAAAAGGTGCCGTATGGATGTATTTGACATATGAAAAATTCGAAGTGCAAATAGGTGAAATTATCATGGTGGGTCCGCTTCTATAAAATCCCCATCTATTACCACAATCAGAGATCAGCTTGGCTTGGCCAATAGTTCTCCTTGTAGGAAATCCCAGCAATGGGATCTCCTCAATTATCAATAAAGAAACCTGATCTCTGAATAATGGACAGTTTTGCAAACTGGAGGTCTGTATTCATTTTGTGGTCTGGTCTGGGGTTTAAAGTCTAAAGTCTGTTTTGAGGCCAGAAATTTTCCCGTTCTGTGGCTGTGCCTTTTGGCTGTTTTATTTTGTACTTAGTGCTAGGAAAGACTTCATTGTGCTGAAAAAATGATTTACAAGTTCAGGGAAAGATTATTCAAGGTGAAGGGAAAGGATCGGGAGGAATCATTCCACAGCATTTATGTAGAACAGGCTTCAGTAGAGGAGGTTACACCCTGGATAATAGGAACAATCCTATTACACCTTGCTGCACTGACTGGGGATCCAAATTGCCATTATACAGCTCTGTAATTCCAGCAAACCGTTATTGTTATTGGGGTGCAAGTGCTGTTTGATACAGCCATTAACAGGGTTTATTACAAGGAAATATTTCTACATCTTATTTGCCCTTAGTTATATGTTCTAAAGCCCTTTTGTGGAGTGTAGAAGTGGAAAAAAGATAAATATATTTGCCGTTCAGCGGTGCAGTTATTTGTTCTAAAGTATTTTTTTTCGCTTGTATTAGTGGGAAAAAAGGGCTTATTAGCCGTTGTGTGGTGAAGTGCAAAAATGACAGCCCTTTTTGGCGTGTATTAGTGGCACAAAAATTTTTTTATTTGCCGTTCAGCAGTGCAGTTATAAGTTCTAAAGCCTTTTGTGTCGTGTATAAGTGGAAAAAAATAAGGGCCTATTTGCTGTTCAGCGGTGCAGTTATATGTTCCAAAGCCCTTTTTGTGGAGTGCATAAGTGGAAAAAAATAGGGGCCTATTTGCCGTTCAGCGGTGCAGTTATATGTCCAAAGCCCTTTTGTGGAGTGTATAAGTGGAAAAAAGAAAAATATATTTGCCGTTCAGCAGTGCAGTTATATGTTCTAAAGCCTTTTGTGTCGGGAATAAGTGGAATAAAATAAGGGCCTATTTGCCTTTCAGCGGTGCAGTTATATGTTCTAAAGCCTTTTGTGGAGTGTATAAGTGGAAAAAAATAAGGGCTTATTTGCCATTCAGCTGTGCAGTTATATGTTCTAAAGCCCTTTTTGTTGTGTATTAATGGCAAAAGAAAAATATATTTGCCATTCAGCAGTGCAGTTATACGTTCTAAAGCCTTTTTTGCGTGTATTAGTGGCACAAAAAAGTATTTGCCGTTGTGTGGTGAAGTGAGAAAATGACAGCCCTTTTTGGTGTGTATTAGTGGAAAAAAAAGGGCTTATCAGCCGCTGTGTGGTGAAGTGAGAATATTACAGACTTTTTTGGGGTGTTTTAATTTCCTTTTTATTTATTTGATCTAACAGTATGTCAGACAGAGAAGTGCCAAGCCCTGCACAGGGGAGTGGCAGAGGCCTAAATGTTTCTGGTGCAATCACAGGTCGCAGCAGAGTAAGGCGCGTGGCAGCAGCGAGAGGCCTAAGCTCCCGGTGTCATCTAGCGGTCGTGTCTTGACCAGCAACCCAGCGGTTATTGAATGGTTGACTCGATCATCCACCTCGTCCCAAGTGACATCAGACACCCCCAGCCAAGAGTCGGTGGGTTCGTCAGACACAACCCTTAGTTGGCATGGCCCGGGAGCAGGCCCTGTGCCCTCAGCTGTCCTCAACCTGCCTCTGTCCTTTTCTGTTCCCTCAGCCAGAGAAGTATTATATGCTGTTGGCTCAGCCCCACTATACAGCGAGGGCGAGCTACTAGAGGGCGGTCAGCAGCTACTGGCCAGCCAAGATGTGGAGGAGACATCCGCCGCTTCCTCTGCTAGGCGGGCAAGTAGTGATGAGGAGAGTGACATGGGAGCTAGTGTTGCGAGTGGTGAGGCTCCTGACCCAGAGACCATTGAGGAGGACATCAGTGACTTGCAGACAGTACTCGATGATGATGATGTAGCTGATCGCACTTGGCCGGGTGAATTAGGGACTTTATCATCATCGGGAGAAGAGGGTGGCAGCTTGCCCGTGAGGCAGCGGCGTAGCCAGCAAGTCGCTAGCGTGGCCGGGAGTCAGTAGGGTGGCAGCAGTGGGAGGTCGGTAGCCAAGCGTGCTCAGGGTAGACCACCCGCTTCGCAGGAGTCTACCTGCCCAGAAAGTAGTGGTGCATGGGTTCACAGGAGCAGCAGCAGTAGCAGTCAGTCAGTGCATAGTGTTGGGGGTAAAATCAACTACGCGGCGGTGTGGCAGCTTTTTGTTAAGCCGCCGGAGGAGGTGAACATGGCCATATGTAGAATCTGTTGGCAGAAGGTAAAGCGTGGCCAGGGTGCCAACATTGGCACCACAGCCCTATGTCAACATATGACGCGTCACCATAATGTGGCCTGGGAGAACCATGGCTCCGATGTGGTGGTCCAGCCTGCCGCAGCAACCGCTGCATCACCCAGTGGCACGCACCCGATTTCAGGCAGTCAAGGTTCCACCACCTCAGTCGAAGGCAGCTGTCTTTCCTTCCCATCTTCTGCTGGTCCTGATGCTCCTCCTCGTCAGTCATTCCGTCATCAATCGATCACCGAAGCGATTGCCAAGAGACAACAATATGCGTGCACTCATCCAACGGCGCAGAAGCTGAATGTGCTCCTCTCCAAGTTGCTGGTGCTGGAGTCGCTCCTTTTCCAAGTGGTGGACTCTGCACCTTTCAGAGAACTGATGGCTTGTGCCGAGCAGAGGTGGAGAGTCCGAAGACATAATTTCTTTGCGAAAAAAGGCAGTACCAGCCCTGCACACTAATGTAAAACAAAAGGTAGGCCAGTCCTTGAGCCTGTCGGTGTCCGCCACAGTGCACGGCAGCGCCGACGTGTGGAGCTGTAACTATGGTCAGGGACAATACATGTCCTTTACGGCATGAATGTGGTTCCTGCACAGCCACACCAGCAACTTGGCCAGGTGACGCCGCTTCTACCTCCACATTGTCACGCCGTTGGTCCTGCGACAATGTCCGCCTCTGCCTCCTCATCCTCCACCGTGTCCTCAGCCTCAATGGCAGGGACAATTCACAGTGCCCCTCCAGCATACCACATGTGCAGGGCACGGCGGTGTCACGCTGTTCTGCCTGGGCGAACGGAGTCACACAGGGGAGGAAGTGCTCCGTGTCCTTCATCAAGAAATCAAATCCAGGCTTTCTCCGCGACAACTCAAAATCGGAACCATGGTGACCAACAACGGGAAAAACATCCATCCATCTGCAAGACATCCTAAAAATGGCCAGGAAACTTTGCATGCACTTCAGCCACTCGTACACCGCGAAGCACGGCCTCCTTGAGCTGCAGTGGCAGAACAGCATCCCCCAACATAAGCTGATATGCGACGTTTCCACCCGTTGGAATTCCACCCTCCATATGTTGAACCGTCTATAAGAACAGAGAAAAGCCATAAATGATTTGATGATTCAAGCGGACAGGAGTACTCTTCTGTGTAACTTCGATGTCAGCCAGTGGTAGCTCATGCGTGACACCTGCTGTTTGCTCAGGCCCTTTGAGGAGGCCATGTTATTTGTCAGGTGCCAGGACTACGGGATGAACAACGTCATTCCACTGCTTCATGTCCTCGAACAGATGCTGGTAAATCTGGCTGGTCAGGGGACTAGAGACGTGGTGCCTAGATCTTACGGCCACATTAGCCCTGTGGGGGCTGAACTGGAGGAGGAGGACGACATTGGAGCACAAGCAATGTGTAGCAAAATGGGTGGTTTTTACACACAGGTGACAGGAGAGGAGGAGCAGCCAGAGGAGCTAAAGGGCGATGAGGAAGACGAGGCAGAGGACCCAGACACACCATTGCAGTATGCAATGGAGATGGAGGCAGGGAGTCCCTCCGAGTCATTTGCACAAATGGCCCAATGCATGCTCACTTGCTTGCGTAATGACAGCCGAATTATGACCATTCGGCAGAGGGGTGACTTCTGGCTCTCCACCTTGTTGGACTTTTGCTAAAGGCCCAAAATGGGGGCCTTTTTTTTACACCCGCTGAGAGGGAGGACAAACTGAACTACTATAGAGACATCCTATGTAGTCAGTTGACCGCTGCCTATCTGCACCATCGTCCATCCTCTCGCAGGTCTGACCGGGGGGCCCTCTGCACTCATGTTCCTCTGCCATGGCTGCTGTGGCGGGGGGGGGGGGGGGTAGGAGCAGTTCCAGCTCCATCAGCAGCAACTTAAGTCTAGAGTTGCTGATGAGCAGCTTTTTTTTCACCCGCCTAGTCAAGAAACTACTCACCAGCAGCAGCAGCTAGACCTGGAGCAGGACCTGAACAAGCAGGTGGTGGCATACTTGGACAGTACCCTGCAACCCCACATTGAAGATCCGCTGGCCTACTGGGCAGCCAAACTGGATTTATGGCTGCAACTAGCAGAGTTTGCCCTGAAAAAGATGTCCTGCCCGGCCAGTAGTGTGGCGTCAGAGCCGGTGTTTAGTGTGGCGGGGGCCATAGTTACCCCAAGAAGAACTCGCCTATCCACCCAAAATGTGGAGAGACTGACCTTTGTCAAGATGAATCAGGCGTGGATCAGCCAGGATTTTCACCCACCAATGCCTGATGCATCAGACTAGATCATCCATGGTGCCACACCAACACTTTGACAAAAGAGAACGGTTTCTTATGGCTACCTGCCTCAGCTACTATTCTGATGCTGCCACCCGCCTGATGCCACACATCTGATGCAAAGTGCTCCTTTTTTCACCCACCATCTTCAGCTGGTACTCGCATTGCCACACACCTCCCCACTCTGTCACCGGGTCACTCTGTGGTCTCCTGATGCTGCTGCCACTTCCACACTATGTCACCTTGCCACTCTGTGGTCTCCTGATTCTGCTGTCATCTTCACACTATGTCACCTTGCCGCTCTGTGGTCTCCTGATTCTGCTTTCACCTCCACACTATGTTACCTTGCCACTCTGTGGCCTCCTGATGCTGCTGCCACCTCCCCACTGTGTCACCGGGTCACTCTCTGGTCTCCTGATTCTGCTTTTACCTCCACACTATGTCATCTTGCCACTCTGTGGCCTCCTGATGCTGCCACCACCTCCACACTGTCATTGTGCCACTCTGTGGCCTGCTCCTGATGCTGCCGCCACCTCCAGACTCTGTCAATTGGGCCACTCTGTGGTCTCCTCATGCTGCGTCCACATCACCACTATGTCATAGGGCCACTTTGTGGACTTCTCATGCTGTTTCCACCCTCCCCACTTCATGACTGGGCCACTATTTTGCCTTTCGGCCTGGCTGACATCATCATTTATTTGACCCTTTTTCTGATCTGTCAGAAAGAAGGAAAAATGAGACACAACGGATCCTGTCTGTGTAGCAGCTGTAAGGCCTGTATGGTCCCATCAGAATTGGCTTGTGATTTGGTAGCCAAAAGCAGGAGTGGGTACAAAACATAGAAGACATGCAAATATTCCATTCATGTGTCATCTCTGTTTTGGATCCACTCCTGTTTTTTTTTGCATTAGCAATACTGACGGATTACTGACCAAATGCTGACCGAGTGAAGGCGAATGCTCAACAGACAGGATCCGCTTTTTGGGGGTTATTGTTCTGACGGATCAGAGGAAGGGCAAAATAATCAGTGACGTCATCACAAACTTACTGCTGACACCCTCTCCACTCTGTCAGTGGGCTCTACTTGTACAAGCGTTTAATAGAACAGGTTCTGTAGACCTCTATGTCGAATCAGCTGACGACGGTGTAAAAGGACTGCGCTTCTTCTTGGCGCAAATATCGACCTGTAAGGCTGAGTTCATACTTGAGTTATTTGGTCAGTTTTGGCCCCGTGACTGCCCAAATAAGTGAACTGTGCAGTGATTCTAAGAGCGACGCCTGTCATCTGGATGTCATACTGACTCACAGTATTGTTTCACTACCACAGCAGACTCCCTATGCATGTTACTGCAAGGCACAGTGTTCTACTCCACTATAAAGGCTCTCTGCAGCCAGGAAATAGCTGTTTTTTAACACGATTTATGAAAAATTCGCTCGTCTCTAGTCGGGAAGTATGCATGAGGATCTGAACCAAGTGGAGAAGAAAAGGAAAGTGAATAACTGAAATCCGTGGACATGTCACTTGTAAGTCACTGGATTTACATTTGGTATAAAAAATGTGTTCTCTATCTATTTATTAGAAAGTAGGGCCCTGCTCATTAGTACAGCTTCAGAAAACAGGAGGCCCCAGGGAGCAGTGAATACACTCTTTACTCACCGGTCCCTGGACCTCTTCTGCAGATACTGGCACTGCCTGTGTCCTCGTCACATAGAGTCAGGACATAGTGTGCATAGGTGTACACTAAAACCTGATAATGTATGCAACATCATGATGTAGTGCAGCGCTGGCACCAGAACATAGTGTCGAAGTGGCTGCACTACACCACCCCACACACCTTCCACCTAGTACAGGTGCCTGTCTGCCCCATGCCCCCTCAAGTGGACTTCGTCTGCCCCCATGCCACCTCCTTTTTGAAAACTAAAATATGGTCACCCTACAATAGACCTACGATCAGATAGGAACTGACTGTATCATAAAACACTATGATGCAGTCATCTCAGATCAGGGGAGCTGCGGAATGTGGCCGACACACAGACCGTGTTTTCACGCACTGAGCACAGTTGTGTGAATCAAGACTTACCCTTAGGGCCCATTCAGACGAACGTAAGGCCTCCATGCCTGTATTGCGGACCACAAACAGGGTGGAGGCATGGATCGGAAGACGAAAGGAAACACTCGGTAGCGTTTCCGTGAGCTTTCGGGTCCGTGCCTCCGCACTGCAAAAGATAGTCATGTCCTATCTTTTGCTGTATTTTGCGGATCACAGACCCATTGAAGTCAATGGGTCCGCACTGCAATATGGGATTCACACGGCCAGTGCCCGTGCATTGTGGACAGTTATTTGCGTTCTGCAGCACGGAGCCCTTACGTTCGCCCTTAGGGTGTGGCCACATAGGATGGATACACATGGTATTACAATATAGGCAAAGTGGATTCGATTTTACCAGTATAAATTGTCCTGCAGAATAAATCATATACACAGGGTGAAATCTGCAGTGAATTAACTGCACAATTATCATGTATTTTGAGAAATCCGTTGCCAAAATCCTTGGCTGACATTCTGCTGCAAAATACCTCCTGTGCTGACGTACCGGAAGGCCAGATTTACACATCCTTAATCCAGCTGTGTTATCCACTCATATTTCTCACATGAGTCATGGCCCAACCAAGGGTTTAACTGACCCAAAATGACAGCGTCATAGATCTCTATGATACTATGAGCTTGGGTCAGATAAAAACCTGCGGCCGTGCCCTGACACAAGGGAGAAATATGGACAGATAACATGGCTGTAACATGCACATGTGAATCTGGCCTAAGGTTAGGTTCACACAGGTTTTTGCTGGTGTTTTTCTGTACTTGTCGTGGTTTTTTTTTGTGCATTTTTTTGTGTGGTAAAACCGCCAGCTCCATGTGTTAGCTGAAAGTCTATGGAAAATATAAATATGAAACATAGGACACATCAGCGTTTCTTAGCTTCTGGCATTTTTAATAATTAGTCGACTTTTTTTTATCTTTCTGGCGTTTTTTTAAAATCTTTTTTCAAAAACACAACATACTGAAACGTCATTGAAAACACCTCTGGTTAAACACACCGGCCCAAGTTTGACTAATGTCAGTGCGCCTACAAATCTTCTGCACCTTGCTCAACATGGGGCATGGCTTATTAGAACAGGGTGTGGCTTTGTGGGAAAGTGGACGAGGCCTAAGATGTGCTGTTCTATACCATAATTGAGCAACAATTCTGGTTTAAAATTCTGTTTCAAAGTAAAAAAAAAAACAACAGTTGGTGTAAGATTAGACTAAAGTGTCTATTCCTGCACCAGATTTATTATCTAGCCTGAGCCCCCGTGATAAATCCAGTGCAGGTCCAGACTGCCGTCCTTTAGCTTACGCTGTCTATAGCAGTGGTTTTCACACCATGTACCCTCTAGTGACAAGATATTCGAACCAAGTACATCTAAGGAAGTGGACAGTGATAAATGTTAACAAAGCAAGACTATTCTCACGTCTCTATCATAGGTTCTATTCTAAGCTTCTGTCAAGCAGTTCCTTCATATGTCACAGAAAGAATAGTGCAGCATGAGCACTAATCATCCTGTCAAAATGACAGACACCACATTAGGACCCCTGATGGATGACTATTACCATTAAAATTACATTCCACGGTACCAAACATAGAGGAGAATATAGCACCACATATTTACAGTATTATACCAAGTGACATCTCCTTTGATGTTCATGTTCTCTTAACTCATCTTCTCCATTAGGACCAGACCACCATGAAGACAATTTTCAACCATATTTTATCTCTGCAGAGTTTGCCACACAGACATCGTAGGTTCCTACTTTTCCATCATCCTTCCACCTTCTGAACACTCCATCCTACCACCCCTAATACTGTGCCTACTGAGCTCCCAACTACTATAATGCCAAAACAGTACTAGTAGCACACAGATAGTGTCTCCTGCAATAATTATTGACACACAGTGCCCTCAAAAATAATTGCACCAAGCAAATAGTGCCCCTGACAATAACAGTTCTATAAATATAATGTCCCCCAAACATAATTGTGCTAAGCTGATACTGTGTCAGGGTGCCCTACAGTAAGTGCTCCCAAAATTCCCATCAATAGTAATAATTCTCCCAGAGTGCCATTAATAGTAATAATGCCCCTACAGTGCCCCAATAGTAACAATGTCCCCATTATGCACCAGAAGTAATAAAGCCTCCATTGTTCCCATATTAGTTATCATATTCCCTAGTACAAAAGCCCACCATAATGCCCTCAGTAGTAGCAGATCCCACCATAATGCCCCCAATAGAAATAATACCCCCATAAGCATTAATGTCCACCTGTAGCGCCTCCACTAATACAAACGTCACCTATAGTGCCCCAGTAGTAATAAAGCCCAATACAGCAACCTTTGGTAGTTATAAAGCCCACCATAATGCCTCCCTAATAGTGCCCTCAGTAGTACTAATCCCCCTGAAGTGCCCCCAGTAGTAATAAAGCCCCATAATGTGTGCCAGTAGAAACAAATACCCACGTTTAGTGCCCCCAATAGTATAAATGCCCCTTTATAATGTGTGCCAGCAGAAAAAAAAATAATCTTCCAGCAAAGGGAAAACACACAGCAGACTTATATTACGCAGAACAAAAATATAAACGCAACACTTTCGGTTTTGCTCCCATTTTGCATTATGAAACATTTTATACATACACAAGAGACCCATTACTCTCAAATATTGTTCACAAATCTGTCTAAATCTGTGTTAGTGAGAACTTCTCCTTTGCCGAGATAATCCATCCCACCTCACAGGTGTGGCATATCAAGGTGCTGACTAGACAGCATGAATATTGCACAGATGTGCCTTAGACTGCCCACAATAAAAGTCCACTCTGAAATGTGCACAGTTTTGCCTTACTGGGAGGGGGGGGGCAGAAAACCAGTCAGTATCTGGGGGGGCCACCATTTGCCTCACTCAGTGCAACACATCTCCGTTGCATACAGTTGATCAGGTTGTTGATTGTGGCCTGTAGAATGTTGGTTCACTCTTCTTCAATAGCTGTGCAAAATTGCAGGATATTGGCAGGAACTGGAACACGTTGTCGTATACGCCGATTTAGAGCATCCCAAACATGCTTAATAGGTGACATGTCCGATGAGTATGCTGGCCATGCAAGAACGGATGTTTTCAGCTTCCGGGAATTGTGTACAGATCCTTGCAATATGGGGCCGTGCATTATCATGCTGCAACATGAGGTGACGGTCGTGGATGAATGGCACAACAATGGGCCTCAGGATCTCGTCACGGTATCTCTGTGCATTCAAAATGCCATCAATAAAATGCACCTGTGTTCGTTGTCCATAACATACGCCTGCCCATACCATAACCCCACCGCCACCATGGACCACTCAATCCACAACGTTTACATCAGCCAACCGTTCACCCACATGACGCCACACACGCGGTCTACCATCTGCCCTGAACAGTGAAAACCAGGACTCATCCGTGAACAGAACGCCTCTCCAAGGTGCCAGACGCCATCGATTGTGAGCATTTGCCCACTCAAGTCGGTTACGACGACGAACTGCAGTCAGGTCCAGACCCCGATGAGGATGACGAGCATGCAGATGAGCTTCCCTGAGACAGTTTCTGACAGTTTGTGCAGAAGTTCTTTGGTTATGCAAACCGATTGTTGCTTCAGCTGTCTGGTTGGCTGGTCTCAGATGATCATGGAGGTGAACATGCTGGACGTGGAGGTCCTGGGCTGGTGTGATTACACATGGTCTGCGGTTGTGAGGCCGGTTGGATGTACTGCCAAATTCTATTAAACGCCTTTGGAGATGGCTCATGGTAGAGAAATGAACGTTCATTAGCTCTGGTAGACATTCCTGCAGTCAGCATGCACGCTCTCTTAAGTGTTGCGACATCTGTGGCATTGTGCGGTGCGATCAACTGCACATTTCAGAGTGTTCTTTTATTGTGGGCAGTCTAAGGCACACCTGTGCAATATTCATGCTGTCTAATCAGCATCTTGATATGCCACACCTGTGAAGTGGGATGGATTATCTCGGCAAAGGAGAAGTGCTCACTAAATATATTTAGACAGATTTGTGAACAATATTTGAGAGTAATGGGTCTTTTGTGTATGTTGAAAATGTTTCAGATCTTTGAGCTCAGCTCATGCAAAATGGGAGCAAAACCAAAAGTGTTGCGTTTATATTTTTGTTCAGTGTACATTAGTTACAAAATGTAGCTGCATTAAGGTAATCATAGTCTGCCGTTTGCTTTCCCTTTGGTGTAAAAAAACGCACTATAAACGCAGGTATGTCATTGCATTTTTTTGCCTCACCAAAAATGCTGCATACAGTCAGGTCCATAAATATTAGGACATCGACACAATTCTAACATTTTTGGCTCTATACACCACCACAATGGATTTGAAATGAAACGAACAAGATGTACTTTAACTGCAGACTGTCAGCTTTAATTTGAGGGTATTTACATCCAAATCAGGTGAACGGTGTAGGAATTACAACAGTTTGCATATGTGCTTTCCACTTGTTAAGGGACCAAAAGTAATGGGACGGAATACTAATCATAAATCAAACTATCACTTTTTAATACTTGGTTGCAAATCCTTTGAAGTCAATTACAGCCTGAAGTCTGGAACGCATAGACATCACCAGACACTGGGTTTCATCCCTGGTGATGCTCTGCCAGGCCTCTACTGCAACTGTCTTCAGTTCCTGCTTGTTCTTGGGGCATTGTACCTTCAGTTTTGTCTTCAGCAAGTGAAATGCATGCTCAATCGGATTCAGGTCAGGTGATTGACTTGGCCATTGCATAACATTCCACTTCTTTCCCTTAACCACCTCCGGACCGCCTAACGCAGATTCGCGTTCCGGAGGTGGCAGCGCTGCGCACAGTCACGCATATACGCGTCATCTCGCGAGACGCGAGATTTCGCTCCAAGCCGGCCCGCGCATGCGCATCGCGGGTCGGCAAAAGTTAAAGAACAAGTTCGTCACCAGCCTGCCAGCAACGATCATTGGCTGGCTGGCAGGCGATTTTTAAAAAATCCAATCACAAGCCATATAACAGATCATATTAGTAAATATGATCTGTTATATGGCTTCTCTGCTCCTGTGCTGGTCCTTTTCGTCGGTTGGATCCAGCACAGGAGCAGACTGAACTGTGAGTAGCACCAACACTACACCTTAGCCCCAGATCACCCCCCTGCACCCCAATTAACCCTTTGATCACCCCTTTGATCGCCCCTGTCAATCACCAGTGAAAGGAAAAAAAGTGATCAGTGTAAACTGTCACTTTTTTTTTTCCACTAGTATTGGCTGTTAGGTTTTAGGGATAGTTTAGGCCCCTTGGTTAGGTAGTTAGCGTCAGTTAGCGCCCACCCCACCGCACCGCAGTCACTTTTATTCGCTGTTTAGCGTATCGCTAATCAGCATTTGTACTTTTATAGTATCTGTAAGTGATCAAAACTGATCACGGTCAGATCTATAATAGTATTAGTGTCATTTTAGTTCGCCCTCCACCCAAAACGCAGTGTTTGCCCGATCAGGCCTGATCGGTCGCCCACACGTGCGTTCACCCACGCCCGCCCCACCGCAGTGACAAAAAATATATATTTTTTGATCACTGCACATTCATTTTACACGCACTGCGGCGATAAAAAAATCAGTTTTGATATTTTTTATCAACCGCAGCGGCCTCCGGTACTTCGCTAGCCTCCCCTTTGTAAGACAGGTTTGCTTTTTTTCTTGGGTAGTCTCAGGGAATACCCCTAAATTTAGTAGTCCAAAATGTCAAACAGGGGGTATTCTTCTGAAGAGGCCTACAGGATTCTGACCCAGTCGGATGAGGAGTGGGAACCCTCATCTGATGAATCTAGCGGGTCAGAATATGAACCTGTGGAAAGCAGTGGCTCTCTGACCCAAAGTTCGGACGAGGAGGTGGAGGTCCCTGGCAGCACCAGGCGTACCCGGCCCCATGTCGCTAGACCACAGGTTATGCAGGATCCGCTTCAAGAGCAGCAGAGTGGGGCTGTCGCTGCCGGATCACGTGGTGAGGCATACACCAGCAGCGCAGCCCTCCCTGGACCTAGTACCAGCACTGCCGTACAACATGGTGACGTGGCGAGCACCAGAAGGGCAGTTGAAGCTGGTACGGTGGCACGTGCACTAGTTACCCCGTCGCAGCCACCGCAAAGACAGGCCCGTAGAGCCCCTAGAATCCCTGAGGTGCTGGCAAACCCTGATTGGCAGTCACCAACTTCAGCCGCACCTGTAGTTCCCCCTTTCACCGCCCAGTCTGGAGTTCGGGTTGAGACGGCTCAAATCGGTTCGGCCCTGGGATTTTTTGAGCTGTTCTTGACTGCGGAGCTCTTGGACTTAGTCGTGGCAGAGACCAACCAGTATGCCACACAATTTATATCCGCCAACCCGGGAAGCTTTTATGCCCAGCCTTTCCGGTGGAAACCAGTCCAAGTTTCCGAAATTAAATTTTTTTTGGGCCTTCTCCTCAACATGGGCCTGACAAAAAAGCATGAATTGCGGTCATATTGGTCAACGCACCCGATTCATCACATGCCCATGTTCTCTGCTGCTATGTCCAGGGCACGATTTGAGGCCATCCTCCGTTTCCTGCATTTTAGCGACAACACCACCTCCCGTCCCAGAGGCCACCCAGCTTTTGACCGGCTCCACAAAATTCGGCCCGTCATAGACCATTTCAACCAGAAATTTGCAGATTTGTATACCCCCGAGCAAAACATCTGCGTAGACGAGTCCCTAATACATTTTACCGGGCGCCTTGGCTTCAAACAGTACATCCCAAGCAAGCGTGCCCGGTATGGGGTCAAATTGTATAAGCTCTGTGAAAGGGCCACAGGCTATACCCACAAATTTCGTGTCTATGAGGGAAAAGATCAGACCCTGGAGCCGGTCGGTTGCCCTGACTACCTGGGGAGCAGTGGGAAGACAGTCTGGGACTTGGTGTCACCCTTATTCGGCAATGGGTACCATCTTTATGTGGACAATTTTTACACAAGTGTGGCCCTCTTTAGGCATTTGTTTCTAGAACGGATTTGCGCCTGTGGCACCGCGCGAACTAGTCGCGTGGGCTTCCCCCAACGGCTTGTAACCACCCGTCTTGCAAGGGGGGAGAGGGCTGCCTTGTGTAACGAAGAACTGCTCGCGGTGAAATGGAGAGACAAGCGTGACGTTTACATGCTCTCCTCCATTCACGCAGACACGACAATCCAAATTGAGCGAGCAACCCGTGTCATTGAAAAGCCCCTCTGTGTCCACGACTATAATGCGCTCATGGGAGGGGTGGACTTCAATGACCAGATGTTGTCTCCGTATTTAGTTTCCCGCAGAACCAGACGCTGGTATAAGAAGGTGTCTGTATATTTAATTCAATTGGCGCTGTACAATAGTTTTGTTCTCTACAGTAAGGCTGGGAGAACACGATCTTTCCTCAAATTCCAGGAAGAGATCATCGAGAACCTCCTTTACCCAGGAGGTTCCGTGGCCCCATCCCCCAGTGTAGTTAGCCGTCTACACGAGCGACATTTCCCCAGTGTCGTTCCTGGTACCTCAACCCAACCGTCACCCCGAAAAAGATGTCGTGTCTGTAGCAGGAGTGGAATAAGGCGTGACACCCGCTATTTCTGTCCTGACTGTGCTGACCACCCTGCCCTATGCTATGGAGAGTGTTTCCGGAAGTACCACACACAGGTACACCTAGCATAGGGATTGCATCTCACAGGACAGGCACACAGGGCTATTAGGGCCCTTTTACTCTCAGCTGCTGCAAACCTCTCCTTTCACCTGGGATAAAGTGCATAACGTACTTCGCCACATCTTTGGGCGATTTGCGCTTTGCACATTGTCCCATGGGGAAGGAGAGGTTTGTTCTATAAAGGTAAAAAAAACTAAACAAAAAAAAAATTACCGGTAAGTAAAAAAGTTAAAAAAGTTTAAAAAAGTTAATATGTTCTGTTCTAAAGTTAATAAAGTTATTGCTTTGCGGCCTGGTTTTTTCTTTTTTGTTTTGTTTTTTTTACCTTCCAGGTGGACCAACCGATCGACTAGCTGCAGCACTGATGTGCATTCTGACAGAAGCATTGTGCTGCTGTCAGATTACACGCAAGTCGGTGTATGCGGCGCTGCAAGACGAGATTTCTCCTCTGCAGTAAAAGATATGTTTTCCGAGGCATATGAGCTGAGGAGGTGGCGGTGTTCATATACTTTGGCAAACACTTTGTATATATAAAAAAAAAATCCCGGCAATGATTTATTCATCCACATCGATTGATGTGAATGGAGAAATCTGGTTTGCCAGGGCATACGAGCTGAAGTGGGTATGGATGTTGGGCGGAGCTCCTATGTCCTGGCAGACGCCTTTCCCCTCCTTTTTCTTTTTTTGGCAGAGATTTTTTCATCCACATTGATCGATGCGAATGAAGAAATCTGTGCCGTTCATTTTTTTCTTTCAGCCCAGAGGCTGAACGGAAAAAAAAAATCTCATTACCCGTATGCTCAATATAAGGAGAATAGCAGAAACTCCTAATGCTGGGCATACATGTAATGATTGCGGAGACCCTCAAATGCCAGGGCAGTACAAACACCCCACAAATAACACCATTTTGGAAAGAAGACACCCCAAGGTATTCGCTGAGGGGCATATTGAGTCCATGAAAGATTGAAATTTTTGTCCCAAGTTAGCGGAAAGGGAGACTTTGTGAGAACAAAATCCAAAAAATCAATTTCCGCTAACTTGTGCCAAAATTTTTTTTTTTCAATGAACTCGCCATGCCCCTCATTGAATACCTTGGGGTGTCTTCTTTCCAAAATGGGGTCACATGTGGGGTATTTATACTGCCCTGGCATTTTAGGGGCCCCAAAGCGTGAGAAGAAGTCTGGTATCCAAATGTCTAAAAATGCCCTCCTAAAAGGAATTTGGGCCCCTTTGCCCACCTAGGCTGCAAAAAAGTGTCACACATGTGGTATCTCCGTATTCAGCAGAAGTTGGGGAATATGTTTTGGGGTGTCATTTTACATATACCCATGCTGGGTGAGATAAATATCTTGGTCAAATGCCAACTTTGTATAAAAAAAATGGGAAAAGTTGTCTTTTGCCAAGATATTTCTCTCACCCAGCATGGGTATATGTAAAATGACACCCCAAAACACATTCCTTACCTTCTCCTGAGTACGGAGATACCAGATGTGTGACACTTTTTTGCAGCCTAGCTGGGCAAAGGGGCCCACATTCCAAAGAGCACCTTTCAGATTTCACAGGTCATTTACCTACTTACCAGACATTAGGGCCCCTGGAAAATGCCAGGGCAGTATAACTGCCCCACAAGTGACCCCATTTTGGAAAGAAGACACCCCAAGGTATTCCGTGAGGGGCATGGCAAGTTCCTAGAATTTTTTATTTTTTGTCACAAGTTAGTGGAAAATGATGATTTTTTTTTTTTTTTTTCATACAAAGTCTCCTATTCCACTAACTTGTGACAAAAAAAAAAAATTTCCATGAACTCACTATGCCCATCAGCGAATACCTTGGGGTCTCTTCTTTCCAAAATGGGGTCACTTGTGGGGTAGTTATACTGCCCTGGCATTCTAGGGGCCCAAATGTGTGGTAAGGAGTTTGAAATCAAATTCAGTAAAAAATGACCTGTGAAATCCGAAAGGTGCTCTTTGGAATATGGGCCCCTTTGCCCACCTAGGCTGCAAAAAAGTGTCACACATCTGGTATCTCTGTACTCAGGAGAAGGTGGGGAATGTGTTTTGGGGTGTCATTTTATATATACCCATGCTGGGTGAGAGAAATATCTTGGCAAAAGACAACTTTTCCCATTTTTTTATATAAAGTTGTCATTTGACCAAGATATTTATCTCACCCAGCATGGGTATATGTAAAAAGACACCCCAAAACACATTCCTCAACTTCTCCTGAGTACAGCAATACCACATGTGTGACACTTTTTTGCAGCCTAGGTGGGCAAAGGGGCCCATATTCCAAAGAGCACCTTTCGGATTTCACTCATCATTTTTTACAGAATTTGATTTCAAACTCCTTACCACACATTTGGGCCCCTAGAATGCCAGGGCAGTATAACTACCCCACAAGTGACCCCATTTTGGAAAGAAGAGACCCCAAGGTATTCGCTGATGGGCATAGTGAGTTCATGGAAGTTTTTATTTTTTGTCACAAGTTAGTGGAATATGAGACTTTGTATGAAAAAAAAAAAAAAAATAAATCATCATTTTCCACTAACTTGTGACAAAAAATAAAAAATTCTAGGAACTCGCCATGCCCCTCACGGAATAGCTTGGGGTGTCTTCTTTCCAAAATGGGGTCACTTGTGGGGTAGTTATACTGCCCTGGCATTCTAGGGGCCCAAATGTGTGGTAAGGAGTTTGAAATCAAATTCTGTAAAAAATGACGAGTGAAATCCGAAAGGTGCTCTTTGGAATATGGGCCCCTTTGCCCACCTAGGCTGCAAAAAAGTGTCACACATCTGGTATCTCCGTACTCAGGAGAAGGTGGGGAATGTGTTTTGGGGTGTCATTTTACATATACCCATGCTGGGTGAGAGAAATATCTTGGCAAAAGACAACTTTTCCCATTTTTTTATACAAAGTTGTCATTTGACCAAGATATTTATCTCACCCAGCATGGGTATATGTAAAAAGACACCCCAAAACACATTCCTCAACTTCTCCTGAGTACGGGGATACCAGATGTGTGACACTTTTTTGCAGCCTAGGTGGGCAAAGGGGCCCACATTCCAAAGAGCACCTTTTGGATTTCATAGGTCATTTTTTACTGAATTTGATTTCAAACTCCTTACCACACATTTGGGCCCCTAGAATGCCAGGGCAGTATAACTACCCCACAAGTGACCCCATTTTGGAAAGAAGAGACCCCAAGGTATTCGCTGATGGGCATAGTGAGTTCATGGAAGTTTTTATTTTTTGTCACAAGTTAGTGGAATATGAGACTTTGTATGAAAAAAAAATCAAAAAAAAAAATCATCATTTTCCACTAACTTGTGACAAAAAATAAAAAATTCTAGGAACTCGCCATGCCCCTCACGGAATAGCTTGGGGTGTCTTCTTTCCAAAATGGGGTCACTTGTGGGGTAGTTATACTGCCCTGGCATTCTAGGGGCCCAAATGTGTGGTAAGGAGTTTGAAATCAAATTCTGTAAAAAATGATGAGTGAAATCCGAAAGGTGCTCTTTGGAATATGGGCCCCTTTGCCCACCTAGGCTGCAAAAAAGTGTCACACATCTGGTATCTCCGTACTCAGGAGAAGGTGGGGAATGTGTTTTGGGGTGTCATTTTATATATACCCATGCTGGGTGAGAGAAATATCTTGGCAAAAGACAACTTTTCCCATTTTTTTATACAAAGTTGTCATTTGACCAAGATATTTATCTCACCCAGCATGGGTATATGTAAAAAGACACCCCAAAACACATTCCTCAACTTCTCCTGAGTACGGGGATACCAGATGTGTGACACTTTTTTGCAGCCTAGGTGGGCAAAGGGGCCCATATTCCAAAGAGCACCTTTCGGATTTCACAGGTCATTTTTTACTGAATTTGATTTCAAACTCTTTACCACACATTTGGGCCCCTAGAATGCCAGGGCAGTATAACTACCCCACAAGTGACCCCATTTTGGAAAGAAGAGACCCCAAGGTATTCGCTGATGGGCATAGTGAGTTCATAGAACTTTTTATTTTTTGTCACAAGTTAGTGGAATATGAGACTTTGTAAGAAAAAAAAAATAAAAAAAAAAATCATCATTTTCCGCTAACTTGTGACAAAAAATAAAAAGTTCTATGAACTCACTATGCCCATCAGCGAATACCTTAGGGTGTGTACTTTCAGAAATGGGGTCATTTGTGGGGTGTTTGTACTGTCTGGGCATTGTAGAACCTCAGGAAACATGACAGGTGCTCAGAAAGTCAGAGCTGCTTCAAAAAGCGGAAATTCACATTTTTGTACCATAGTTTGTAAACGCTATAACTTTTACCCAAACCATTTTTTTTTTTTACCCAAACATTTTTTTTTTTATCAAAGACATGTAGAACTATAAATTTAGAGCAAAATTTCTATATGGATGTCGTTTTTTTTTGCAAAATTTTACAACTGAAAGTGAAAAATGTCATTTTTTTGCAAAAAAATCGTTAAATTTCGATTAATAACAAAAAAAGTAAAAATGTCAGCAGCAATGAAATACCACCAAATGAAAGCTCTATTAGTGAGAAGAAAAGGAGGTAAAATTCATTTGGGTGGTAAGTTGCATGACCGAGCAATAAACGGTGAAAGTAGTGTAGGTCAGAAGTGTAAAAAGTGGCCTGGTCTTTCAGGGTGTTTAAGCACTGGGGGCTGAGGTGGTTAAAAAACTCTTTGGTTGCTTTTGCAGTATGCTTTGGGTCATTGTCCATCTGCACTTTGAAGCGCCGTCCAATAAGTTCTGAAGCATTTGGCTGAATATGAGCAGATAATATTGCCCGAAACACATCAGAATTCATCCTGCTGCTTTTGTCAGCAGTCACATCATCAATAAATACAAGAGAACCAGTTCCATTGGCAGCCATACATGGCCACGCCAAGACAGTACCACCACCATGCTTCACTGATGAGGTGGTATGCTTAGGATCATGAGCAGTTCCTTTCCTACTCCATACTCTTCTCTTCCCATCACTCTGATCTTGGTCTCATCTGTCCATAGGATGTTGTTCCAGAACTGTGACGGGTTTTTTAGATGTCATTTGGCAAACTCTAATCTGGCCTTCCTGTTTTTGAGGCTCACCAATGGTTTACATCTTGTGGTGAACCCTCTGTATTCACTCTGGTGAAGACTTCTCTTGATTGTTGACTTTGACACACATACACCTACCTCCTGGAGAGTGTTCTTGATCTGGCCAACTGTTGTGAAGGGTGTTTTCTTCACCAGGGAAAGAATTTTCGGTCATCCACCACAGTTGTTTTCCGTGGTCTTCCGGGTCTTTAAGTGTTGCTGCGTTCCTTCTTTTTTAAGAATGTTCCAAACAGTTGTTTTGGCCATGCCTAATGTTTTTGCTATCTCTCTGATGGGTTTGTTTTGTTTTTTCAGCCTCATGATGGCTTGCTTCACTGATGGTGACAGCTCTTTGGATCTCATCTTGAGAGTGGAGAGCAACAGATTCCAAATGCAAATAGCACACTTGAAATGAACTCCTGGACCTTTTATCTGCTCATTGTAATTGGGATAATGAGGGAATAACACACACCTGGCCATGGAACAGCTGAGAAGCCAATTGTCCCATTACTTTTGGTCCCTTAACAAGTGGGAGGCACATATGCAAACTATTGTAATTCCTACACCGTTCACCTGATTTGGATGTAAATACCCTCAAATTAAAGCTGACAGTCTGCAGTTAAAGCACATCTTGTTCGTTTCATTTCAAATCCATTGTGGTGGTGTATAGAGCCAAAACCCTTAGAATTGTGTCGATGTCCCAATATTTATGGACCTGACTGTATATGGCGGCAACTTTAAAGGGGTTATCCAAGACTATTAAATGCCCCCCATACGCGCGGGCCACTCACAATGAATATACTAACCTGGCTCCTGGTCACCCGTGATACTAGGAAGGCTCGTCCCTGCCTGCTCCAACCCCCCCCCCCCCCCGACCCTGGATGTTTTCATCAACGCACGGGGAGAAGCAGCAGCGGCGCTGCGGGGACCAGGAGGGGCCCGGGCGTATGGGGGGCATTTAATAGTCTTGAATAGAGATGGCCTTGCGGTTCGCCCCGCGGTCGTTTCGCGGCGAACTTTGCTCGTTCGCGGTTCGCCCGAACAGGGACAACCGTCTAAAGAAGGCACCTGGCCTCCCATTACCGAGCCCAGTGGGAGCAAAACCGTCAGAACCCACAAAGCCACACTCCTGGCGCTCCACGTCCTGCCTCTTCTCCTTCTGCTCTCTCCTCCCATTTGTCCTCCACTCCACCTTCCACCATGCCATCGTCGCGTTCATCTGGCAAAAGACAGCCTTCTGCGGCCCAAATGTTCGAACGTAAAAAGTTGATGACGCCGGATAACCCTCTTGCCCAATGTCTGACCGCCGGCTTGTCGGAACTGCTAGCCCGCCAACTACTGCCATATAAACTGGTGGACTCGGAGGCCTTTAGAAAATTTGTGCCCATTGGCACACAGCAATGGAAGGTCTCCGGAAAGAAATATTTCTTCCAAAAGGGCATCCCAGAGCTATATGGCCATGTTCAGGGGCAAGTGAATGTGTCTCTGGCACACAGTGTCGGTGCCAAGATACATCTGACCACAGACACGTGGTGTACCAAACACGGGAAGGTACACAATTTTTACTGCCCACTGGGTGAACCTTCTGATGGCTGTCAAGCATGCAACCCGTGGCACCCGTGTGGATTTGGTGTTACCGTCACGGATTGCATGCAGGCCTGCCTCTTCTTCTCCTCCTCCTACTCCATCCTCCGTCTCCTCCTCGGCTCCTCCTTTTCCACTGCTACCGCCTCTTCCGCTGCACCCCCCTAGCTCCCCATAACCTATTTGACGTGCCAGGTGAGATATTGCCATGCTGTGCTGCGGCTGTTGTGCCTGGTAGCCAAGAGCCACACCGGTCCTGCACTGCTTTCAGCTCTGCGGTCACAGGCTAACCCCGCTCAATTTGAGAATGGTGCCAATCTGCTGAGCGCGCTGATGTAAGAGGCAGCCCTGAATCAACCAGCAGCATTTCCAGCACTTATATCTATGCAGACTGTCATGTTTCCCTCCGGCCACCAGAGGCCACTGTGACTAAACAGGAACCTGAGTAGTGCTGGCCAGAGGCTAAGAAAGAGTTAAGAAGTTTCCCGGGCTGTTCCAGAAGTTGCTGGGACTTTGCTGAGATAACAGGGAGAGATGGACTGCTGAGAAATAACAGAAAAAGACTGTAGCAGCAGGAGGCTATATTAGCTGAGATTTTCCTGACAGCTGTGGAGCTGCACACAGAGGACTTCACTGTGTGTTCCAGAGGAGTGGGGCCGTGTATAGAGACCAGCCGGATCCTTCCTGCCAGAGCTGAAGATCTGCATCTGCTGTAACCAGACAGAGAAAGACAGACAAGCAAGTGACCGAACCTGGATCCAGACTGCATCTTATTGGATCCAAGAGAATCTGCAGAACTGTGAGTGGCACCGGTGCTTATCTGTGATAGGTTATAGAGTCAGGGACTTAGTCAGTGCGCTGCAGAAGCGTCCCCTGGGTAGCAGGGCTAGATAGGAGTATGCTAGCTGAGTGTAGCCTGGACTCTGATGTGTATACTGTGGAACGCATTTATTCTAAGTCGTGTTCATGTAATCTGTGTAAACCTGTTTATACCGTTAATCTGATTTTCCGGCAGTTACATTTGGTTCTTTAATAAAGCCGGTTTTTGCTTCAGTCCCCTTGTCCGCTGTACTGTACTTGAATCCTGCTTTGCTGTCTCTCCCTCCTCTGACCGCTACACTGAAACAGGGCAAACTGACACGCATGCATGGCACACGTCCTAAACTTAGTCATGCAACGATTCGTTGCCAAATACCCCGAGGTCCAGGACATCTTGCGGCAGTCCAGGAAAATCTCTGGCCATTTTAGAAAACCTTACACAGCCATGGCTCGTCTTGCTGACGTTCAGCGGCGACACCACTTGCCCGTGAGACGTCTGATTTGTGACTGCCCGACGAGCTGGAACTCCACCTTGGATATGCTTGATAGGCTGCTCCACCAGAAACGTGCCATTAACGACTACCTATACGAACTCTGCTGCAGGACAGGTTCTGGGAGCATGTTTTTTTTTCACCGCGCCAGTGGCTGCTCTTGCACGACGCATGCAGACTTCTGCGCCCATTTGATGAGATCACCAAACTGGTCAGTCGCAGCCAGTGACATCATACCTTATGCCTTCTTTTTGGAGTGTGCATTGTGTCGTGTCATAGATCAAGCCGTCGAGGAGCAGGAGCAGGAAGATGAGGAAGTCACAATGCTGAATGAATTCCCAGGGGGGCTACTCCATCTGAGACAAGTCAGCAGGAGTCTGAAGAGGAGTCAGAGGAGGATGGTGCCTGGGAAGAGGAGGCGGTGGATGAGCAAGAAGAGCAGGCTTTAAACTTTTCTGGGATCCCGGGTGTGGTCCGTAGATGGGGAGAGGAGACCGAGGACGACATTCTCCTGGGCGATGAGAAGGAGCCAGGCCGCTCCACTGTTTCCAATTTAGTGCAAATGGGGGCCTTCATGCTCCAGTGTTTGAAGAGGGACCCCCATATAAAAAGCATAAAGGGCAAAGACCAGTTCTGGGTGGCAACGTACTTAGACCCCCGGTACAAACACAAAATGGCGGACATGTTACCAGCATCACAGAGGGCTGTCAGAATGCAGCATTTTCAGGCCTTGCTGCATTCTGCTGTTGCAGGCGCTGGCAGAGGAATTTCCACCCACAGAGAAACCGTTGTGAGTACCAATCCTACAGCGCATGCAAGAAGAGGGCGGTTTGAAGATGTGTCACTTCGGATATGAGATCATTCTTGCAGCCAACCCATAGACAGCCGCCCTCTGGATCCAGCCTCACGGAACGCCTAGACCGACAGGTGTCCGACTACACCCTTGACTACTGGGTGTGCAGGCTTGACCTATGGCCAGAGCTGGCACAATTTGCGATGGAACTCTTGGGTTGCCCCTCGTCGAGTGTCTTGTCCGAAAGGACGTTCAGTGCAGCAGGGGGGATCGTGACCGATAAGCGCACTCGCCTAGCTCACGACAGTGTGGACTACCTCACATTTCTAAAAATGAATGAGGCATGGATCTCGGAGGAATTCAACACTTGTGACGATCACGTTTATTTGAATTTCCTCATGCCAGCCCACACATATCTGCCACCACACAGAACAAATAATGGTCCCTGTCTTATGTAAATACAGCGGCATAAAAGGCCTTTTCTGTCCGGTGAATGCCTAATGTTTGGGACCTCGGAGGAATTCAACACCTGTGACGACCATGTGTTATCGAATTTCAACTACACTGCTCAAAAAAATAAAGGGAACACAAAAATAACACATCCTAGATCTGAATTAATTAAATATTCTTCTGAAATACTTTTGTTCTTTACATAGTTGAATGTGCTGACAACAAAATCACACAAAAATAAAAAAATGGAAATCAAATTTTTCAACCCATGGAGGTCTGGATTTGGAGTCACACTCAAAATTAAAGTGGAAAAACACACTACAGGCTGATCCAACTTTGATGTAATGTCCTTAAAACAAGTCAAAATGAGGCTCAGTAGTGTGTGTGGCCTCCACGTGCCTGTATGACCTCCCTACAACGCCTGTGCATGCTCCTGATGAGGTGGCGGACGGTCTCCTGAGGGATCTCCTCCCAGACCTGGACTAAAGCATCTGCCAACTCCTGGACAGTCTGTGGTGCAACGTGACGTTGGTGGATAGAGCGAGACATGATGTCCCAGATGTGCTCAATTAGATTCAGGTCTGGGGAACGGGCGTTCCAGTCCATAGCATCATTGCCTTCGTCTTGCAATAACTGCTGACACACTCCAGCCACATGAGGTCTAGCATTGTCTTGCATTACAAGGAACCCAGGGCCAACCGCACCAGCATATGGTCTCACAAGGGGTCTGAGGATCTCATCTCGGTACCTAATGGCAGTCAGGCTACCTCTGGCGAGCGCATGGAGGGCTGTGCAGCCCTCCAAAGAAATGCCACCCCACACCATTACTGACCCAATGCCAAACCAGTCATGCTGGAGGATGTTGCAGGCAGCAGAACGTTCTCCACGGCGTCTCCAGACTCTGTCACGTCTGTCACATGTGCTCAGTGTAAACCTGCTTTCATCTGTGAAGAGCACAGGGTGCCAGTGGCGAATTTGCCAATCTTGGTGTTCTCTGGCAAATGCCAAACGTCCTGCACGGTGTTGGGCTGTAAGCACAACCCCCACCTGTGGATGTCGGGCCCTCATATCACCCTCATGGAGTCTGTTTCTGACCGTTTGAGCAGACACATGCACATTTGTGGCCTCCTGGAGGTCATTTTGCAGTGCTCTGTCAGTGCTCCTCCTGTTCCTCCTTGCACAAAGGTGGAGGTAACGGTCCTGCTGCTGGGTTGTTGCCCTCCTACGGCCTCCTCCACGTCTCCTGATGTACTGGCCTGTCTCCTCGTAGCGCCTCCATGCTCTGGACACTACGCTGACAGACACAGCAAACCTTCTTGCCACAGCTCGCATTGATGTGCCATCCTGGATAAGTTGCACTACCTGAGCCACTTGTGTGGGTTGTAGACTCCGTCTCATGCTACCACTAGAGTGAAAGCATCGGCAGCATTCAAAAGTGACCAAAACATCAGCCAGGAAGCATAGGAACTGAGAAGTGTCTGTGGTCACCACCTGCAGAACCACTCCTTTATTGGGGGTGTCTTGCTAATTGCCTATGATTTCCACCTGTTGTCTATCCCATTTGCACAACAGCATGTGAAATTGATTGTCACTTAGTGTTGCTTCCTAAGTGGACAGTTTGATTTCACAGAAGTGTGATTGACTTGGAGTTACATTGTGTTGTTTAAGTGTTCCCTTTATTTTTTTGAGCAGTGTACATACATACATACACACGCGCATGTCGTGTGTGTTTGTGCTTTAGGGTGCACACCCTAATGCAATAGGTTGCACACGCCTATGCTTCTAGTAAGTTTTTGGTGGCTGCAAATATGACCTGAAGGTTTTTCAGGTTCGCCTGCCATCAAAGTGAATGGGGCCCGCCGCGAACTTGCGGTTTGCGAACATTTGATCGGCCAATGTACGTCCATCACTAGTCTTGAATAACCCCTTTAAGGTTAACATGCTGCTATCAGCAGGACACGTCATCTGCGCCTGTTATGACAATTCTTTACACAGTGCTGTCTTTTGCTGCCACCTGCTGGCCCTGTAGAGTATTACCACAATCATCTGGTTTGACAAACTAATAACTTTATTCCCATAATAAAGACTTAAAAGTATTAACTTTCATTGTATTTTATTTGTTTTTATTGGCCCCAGAACTCTTCTACATTGTAACACTCTACCACACTGTATGGTTTTACATCATGTCTAGATTATCTGTCCAGCCCCATATCTCACCAAATCGCTGAGGGATATCTGTCATATAACTCCTTTATTCTGAACACAAGTGATGGTTAGTGGTGTCACTTCTATCATGGCTATTTACCCCTGTGAATGTAGCTGCTGTGGGAAATTATGTAATACAAAAAAATATATAATAAAATCAATAAAACAATCAAGTCCCCCAAAGGTGAGTTCCAAAGTTATGTAGAGGCCTGCGACTCTAAATAACTTTGGCGCATCTGTCGCCAGCGCGTGGGGATTAAGACCGACGTATAAATAGCTGCTCTTAATAAGTGGCCCTCAAATTCCTGGTTTGAACTTTTATTCATCTGGAGCATAAGGTACTTATGTACTTGGCCGACGGCCACAGGTACCCTCCTGAATTCAACTATACAGCTGTCCTCAGGACGGTAAGTTGAATATTGCAGGGGAGGCAGTATTTTGTGCTGCACTGTGTGGTATTTGGTTGTGTTGTCGCATCTTCTGTCAATTTGGACCCGGTACAACATGGGAACACTTTTAGTTTTTTTTTCCAAGGCCACTTTAAGTTTGCAGTCCGCTGCTCAGTTATATTGCTTTCTGACAACCAGTATGGCTTTTCATAGCTTTCTCAGCCTTCTTAAAGTGACTCTCTGATTCAAGAAAAAAATTCTAATTAACTGGGTGTAAAAGGGAATATTAATTATTAATATTTGGAGTTAATATTAATGATCAATATTAATAAATAGACATAAAATCATCTATGGTTGACTCCGCCGATTTATTCTTTATTCTACCTGTTGCTCTAACTCTTTCCTGAACTGCGTGTGCTGAATTACGGCGGCGACAAAAGACTATAAACTGTGCTTGAACAATAAAGTATTTATTAAACAATTACAAGTCTACAGTCAATTGTTTCTGCTATATCTATATATATTTATATCAATGGTTATATAAATATATATATATACATATAGACGCACACTGTACTACACTAATAGCACTCTAATAATACACCTAACTACACTAACACAATACAATCCCAACTACAATTCCACCCCAACAACTATCTAAATATACACACACACGTAATAGCAGCACTCACCCACCTGGTTATAAACTGTCCCTATGGGATAAAAGGGGTTCAATGCAGGGGTTAACAGGATGGCAGGGGTGTGGCGAAACCAACCTCGCCACTGGGTTTTGGAGGGGCCTGGCTACTAGCCTCTTGCCCCAGGATTATGGGCCCTCTCATCAGCCAGGCCTCATTTGTTCACAAAGGACTTGGACTAACTTGAACTCTCACCCCCACGAATTAGACCAGGGTTCAAGTTAGTCCATTACGTTTGGTAATTGTATTTTGTGGATTGCGTCTCAGACAATGCTCATTGTGTTAGTTAATTGCGTCTCAGACAATGCTCATTGTATTTTGTTTATTGTGTTACAGACAGAGGGAAGGGGATTTTGTGTACAATTGCTGGGGAGGTTTGAATACTGTAAATGCATGTGATTGGCTGTTTTTACAAAACCCTGTGGGTGGTGGCCATGTTGGAAGATGTGTATAAAATGCTTGTGTGTTAGAATAAAGTGGTTGCTTTCATACCTTCATGAAGTTTTGGCTCATGTTTGGGGAATGCGATAACTACACTCTTGGGGATTGCTATATCACAATACTCCCCTGAGTATAAGCTCTTGTAAGAGCTTGTTCATGGTTCCTGCTCTCTGGATGTAGGAGAGGTTCACCCACTGGAAGCTGAAGCCCAGTCTTGGGTCCAGCGTGGGTGGAGGGCGGTGAGACCTCAACCAAGCTGTGGTGGTTCGTGGGGTCTGCAGTGCGTACGGTGTCAAGTGGAGTGCTTGGAGTCCTCTGGAAGCACTAGGAGCATATATCAACGGAGGTACCCGGTCAGGGTGCTAGGCGTTCCGTTACAACTGGTGGCAAGCAGAGGGATTCGAATCCTGAATGGACGTCCTGAACCAAGCAAGGGAATGAATGGCTCAGCAAAACCAGCTACTTAAGAGGACCACGCTAAAGGATTTACTGGAAGCTCGAGGCGTAGTGGCAAGTAACAAGACAAAAGCCATGTTAATTGCAGAATTAATACAGAGCGACGGAACCAGCAATACAGAAATGGAGCACGAGGAAGAAACCGCGATGCAGAAGGACATCAGATGGATGCTCAGTGTATTGGGACCCAATCCATTAACAGAGGCGGTTCTGCAGGTCATGGCGCAAGCCAGGCAATCGCAAAAAAAGCGAGAGGACCGAGACAGACCGACACAGGGAGATTGGCTATACTCCCCGGGAAGTACCAATGACCTATCAAAGAAGGCAAATTATGCAGCGTTTAAAACTTTTAATGACAATGAAATGGAAATTGACAGTTATTTGCAAGACTTTGAACATCAATGTGCGCTGGAGGGAATAGACTCCACAAAATGGGCGGCAGTACTTAGCAGCAAGTTGTCAGGAAGAGCAGCAGAGGCGTTGCGAGCAGTACCTGATGGGGACATATAAAAGATTGGGTAAAGGACAGAAAGCCTAAAACGGTGGAGGAAGCGGCCAGACTAGCAGATGAATACCAGGACAACAGGAGGAGGGAACAGGGGGTGAGCAGACCAACTTTTAAGCCCAACTACCCGGCTAAAACAACATCTGCAGCCCCTAGGGCCTCCATAAACCACCCGTCGCCGGGCTCCGCAGCAACCCCTTGACCCCCTGCAGTGTGCCATTATTGTAAGCAGCCGGGACATTACAAAAACCAGTGCCCTTGTTTGAACCGGGGAGGCTGGGAAAGGCAACCACCACAACAACCCAGGGCAGCCGCTCATTGTGTCCAGCAAGAAAGTACAACCTACGTCCCTAATCAAGAAGAGCAGTGGAGTGTACTACACAAGGTTAATCCAGTGCAAGCGGGAGGTGACAACAGAGACCACCACCGGCAATGGATTACAGTGGATGGCATGGGGACACGAGCTATGAGAGACAACAGGAGGAGGGAACAGGGGGTGAGCAGACCAACTTTTAAGCCCAACTACCCGGCTCCAACAACATCTGCAGCCCCTAGGGCCTCCATAAACCACCCGCCGCCGGGCTCCGCAGCAACCCCTCGACCCCCTGCAGTGTGCCATTATTGTAAGCAGCCGGGACATTACAAAAACCAGTGCCCTCGTTTGAATCGGGGAGGCTGGGAAAGGCAACCACCACAACAACTCAGGGCAGCCGCTCATTGTGTCCAGCAAGAAAGTACAACCTACGTCCCTAATCAAGAAGAGCAGTGGAGTGTACTACACGAGGGTAATCCAGTGCAAGCGGGAGGTGACAACCGAGACCACCACCGGCAATGTATTACAGTGGATGGCATGGGGACACGAGCTATGAGAGACTCTGGGGCCACTCTAACCGTGGTACAACCACACGCGGTCAAGTTCCAAGCTCGCACCGGTCGCACAGTAGCTGTAAGGGTAGCTGGGGGCGCCATACACAAGTTACCTACAGCCAGTGTCCTTGTGGACTGGGGTTCTGGATCCAAACAGTTGGAGGTTGGCATTATGCAGGAGCTGCCGGCAGAAGTCCTACTGGGCAATGATGTAGGCTGTTTAACCTCCCAACTATCACGGGACACCACTTCAGAAGCATACCCGATTACCACCCGGGCTCAAGCCAGACTGGAAGCACCGCTGCACTCTGAGGAAAGCCAGATGCCTCCATGTTTGGGTTGGGAGCCGTGTTGAGCCAAGTGGGGGGGGACGGCATGGAACACCCGGTGGCATACCTCAGCCGTAAACCTTTGCCCAGAGAGGTCAGCTATGCCACCGTGGAGAAAGAGTGCCTAGGCCTAGTTTGGGCACTCAAGAAACTTCAGCCCTATCTGTATGGATGGCCGTTTACCCTTATGACCGACCACAACCTCTTGTGTGGTTAAACCGGGTAGCTGGTGACAACCCCAGGCTATTACGGTGGAGCCTAGACCTTCAGGCCTACAACTTTACAATGCAATATCGTCCGGGCCAACAAAACGGTAATGCGGACGGTCTGTCCTGACAGACCGAACTGGACTCGTGAAATAACTGTCTCGGACATCCCCAAGCCAACCCGACTGGTTCTAGGCGGGTATGCCGACCTATGGACTTATAGGGGAGCAGTGTGAAGAAATCCCCCATTTTCTAAAGTGACCGGCAAAAACACCCAAACTTATGGAACTATTTTGGGCAGCCCACCCAGGGTGAACCGGTCACAGAAGACTTCCATGTCTCTTTGAGAACCCCTAAACCGATCTGGGTGAAATTTGAATATGTTGATTACACAGATCGGGGCTATCAGGGGACATATGATTTGTGGGGATACCTCATGTATAAAGGGGTGTTCCAGATATTGGGGAAAACTGTGACTTTTCTGCCTAGAGATAATCAAGTTGTTACTTTATCAGGCTTGATTATCTCCAGGACTAGGGGAGGGCATTGTATGTTTATGCTGGAAGAGTTTTATGTTTCCATTGTACTTGATTGGCTATACTGTGTCCCTCCCTGTGGGATATCCCCTTGCATGGGGACTTGCATAAAAGCCTGTGTGTGTTAATTAAAGCGTGTTCTATTTGTACCCTTCTTCTTGACTTCGGCTAAAGTTTGGGGATTCGCATGCTTTATTAAGGGAATCATCTTAAAAAGTTATTGGCATTTTGTATGGAATTCGTCTACTTCAACTGCCGAACGGAGCGCTATATTCACCAGGCTCGGGCGGTTCGGGAGGAAACTACCGAATGTGGTTTAAAGATACTTGGTTTCCCTACAAGGGGTTAAAGGGATATGGAGTTAGTGGTACAGGGTAATGCTGGGGTAGTTGTGGGATATTGTAGGGGTTAATGCAGGGGTTCAAGGTAGGGGTGAATGCAATGCAGGGCAGGGAATATTGCAGCGGTTAATGATCAAGGCAATGCAGGGCAAGGGTAATAATACAGGATAACAGTGAAGGGGTTAATAATACAGGGCAGCAATGAAGGGGTTAATAATAATCAGGATACTCAGCCAGATGCTCGTCTCTAGGGGTTATTGCTCGTTCCAGGGGAGGATTCTCGCTTGTAGATGCTTGTTTTCCAGGGGATGGTTCTTGCTTGGGGCTGCAGGGCTCAACTACATGATATGACATCACCGCACCAGCCCACGCATCCTGGCGCTTCCAGTCGGAAGATCCCTTTGATCCTCCGGCCTTTAAAGTGACCGCGTACCTCTCGCACTGTAATTACAGCGCCGGAGGTACGCGGCATACAGAGGCAGGGGAGCTCTTTGTTCCCCTGTCCCTATTATGCAAAACATCTCCGGCCCTGCCAGAGGTGGTTAGCAAAAGGCAGAGGATCTCTTTGATCCTCTGTCTTTTGATGTGCCAGCAACTAGACACATTTGTCCAGTTATCCAGACGGCATCTCCCCCCTGCAGGCGCGCTGACATGGGCCTGCAGGAGGATTCATCAGCTGGGGGGGCACCTGTGATTGGGGGGCATATTTTATATATATATATATACAGTACAGACCAAAAGTTTGGACACACCTTCTCATTCAAAGAGTTTTCTTTATTTTCATGACTATGAAAATTGTGGATTCACACTGAAGGCATCAAAACTATGAATTAACACATGTGGAATTACTTTAAGAAATGAAGGTCAGTCAGTCAGCCGAAAAATTGGGAAAACTTTGAAAGTAAGGGCTATTTGACCATGAAGGAGAGTGATGGGGTGCTGCGCCAGATGACCTGGCCTCCACAGTCACCGGACCTGAACCCAATCGAGATGGTTTGGGGTGAGCTGGACCGCAGAGTGAAGGCAAAAGGGCCAACAAGTGCTAAGCATCTCTGGGAACTCCTTCAAGACTTTTGGAAGACCATTTCAGGGGACTACCTCTTGAAGCTCATCAAGAGAATGCCAAGAGTGTGCAAAGCAGTAATCAAAGCAAAAGGTGGCTACTTTGAAGAACCTAGAATATGAAATTTTTTCAGTTGTTTCACACTTGTTTGTTATGTATATAATTCCACATGTGTTAATTTATAGTTTTGATGCCTTCATAGTCATGAAAATAAAGAAAACTCTTTGAATGAGAAGGTGTGTCCAAACTTTTGGTCTGTACTGTATGTGCCTGATACACAGCATGTTGTGTGCGATACTGCCTGCTGAGCTGTGTATCTAATCCAGGGGACACATATCTGGGCATTACTACTGTGAAGGGGATACATCTGGCCATAACTACTGTAAGGGGGGCATATACTGTATCTGGCCATAACTACTGTGAGGGGCCACAAGGATGACATAACTATTTTGAAGGGACCACAAGGTGGGCTTAATTACTGTGAGGGGCCACAAGGTGGGCATTAGTACTGTGTAGTAGCACTTAGGGGAAATGTATGCTATACATTGGCATGGCTCAGTCTTACAGGCCAGCACAGCGCCCCCTGCTGGTGATTTGACAGGGGCAGTCACCATCCCTTCCTTATGTGATTATTCTTTTTTCTCTATCACCACAGGGACCTTGTTCTGGATCCAGCGGACATCACGCCGACGCCAGCGACACCCTGGATGAGGTAGGACCAGATTTTATTAGTTAGGACTGGGTGAGTGTAGCCATGCATTGGGCTTAGGGCTCTTTCACATGAGCGGATGCCGTGTGGGTAATCCGCTGCATGAAAGAGAGCCATGCCCCGTCCCGGACAGCAGAGACACGGAGCATTAACATGACTGATAATGCTCTTTGCCTCTCTGTGATCTATTTGCTACAAAATCACAGTGACAACTTTATCTCACTGAGATTTTGTAGTAAAAAGGTCACAGAGAGGCACGGAGCATTATTAATCCCAATCCAGGAGGCCCAAGTAAATTCTTGCGGCAGGTTGGGGGGGGGGGGGGGTGACAGGGAGGGGGCCCCATGGATCAGTTTCGCACCGGGGCCCCATGGATTTTGTGTACGCCACTGTCTCCGTCTTATTCTCTTCCTGTCTTCTCTTCCTTTCTTGAGCAGGAGATGGATCGAACGCCTCCTGCAAAAGAAAGCTCCGTCCGTCTTCACTCACCACGCAAGCAAACTATGCTGAATGCTAGTGCGCATGCACGGGATTGCCGGCCGCTCTCTGCAGTGTACAGGCTTCTATGTGAAGTCTGTACTGACTCCTGCACAGCGTGATGTAAGCGCTGTGCAGGAGTGACAGCATAGCGATCAGCCACAGTGGCTGATTGCTATACTGTGGATCTCACTGGGGGCAATAAATGGCACATGGGGGGGGGGGCACTGTGGAACTGTGGATGGCACAGTGGGGGAATGAGGATGGCACATGGGGCACTGGATTTCACTGGGGCACTGTGGATGGTACATTGGGCACTGTGGATGGCACATGGGAGCACTATTGATGGCACATCGGGGCAATGGATGTCACTGGGGAACTGGATGGCACATTGGGGCAATGTTAATGGCACATGTGGGCACTGCATGTCACTGGGGCACTGTGGATGGCGCATTGGGCACTGTGGATGCACTGGATGGGACATGGGGCACACTGGATGGCACATGTGGCACATGGGGCACTGTGGATGGCACATGGGGCACACTCGATGGCACATTGGGCACACTGGATGGCACGTGGAGGCACTGTGGATGGCACATGGGGGCACTGGATGGGACATGGGGACACTGGATAGCAAATAGGACACTGCATAGCACATGGGGCACTGTGGATGTCATATGGGGGCACTGTGGATGGCACATTGGGGCACTGTGGGTGGCACACTGGATGTCACAGGGGGCACTGGATGTCACAGGGGGCATTGTGGATAGCACATGGGGCACTGTGGATGTCACTGTTATGGGGAACTCTAGATGTCACGGTTATAGCTCACGCTAGATGTCATTGTTATGGGGGCACTGTGGATGTCATATGGGGGCACTGTGGATGGCACATTGGGGCACTGTGGGTGGCACACTGGATGTCACTTGGGGGCACTGGATGTCACAGGGGGCATTGTGGATAGCACATGGGGCACTGTGGATGTCACTGTTATGGGGAACTCTAGATGTCACGGTTATAGCTCACGCTAGATGTCATTGTTATGGGGGCACTGTGGATGTCACTGTTATGGGGCACTGTTATAAGAGCGCTGTGAATGTCACTGTTATGGGGGCACTGTGGATGTCATTGTTATGGGTGTGCTGTGGAGGTCACTGTTAATGGGGGCGCTGTTGATGTCACTGTTATGGGGGCACTGCGGACGTCACTGTTATGGGAGCATCGTGGATGTCACGGTTATGGGCGCTCAGTATGAGTAATAGGTCTGCAGTCGCGGATCCACTAAATAAGGATACTGTCCGTGTGCAATTCACATTTTTTTACAGTCCCATTGAGTTATATGGCTTTTCGATCTGCATTTTAAAGACCAGAATAGGACATCTCTATCTTTCACAGAACTGACATACAGATGTGGAAAGCACAGGGACTTCATCAGTGTACTTTCCATATCCATATGTCAGTTCCACAAAAGATAGAACGTGTCCTATTCTGGTCCTCAAATTCATAGAACTCAATGGGACTAAAAAAAATGTGGATCGCAAAATGGATACGGTCGTGTGCATAAGGGTTTAGATACACAGCTCAGCAGGCAGGATCATAGAAGATGGGATTAGATACACCTCTCAGCAGGCTGTGTCATACAAAATGGAATTAGATACACCACTCAGCAGGCAGGATCATGCAAGATAGGATTAGATACACAGCTCAGCAGGCAGTATCGCACACAACATGCTGTGTATCAGGCACATACAGTACAGACCAAAAGTTTGGACACACCTTCTCATTCAAAGAGTTTTCTTTATTTTCATGACTATGAAGGCATCAAAACTATAAATTAACACATGTGGAATTATATACATAACAAACAAGTGTGAAGCAACTGAAAAAATTTCATATTCTAGGTTCTTCAAAGTAGCCACCTTTTGCTTTGATTACTGCTTTGCACACTCTTGGCATTCTCTTGATGAGCTTCAAGAGATAGTCCCCTGAAATGATCTTCCAACAGTCTTGAAGGAGTTCCCAGAGATGCTTAGCACTTGTTGGCCCCTTTGCCTTCACTCTGCGGTCCAGCTCACCCCAAACCATCTCGATTGGGTTCAGGTCCGGTGACTGTGGAGGCCAGGTCATCTGGCGGCGCAGCACCCATCACTCTCCTTCATGGTCAAATAGCCCTTACTTTCAAAGTTTTCCCAATTTTTCGGCTGACTGACTGACCTTCATTTCTTAAAGTAATGATGGCCACTCGTTTTTCTTTACTTAGCTGCTTTTTTCTTGCCATAATACAAATTCTAACAGTCTATCCAGTAGGACTATCAGCTGTGTATCCACCTTACTTCTCCTCAACGCAACTGATGGTCCCAACCCCATTTATAAGGCAAGAAATCCCACTTATTGAACCTGACAGGGCACACCTGTGAAGTGAAAACCATTTTAGGGGACTACGTCTTGTAGCTCATTAAGAGAATGCCAAGAGTGTGCAAAGCAGTAATCAAGGCAAAAGGTGGCTACTTTGAAGAACCTAGAATATGACATATTTTCAGTTGTTTCACACTTGTTTGTTATGTATATAATTCCACATGTGTTAATTCATAGTTTTGATGCCTTCAGTGTGAATCTACAATTTTCATAGTCATGAAAATAAAGAAAACTATTTGAATGAGAAGGTGTGTCCAAACTTTTGGTCTGTACTGTACATGATAGGACTGGATACAGATGTGTTTGGATATGATGTGTTTATTACACTATGGAGATGGTGAGGGAAGAGCATATGGATGATCAGTGATGGGATTTAGACACTGAGTGAGAAGTAGATTCCTGTCTGAGTGTAGAAAGATGGACAGAGGAGTTGTAGTGGGTGGAGCTGCTGCAGAGCAGTGAGGGCATGGTCAGCCTGTGACTCATCACTGTGCAGTGCAGCCAGGCTTGTGTATCAATAAAGTTATGTATTCAACAAAACAAGAAGGGGAGAAAGTAAACAGATCTGCCAGGATAATGTAATGTTTTCCAGGGAGGAAGAAAGCTCAGACATGAAAAACAGGTATTGGGGGCATATGTATGGAAGGTGAGGGGTGTTAGGAGCATAAAAAAAGAAGTTTGATTTTGGGAGGATAACCTCTTTAATAATATTGCTATGTAACTTATGTATTGCATTACATGTAATGTGCCTGGTTTCCAGCAGGTGGCGGTGTATCCGGCAGAGAGAGATCTTTAGATAGAATGGAACTTACCATTCCATTCTCCCCCCTATTCAGCAGAAATGGGCTAGTCCTGTTTCCTACCAGGGGAGGGGTTTCAGGAAGATATAGTTGAGTTGAGAGTTGGAAGGAGACGAGACATGGGCAACGGGGGCAACAGGAGCTTTCTAGGGGAAGCAGCTCATAAAGAACCATGGCTCCAGGCTCTTCATAGACTGAGTATTACAAGGGGGCCAAAGGCACCCCACTCAAAGGTACTAGAACAGCTAGAAAATCCAGTTACCAGATTAAAGCCAGAGATTAGCACAGCAGAGAAAGATAAAGCAAAGTATTCAAGTTCACCTGCCAGTTTATCCTTAGCCTGCTGGAGCCGAGAGAAAGATCAAGTATTGTTTGGATGACACAAGCGGCACATTGTATATATATTCATAAATGACCCCCTGTTTAGGCAACTTTCACACTAGCGTTCGGGTGTCCGCTTGTGAGCTCCGTTTGAAGGGGCTCACAAGCGGCCCCGAACGCATCCGTACTGCCCTAATGCATTCTGAGTGGACGCGGATCCGCTCAGAATGCATCAGTCTGGCAGCGTTCAGTCAGCAAGCGGACACCTGAACGCTGCTTGCAGCGTTCAGGTGTCCGCCTGGCCGTGCGGAGGCAAGCGGATCCGTCCAGACTTACAATGTAAGTCAATGGGGACGGATCCGTTTAAAGATGACACAATATGGCTCAATCTTCAAACGGATCCTTCCCCCATTGACTTTCAATGTAAAGTCTGGACGGATCCGTTCAGGCTACTTTCACACTTAGAATTTTTTTAAACTATAATGCAGACGGATCCGTTCTGAATGGATCCAAACGTCTGCATTATAGGAGCGGATCCGTCTGTGCAGACATCAGACGGACCCGCTCTGAACGGTAGTGTGAAAGTAGCCTTAGATAATTATATACAGTACATAGTGGGGTCATTCAAACAAACCTTATAACTCTGGAAAGTCTGAAGTATATTACTGCTCTTTCCAATATTTGTCCATATTAATATATAGTTTATCTGAATTAGTGTATCTATTTTATTTGATTATAAGAGTAGGGATAATTTTCTGTGATGTGCAACACAATGGACACCCCACACATACCTGTCAGTCACCATTTTACATACTATTAATGTATTTAACATAGTATTAATCCTGCTGTAGATTATCAAACCCTATGTAAACCATGTGTCCCAAAAGGACCACTCCTATTTTTGCAGCCAGCAGTGTGGACGGACGGGACGAAGTTGCAGGGAAGACGACATGAGAGGTGTTGGTAAGTAGGGCCCGGGTAGGTAAGGGTTAAGGCTGATAGTGCAGGGGATGGGGGGGAGTGTTCAGTGGGGGGTTGGACGGAGGAGTTAATTAGGAGAGTGTGTGGGGAGCAGGCGCCATTTTGAGGGAGCATAGCAGGTGAAATGAACTGAGAGCAGGAGCAGTGTCATAATTGAACTCACCGTAGCAATGTCGCAGGATGTGGAGGCCTTGTTGTGGCAGCTACGGGAGGCGGCGGAGTCCAGCTAGCCCGCAGCCCAGCATGAGACGGCTGCGGCGGGTACGGCCGCCGGCGTGCCTGAGCCCTTCAGAGACCCCCGGGGTGCGTCGCCGGGTCAGGAGCCCCTCAGGGGACCCTCCACGCCGGGAGGTTCGCAGGTCTGCTGTTTCTAGTGCCTCCCGGCGTGGGAGGAATCCATTATGTCGACGGGAACAAGTTCTGGATGGGGGGGCCAGTCCCCCGTCCCCCCCAGTTCTGGGGGTGGGGGGAGGCCCAGTCGGCGAGGAAGAGTTAGCAGTTGTGGTCACAGGGCTGTGCAGGGGGAAGCCAGGAGCCTGCACAGGCCTTTTCAGTGTGACGGACAGTCTGGGGTTGGTCCCGCCCACAAAGAGGAGGAAGATGAAGATAAAGTGGTGAGGAGCGCATCCAGCGTGTCCGAAGCGGGGAGGATCGCTTCGTTGATGCCTCAGGTTTGGGGGCGGGTGGTTCAGGCGGGCTCCGTCACGGTTTAATTGAGGGGTTGGGACAGTTGTTATGTGGTTTGGCGGATGTGGGTTCAGGGTTATGGGCGTCAGGGGCGGCACCTCTTCAGACTTGGGGTGTAGGGGCTGGTGTTGGTGGGTTGGCAAGTGGTTCTGGTGTTGGGTAAGGTGGGTCGGTGTGGGGGCAGACGCAGGCAAGTGTCGAAGAGGATAGGCCCAAGGTGGCTGATGCAGCAAAAGGGGAGGTGTATGTGTGTTTTGAGGGCCCCCTCGGGGCGCATTTGAGGCAGGAGGTACGTGAGAGGATTTGTCAGGGGGAGTATGTAGAAATTATTTCTCTTCTCCCCTTAGAGCATTTTAACCTGGATACGGTTAAGAGGGATAGGGGAAAGAAGGAGGAGGAGGACAAATGTCGGCATTGGCTGATTCCGCGCACTTTGGGAATTGGCTGCAGGCGTTTGCGATTTTAGCGAGCGTGATTGGGGAAAAGTCGCCGGACTGCTGTTCGGCTCTTTCCTGTTATTTGGATGCTATAGGCGAGGCTTATAGGGTGTATGGGGGTTTGGGGTGGCTTAGGTATGATGAACAATTTCGTCAACGGAAGGCGGACCGCCCAACCATGTGGTGGGATCACAAGGACATCGGGTTGTGGATGAGGGTGACTGCGCCGGGAAGGCCGGGACAGTCCTTTCGGGGGGAGTCAGGGGGAGCAGGGCAGTCCGGTTTTGCGGCAGCATCAGCCAAGGGATTGTGCTTCCTGTTCAACGAGGGGGAGGTGGAGAAGATGTTGGGGTATCTAAATAGATATCCGAAACGGGAAGCGGCTGTGTTTTGGGAAATGGGTTTTTCGGAGGGTTTTCATATTCCGTCTAACCTTTTGTTTGGCCTCATGCACACGACCTTTTTTTTTAAGGTCCGCAAAAACGGGATCCGTAGGTCCGTGATCCGTGACCGTTTTTTCGTCTGTGGGTCTTCCTTGATTTTTGGAGGAACCACGTTTTGATGTCCATCTGGCCGTGCGGAGCCAAACGGATCTGTCCTGAATTACAATGCAAGTCAATGGACTTTTTATTAGAAAACTTAACAGAGATCTTACAGAAATCATACAAAAACATTTCCAATAAAATAACTTAGCCCGACCAGTCACCCTCCCCCTCCCTTCCCCCTACACTCATAATATCCACTCATACTCATCCATACACTATTTACATATTTACAAAATAAACATAAATATAAACATATTTACATACCCTTCACCCACCCACATATAGCACAAAAAGCCGATCTCCCAACAGAAGTTCAAAAGAGAAAACCTCGAGCTTCTTCAGTCCCAAAGTTCAATTCCCCAGTAGGACTTGGTTAATCGACTTGATAAACAGACATAACAAATATATATATATTATTATTATTATTATTTTTATTTTATTTTTATTTTTTATGATTTCTTTTTTTTTTTTATTTCTTTTTTTTTTATGATTTTTTTTTCCTCCTCCCCCTTTTACCCTCCACCCAACCTAACTATCCCCCAAAACCACTAGACAAAAGAAAAAAAAAAAAAACACTATCTATACACAATTTATAAATATATACATATCATACATATGTCATACCATTATCTCATACTGTAATTCATTGCCAAAACATAGACAATGCCTAAAGCCAAAATCAACTTTACAGCTATGGTTCAGTGCCTGTAAATCAAACCATCATGTTTCATCTCAAAACAAAACAAAAGGCTAAGAAAGTGTCAAACTAGCCCACCACCGGGATTGAGGACTACTGAGTTAGGGTACCCCGAAACAAAAGCCCCTCCACAGTCGAGAGGCCTTGGGGGGACCCAACCTTTCGTTCTCAAGAGAGAGTACCTTATCCAGGTCACCCCTGATGCTCCTATACACCGTCTCCACTGGGAGGACTTTATGACCCGTCGATACTAAACACCTTGCGCACCAAGTGTGATACCTGACCACTGCGCTGACTAGGAATAAAGTGCAACGGTCCCGACCACCTAAGTCTTTAAACGCACCATAGGCCCACTCTGCATAGGACAGGGCAGCCAGCCTAGGCCAGCCGATGGAAGCTCCCACCCTTTTGTAGACCTCTATATTGAAAGGACAGTGAAGTAAGAAATGGTCCATGCTTTCCAGCACAGCACCGCACTCCTCCCGGGGACAACCCCTTTCCTCAGAGATTCTGCACTTCACATTATCCCTTACATATAGCTTACCATGGAAGCAACGCCAAGCCACATCCCAAACTTTCAAGGGGATCCTTGCCGAATTTAATAAGGTCAACCCACCCTCTAGATCCTGACTTGGGCAATCCCTCAAGGCCAACGGAGGTTGAAAGAAAGTAGACAGAACCTTAAAATCAAGGGTGAACCTCGACCTGGTCTCTATCTCCCCTCTCCCAAGCCCCCATCGCCTTATAATTCTCAGAACCGGGGCAACATAAGCCGGGAGATATCCCTGCCTTGACGAGCGTAGGTCTTTCACACGCCCTCCTGTCTCCCATTCCTGGAAGAAGGGCCTAAACCATTCCCTACAGGAATTTACCCACCAAGGAGCCCTCTCCATCCAGAGGTTTGCAATGTTGGCTTTCAAAAAAGTATTCGTTAAGAATACTACTGGGTTGACCATATCCAACCCACCTAGTCTCCTTGGTCTGTAAGTGACATCTCTCTTGACTAGGTTCAGCCTGTTTCCCCATAACATCTGGAAAAAGAGGCTGTAGACCGTTCCCCAGAGAGAGCCTGGCAGGACACAAACAGCGCCCAAGTACAATAGTACCGGGATCAGATAAGCTTTACACAGGTGAACCCTTTCCCTGAGGGTCAAAGACCAACCCTTCCAGCGGTCCACCTTTTGACCGACATCTTTCAGTCTGCCTTCCCAATTTTTTTGATGATAGTCCACATCCTGGCCAAAATTGATGCCGAGAACCTTTACCGTTTTCTGAGGCTCTGGGAGAGTGTCCTGGAGATCAAAATCTCCTTCTCCCAGCCATAGAGTCTCACATTTATCACGGTTGATCCGAGACCCAGAAACCTCTGAATAGCAGTCCACTTCCGACATCACCCACCCCACCTCCTCACTAGAAGAGGCAAAAATAGTGACATCATCCGCGTACGCTATCACCCTCAGAGACGGCCCCCTTGCCCCCGCCAGTTCCATCCCCACCCCCGCCAATGGTCCGCGATCTACCCTTCTAATGAAGGGATCGATCGCAAACACATATAGCAAGGGGCTTAAGGGACATCCCTGACGGACGCCGGAAGCCACCTCAAAAGGCTGCCCCAACCAACCATTGACCAATGGGAAACTCTCAGCCCCCTTGTACAAAACTTTCAGCCAATTTACGAAACTCCCCGGCAGACCATACCACAAGAGGACGGACCACAGGTACTCGTGATTCACCCGGTCAAAGGCTTTAGCCTGATCTAAAGACAAAAGAAACCCCTTCCAAAGGCCCGCCCTGCCCCGCTCCACAGCCTCTCGGACACTGAGAACGGTGCTAAAGGCGCTCCGACCAGGAACTGTGCAGTGCTGAGCCCCCGAAAGAAGCTTCGGTGCAAACTTCACCAATCTATTGAAAAGTATTTTCGCCAGGATCTTTCTGTCCGTATTGAGAAGCGATATGGGTCTCCAATTCTCAATACGGGATGGGTCTTTACCCTTTGACAGAATAATCAGAGCTGACTTACCCATTGACTTTGGTAAAGTGCCCGAGGAAAGACACTCATTAAAGACCTCAGTCAACAGAGGAACTAACTGTTCCTTGAAAGTCCTGTACCACTCAGATGTTAAGCCATCTGGACCTGGCGATTTCTTGGGCCTAAGCCCTTCAATGGCCAGTCTCACTTCCTCTTCCCTGATTGGTTCAGACAAAACGGCAAGAGAGGGGTCCATTCCTGCCCTGGGAACCGCCTCAGCCAAGAAAGCCGAAAACTTGTCCCGATCTAGTTCTTTCCTACCCAAGAGGTTAGAGTAGAAAGACCTGACAACCTCCAGGATCCCTGATTTGGACCTGTTCAGGGATCCTGTACTATTTAAGGCCTGTCACCAACTTACTTCTTACTGACATGTTGCAGTTGCCATAAGGGTCGGGTGAGCGGTACTTCCCGAAATCCCTCTCAGCAACCAAAGATGTGTACCTATCATACTGACACCTCTTAAACAAGGACTTCACACGGGAGATATCCTCGTGGCTACCTCCCGTCGAGACGAGACTTTCAAGTTTCTTCCTCAGTTCCTGGTACAGATGATTTTTGTCCTGGCTCCTGAGGTACGAGAGCTCTCGGAAATACCTCGCCGTCCTTGTTTTGAACATCTCCCACCACTCTGACTTACTGTTACAGAGGTCCACCAATGGTTCCTGGCCCTGAAAAAACTCCTCAAAGGATTGTCTTATTGCCGCATCTTCCATGAGAGATGAATTCAGCTTCCATAAACCCTTACCCATACAGGGGGTCTCTGCGACATTCAAAGAAAAACTAATTAAACAGTGATCGGAGAAAACCACTTCCTCAGTTTTTAAGACCGAAAAAACAGCTTCCCCCTTCAAATAAAACCTATCTATCCTAGACCTATGGCTACCTTGATGAAAGGTGAAGTCCACGTGGTCTGGCTTATGCTTCAAATGAGCATCCACCAGACTAGCTTCCTCAACTATCTTACTCAGTGCGATGCCATCAGAATCCAGCCTGACTTTGGAGCCTCCCCTGTCACAGACTCTTGTCACATTGTTGAAGTCTCCACCAAAGATCACCTGACGGCTGGAAAAAAGGTATGGTTTAATCCTTTATGAGAAGACATTTGCGGTCCCACACGGTTTGTGGACCATAGATGTTAATGAGCCTCAGCTCTTGTCCTCTCATGAGCACATCCAGGATCAGGCACCTTCCCATTTCTAGTTCGATTACTTTCCTGCATTCCACTCTCCCAGCGGTTTTAAAAAGTACGGCTACCCCGCTACGTGGCTCGGCCGCAAGAGACCAAAAGGATGGACCATGGCGCCACTCACTCCTCGCTTTCTCTATTAACTCTGTGGAAGTCAACCAGGTCTCTTGCAAAAATAAAACATCAGCATCAAGACGGCTGAAAAAATCAAAGGCCATATAACGAGCCACATCTGACTTAATGCTAGCAACGTTAATGCTTGCTAGCACCAACGGGGTGAGTTCCGCCATCATAAGTGATTGAACTAGATAGCTTTCTTCTTACCCCTCCCACCACCCTCACCATCATCAGACCCCTCGCTTTCCTTTTGTCTTTTTAAGCAATGTGAAACATCCATTTCACACTTATCTTTGCCCGCAGGATCTGACTTAGTCCCCCCTCCAGAAGATGGAATATCCCCTGAAGGGTCGGACCCGGCAGCCTGCGAAGAAACCCTATTCCCCCCCAGCACTGCATCCCTCGCACCCTCCTCAGCCAAGTTAGCCGTAGAGGTGTCACTCAGGACACAGTACCTGTTGGAGACCTCCACAAGAGGGGCCCCGGCCAAAACCTCCCTCGGTATCTGGTCTAGGGAGAGTGGGATGGACGGATCCCACTCAAGAGAGGCCTTCCTGCCCTCTCCTTTCTTATTCTTACCCCGCTTGTTCCTCCTCCTCTCCAACCATTCACCACGCTCCTCGTCCACATTCTCCCCACCTGAGGAGGCAGAAACAGCGGCGAGGTCAGCCTCTTCAGATTGAACTCCGGGGTCCCCATCATCACCGCTGTCACCCGAGTCACTATTGACCAGATCCTCAGCCAGGGGACCAGTTGAGGGATGAGCTGCCTCCTGCTCCCTCATGTTACGGCGTTGTTCCCGCCGCCTGGCCTTAGCTGCTGTAACTCGCTTATTCTTACTAACCGGATCCTTTTTGCTTCCTCCAGTGCCAGAAGCCCTAGCACTTGTCCCCTCGCCAGCCTGCCCAGTCCTGGCAGCAGATTCTTCCCCAACTACAGGCTTAGCCTCGCAGCTAGTACCTGCCTGGTTCTGAGTCTGTCCCTGAGCCTGGTTGGCAAAGGCAAGCGGACAGCGGCTAAATGGATGACCCAGGTCACCACACAGATTACACCTGATCCGCCGACAGGTTGCGGCAAGATGGTCATTCCCCCCGCACTTCACGCACTTCTGGGTCCTACACTGTACACTAAAATGCGTGGGGTCGCCGCACCTGTGGCAGACCTTTGGCTGCCCCTGGTAGAAGACCATTATCCGATCCCTCCCTATAAAGGCCGAGGAGGGGATATGGGTAACAGAATTTCCCTGGGCCCTCAACATCATGTTAAAGGTCCAGGCCCCTGACCAAATACTGTGCTCGTCCAAGACCTTGGCTGGATAGCCCACCTCACCATAACGACCTAACCAAGTTGCTATGTCAACACAAGAGAGAGACTCATTACAAGTTAGCACGGTCACTCTCTTCACCATGGTCTGGCAGGTGATGGCCTGGACGGCAAAACCTCGCCACTCCGGGGTGTTCTTTGTCAGCTCATATCTGGACCAGAAGAGCTCAAGCCCCTCTGGCCGGACAAAGCTGACATCAAAGAACTTGGTCCCGTAGGGATGGATGAGGGCAAAGATCTCTTTTGCCTCAAAGCCCATCCGCAGGAGAAGCTCCACAACAACCTTTCTGGAAGGTGCTGCTTCCTCACCTTCCCAAACCAGACGGGCCACATTCCTACGGTCCCCCCCGGCTGTGGGGTGAGTCCAAATGGTCTCATCCCCTCTTTTCTCTCGGAAGGCTCTCAGCCCATGTCTCTCCGTCCAGAAAGACAGGTTGACCGGTTCACCCTCTACCTATATGGAGGTCCCAGTGCCCTCCATCAAGGCCCCCACAAGGCGCCGTTGCAAGTTACCTTTGCCAGATCCTGCGGGCAAAGAATCCCCTGCTCCCCCTTTTACGGCATCTGCAAAAGTTCTTTTTGCTTCCGCCAGTATTTTTTTCCTCTTCTTTTCCTCCCTTACTCTCTCCTCCTCTGCTTCCTCCTTTTGGAGCAACTCCAACTACTCTAAAGACAAAACCCTGTCATCATATTCTTTCATGTCTACATTACTATCTTGCACTACATTTCCACTTGCCTTGCCATTCGCACTCACATTCGCACCCGCATTTGTATTTGTTCCCGCACTCCCACCTCCATTCTGGCCTCCTTTCACACCACCATGCATACCTCTCACATCACTATTCATACCACTCTTACCCCCTTTTCCTGGGACCCCACCACTTACTCCCCCCAAACTGGTCGGGCCCCCCCCCCCCCCATTTGGGGTTACAGCAGTTACATTGGTTTTCTTTGATTTTCCAACGGACGTTTCGACACTATGTTCAGTATCATCGGATTTGGGGTTAGATTCATCCCCTACAGCAATTGCAGGGGATGTCTCACCCCCCTCACCCTCAACCAACACCATGTCCTCCACCATGTCCTGCTGTGCCTTGTCATTTTTTCCAACAGCAGTTTTGTCATTTTCTATTGTCGCCATCACCTCCTCGGATTTTAATGACGCTTTTGTAGCCCTCATCACCCCTTTCTCCGCAGAAGGGGTTCCCTTTGCCTTGTCCGCCACCAAAGAACTCTCCCGCCCTGTATGACCCAGCTTCACTTCAGAAGCTGGGCCGGGCCCAGCAGCGGGTTCTAGGAGTGTGTATACCATGACGTCCTTCTCCGTGATTTTACTTTTGTTTTTACTCTTCCTTGTTTTTACCATTTCATCTTCAGGAATGTCATCATTTCCAAAGTACAGTTTTCCTACTGGAGATTCTAGTTGTTTGATTTTTCCGATTATCAGTCCTCCAGCAGACCCTCCTTCCTCCCCAGACGCTGTTTCCTGGCTCCAGGAAGGTTCCCCCTGCCCTGCTGGCAGGGTGTTGTCCCCAGAATCTTCACCTACTAGGGTCTTACTCTGGCTCCTGATCCGCGGCCCCAACGGACCAGGTGTACCAGACCCAGACCCTGACATACTTTCAAAACGGCTTTCATTCTGGAACTTCTCCATAAACTTTTTCTCCTCCAAAGCCATTATCACCTCCTCTAGCTTGTCCAGCTTAGAGGAGAGAGTGGCTTTCTTACGTTTGGGCAATAAGCTCTCCTGTATTTTCACATTTTTGTGTTCTAATTTGGCTCTCCTCAATTCTTTTTTAATCTCTTCATACACCCTTAGATAATATATCACTCTGGAAGCCAGAATAGCCGGGTTTTCAGTAGGGCCCTGTACCCCGCAGTTATGGATAGCCTTTAGTTCTTTATTGTTTTGCTGACACCCCTCAGGGCGAGACATACCAGACCCTCCAGGGCAAGACAGACCAGTCACACCTGGGCGAGACAAACCAGACCCACCAGGGCGAGATACAGACATACCAGACTCACGTACCTTCACCCCAGCCCTGGCCATCTCTGCCTCGGATCCCACATTCTTAGAGGACTTTGCTGGCGCCTTCTCTGCTTTTTTACCTGCTACTTTGCCAACCACTGTTCTCTTCACCACTTGTTCAGCGGCAATCCCTCTTTTAGCTGCGCCCACCACCTGCTCAGCGGCAGACATCTTCATACAACAGGGCTTAACCACATGAGAGCCAGCCCGGTCCAAAGAGGAGTCAAGGCTGCTCTCCTTTCTCATGCTGCCCAGGACTTTCCCTGAAAGCCGGGTTTCAGAGCCACTCTTCTCCATACCGCCCCTCTCTGGAGCACTTGACTGCATAACTTGGGCATCATGCCGCTTACCTCCCGGCTGCGACACTGTCCCCAGTCTCTTCAAACATTCAGGCTCTGCGCCCGGTCTTTCTGTGGCTTCTCCTTCCCTCTCCACCTCCCGCAGCACAGGCACTTCCTGCGCCGGGTCTCCCGCGTTCCTCTCCATCGCCGCAGCTCCGTCATGGCCGCCCGGCATAAAGCGCCGGGCGGCCGCAGCCCGGGTGTCCATGCTGGGAAAAAGCACCACCCCCTGGGGAAAGGGCAGCACTCTCCCCAGCAATCCTTATTCACCTCCTGGTTCTCCTGCAAGAGCACAGCACACAAACACACCAACACCAGGAAACAGGAACAGGAAGGAACAGCAACCAAGTCAATGGGGACGGATTCGTTTGACGTTGACACAATATGGTGCAATTGCAAACGGATCCGTCCCCCATTGACTTTTAATGTAAAGTCAGGAGTCCCTTTTATACCATTGGATCAGAGTTTTCTCCAATCCGATGGTATATTTTAACTTGAAGCGTCCCCATCACCATGGGAACGCCTCTATGTTAGAATATACCATCGGATTTGAGTTAGATCGTGAAACTCAGATCCGACAGTATATTCTAACACAGAGGCGTTCCCATGGTGATGGGGACGCTTCAGGTTAGAATATACTAAAAGAACTGTGTACATGACTGCCCCCTGCTGCCAGGCAGCAGGGGGCAGACCCCCCCCTCCCCCCCTGTATTTAACTCATTGGTGGCCAGTGCGGCCGGCCCCCCCTCTCTCCCCTGTAGTTAACACATTGGTGGCCAGTGCGGCCGGCCCCCCCTCCCTCCCCTGTAGTTAACACATTGGTGGCCAGTGCGGCCGGCCCCCGCTCCCTCCCCTGTAGTTAACACATTGGTGGCCAGTGCGGCCGCCCTCCCCCCTATCAATGGTGGCAGCGGAGAGTACCGATCGGAGTCCCAGTTTAATCGTTGGGGCTACGATCGGTAACCATGGCAACCAAGACGCTACTGCAGACCTGGTTGCCATGGTTACTTAGCAATTTTTAGAAGCATTATACTTACCTGCGAGCTGCGATGTCTGTGACCGGCCGGGCGCTCCTCCTACTGGTAAGTGACAGGTCTGTGCTATAAGCCGTAGCGTCCTGGTTGCCATGGTTACCGATAGGAGGCCCAGCGATTAAACTGGGACTCCGATCGGTACTCTCCGCTGCCACCAATGATAGGGGGGGAGATTTTAATTAGGAGGGGGAGGAAGGGGGGGCCCACTGGCCACCAATGAATCTACAGTACTACAGGGGAGGGAGGGGAGGCCGGCCGCACTAGCCACCAATGTGTTAACTACGGGGGAGGAAGGGGGGGGGGCGGCCGCACTGGCCACCAATGTGTTAAATACAAGGGAGGGAGGGGGGCCCACTGGTCACCAATGAATTTAAAACTGGGGAGGGAGGGGGGTGTGCCCCCTCCTGCCTGGCAGCACATGATCTCTTACAGGGGGCTATGATACGCACAATTAACTCCTCAGGTGCAGCACCTGAGGTGTTAATTGTGCGGATCACAGTCCCCTGTAAGAGATCGGGCGCTGCCAGGCAGCAGGGGGCAGTTATTTACACAGTTCAAAGTATATTCTAACTAGAAGCATCACTATGGGAACGCCTCTGTGTTAGAATATACTGTCGGATCTGAGTTTTCATGAAAAAGCTTTTATGCAGACGGATCTGCGGATCCGTCTGTGTGAAAGTAGCCTACGGCCACGGACGCGGGTGCCAATCTTGTGTGCATCCGTGTTTTTTCACGGACCCATTGACTTGAATGGGTCCGTGAACCGTTGTCCGTCAAAAAAATAGGACAGGTATTTTTTTGACGGACAGGAAACACGGATCACGGATGCAGCTGCAAAACGGTGCATTTTCCGATTTTTCCATTGACCCATTGGCGAAAAAAGTGGCATTGGGGAGGATGGATGGACCTTTTTCGGAGCTGTCGTTGGCGAATTTACGGGTTTCTCCGTTGGGGGTGGTTCCCAAGAAGGAGGCGAATAGATTTCGGCTCATTCCCCATTTATCGTTTCCAAAGGGTGCGACGGTCAATGAGGGTATAGATCCTGAGCTTTGTTCGGTGGTTTATACCTCCTTTGACGCGGCTGTGGAGTAGGTGAGAAAATTGGGTCCGGGAACTCAGTTGGCAAAGACTGACATTGAGGCAGCGTTTCGACTTTTACCTGTGCATCCAGAGAGTTTGCATTTGTTGAGTTGTTTTTGGGATGGCGGGTATTTTGTTGATAGTTGTTTGCCGATGGGGTGCTCCGTGTCGTGCGCATATTTTGAAACTTTCAGTTCGTTCTTGGAATGGGTGGTGGAGGACGTGTCTGGTTGTTTCTCCATTATTCATTACTTTGATGATTTTCTTTGTTTGGGTCCGGTGGATTCGCGCGTTTGTGCGTTGTTGTTGTCTATGTTACAGTCGGTTTTTATGTTTGGGGTGCCTTTAGCGGAGGGGAAGACGGTGTGCCCGACGACTGAGTTGAGTTTTTTAGGTATAGTTTTAGATACAGTTAAGATGGAGCGTCGTTTGCCGGAAGACAAGGTGCAGGACCTGAGGGCAGCGGTGGTGGACGCGTTGCGGGCAAAGAAAATAAGGTTGAGAGACTTGCAGTCTCTTCTGGGGAAATTGAATTTTGCTTGTCGCATTATCCCTATGGGCCGTATTTTTTGCAGGCGTTTGGCGTCGGCCACGGGAGGGGTTATTTTCCCGCATCATTTTATCAGGCTGGGTAAGGAGTTGAAGGGGGATTTGGCGGTGTGGGACGGGTTTTTACGGAAATTTAATGGTAGGGCGTTGGTGATGGAGACTGCGGTCGATAGTTTTAAATTTGAATTGTTTATGGATGCAGCGGGAGGGTCTGGTTTTGGGGCGTATTGTCAAGGACAGTGGTGCATGGGGAGGTGGCCCGAGTCTTGGGTTGTGAGGGGTTGGGTGCGGAATGTGGCACTGTTGGAACTGTTTCCGATAGTGTTGGCAACGACGCTTTGGGGAAATGAGTTCAGAAATGAAAAAGTTTGTTTTCATTGTGACAATCTGGGGGTGGTGTAGGCTATTAATGGATTGACGGCATCTTCGCCTCCGGTAGTTCGTTTATTGCAGCATTTAGTTTTACGTTGTTTGTCGCTTAACGCTTGGATTGTGGCTGTCCATGTGCCGGGGATTTCCAATGGCATTTCTGATGCTCTTTCTCGTTTACAGTGGGAGTGTTTTCGTCAGCTGGCCCCAGAAGCGAATGCAGAAGGATTGGTGTGTCCGGATTCCCTGTGGGAGCTCTTGGAGGTACGGTAGTGGGACTTTTAAAAAGCTCTTTGAGTGAGGGGACATGGCAAGCTTACGATAGGGCATGACAGAGTTGGCAACAGTGGTGTGGAGAGTTGGAAGTGGCTGTGGATTTCGGAGAGATACCTTTGCTGTTATTTATTGGGAGTGTTGAAGAAAAGGGTTGGTCTGTATCTCAGATAAATAGTTGCAAGGCGGGTTTGGCTTTTGGTTTTAAGTTGCGGGGTTTGCAGGATGTTACTAAAGCATTTTTGGTCAGGCAAGTTTTGAAGGGGTGCAGGCGGGGTAGGCGGTCGGTGGATTCTAGGCGGCCAGTGTCTTTTGCGTTACTGTTACGCTTAGAGGTTCAAGCGGGTTTGGTATGTAGATCACCTAGCGAGGGTAGGTTGTTTAGATTGGCGTTTTCACTGGCCTTTTTCGGAGCATTTCGTTTGGGGGAATTAGTTTGCAAGAGCATGCGGTGTGAGGGTGTAGAGGTATGTTGGAGTTTGAGCGGGACCTTGCGGTAATTAGGTGGCTCAGGTGTAGAGGTATGTTGTGGGGTTCTGTGTTGCGGGAGGTGCATCGTTATGCGCAGTTGGATCGGGCTCCCGACGTCCTAGTGTTACACGTTGGGGGTAATGATTTGGGAGTTAGGCCCTGTAGAGAGCTGATCAGGGACATTAAATTTGATCTTTTTCGTTTGTGGTCCCTTTTCCCGGCCCTGATAATGTTGTGGTCAGATATTGTGCCGAGGAAGTCATGGCGGGAGGCGAGATCGGTGGAGCGGGTGAATAAGGCCAGGATTAAGTTGAATAGTCCAATAGGGTGGTTCTGTGCAAGAAACAGTGCAGTGGCGGTGCGACATCTCGAATTGGAGGCTGGCAGCGGTGGTTTTTGGCGGATGGATGTGGTTCACCTTAACGCAGTTGGTATAGATTTATGGTCACTGGGTTTACAGGGAGGTACTGAGAGGGCGTTAAGGTTGTGGAGGAACGCGCAAGCTTGAGGGTGGTAAAGTCAAGCTGCACGTTGTTGGCGGTGGGAGGTCCTAGAATCTGGTGGTACAGGATGGTATACGTGAATGGGAGGGCCTCAATGGGGGCTGGACTCTCATAGTATGAGCACCTGGTTGGTTCGGAGAGGTGTCCATCAGTTGGTGTACCCGAGCTGGTGTTACTCGGCTGGAGGCAAGATGGAATCGCCATGGTGGTTGTTTATGGAGGTTTAATTTTTGGGGCTTCTATGACCTCCCTCGTCAGGTTTATTGTTAATATTAATGTTATTTATGTTATATATTTTATTTATTAATAAAACAGCTGCTGTGGCCGATTTAATCCGAATAGTGGCTCTGTGTTTCTTTTGGGGGGGGGAAAGGGGAGCTGAGGGAATCCACAGTAGGGGTGGGGGGGCCGTAGAATAACCAATAACCTTCTCAAGTGAGGACGGACGGGACAAAGTTGCAGGGAGGATGACATGAGAAGTATTGGTAAGTAGGTCCCGAGTAGGTAAGGGTTAAGGCTGATAGTGCAGAGGATAGAGGGGAGTGGTCAGTGGGGGGTTGGACGGAGGAGTTAATCAGAAGAGTGTGTGGGGAGCGGGCGCCATTTTGAGGGAGCAGAGCAGGTGAAACGAACTCCCTCCCTCCCTAGGTATTTGCAGAGGTTTGGGGTTGAATGTATTTAATAAAAAAATAAAAAAATGTAATTCAATCACCGTGATGGTTCGGTGGGCGGGGTGTGTGAGGTTTTGTGGCAATTATTGTTGCGGCGGTGGGAGGTCCTAGAAGCTGGTGGTACAGGATGGTATATGTGAATGGGAGGGCCTCAATGGGGACTGGACTCTCATAGGTTGAGCACCTGGTTGGTTCGGAGAGGCGTCCATCAATTGGTGTCTCCGAGCTGGTGTTACATGGCTGGAGGCAAGATGGAATCGCCATGGTGGTTGTTTATGGAGGTTTAATTTTTGGGGCTTCTACGACCTTCCTCGTCAGGTTTATTGTTAATATTAATGTTATTTATGTTATATATTTTATTTATTAATAAAACGGCTGCTGTGACCAATTTAATCCGAACAGTGGCTGTGTGTTTCTTTTGGGGGGGGGGGGGGAAGGGGAGCTGAGGGAATCCACAGTAGGGGTGGGGGGCCCGTAGAATAACCAATAACCTACTCATGCTTTGCAACTATTATCAGGTGACGTGCTCTTCCAGGTTGACAGCTTCCACAACTCCCTTTGGCAGCTCATATACAGAACATTACTCAGCATGGTTTAACAAGTCCAGCAAGAAACTCCTCCCAGGGTAAGGCAGCTTTCGCACAGTCAGTGTCTGGTCAGTGTTTGATTGGTGATTTGTATCAGTGAGAGCGATCTAAAACACAGAACATCTTTCCTTAAGGGCCCATTCACACGTCCGCAATTTCATTCCGCATTCATTTCTATGGGGTCCGCAATTCCGTTCCCGAAAAAAATAGAACATGTCCTATTCTTGTGGACAAGAATAGGCATATTCTATTAGTGCTGGCGATGTGCGGTCCGCAAAATGCAGATCCGCAAAACACACACGGATGTGTGAATGGACCCTTATACTTTATCTCTGTGTAGCCTCTATTCCTGATTTTGGCTCCTAATCAGAGATGGTAATCACTGATCAAACACTGAATAAACACTAAAGAGGCATGAAGGTAGGAACAATGAAAGTATTCTTGTGTTAACCATGTGACTCAGGAACACCCACGAGTGGAGCTGCCTTATAAACTGTTGTCCATTTAACCTATGGATCTGGAATTCTCTACTTCCAGATCCATTACCAGCAGTTACCAAGCATTGTGTTCAACAACGCCTACACTTTTTAATCTTTGCAGGGTGTTTGAACATCGGCCGGAACTCGGACCAGCTGACTCTACCAGAAAGGGTGGTACAGGGTTGTTAAGCCCTGTTATAGCCAGAGACTGCCAACCAATACCTTCCCCTGCTGGATAAGATGACATAGTACATGTGACATACTGTATATACTCGAGTATAAGACGAGTTTTTTGGCACATATTTTTGTGCTCAAAAAGCCTCCTCGTCTTATACTCGAGTCTAGGTCTTAGCTCCGGTAATAGCAGGCAGTGCGGGGGGCGGCGCTCACTCACTGACGTCTGTAGAATAACGTCTAGCATTTCTCTATTTTTCAAGAAATGCTTTAGAAGGAGGCCAACAAAATGTGCAAAGTTCGTGATGAAAGATAAAATTAGAAGGATTTAATTCTCATAAAAAGCAAGTTACAAAGTTTAGAAAGAGAAAAATATAGCACAGCAATAAGTCTTGAAAGGTTACAAGCAAGCAATTAAACAATTAAAATAAGTGAAAAAGCTTATTTCCCCAAAGTAACGTGTATGTGTGAATGTGTGTGTGTGTGTGTGAGAGCAACAGGTGTCTGGTCAAAGAATGCTCTGCCTATGTCATGAAACAAAGCCATTTTATAGGTTGACTCTCCATTGAGGTGTATTGTATCCTAAATTTAGCATTATAACAGACATATATGGTTAACAAGTAAAATCCCTTACATCATGGTTTTCTAAGTATACCTTATTTGTAAAGCTAATAATAATATGCTGAGAAGGAGGATTCCTAATCTTCCCAAATGCTATTGTCGTCTCAACCTGTCAAAAATTGACATTCAACACAAGTGCTGACCTCTCATGGTCCTTGAAATAACCCTATCCTGTTAAAGAGTGTTAGTTTATTATTTTACAACGTCACGCGCCTGTGCCGCCTAGTGGGAGAAGGCGCGTGACGTCAGTGAGTGAGCGCCGCTCCCCGCACTGCCTGTATTACCGGAGCAAAGACAAAGTAAGAATACTGCTGTGAGCGTCGGGGAGGGGGATCTGTGGATGGCACTGTAGGGGGATCTGTGGATGGCACTGTAGGGAGATCTGTGGATGGCACTGTAGGGGGATCTGTGGATGGCACTGTAGGGAGATCTGTGGATGGCACTGTAGGGGGATCTGTGGATGGCACTGTAGGGGGATCTGTGGATGGCACTGTAGGGGTATCTGTGGATGGCACTGTAGGGTGATCTGTGGATGGCAGTGCCATCCACAGATCCCCCTACAGTGCCATCCACAGATACCCCCTCCCCTAAACAGTGCCATCATGACACTGTTTAGGGGAGGGGGGATCTGTTGATGGCACTGTTTAGGGGGGATCTGTGGATGGCACTGTTTAGGGGGGAGATCTGTGGATGGCTCCCTGTATTTAATGCAGAGTGTGTGTGTATATAATGCACACACTCTGCATTAAATACAGGGAGTCACCCTCTTGCAGATGTGTGTATATAATGTAGAGTGTGTGCATTATATACACATACACTCTGCATTATAGCTGCATTTCCCACCCTAGTCTTATACTGGGGTAAAATTAGGGGCTCGGCTTATACTCGGGTCGGCTTATACTCGAGTATATACGGTATATAACATTACATAGAATTAACATTACATAGAATTGTATATAAAACATATATAAAACCTATAAGAACATATCAATTAAAGAATACAAATGTAATACCACCATGTCAGAGGTACTACAGCTGCAAATATACCAGAAAAACCACATGCATTTTTTTGTGCCAGCTGCATTTTTTGTCACGTTTTTGGTGGCTTTTCTTTGGAGTTTGTTTCAAACAGTGATCCAGAGTTACTAATCCTATAAATTTCATATACCAGCAATATACCACTTTACTTTGAGACAGAATTTTGCGCCAAAGAGTTAAAGATTTTATGGATAAGGAAACAAGTGTTTTTAGCATCAAACTTTTGGCATAGAATTAAATTCTAGCAGTGATCTGCTGGGTCACTGCACAACAACATGCTGCACTTTTTAAAAGAAGTCAGAAAAACAAAAAAGCTACCTAAAGAACAAAAATGGCAGTAGCAAAACAAAAAGCTTATGGGAATCATTTATCAAAGATTGACGTTTTACACTAGACTTTGAAATCCCCTTCACTGCAAGGGTATGCGCCTAAGAGAGCTTTCACACAACCGTATTTTCAATCCACGTCCGATCCACATTTTTTGCGTATCACACACAGACCCATTCATTTCTATGGGGCCGCAAAAAATGTGGTCAGCACATGGAAATTATCCGTGTGCTGTCCAGATCTGTGCAGCCATTCCTTAAATTATAGAACATGTCCTATTTTTGTCCATTTTGGGGCCAAGAATAGACAGTTCTACAATTAGCCCAGCAGAAAGTTTGGGATGCACACAGCCGGTATCCGTGTTTTGCGGATCCACAGTTTGTGTACTACAAAACTGATACAGTCATGTGACTGCTCTCTACTCCTCCTCACAATATTGGACTGGGATTCATTAGGTCCACCAGAGGAAATTATTGTTGATTTGATATGAGATGTTGTTTGTAAATCTTCAGTTATTTTTCACGCATATGAAAAATGCATCAAAACTGATTGCACCGGTGTAAAAAAAACTGAACCACTGAATGCAATTTCAGACAAAACTGACTGAACTTGCTTGCGAAATGGTGTGAGTTTCACTGGACGCACCCTGACACAATCCGTATTGTTTCTGTGAGAGGCCTAAAGGCCTAAAGGTCCTTATAAACTGTCTGATGCAGGACTATAATGAGCGCTGATAGAGAGTGACCTTAGTGACCACCCATACGCCTTTTTACGGAGGTCACTAAGGGGCCTTAGGCTGGGCTGACGCTTTTTCACGGTAACCCAGTCTAAGCGCTGCAAGAGTCCCTCGTTCAGCGGGGAGCAGGGGCTCGGCTCTCAAAGGAGAGCCGCGCTCCTGCTCTAACAGCCCGGACTAGCCACGGGCAATGGCATGTAAAGCGGTGACAGAGGGAGCAGACTGTCTCTCATCGGCACCCCGCAAATGCGATCGCGGGGTACCGATGTGTGTAAAGGATGGTTGGAGTCTGGTATAGGCCCCAAGCCAGCCTAGAGTATTTTTCAGCAGGCTGTGCCTCTCTGGCACAGCCTGCTGGTCAATGTCAGTAAAGCATTGCTAATTTATTCTTAGTTGCCACCATAAAAACTTAATAACAAGCGATCAAAAAGCGTAATTTACTCCAAAATGATACCAATGAAAACTACATGTCGTCCCGAAAAAAATCAAGCCCTCACACAACTCCATAGAAAGAAAAATAAAAAGTTATGGAAAGCAGCGATTCAAAATGATTTTTTTTTTTTAAAAAAAGGGGTTTTATTGCACCAAAGTAGTAAAATATAAAAAAAACTATATGTATTTGGTATTGCTGTAATTGTACTGACTCAGAGAATAAAGAAATTATGTTATTTATACCTAAAAATGAATGAATGCCATAAGTAGGTTATATACCCCAAAATAGCACCAATAAAAACTACAACTTGTCCCGCAAAAAAAAGCCCACATACAGCTATATAGACGGAAAAATAAAAAAGTTATAGCTCTTGGAAGGCGATGACGGAAAAAGGAAGAAAAATGCTTGGTCAATAAGGCCCAAAACAGGCTGGTCACTAAGGGGTTAACATTGCTGTTGCCCATGAAAATGAAAGAGCAGGTTACAATTTTGAAGACATGCTGTGCTGCAGAAAAACCTGTTTCTTCTACTTTCTAATGTTCAGTGACAAACTTGTCTGCAGATGTTCCTCAGCTTTTTGCCTGTAACCTCCCACAATGAAGTCCCACTTGAATCTTCTCTATGAGCAACGATTAAATACTCTGTGCTGCTGGAGACCCTGTAAAATGCTCAGTCCATGACCAGAGCAACCCCAGCATTAGCCTTTTATGGGGGAACCTACTCGGTGAGAAGAGACATCCGAAATCAATAAATATGCAGTTTCCATCATTTAGCATCTAAAATGTAACGCTGCCTATGTGCCACCAGAGGGAAGCACATGATACACAACTCTTAGCTGGGCTAGGGGCAAAGATCATAGCTAGAGATGAGAGAATTTTTAAAAAAATTCGATTTGGCCTGTTCGTCGAATTTTCCGAAACTATTTATTCGATGTTATTTGCGTTAAAAAACAGCTATTTCCTGGCTGCAGAGAGTCTATATAGTGGTTTAGAACAATGTGCCTTGCAGTAACATGCATAGGGAGTCTGCTGTGGTAGTGAAACAATACTGTGAGTCAGTATAACATGCAGATGACAGGCGTCGCTCTTAGAAACACTGCACACTTCACTTATTTGGGCAGTTACGGGGGCCAAAACTGACCAAATAACTCAAATATGAACTCAGCTTTACAGGTCGATGTTAGTGCCAAGAAGAAGCGTACTCCTTTTACACCGTCACCAGCTGATTCCACATAGATGTCTACAGACATCGCTTATACACTTATACAAGTAGAGCCCCCTAAAAGAGTGAAGAGGGTGTCAGCAGTAAGTTTGTGTTGACGTCACTGATTATTTTGCCCTTCCTCTGATCCGTCAGAACAATAACCCTGAAAAAATGGATCCTATCTGTTGAGCATCTGCCTTCACTCGGTGAGCATTTGGTCAGTAATCCATCAGTATTGCTAATGCCCAAAAAACCAGGAATGGATCAAAAACAAAGATGACACATGAATGGAATATTTGCAAGTCTTCTGTGTTTTGTACCCACTCCTGCTTTTGGCTACCAAATCATATGCCAAATCTGATGGGACCATACAGGCATTACAGCTGCTACAGACAGGATCCGTTGTGGGTCTCATTTTTCCTTCCTTCTGACAGATCAGAAGAAGGGTCAAATAAATGGTGATGTCATCCAGGCCAAAAAGGCAAAATAGTGCCCCAATCATGCAATAGGGAGGGTGGGAGAACAGCTTGAGAAGTTCAGAGTGGCCCAGTGACATAGTGGTGAGGTGGCAGCAGCATAAGGAGGCCACAGAGTGGCAAGGTGACATAGTGGTGAGGTAGCAGCAGCATCAAGATACCACAAAGTGGCAAGGTGCCAAAGTGTGGAGGTAGCAGCAGCATCAGGAGACCTCGGAGTGGCCCAATGACATAGTGTGGAGGTTGCAGCAGCATCAGGAGACCACAGAGTGGCCCAATGACCTAGTGGGGTGGTGGCAGCAGCATCAGGAGACCACAGCGTGGCAAGGTGACATAGTGTGGAGGTGGCAGCAGCATCAGAAGACCACATAGTGGCAAGGTGACATAGTGTGGAGGTGGCAGCAGCATCAGGAGACCACAGAGTGGCAAGGTGACATAGTATGGAGGTGGCAGCAGCATCAGGAGACCACAGAGTGGCAAGGTGACATAGTGTGGAGTTAGCAGCAGCATCAGGAGACCACAGAGTAGCACAATGACAGTGGGGAGGCGGGTGGCACTAACAGTACCCACTGACGATGGTGGGTGTAAAAAGGAGCACTTGGCATCAGATGTGTGGCATCAGGCGGGTGGCAGCATCAGAATAGTAGCTGAGGCAGGTAGCCAAAAGAAACCGGTCTCTTTTGTCAAGGTTTGGGTGAGGCAGCATGAATGATCTAATCTGATGCATCAGGCATTGGTGGGTGGAAATCCTGGCTGATCCCCGCCTGATTGATCTTGACAAAGGTCAGTCTCTCCACATTTTGGGTGGAGAGGTGAGTTCTCCATGGGGTAACTATGGCCCCCACCGAACTAAACTCCCGCTCTGGCCACAAATCCAGTTTCGCTGCCCAGTAGTCCAGCGGATATTTAATGGCAGCTGGCAGGGTGCACTCCAAGTATGCCCCCACCTGCTGGTTCAGGTTCTGCTCTATGTCTAGTTGCTGGTGAGTAGTTTCTTCACTATGCGGGTGAAGAAAGCTGCTCATCAGCGACTCTAGACTAAGGCTGCTGCTGTAGAGCTGGTACTGCTCCTGCCCACCCCCCACCCCCCAGCATCCATGGCAGGCGAACGTGAGCGCAGAGGGCCCCCTCCCTGGTCAGACCTGCGAGAGGATGTACGATAGCACAGATAGGCAGCGGCAAACTCACTACAGTCATCCCTCTGCTGAATGGTGACATTTCTGCTGTCACTACGCAAGCAAGTGAGCATGCATTGGAACATTTACGCAAGTGACTTGGAGGGACTCCCTGCCTCCATCACCACTGCATACTGCCATGGTGTCTGGGTCATCTGCCTCGTCTTCCTCATCTCCATCTTGCTCCTCCGGCTGCTCCTGCTTCTCCTCTCCTGTCACCTGTGTACAAAAACCACCCATTTCGCTACACGTTGCTTGTGCTCCAATGTCCTCCTCCTCCCCCAGTTCAGCCCCAAAAGGGCTCATGTGGCCACGTCTCCAGTTCAATGACCAGCCAAATTTACCAGCATCTTTTCCAGGATATGAATCAGTGGAATGACTTTCTTTATCCCGTAGTCCTGGCGACTGACAAATAAAGTGGCCTTCTCAAAGGGCACGAGCAAACGGCAGGTGTCACGCGTGAGCTGCCACTGGCTAAAATCGAAGATACACAGGGGACTACCTCTGTCCGCCTGTATCATCAAGAAATCGTTTATGGCCTTTCTCTGTTCCTACAGTCGGTCCAACATATGGAGGGTGGAATTCCAACGGGTGGAAACGTCACATATCAGCCTATGTTGGGGGATGCCATTCTGCCTCTGTAGCTCAAGGAGGGTGTGCTTGGCGGTATATGAGTGGATGAAGTGCATGCAAAGTTTCCTGGCCATTTTTAGGATGTCTTGCAGATGGGTGGAAGACTTCAGGGCGCATGGCTCAGCCCTCCTTGACGCAGCGCCAACACCATGTTCTTCCCGTTGTCGGTCACCATGGTTCTGATTTTGACTTGTCACTGAGAAAGCCAGGATTTGATTTCTTGATAAAGGACACAGAACCACATTTACCCAGTGAACCGTAAAGGACATATATTGTCCTTGACCGTAGTTACAAATACCGACCAATTTTCCCAAAAAAGGCTGTATCACAAACAAATTTCACCACTGAATGGCTAATCAACCTAATTACTCAGTCCCTACGAAAGATACTCTACAATTACCCATCAATTTTCCCAAAAAAGGCTGTTTCACAAAAGAATTTTACCACTGAAGGACTAATTGACGCAATTACTCAGTCCCTACAGAAGAAAGTCTACATTCGCCGGCCAATTTTCCCAAAAAAGGCTGTATCACAAAAAAAATTCACCACTGAATGACAATGTAAATTCACCGCAGAACGGCTAATAACACATACTTATTTTTCCCATTAATATACCCCAACAATGGCTGTATAACAATATCAGTTCACTGCAGACCCCTAAAATATAAATATAACAATCACAATTCACTGCAGAACGGCTAATAGGACGTACGTATCTATCCTATTAATACACCCCGTAAATGGCTATAGTACAATGGAACTTGACTGCTGAACGGCAAATAATTTTTTTTTTTGTTGACACTAATACACGCTGTGGCAGTGGAGCTGCCAGAGGGCCATATGAGGGCCATTAAAATGGTGTATCTCACCCAGAGGAAGCTGGGTGAGAACAAGAAAGGCTGGGAAAATAGTTTTTTTCCACTGTATGCAGCAGCTAGAAAAAGGCTTTAGAACATATACAATGCTCCGCACAAACGGTTTGCTGGAATTACAGAGGTATTGCAAATCTAAAATGAGCAGCAGTATAATGGCAATTGTGATCTGCAGTCAGTGCAGCAAGGTGTAATAGGATTGTTCCTATTACCCAGGCTGTAAACACCCCTACTGAACCCTGTTTTGCTTCAATACTGTGTAATAATTCCTCCCTATCATTTCCCTATACTTCTAATGCTCTTTTCCTGAACTTCTGTTGAGCAAAATATATAAGTTTTCAAGTATTTCCTAGCACTGTACCTAGCATCTGCTAACGTCTCTCCCTGCACGAAGTACACTGCAAAATGGCTGAATCCAAGATGGCTGAGGCTATTTATAGGGCTGTGACATCACAGGGCTGGCTGGCTGCTGATTGGCTGCATGCATGGCATTGTGGGTGATCCCTCGTTTCCAGAGTTCCTTGTTCTATGTCCTAACATGTGCAGCAGCCATTTTAGGAAAAAATGCAATTCGTTATCACGAAGCGTGAGGAAATTCGGATTCGGTGCGAATCGAATAATTCCTGAAATTCGGATCGAATTCCACTTTGTCAGCTTCGATTCGCTTATCTCTAATCATAGGCAATGTTCATTCTGACTCCAAAACTGGAGGAATTCAGATCTTTGAAAGACAGATCAGGTCAGCCATTGTAGTTTACAGTAAAGAGATTAACCTAATTTGACGCATAGATTGTAAGCTCTTGCGAGCAGGGCCCTGACTCGTAGTGTTTCAGTTGTATATTAGCCAGTTACGTTGTGATGTCTTTTGTTTTGTACGTGAGCCCTATGTAAAGCACTGCGGAATATGGTGGTGCTATATAAATAAATATTATTATTATATGACTAGGATTGTTCTGCCCAGCAGGGTTAGAAAATGATTCTAGTTCATTCTGCCAGAGTCTTGGTATTTCTCAAGTGGTTAGTGTGGTTATAGCACCATTTAGCTGTGTTACGTTGTATTACACTTTGTTTTTCCTGTTGAAAAGACTACTGCATTGTGGGTGGTGCACTGCATTGTGGGAGTGCAAGGCATCCTGGGAAAGAGAAGTCTCCAGTCTCCAGGACACATCAACAGACCTATCCTATGCATGTCTCCTTCTCAAACTCCACCATCCTTGTATAGGCATATCTGGTGAGAGATCTACCTTTGTTTCAGGGATATTGTGTTATGCAGAGCTGTTTAGCTAGTTGTAATTGTTACTCAGGGAGTTGTTACTACTTTTAGCTAGACATGTAATCCTATGTATAGGCAGCCATTTTACCATGTGCTTTCAGTGTTAATGCAAATGTTATAGTACATGCTATCTATACTTATACTTGCTATTGGTATTCTTATAGTTTTACCAATCAAAAATCCTGTTTTACCAATAAACAAGTTAGACTACAAAGAACAGTCCTCTTATTTTGAAGACAGGAATGGTTTATGCTGAATATCAAACTGCACACTGTGTGAACGTGTATGAAGACAGAACAAGGATGCCTAGAACAAGAAATGATCATGACTGGAACCAAGGCATTCAAGTAGTGCCGTGTCCCCACTGCAAGTGGTTAAAGTGTTACACATCCTATAGGACCTATAATGCTTTCTATTTATGTATTATAGGTTCTATAGGATGTGTATGGCGAGAGAGTGGGAGGTTCCCTAGTGGTTAAGCTAGGCTGGCACCGCCCCTCCCTCTCTAGGAGGCAGTGAACTTCAGTCTAGTGTGAGCTGCAGATAAGTACACGGCTAAGGAGCAGTGCTCACAGGGAAATCATCTTACCCTGTGGAGTACGAAAGAAGAAGTGACAGTTAACCTGCCAGCTCACAATGGAAACAGTTACAGAAGGCAGCAGAAAGTTAAAGGGGTTCAACTGCCACGACTTGAAAATTGGCCCTTAAAAGTTACCTATGGAGGGACGATTATTACATTAATACTTCCCTACCCTCTGCAGCATAGGCATTTCAATAATCCTCTTCACGGTCACTTGACCACTCCTGCAGTGCTTCCAGGTCTTCCAGTCCCTCACCTTCTTTTATTTTCCACTTTGAAGCAGTAGATAATACGTCATCACTGACATCACTGCCTCCTGCCGCCTTCCTTGAGCCCGATGTCTGCACACTAGTGCACATGCGCTGGACCCACCGGCCATCTATTCGGTGTACAGGGCTCTGTGTGAAGCCTGTACTGACTCATGCACAGTACAATGTAAGCGCTGTGTATGAGTCACAGTGTAGCGATCAGACTCTGTACTGTGGCTATGCTGTGGATATCACTGGAGGCACAGTGCATGGCACTTGTGGGCATTGTGGATGTCACTGGTTGCACAGTGCATGGCACTCAGGGGCACTGTAGATGGCACTAAGGATGGCTCTTGGGAAGCACTAAGGATGGCGCTTGGGGGGCACTAGTCTGCGGAGGTCACTGTTAGGGGAGCACTGTGGAGGTCACTTATGGGGAGTGCTGTGGATGTCACTTATGGGGGCGCTGTGGATGTCACTGTTATGGGAGTGGTGTGGAGGTCACGGTTATTGGGGCTCAGTATGAGTTATAGGGCTCATGCAAACGACCTTGATCGGCCCAGTAATCACGATCCATGTGTCGGCCACATTTTCCAGTCCGATTGTGGCTCCCCTGACCTGAACTGACTGTGCGATAGTAATTTATGATACAACCAGTCTATATCTGACTGCAGGGCAGTTGTCGAGCAATCACATAATCATGTTAACATACCCCACGATCCAATAGAGACTGGTTGTATCATAAATTTCTATCATGCATTCAGTTCGGGAAAAAATAGGATTAGACCTCATGCACACGAACATATCCGCTTTGTGGTCTGCAAGTTGCTGATCATTTTTTTGCAGACCCATTGACTTCTATGGGTTTGAGGTCTGCATTTTGAGGACCAGAATAGGACATGTTCTGTCTTTTGCAGAACTGACATACAGATGTGGAAAACACATGGACGTCATCTGTGTGTTTTCCACATCCATATGTCAGTTCCGCAAAGGATAGAACATGTCCTATTCTGATCCTCAAAATGCAGACTTCAAACCCATAAAAGTCAATTGGTCTGCAAAAAAATGCAGATCACACATGGACAGTATCCCTATTTAGCGGATCCTTACCTTGCAGACCGTAAAACAGATATCGCCGTGTGCAGTATCACACATGAGAATCTTTAAAACAGGAACAGTAGACTGTATCACATATTCAAGCTGTTTATTGCACTCGATGGTGAAAGAAGAGCCTGTGGACAGTCAGTGATGTTATTTAGAAACTGAGTAGGTAATAGACTAGTAGGATTCATGTATGGGTGTAGAAACATGGCCACAGGAGGTATAGAGGGAGTAGCTCCTGCAAACTGAACAGTGTGGGGGTGGGGCCTGCCTGTGACTCATCACTCTGCAGACCAGCCATGTAAACAGGAAGCTCTGAATATAAACAGATATGCCAGGATAGTCTGATGCCCAGACAGGGGGTTAGAAAGCACAGACATGAAAAACAGGTATCGAGGGCATATACAATTGAAACCAGAAGTTTACATACACTATATAAAAAGACACATATGCATGTTTTTTTCAATATCTGACATGAAATCAGAATAAATCTTTCCTGTTTTTGGTCAATTAGGATTACCATAATTATTATTATTTGCCAAATGCCATAATAATGAGTGTCATGCCCTGCTCTGACTATGTGCGGAGGTCGGCCAGAATAGCAGCACGTGTTTAGTTTTTTGTTTTGTTTTGGAGTCGTGCTGGATCCGCCTCCCTTCAGGTGCACTGGGTGGGGTCATTGGTTTAAATCTCACTTAATCCCAGTGTTCTGTGCGGGTTATAGAAATCAGTCTGGCCTTGGAAGCAAGGAAGGAAGGATTGTCTGTTCTAACTCAGATCAGATAAGTTTGGTTTCTGTTTTTGTTGTTTGCTGTCTAGGTTGTTTGTGTGTCTTCTGTCCCCTCCAGGTTCTGAGGGAGCAGGCTGCTCCTATTCCCCTTTTCACCATCTCAGGGATCCTAGGGTATTTTAGCCCAGGCACGAGGACACATTATTTCCACCATCAAGGTCTGAATGTGGGCTTAGCAGGGTAGGGAGAGAAGTCAGGGATTTGCTAGGAGGTGACCCTTCCCCTGCTTCTCGCTTAGAATCTGGTTTGTTGGTTTATCTGTGTATCTGAGATCCCGTCCGCCGTGACAGAGAGAGAGACAGAATGTTTTAAGGAATTTTTATTACTTTCTGAAAAGTCAAAAGTTTACATACATTTCATTAATATTTGGTACCATTGCCCTTAACCCCTTAAGAATCTGGCTCATTTTCACCTTCAGGACCAGGCCATTTTTTGCAAATCTGACCAGTGTCACTTTATGTGGTGATAACTTAAAAACGCTTTGACTTATCCAGGCCATTTGGACAAATTAGCAAATTTTTAAGTTTCAATTTCTCTACTTCTATAATACATAGTAATACCTACAAAAATGGTTATTAGTTTACATACATTCCCCATATGTCTACTTCATGTTTGGATCATTTTGGGAATGATAATTTATTTTTTGGGGATGTTACAAGGCTTAGAAATTTAGAAGCAAATATTGAAATTTTTCAGAAATTTTCAAAAACCCACTTTTCAAGGACCAGTTCAGATCTGAAGTCACTTTGTGAGGCTTACATAATAGAAACCACCCGAAAATGACCGAATTCTAGAAACTACACCCCTCAAGGTATTCAAAACTGATTTTACAAACTTTGTTAACCCTTTAGGTGTTCCACAAGAATTAATGGAAAATAGAAATACAATTTCAAAATTTCCCTTTTTTGGCAGATTTTCCATTTTAATAATTTTTTCCCAGTTACAAAGCAAGGGTTAACACCCAAACAAAACGTAATATTTATGGCTCTGATTCTGTAGTCTACAGAAACACCCCATATGTGGTTGTAAACCACTGTACTGGCACACGGCAGAGCGCAGACGGAAAGGAATGCCATACGGTTTTTGGAAGGCAGATTTTGCTGGACTGTTTTTTTTATAACATGTCCCATTTGAAGCCCCCCTGATGCACCCCTAGAGTAGAAACTCCAAAAAAGTGACCCATTCTAGAAACTGCACCCCTCAAGGTATTCAAAACTGATTTTACCAACTTTGTTAACCCTTTAGGTGTTCCACAAGAATTAATGGAAAATAGAGATACAATTTCAAAATTTAACTTTTTTGGCAGATTTTCCATTTTAATAATTTTTTTCCAGTTACAAAGCAAGGGTTAACAGACAAAAAAACCTCAATATTTATGGCTCTGATTCTGTAGTTTACAGAAACACCCCATATGTGGTCGTAAACCACTGTACGGGCACACGGCAGGGCACAGAAAGAAAGGAATGCCATACGGTTTTTGGAAGGCAGATTTTGCTGGACAGTATTTTTGACAACATGTCCCATTTGAAGCCCCCCTGATGCACCCCTAGAGTAGAAACTCCAATAAAGTGACCCCATTTTAGAAACTACGGGATTGGGTGGCAGTTTTGTTGGTACTATTTTAGGGTACATATGATTTTTGGTTGCTCTATATTACACTTTTTGTGAGGCAAGGTAACAAGAAATAGCTGTTTTGGCACCGTTTTTATTTTTTGTTATTTAGAAAATTCATCTGACAGGTTAGATCATGTGGTATTTTTATAGACCAGGTTGTCACGGATGAGGCGATACCTAATATGTATACTTTTTTTATTTATGTAAGTTTTACACAATGATTTCATTTAACAAAAATAATAATCGTGTTTTAGTGTTTCCATATTAAATTTCTTTTTATTTAGCACAATTTTATTTTTGATTTTTTACGGTGTTCATCTGAGGGGTTAGGTCATGTGATATTTTCATAGAGACAGTCGATACGGATGCGGCGATACCTAATATGTATACTTTTTTTTATTTATGTAAGTTTTACACAATGATTTCTTTTTTGAAACAAAAAAATCATGTTTTAGTGTTTCTATAGTCTGAGAGCCATAGTTTTTACAGTTTTTGGGTGATTATCTTGGGTAGGGTATGATTTTTGCGGAATGAGATGATGGTTTGATTGGCACTATTTTGGGTGTGCGTATGACTTTTTGATCGCTTGCTATTACACTTTTTGTGATGTAAGGTGACAAAAAATTGTTTATTTAGCACAATTTTATTTTAGATTTTTTTACGGTGTTCATCTGAGGGGTTAGGTCATGTGATATTTTCATAGAGACAGTCGATACGGATGCGGCGATACCTAATATGTATACTTTTTTTATTTATGTAAGTTTTACACAATGATTTCTTTTTTGAAACAAAAAAATCATGTTTTAGTGTTTCCATAGTCTGAGAGCCATAGTTTTTACAGTTTTTGGGCGATTATCTTGGGTAGGGTATGATTTTTGCGGGAGGAGATGATGGTTTGATTGGCACTATTTTGGGGTGCGTATGACTTTTTGATCGCTTGCTATTACACTTTTTGTGATGTAAGGTGACAAAAAATGGTTTATTTAGCACAGTTTTTATTTGATACGGTGTTCATCTGAGAGGTTAGGTCATGTGATATTTTTATAGAGACAGTCGATAAGGACGCGGCGATACCTAATATGTATACAGTCGTGGCCAAAAGTTTTGAGAATTACATAAATATTGGAAATTGGAAAAGTTGCTGCTTAAGTTTTTATAATAGCAATTTGCATATACTCCAGAATGTTATGAAGAGTGATCAGATGAATTGCATAGTGTCACGGCCATGGCTATGACCGTGACTCCTGAACCGCATGCTGTTGTCAGCGGTTTTCTTTGGTGTTCAATCACAGGTGAGGGCTGTGGTATTTGCCTCACCTGTGGTTGCCGCTGGCAACAGTATGTATGTGGCAGCGTAGCAGTCGGAGCTGTGCCATTGCAGCTTGCTATGTTGTGCATGCGGTTTTTGTGTGATGTGTGTATGTGTGCACTTGCCTTTTATGTTATTGTGTGCACGTCCCCTTTAAGTGGTGTTTTCCCTTCCCTGGTGTTGAAAGGGTTAATCTCCTTCCTAGTGTGTGTGTGCACTGGGTGTGTCCGACTGTGGGGTGTGGCTTCTTGGCCTATAAAGCCTCACTGCTTTTGCAGGCCTGCAGGTTGCTTCAGCCATGCTTAGCTGAGAGCAGCCTCATGTCTTTATTACCTGCCAGTAAGAGCCACCCCTGTGGTCATAACCATAATGTCGCTTTAAGTTATTTCTAGTTATGTGTGATGTCCGTGTGATGTTTTATATGTGATTTTGTGCAGCTATGGATCTGGGTCCCTGTGTGGGGATGCGTTTGTGATCTGCACCCTGCTTACACAGGGATCCAGTCAGCAAGGCTGTGGCAGGTAGGTGGAACTCTTTGTTCACCTGCCATATCCATAGAGCTGTTTATGTCTCCCCTTTTCCAGCAGCTTGGCCGTTGAGACTCCTGCTCCTCCGTGTCTAGGAGGAGTGGGCTTGTCTTACTCAGCTCCTAGGTGAGGGTGATCTTGAGGGCTAGCAGGGACTTTTAGGTTCCGGAGCATGAGCCCTCCTACCATCAAGGTTGGCTCATGTAGCTAGGAGCCAGGGTCAGGTTAGGGATGCGTTTAGGAGGTGACCTGCTCCCTAATCCTGTCTTCATGGCCAAGCAGCCGTAACATCACCGGGCTCCACACGGCTGAGGATTTCCCCCATCCTCAGCCGTGACACATAGTCCTTCTTTGCCATGAAAATTAACTTAATCCCAAAAAAACCTTTCCACTGCATTTCATTGCTGTCACTAAAGGACCTGCTGAGATCATTTCAGTAATCGTCTTGCTAACTCAGGTGAGAATGTTGACGAGCACTAGGCTGGAGATCATTATGTCAGGCTGATTGGGTTAAAATGGCAGACTTGACATGTTAAAAGGAGGGTGATGCTTGAAATCATTGTTCTTCCATTGTTAACCATGGTGACCTGCAAAGAAACAAAACAAAGATCTAAAAGCAGTTAAGCAGCAAACTTTGTGAAAACGAATATTTGTGTCATTCTCAAAACTTTTGGCCACGACTGTACTTTTTTTTTTATTTATGTAAGTATTACACTAACAGCTTTTTTAAAACCCAAAAAAATGATGTTTTAGTGTCTCCATATTCTGAGCCATAGTTTTTTTTTTTTTTTGGGAGATTGTCTCAGGTAGGGGCTTATTTTTTGCGGGATAAGGTGATGGTTAGATTGGTACTATTTTGGTGGGGATGCGCCTTTTTGATCGCTTGCTGTTGTACTTTTTGTGATGTAAGGTGACAAAAAAATGGTTTATTTAGCACAGTTTTTATTTTTTTTATTTTTTACGGTGTTCATCTGAGGGGTTAGGTCATGTGATATGTTTATAGAGCCGGTTGATACGGATGCGGCGATACCTAATATGTCTACTTTTTTTTTCAGGGGGCTGGATCTCACAGGCTCTTCACAGGAAGGCAGCGCCGATACCTCAGGAAGGCATCGCGCTGCCTTCCATGCCATCGGGTCCCCCCTACAACCCCACGGGGACCCGATGGCACCACTGCCGCCGCACCAGGTAATAACCACAAACCGCAGGTCTGAATTACCCTGCGGTTTGCGGTGATCGCCGACAAGGGGGATCACGGGACCCCCCGCGCATTTAGCCAAGCGGCGGTGATCGGAAATACATAGGACGTATTGGTACGTCCTGTGTCCTTAACCCCTTAAGGACTCAGCCCTATTTCACCTTAAGGACTTGGCCATTTTTTGCAAATCTGACCAGTGTCACTTTAAGTGCTGATAACTTTAAAACACTTTGACTTATCCAGGCCGTTCTGAGATAGTTTTTTTCGTCACATATTGTACTTCATGACACTGCTAAAATTGGGTCAAAAAAGTTAATATTTTTTCATAATAAAATACCCTATTTACCAAAAATTTTGAAAAATTTGCAAATTTCAAAGTTTCAGTTTCTCTACTTCTGTAATACATAGTAATACCCCCAAAAATTGTGATGACTTTACATTCCCCATATGTCTACTTCATGTTTGTAGCATTTTGGAAATGATATTTTATTTTTTGGGGATGTTACAAGGCTTAGAAGTTTAGAAGCAAATCTTGAAATTCTTCTGAAATGTACAAAAACCCAATTTTTAGGGACCACTACAGCTCTGAAGTCACTTTGCGAGGCTTACATAATAGAAACCGCCCAAAAATGACCCCATTCTATAAACTACACCCCTCAAGGTATTCAAAACTGATTTTACAAACTTCGTTAACCCTTTAGGTGTTGCACAGGAGTTATTGGCAAATGGGGATGAAATTTGAGAATTTCATTTTTTTGCCTAATTTTCCATTTTAACCCATTTTTTCCACTAACAAAGCAAGGGTTAACAGCCAAACAAGACTGTATCTTTATTGCCCTGACTCTGCCGTTTACAGAAACACCCCATATGTGGCCGTAAACTACTGTACGGGCACACAGTAGGGCGTAGAGGGAAAGGTGCGCCATATGGTTTTTGGAAGCCAGATTTTGCTGGACTGCTTTTTTGACACCATGTCCCATTTGAAGCCCCCCTGATGCACCCCTAGAGTAGAAACTCCATAAAAGTGACCCCATCTAAGAAAATACACCCCTCAAGGTATTCAAAACTGATTTTACAAACTTTGTTAACCCTTTAGGTGTTGCACAAGATTTAATGGAAAATAGAGATACAATTTCAAAATTTCACTTTTTTTGCAGATTTTCCATTTTAATAATTTTTTTCCAGTTACAAAGCAAGGGTTAAAAGCCAAACAAAACTCATTATTTATGGCCCTGATTCTGTAGTTTACAGAAACACCCCATATGTGGTCATAAACCGCTGTACGGGCACACGGCAGGGCGCAGAAGGAAAGGAATGCCATACGGTTTTTGGAAGGCAGATTTTGCTGGACTGGTTTTTTGACACCATGTCCCATTTGAAGCACCCCTGATGCACCCCTAGAGTAGAAACTCCAAAAAAGTGACCCCATTTTGGAAACTACGGGATAGGGTGGCAGTTTTGTTAAAGGGCATAGTTCACAATATCCGTTTGACTGTGGCTGATGCTCATGTTGAGGATATGTCATGTTTCATCCTAAGCGGATTACCTACTCCTCTAGTGTTGGGGCTACCCTGGCTCACTAAACATAACCCCACCATTGATTGGCAAGCAAGGCAAATAAATGGTTGGAGTGACTTTTGCAGAGAGAATTGCCTCACGGCGTCTCTTTCAGAGGTTTCTACCAAGACTGTACCATCTTTTCTCTCTGAATTTTCGGGTGTGTTTTCAGAGAGTGGTGTCCAGGAGCTGCCCCCTCACCGGGAGTACTATTGCCCTATTAATCTCATCCCAGCCGCCAAGCTGCCAAAATCACGTTTATATAATCTCTCCCAACCTGAAAGAGTCGCTATGCGTACTTATATCTCTGAGAGCCTGAGAAAGGGACACATCCGACCCTCGAAGTCACCTGTTGCCGCTGGGTTTTTTTTTGTTAAGAAAAAAGATGGTTCTTTAAGACCATGTCTGGATTTCAGGTAGCTGAACTGTATCACAATTTGTGACCCTTATCCGCTTCCTCTGATCCCGGACCTGTTTAACCAGATTGTTGGGGCTAAAGTTTTTTCTAAGTTGGATTTAACAGGGGCATACAACCTAGTCAGGGTCAGGGAAGGGGACGAATGGAAGACGGCCTTCAATACCCCTGAGGACCATTTCGAGAATTTGGTTATGCCCTTTGGTTTGATGAATGCTCCAGCCGTCTTCCAACATTTTGTGAACAGCATTTTTTATCATTTAATGGGGAAATTTGTACTGGTGTATCTAGATGACATTTAGATTTTTTCTCCTGATTTCAAAACTCATAGGGACCACCTACAGTACAGACCAAAAGTTTGGACACACCTTCTCATTCAAAGAGTTTTCTTTATTTTCATGACTATGAATTTGAAGGGACTACCTCTTGAAGCTCATCAAGAGAATGCCAAGAGTGTGCAAAGCAGTAATCAAAGCAAAAGGTGGCTACTTTGGAGAACCTAGAATATGACATATTTTCAGTTGTTTCACACTTGTTTGTTATGTATATAATTCCACATGTGTTAATTCATAGTTTTGATGCCTTCAGTGTGAATCTACAATTTTCATAGTCATGAAGAAAACTCTTTGAATGAGAAGGTGTGTCCAAACTTTTAGTCTGTACTGTACGTCAGGTCTTGCTCATTCTGCGGGAGAATAAATTGTACGCTAAACTGGAAAAATGTGTGTTTGCGGTTCCGGAGATTAAATTTCTGGGTTTTCTTCTCTCCGCTTCTGGTTTTCGCATGGACCCTGAGAAGGTCCGCGCTGTGCTTGATTGGGAGCTTCTGAGAATCAGAAGGCGCTGATGCGGTTTTTGGGTTTTGCCAATTATTAAAAGGAAGTTCATTTTGAATTATTCCTCTGTTGTTAAGCCACTCACTAATATGACTAAAAAGGGGGTAGATTTTTCCTCCTGGTCGGTAGATACGCTTAAGGCCTTTTCTAGTATCAGAGTTTTGCTTCCGCTCCCATCTTTGTACAACCTGATGTCTCTATGCCTTTCATTGTTGAGGTGGACGCTTCTGAGGTGGGTGTGGGCCTGCCAAATGGCGACCGGTGCCTTTTTCTCAAGGAAACTCTCCTCCGCAGAGAGAAATTACGATGTGGGAGATAGGGAGTTGTTGGCCATCAAATTAGCTTTTGAGAAATGGCGCCATTGGCTAGAGGGAGCCAGACACCCTATTACCGTGTTTACCGACCATAAGAATCTGGTCGGCTCCCCCTACATCACGCTGTGTTCCCCCAACTAAAATGCCCCCCCCCCCAAGTGAGCCGCCGCAGTCGGGCACAGGGAGATGAGCGCTTCCATTGCACTCATCTCCATAGTCATCTGCCTGTACTGCAGCGGGGCAGGGGAGGGAGAGGCGTGTCCCTTCCTCTGATGGGCTGCAGGCACTAGGCCAGCAGAGGCCGGCGCAGGCGGCGCGATGACGTCATCGCGCCGCCTGAGCCATACAGCGCAGGACACAGGCCGGAAGAGGCCTGCATCGCATCGCTGGCATGGAGGTAAGTATAAGTGTTTTTTTTACAATAGTTTTACAGGCACATTAGGGGGGCTCTTGTTACTGGCACATTAGGGGGGCTCTTGTTACTGGCACATTGGGGGGGGCTTATTATTAGCACATTGGGGGACTTATTACTGTCACATGATGGGGGGGCTTATTACTGTCACATGATGGGGGGGCTTATTACTGTCACATGATGGGGGGCTTATTACTGGCACATGATAGGGGGGCTTATTACTGGCACATGATGGGGGGGCTTATTACTGGCACATGATGGGGGGGCTTATTACTGGCACATGATGGGGGGGCTTATTACTGGCACATGATGGGGGGCTTATTACTGGCACATGATGGGGGGCTTATTACTGGCACATGATGGGGGGCTTATTAATGGCACATGATGGGGGCTTATTACTGGCACGTGATGAGGGGCTTATTACTGGCACGTGATGAGGGGCTTATTACTGGCACGTGATGGGGGGCTTATTACTGGCACGTGATGGGGGGCTTATTACTGGCACGTGATGGGGGGCTTATTACTGGCACGTGATGGGGGGCTTATTACTGGCACGTGATGGGGGGCTGGGCTCTTATTACTGGCACATTGGGGGGGCTCTTGTTACTGGTATGTTATTGGGGGCACTTATTACTGGCACGTTATTGGGGGCACTTATTACTGGCACGTTATTGAGGGCACTATAGGGGCATCTACTGAGGCCACAAAGAAGGGGTATTTTATATGGGGGGCTCTGTACAGTAGCATTTTATACTGGGACGCATGGGTACTATGGGGAAGGGGGGAGAGGAGTACTATGGAGTCATCTACGGGGGCACTAAGAAGGGGTATTTTATACTTGCAAATTATGGGGGACACTAGGAGGAAGGGGTAGAGGAGCACTATGGGGGCATTTACTGGGGGCACTATATAGGGGTATTTTATACTGGCACGTTATGGGGGACATTAGCTCAACTAGGGGCATTACAAGGTGGTATTTTTTGCACTGTCACATTATAAGGAGAATTATTTCTACTGGGGGGGCATTATGGTGGGCTTTATTACTCCCCATGGTATGACCCCCTAGTAGCAGCACCAGCCTCTCCCTGCTCTGCTATCCCTCTGCCCCTTCTCCAAATCCTTATTATGAAATCTTTCTCATTAGGATAAAACACAACATCAGCTCTGCCGAGCCCCCCAGCCAAGTGTTGAAGTGGTGTCCGAGATCCCCAAGGGCCAAGCCAAGTAATTGTAAGTTTTCATGTGAAATATGTTTGTTATACACATATAGCATACACTGTGCCACACAATGTACAGTATACCTTTACACTGTGCCACACAATGTACAGTATACCTCTACACTGTGTAGTCTGTTCTATAAGCACCCTTGTTCTGTGGCGGCGGACAGAAAATAATCTGGAAGTGCCCCTCCCGAGACCAGGCTCTGGATCCGCCACTGGTCTGGACCGCTCACAGGAGTGTACATTTCTTCTAAACTGTAATCCGTATGCTCTGATCTGCAGAAATCAGCACTCGCTCGGTAACAACTAACAGGCAGTGCCTGTAGGCTGTAGCCTGGCCCTGTTACCGAAGCTAGCTGAGTGGTGTAAGGTTAAGGTACTAGTAGAGATGAGCGGCCGCTTAATCCTTATTTAAAGTTAAAGTTACTGCAGGATATGGATTACAGTTTAGAAATGTCAAATGTACACTCCTGTGAGTGGCGGGGAGGGGGATCTGTGGATGACACTGTTATAGGGGGGGGATCTGTGGATGACACTGTTATAGGGAGGGGGATCTGTGGATGACACTGTTATGGAGGGGGAAATAGGGATGACACTGTCATAGGGTGGATCTGTGGATGACACATATAGCATAGGTTGCTATATACGGTATGTGTCATCCACAGATGACCCCCATAGCAGTGTCATCCACAGATCCCCCTCCCTATAAAAGTGTCATCCACAGGCAACTAGGACATGTTGAAATCTGAGTGATTGTTTTTTTTTTTTTAAAAACCACAGACAGCAGGACTTTTCTTCCCTGTTGCGGTTTTAGGTATTGGGTAAAGTATCGCAGCATTTCTAAGCGTACTTGTGTAAATGTATCGTTGTTATAGCTGCCCCCCCTACTTTTGTCCTGGCCCCCAGTGTGCCCCCCTAAAATTTGAAAGCTAGAGACGCCACTGCTACCTCTGCACATTGTGTCTGATCGCGGGGTACAATTCACTTCCAAATTCTGGCGAGCGCTCTGTGGGCTACTTGAGGTCAAGTTGGATTTCTCTCCTGGTTACCATCCTCAGTCTAATGGGCAAGTTGAACGAATTAACCAGATCTTGGATAACTACCTACGTCACTTTGTCTCTGCTCAGCATGATGACTGGCTTCGGCTCCTGCCTTGGGCGGAATTCTCTTACAACAGCAATTCCGGAGAATCTACGGGCTCTTGTATGGTCTTCATCCTCGTGCTCCTTTACCCCTGTCTGCATCTTCTGAGGTACCAGCTGCTAATTCTTTGTTCAGAGACTTCCTCAGCATCTGGAGACAGACTAAGGACTTTATTTAGTTACCCGTATGAAGAAGAATGCAGATACCAGGCGTAGACCACCTCTTTAGTTATCTCCTGGCGACAGTCTGTCTTTCCTCCCGGAACATCCGCATGAAGGTACCTTGTTGCAAATTTGCTCCCCGGTTTCTGGGCCCGTTTGAGATCCTAGAGCGCATCAACCTTGTTTCCTACAAACTCCGGTTGCCTCCTACCCTCCGGATTCAAAACGCCTTCTATGTATCTCTTCTGAAACCATTGGTCCTCAACTCCTTTTTCCAGACCCCCCTCCACCACTACTTCCGCTCCTAATGGCGAAGAATATGAATTTGAAGTACAGAACATCTTTGATTTCAAGGTAGTTGGTGGCAAGAGGTACTTCCTTGTAGACTGGAAGAATTATGGTCCTGAGGAACGTTCCTGGAAGCCGGAGGAAAAGTACATGCTCCGAATATTCTCAAAAGATTTTTTCAGCACATCAGGACCAAGAAGAAGGAGTGTGAGAGGGGGGATACTGTAACAATGGCAGTTGTACCTCAGTCGAACTGCACACAAGGTTCCTCCTCTCCGCTGCAGGCTCCGGACCCGCTTTCCTGCACCGTTGCAGGTGGCGACAGCTTCAGTTGCACCTTGTAGGAGCCACACGCGTCCTGTTTCTTTAAGGGTTCGTGCACTCCCCTGATTCTGCCTTCTCTCCAATCCCGGCCAGGCACCACCTTTATAAGGGTGCTTCCCCCTTCCTGTGATGCCTGAGCAATATTGTAGTTTTCTACAGCGAAGGTTCCAACTCGTTGTTCCTATGTTGTTATCCTGCTTCCGACCTTAGCCTGTATCCTGACCTCGTCTCTGTCTGATCCTCCTGTACCTCGATGCTCTAAAGTGTATGATTCGGATTGTCGACCACGCCTCTGTCTGCTGTTCAGCTTGTTACACCTGCTGCACCTGAGCTATTCAGCTCTGCTGTTCTAACAACTCCAGCTCTGCTTCATCTGACTCTGCTGCTGCGCTTCTTCCATACAGCGACAGCTCGCTCCACCTGCCTGTATCCCCAGTGCTTGCCGGGACCATTCTTGTGGTAGCGACCTGGTGTCTCCCCTGCAGCTAAGACCAGCTTCCGCATCCTGGAGCGGGATAAAGGGTGAAGACCAGGGGAAAACTTAGATTCCACTCCCAAGTGTGGCCCAAAGCCAAACCGGTAAGTGGCACAGAGGGTCCACACCCGTTGGAGCGTTACAGTCACCTTGCTCGCACCTGCCTTTTCAGCTTTGCCCATAAATTTTCAATAGCATTGAGATCAGGGCTTTGTGATGGCCACTCCAAAACATTGTCTTTGTTATCCTTGCGCCACTTTGTAACCAATTTGGCAGTATGCTTCGGGTCATTGTCCATTTGGAAGACCCATTTCCGCCAAAGCTTTAACTTCCTGGCTGGTGTCTTGAAATGTTGCTTCAGTATTTCCACATAATCTTCTTTCCTCATGATGCCATCTATTTTGTGAAGTGCACCAGTACCTCCTGCAGCAAAACAACCCCACAACATGATGCTGCCACCCCCGTGTTTCACAGTTGGGATGGTGTTCTTAGGCTTCCAAACTTCTCCCTTTTTCCTCCAAATGTAACGATGGTCATTATGGCCAAAAAGTTAAATTTTAGTTTCGTCAGAGAACAGGACATGTCTCCAAAAATGTAGGTCTTTGTTCCTGGGTGCATTTGCAAACATTAATCTGGCTTTTTTGTTTCTTGTGGTGTAATGCCTTCTTCTTGGCAGAGTGGCCTTTCAGCCCATGCTGATACAGTACTCGTTTCACTGTGGATATTGACACAATCTTACCAGCTTCCGCCATCATCTTCACAAGGTCTTTGTCATGCCCCACTCTGACGATGTGCGGAGATCGGCCAGGATTGCAGCACGAGTTTAGTGTTTGTTTTGGAGTCGTGCTGGATCCGCCCCTCATCAGGTGCACTGGGTGGAGTCATTAGTTTAAATAGCTCCTCAGCCCAGTGCCCGGAGCGGATTATACTGTTCATTATTGTCTGGGAAGCTTGGAAGGAAGGTTGGCTGTTTGTTCCTGCTCTCAGCAGATAAGTGTCTTTTCTTGTTTGGTTGTTTATGTCATCTTACCCATCCAGGTTCTGTGCGAGCAGGCTGCTCCTTTCTCCCCACTTCACCATCTCAGGGAGTTCAGGGTTCTGTTAGTATAGGCTGGTGGACACAGCAAATCTACCATCAAGATTTGTCTGTGGGCTGAGCATTGTAGGGAAAGAGGTCAGGGATAAATTAGGAGGTGACCCTTCCCCTGTCTCTCGTCCAGAGCCTGGTTGGTGTGTCATCTGTTTAACTGTGCACGTCCGCTGTGACATTATAATCCGCCATACTGTTACTGCCATTTCTCGGTGTTTATGTGATGGCGTCAATTGATGCACTGGTTGACCGTATGCAGGGTTTGTCCCTGGAAGTTGCGGATCTACGTAGTACGGTCACACAGTGTCAGAGGGTGTTGGCTTCAGGTACAGGTCAAATTGTTGGGGAGCCTAAAGTCGCTCTTCCGGAGAAATTTGCAGGGGGTACTGATGATTTTTTCCGTTTCAAGGAATCATGTAAGTTGTACTTTTGATTGTGCCCATTTTCATCAGGTAATGAGGATCAGAGGGTGGGTATCGTCATGTCTTTGCTGAAAGGGGACCTGCAATCCTGGGCTTTTTCCCTGCCGCCCGGTTCTCTGGCTCTCCGGTCGGTGGAGGAATTTTTTAAAGCCCTGGGATTGATTTACGATGACCCAGATCGAGTTTCAATGGCAGAGTCAAAATTACGTAACTTACTACAGGGTAAACATACTGCTGAGGTTTACTGTACAGAGTTTAGGAGGTGGGCTACTGAGTCAGGGTGGAACGACCCCGCGTTACGTAGCCAGTTTTGTCAGGGGTTTCAGAAAGGTTAAAGGATGCTCTGGCTTTTCATGAATACCCAGATACTTTGGAAAATGCAATGTCTTTGGCTATACGTTTGGATAGACGTATCAGAGAGAGGTGTATGGGTCCCTCTGTGCAGGGGATTCCTCCCGCGCGTGGTTTTGTTCCACCAGCTGCCCAGGGAGATATTGCTTGTTATTCTGGCCTAGGAGAGGAACCCATGCAGTTAGGTCAGATATCTTTCCATTCAGATAGTAGAGACTTTCGTAAAGCGCACAATTTATGTTTCTTTTGTGGAAAGAGGGGTCATTTTGTTTTTTCTTGTCCATATGTTGAACCACAGGGGAGAGTGATAAAGAAAAAAGAAAAAGAAAAAAAAACCTCCCTCACACTTGGTAGTATGAATGGTGTGGTAGAGCAGACTGGTATGCAAGTTCCCTGCAGTTCCCGTTTTCTCCTTTCAGCTATGGTGGCGCTAGAGTCTCGAAATGTGTTTGTGGATGTTTTTCTTGATTGTGGTGCTGGGGTAAATTTAATTGACTTTCTGTTTCTTGAGGGTTTGGGACTAAGTATTTGCACGTTAGAGAACGAGATTTGTGTTTTTGCCATTGATTCTTCCCCTCTTTCTCAAGGGAGCCTTACTCACGTTGTTCATGATATTCATTTAAGGGTGGGTGATTCACATGCTGAGATCATTTCCTTTTTCGTCATGAAGGATTTGCCAGCTCCAATAGTTTTGGGGTTGCCATGGTTGTCTAAACATAACCCAATTATAGACTGGCAGGCGAGACAAATCATTGGTTGGAGCAAGTTTTGTTCGGATAATTGTCTTGTCACATCTATTTCTGAAGTGTCCGTTACGGCCTTGCCTCAGTATCTCTCTGATTTTTCGGACGTGTTTGCGGAGGGTGGGGCTCAGGAATTGCCCCCTCATCGTGACTATGATTGTCCTGTGAATCTCATTCCGGGGGCTAAGTTGCCTAAGTCTCGGCTCTACAACCTCTCTCAACCCGAGAGAGAGGTCATGCGAAAGTATGTCGCCGAGAGTTTGGCAAAGGGTCATATTAGACCATCTAAGTCTCCAGTGGTTGCAGGTTTGTTCTTCGTGAAGAAGAAAGATGGATCACTGAGACCGTGTTTGGATTTCCGGGAGCTGAATCGTATTACAGTCCGGGATCCATATCCCCTGCCTTTTGATCTCTGATCTTTTTGATCAGATTGTTGGAGCCAAGGTGTTCTCCAAGTTGGCTTTGAGAGGAGCATACAATCTGATCAGGATCAAGGAGGGGGATGAGTGGAAAACGGCCTTCAATACGCATGAGGGTCATTTTGAGAACCTGGTAATGCCTTTTGGGTTGACGAATGCGCCAGCGGTATTTCAGCGATTCGTCAATGATATTTTTCATCATTTGGTGGGGAGGTTCGTAGTAGTCTACCTTGATGACATTTTAATTTATTCTCCTGATCTGAAGACCCATCAGGATCATGTGAGACAGGTTTTGACGATCCTTCGGGAGAATAAATTATACGCCAAATTGGAGAAATGTTTGTTTGCGGTGCAAGAGCTTCCATTTTTGGGATACATGCTTTCTGATTCTGGTTTTCGTATGGACCCCGAAAAGGTCCGGGCAGTTCTGGAGTGGGACCAACCGGAGAATCAGAAAGCTTTGATGCGATTTTTGGGGTTTACGAATTATTATAGAAAATTTATTTTGAATTATTCCACGCTAGTCAAACCTCTTACTGATATGACCAAGAAGGGCGCTGATGTCTCTGTCTGGTCGGATGAGGCATTGCAGGCCTTTTCGGCTATTAAGGAGCGTTTTGCGTCTGCTCCCATTCTGGTGCAGCCGGATGTATCTCAGCCATTCGTGGTCGAGGTTGATGCATCAGAGGTGTGGGTTGGGGCGGTGCTTTCGCAGGGTCCTTCTCCTGGCAAGTGGGTCCCGTGCGCCTTCTTCTCCATGAAGCTCTCGGTCGCCGAGAGGAATTATGATGTTGGAGATAGGGAGTTGTTGGCGATCAAGTTGGCCTTTGAAGAATGGCGTCACTGGTTTGAGGGGGCTTCTCACCCTGTTACTGTGTATACAGACCATAAGAATTTGGCTTACCTGCAATCTGCCAAGCGTCTGAACCCTAGACAGGCCAGATGGTCATTGTTTTTTACCAGGTTCAATTTCGTGGTTACCTTTCGCCCAGGGGTCAAGAACGTCAAGGCAGATGCCTTGTCTCGCAGCTTCCCTGGGGGAGGTGATTCAGAAGATCCAGCGCCGATTTTGGCGGATGGAGTGGTGGTCTCGGCAGTGTACCCTGAATTGGAGATGGAGGTGTTGGGAGCTCAGGAGGGGGATCCTGGTTCGTGTCCCCCAGGGAGGTTGTTTGTTCCTGAGGGCCTACGATACAAGGTGTTCAAGGAACATCACGATACTGTTCTCGCTGGACATCCTGGTGGTAAGTCCCCTGTGATCTGGTGTCCCGGAGGTTCTGGTGGCCAGGTTTGCGTAAGAGTATTGAGAATTACGTGACAGCTTGTGAAACCTGCGCTCGGTCTAAGGTTGCTCATACTCGACCGTCTGGTTCACTTCTTCCATTGTCTATTCCATCTTGTCCTTGGACACATTTGTCCATGGACTTTATTACGGACCTACCGAGTTCCTCCGGGAGAACAGTGATTTTGATGGTAGTCGATCGTTTCAGTAAAATGGCTCATTTTATACCACTAACAAGTCTGCCTAACGCTAAGACTCTTGCGCAGATTTTTGTGGATAATATTGTTAAATTGCACGGTATTCCTTCGGATATTGTCTCTGATAGGGGCACGCAGTTTGTCTCCAGGTTTTGGAGGGCGTTCTGCTCTCGACTTGGCATTCAACTTTCTTTTTCGTCGGCTTTTCATCCACAGTCGAATGGTCAGACGGAGCGTACCAATCAAAACCTGGAGACCTACTTGAGGTGTTTTGTGGCTGAGAATCAGGAGGACTGGTCCTCATTCTTGCCCTTAGCAGAATTTGCATTGAATAACCGTAGGCAGGAGTCCACGGGTAAGTCGCCATTTTTTGGCGCATACCGTTTCCATCCTCAGTTTGGTACCTTTTCTGGGTCTGGTTCCTCCGGGATGCCAGAGGAGGAGAGATTCTCTTCTGCTTTATCCTCTATCTGGCGAGGGATTCAAGGGAATTTGGAGAGGATGGGTGAGAGGTAAAAACGAATGGCTGACAGGAGACGTGTGACTGGTCCGGACCTGTGTGTGGGTGATTTGGTGTGGTTGTCCACTAGGAATATCAAGTTGAGAATGCCATCTTGGAAACTGGGTCCAAGATTTGTTGGTCCATATAAGATTTCTGCTGTGATCAATCCTGTGGCATTTCGACTTGATCTGCCGCAGACTTGGAGGATCCACGATGTCTTCCACAAGTCTTTACTAAAAAAATATGTTAAACCGGTGGTACCATCGCCATTGCCTCCTCCTCCGGTTCTGGTCGAGGGAAACTTGGAGTTCGAGATCTCCAGGATTCTCGACTCGAGAGTTCTGCGGGGTTCCCTCCAGTACCTGGTTCACTGGAGGGGATACGGTCCTGAGGAGAGCATGTGGGTTCCGGCGTCAGATGTCAACACCAGCCGACTGGTGAGGGCTTTTCATAGGTCCCATCCGGATAAGGTTGGTCCAGGGTGTCCGGAGGTCACCTGTAGAAGGGGGGTACTGTCATGCCCCACTCTGACGATGTGCGGAGGTCGGCCAGGATTGCAGCACGAGTTTAGTGTTTGTTTTGGAGTCGTGCTAGATCCGCCCCTCATCAGGTGCACTGGGTGGAGTCATTAGTTTAAATAGCTCCTCAGCCCAGTGCCCGGAGCGGATTATACTGTTCATTATTGTCTGGGAAGCTTGGAAGGAAGGTTGGCTGTTTGTTCCTGCTCTCAGCAGATAAGTGTCTTTTCTTGTTTGGTTGTTTATGTCATCTTACCCATCCAGGTTCTGTGCGAGCAGGCTGCTCCTTTCTCCCCACTTCACCATCTCAGGGAGTTCAGGGTTCTGTTAGTATAGGCTGGTGGACACAGCAAATCTACCATCAAGATTTGTCTGTGGGCTGAGCATTGTAGGGAAAGAGGTCAGGGATAAATTAGGAGGTGACCCTTCCCCTGTCTCTCGTCCAGAGCCTGGTTGGTGTGTCATCTGTTTAACTGTGCACGTCCGCCGTGACAGTCTTTTGCTTTTGTTCTTGGGTTGATATGCACATGTTGGACCAAAGCATGTTCATCTCTGGGACACAGAACCCGTCTCCTTCCTGAGTGTTTTGATGGCTGGACATTCCCATATTGTTTGTACTTGCGTATAATTGTTTGTACAGATGAACGAGGCACCTTCAGGTATCTTGAAATTGCTCCCAAGGTTGAGCCAGACTTGTGCAAGTCCACAATTCTCTTTCTGATATCTTAGCTGATTTCTTTAGACTTTCCCATGATGCTACACAAAGAAGCAGTGTGTTTCAGGTGTGCATTTAAATACATCCACAGAAGCTTCCAAACACATGACATCATCATATAGGCAGTCCAGAATTGTTTAAAGGCATAGTAATCGTATGTCAACTTTTGACCTTGCAGAAAGTAATAAAAATGCCTTAAAGGGGTTCTGTCACCAGGATTTCACTTACTGAGCTGTTAACATGACCATATCAGTCTTCACGATTTATATTATAATATACTAGTCCTTCTTGCCGTTCCAGCCGTACCCCTTCTCCTTGAGCCCAGCACCACCCCACTGCTAATTTATTCACTCCTCATCGCTGACCTCATATGCCTGGTGCGCCGTAATCTCGCGCATGCGCCGTGGAAAGACCTGTCAGCGCCCGCGCGGTGTCCTGGCATCGCCTCACAGAACACATTGCGCATGCGCTGACTGGTCTTTCCACGGCGCATCAGCGATATTACGGCGCACCAGGCATATGAGGTCAGCGATGAGGAGTGAATAAATTAGCAGTGGGGCGGTGCTGGGCTTCTTATTTAGGTAATTTGTATATTAATAAAAGCGATTTTATAGACAAATTACAAGACACAGGCAGTAATACTAGTATATTGTAATATAAATCGTAAAGACTGATGTGGTCATGTTAACAGCTCAGTAAGTGAAATCCTGGACAGAATCCCTTTAAAACATCCTCTCTCATTATTCTGGCATTTGGCAAATAATAATAATTATGGTAACCCTAATTGACCAAAAACAGGAAAGGTTTATTCTAATTTCATGTCAGATATTGAGAAAAACATGCATATGTGTCTTTTTTATATAATGTATGAAACTTCTGGTTTCAACTGTATACTAGTCTATCCTGACTACAATCAGCCATTTTTGTCTACACAGATGCCAGTAAGAAAGCTAAGAAAGCTCTAGAAGCTGTCCTGACTCAGGGGAAGATGGTAAAGAAAGAGTAATTGCCTACACCAGCTGATCTCTTACAGGAGCTAAAGAAATAATCCAAACTACTGTGTACTGTGGAGTTTCCATATTTACAGAATAAGAGCTGATACTCAGAATTATTCCCAGGATACAGGACAATAGGACAATAGAAGTGGTACTGTGCAGTGTCCATATATATAGACTAAGAGACAACAGACTTACATTCAACATACAGAAATTGAATTGTGTTGTGTCCAGGGGCAAATTGGCCATAGACCTTACAGTGAAGTTTCCCAGTGGGCTGATGCCCAGGGGGCCACCTGGGCCCTCCTCACAGCTGGCCAGTGGAAGTTTTTGGGGATGTATTTTGTGCTGCTGGCAGTATTTTGTGATGGACTGTGGTATTTGGCTCTGTTGGGGTGGTATAATGTGCCACAATATGGTATTTCTGGCCCTGTCTTCCATCTATATGGATACAAAACGGGGCCACTTTTAGTATTTTTTCAGGGCCGCCCCTGGATGTGTCAATGCAAATGAAATAAGTGCAAATACTGTGAATTACACCCAGCGTACAGGACAAGAAAAGTGGTACTGTGCAGTGTCCACATGTACAGAATAAGAGCAGATACTGAGAATAATACCTAGCATACAAAACAAGAGACACTGTACTGTTCAGTATCCTCAAATACACAGTAAGTCCAGATACTGAAGATTGCATTCAACATATAGGACATGATAATTGGAACCATGCAGTGTCCAAATAAAAGAATATGAACAGATACTGAGAATTACACCAAGTATACAGGACAAGAGAAGTGGTACTGCGCAACGTCCATATATACACAATCACGTCAATGTTTTGGTCAGTGATTGTGAACCAAAACCAGGATTGGAGCCTCCACAGACATGAGATATAAGGGAAAGACCTGCACCGGTTCTGTCTTTAGAACCACACCTGGTTTTGGCTCAAAATCACTGATGAAAATCACTGACCAAAACACTGCCATGTGATTGAGGCATAAGAGCAGATCCAGAGAATTACACCTGGTATACAGGACAAAAGAAGTGGTACTGTGCAGTGTCCACATATACAGAATAAGAGCAAATACTGAGAATTTCACCCAGTATACAGGACAAGAGAAGTGGTAGTGTGGAGTGCCCATACACTACCAGAATAAGAGCAGATATTACACCCAGTATACAGGACTATAGAAGTGACAATGTACTATGTCCATTTATACAGAATAAGAGCAAATACTGAGGAACTCTTTTAATTTTATACAAAAATACAAAAACTTTGCCATAAAATTTCCAAACAAGATATAAAGCAAGGTATAAAGTATATACACTTACCCTACTGGCCCAGCTACATGCATACTACCTCATTCATACCTACTAAATAGAGAAAATGAAAAGAGAAAAAGAAACCTAGCCTAACCTAAACATCCGATCCAGCTGAACCCTGACTATATACAAATTTATACAAATAGTTTATAACCGAAAATAAATGACAACTTATCACAATAAATAATCAACACAAATTAAATAATCATAATAGAAATATCAAATAACAAAAAAAAAATTATATATTTTTTTTTATATAATTTTTTTTATTATTATATATATATATATTTTTTTTTTTTTAATACACACACACATTTATGAGAAAACCTATACTATCCCTACCAATCTATCTATCCCATCACCTTCACCCAGGGCCAACCTCAGCCTCTTGTCCCTCCATGAGGCCAGCCCTTCCACCCACACCCAGCCCCTCGCCTCATGTCCTCCTATGTCCGCATAGTCCAGGGCTGGATGCAGGTCTCCCCACACAAAAATATGAACCCCCCCCACCCCATCCCACCCAACCTAACTACACCCCACTTACCCTATCATACAATATATACATCTTATAAAAACCATATCAATCTATGCAAACCAATATTAAAATCCACCCGAAGGCCCAAGTTCAGTCATTTGCAAACCTTTCTTCAAAAACTAATCTTAAATACAAAACAAAAACCTAATGTGAAAGCCTCTGTCCAACACCAGGAAAAGTGCTACTGAGGCTAAGGCACATCAAAGGTGAAGCCTCTCCAGAGGTAAGAGACCCCATCCGTACCCACCTTCTCGCACTCAAGAGAGCGAACCTTCGCCAGGTCACCTAGAATGTTCCTACACACCTCTTCCACAGGGAGGACTTTCTGCTGGGTTGAAACTAAACACCGTGCGTTCCATGTGAAGTACCTGATCACTATGCTAACTATAAAAGCTGTGCATGGGTCCCTTCTTCCCAAACCTTTGAATGCTCTATAAGCCCATTCCGCATAGGAGAGGTTTGCTAGCCTAGGCCAGCCAATGGATGCACCCACCCGTTTGTATACCTCTGTATTAAAGGGACACTGAAGCAGGAAGTGCTTCATACTTTCCAGTATGTCGCCACACTCCTCCTGGGGACAACCCCTTTCATCAGAGTTCCTGTACTTCAAGTTGTCCCTTACATACAGCTTCCCGTGAAAGCAGCGCCAAGCCAAGTCCCAAAACTTCAAGGGGATCCTTGCCGAATTTAACAACTGTAACCCCTTGTCTAGATCCCGGCTTGGGCAATCCTTAAGGGCCAGGGGCTTCCAGAAGTGGGTCAACAAGACCCTCTTGTCAAGGGATCTCCTTGACTGGGTCTTGATTTCCCTCACTCCCAAACCCCACTGGCGGATCACCTTCAGAATCGGGGTGACATAAGCCGGAAGATATCCGTGAGGTGTACGCAAATCCTTCACTTGCCCTCCTGTCTCCCACTCCTGGAAGAAAGGCCGAAACCAACCCCTGCAAGAGGCTACCCATGGAGGAGCCCTCTCTTTTCAGAGGTTTGCCAGGTTGATCTTAACAAAGGTGTTCACAAGGAACACCACTGGGTTGACCATACCCAACCCCCCTAATCTCCTCGTACGATATGTCACCTCTCTCGACTAGGTTCAGCCTATTCCCCCATAACAGTTGAAAGAACAGACTGTAAACCCGAGTCCAGAGAGGTTCTGGCAAGACACATACACTGGCCAAATAGATAAGCAAAGGGAGAAGGTAAGTCTTGATCAGGTTCACCCTTTCCCTGAGGGTCAAAGACCAACCCTTCCACTGGTCAACCTTCTGAGCGGCGATCGTGAGCCTGCTGTCCCAATTTTGGGTGGGATAATCCCCATGGCCGAATTGAACGCCTAGGACTTTGGCTGACGACTGGGGCTCTGGGAGGGTGTCCGGGAGACCGAAAGATGGATCACCCCCTCCCAGCCAGAGACTCTCACACTTATCCCGGTTAATCATGGACCCGGAGACTTCCGAGTAGCGTTCTACCTCCGACATCACGTATTCCGCCTCCCTTCCCGAGGACACGAAAACAGTGACGTCATCGGCATACGCCACCACCCTCAGAGTGACTTCTGGCTCCTCCAGACTCATCCTGACTCCCGCTAACGGTCCACGATCAATCCTCCTAATAAAAGGATCAATCGCAAACACGTATAAAAGCGGGCTCAATGGACAACCCTGGCGGACTCCAGACCCGACCTCAAAAGGGCTGCCAGACCAACCGTTCACCAGCGGGAAACTCTCTGCCCCTGCATACAAGATCTTTAGCCAATCGACAAACCCTCCCGGCAGGCCATATTTCAGAAGGACTGCCCAGAGGTACTCATGGTTAACCTGATCAAAAGCCTTTGCCTGATCTAAAGCCAGCATGTACCCCTTCCAGTTACCCGCCCTACTCTGCTCCACTGCCTCTCAGACACCGAGCACAGCATTAAACGTGCTTCGGCCTGGAACTGAGCAATGTTGGGTCTCCGAAAGGAGCTGGGGTGCAAACTGCACCAACCGTTTAAACAGTATCTTGGCCAGGATCTTTCTGTCCGTATTGAGAAGCGCTATGGGACGCCAATTCTCAATACGGCTCGGATCTTTACCCTTTGATATAAGGATCAGAGCTGACCTCCTCATTGACTTCGGCAGAGCACCCGAGGAAAGGCACTCATTGAATACCTTAGTCAAGAGGGGAACCAAGGAGTCCTTAAAGGTCTTATAAAACTCGGATGTTAAGCCATCCGGGCCTGGCGACTTCTTTAGGGCAAGCCCTTCGATCGCCAGGCTGACTTCCTCTTCTCTGATTTCTTCTATCAAAACGCCAAGAGAGAGGTCTACTCTTGACTCAGGGATGGTTTCAGCCAGGAAAGCCGAAATCCTGTCCCGATTTAGATCCTTCTTCCTCAAGAGGCACGAGTAGAAGGACTTGACGATTTCCAAGATCCCTGATCTGGACCTATCCAGAGATCCCGTACCATCGACCAGTCCCGTCACCAACTTACTTTTCACTGACATCTTACAGTTACTGTAAGGTTCGGGCGAGCGGTACTTCCCGAAATCCCTCTCAAAAACCAAAGATGTGTGCCTATCGTACTGGCACCTCTTAAGCAAAGATTTCACCCTGGAGATATCCTCTCGGCTACCTCCAGTCGAGACCAGTTGTTCGAGTTTCCTCCTCAGACCCTGATACAAGCGGTACTTGTTCAGGGACCTGAGGCTCGAGAGCTGGCAGAAGAATTTTGCCACCCGATCTTTGAATATCTCCCACCACCCAGACTTAGTGTCACAAAGATCCAGCAACTCTACCTGACTCTGAAGGAAGTCCTTAAAGGATTGTCTCACCTCTGCTTCCTCCAGGAGGGCCGAATTTAGCTTCCAATAGCCTCTTCCCATTTGGGGGGATTCTGCAACATTCAAAGAGAACATAATCATACAGTGATCGGAGAATTCCACCTCTACCACCTCTAAAGGTGAAAAAGTAGTCTCCTCCTTTAAATAAAACCTGTCTATTCTAGACCTAATCTGACTACCTCTATAATAAGTGAAACCACCGTGGCCTGAGGTGTGCCTAATGTGAACATCCACCAGGCGAGCCTCGCTAGCTATGCTATTCAGGGATACACTATCATAAGCCAGCCGGTTTCTGGCGCCTCCCCGGTCTTGGGACCTTGTGACTGTATTAAAGTCCCCGCCAAAGACCACCTGCCGACTCGTAAAAAGGAAAGGTTTGATCCTCATAAAGAGACGCTTCCGATCCCACCTGGTTTGGGGACCATAGATGTTTATCAGGCGAAGCTCTTGACCCTTCATGAGGACATCTAAAATCAAACACCTCCCCATTTCTAACTCAATCACTCGTCGGCTTTCTACTGTCAACACAAGAAAGTGACTTGTTACGGGTGAGAACGGTCACCTTCTTGACCTCATTCTGGTGGGTTATCGCTTGCACAAAAAAACCCTGCCAGTCCGGCTGGTCTTTTGCCAGTTCATACCCAGACCAGAAAAGTTCAAGACCCTCTGGCCGGGCAAAACTGACATCAAACTCCCGGGTGCCATACGGATGTATCAGGGCAAAGATGTCACATGCCCTGATGCCCATCCGAAAGAGAAGCTCTGCCACCCTCTTTCTGATAGGGCACGCTTCATTGCCTCTCCACTTCAGACAGACAACATTCCGCCTGGTTGACCCGAGGCCGGTTGTGGGTGAGGACCAGGTGGTCTCGCCCCCGCCTTGCTCTCGGAAGGCACGCAGGCCATGCCTGTCTATCCAGAAGGATAGATCCACCTGCTGCCCCCTACTGTAATGGAATTCTCCCCTCTCCTAAGAGCCTCTAGAAGTTGCCGCTGCAAGTTACCGTCACCAGACATTGGTAATGGGGAGGACAATGGGGACCGCCCCTCCCCCCCTGCGCCGGCAACCACACCAGCATAACTTCTGCCAGGCGTAACCGACGCAGGAGGACCGGGCCCACCCCCATCCCCCCCAGACCTATCTACAGCAGGTGCCACTCCAGACCCCTCTGAAGGGGCTACATGAGGCGCACCGGCCACTTGTACAGTGGGCGGCCGACCTCCAACATTCACCCCTCCATCAGGGCCCAGGGCAACACCAACACCACTAACAAAAACTGTATTTACACAAGTGACCACTTCTTCAGTGGCCACTACCACACTCTCCCCTCCCCCCACACACACTGCTGGGCCAGAGGGGACCGAGGTCACATTATTTGTTTTGTCCAGAATCTCCTTGCTGGACACATTTTTAACAGTCTTTCCTGATTTTTCAGTCTTTCCTGATTTTTCGGGCCGGCGGGCTGTAGAACCACTGGTCCCAGCCACGCCGGCCTTATCCACTTGACGGACAGTGCAGAAGGGAGGGGCGGTGCGCACCACACTCGCATCAGGAAGGCCCCCTCCCTCTCTGCCTACACACACACTGCTCTGAGCTCTTTTCTGGACATCCGAAGCCCCACCCCCTCCACCCCTGACCACTCCCACTGCGCCTCCACTCCCCGCCGCCACGACAATACCAGCGGAAGGGACTGAAGCGGAGCAGACCGGGGCAGAGGAGACTGGAACCCCGGCAAGGACTTGGGCATACAAACTAGGAGGGGCGGAGGCAGCCACCTCGCACCCTCCCCCTGCAACTCCGGATCGGGACACCGCTGTACCCGCGGTTCCACCCCCTCCACCCACAGCCGTCCCCACCACCCCCGCCCCCCTGTCCCCCACCGCCATGCCAAAACCGGCAGGGGGGGCTGCAGGGCGCACGGGAGCGGCGAAGCAGACCGGGGCAGAGGAGGCAGACCCCAGAACAGGGATCCCGGCAACAACCTCTGCAAGGGGGGCAGTGGCAGCCACACCGCCCCGCCGCACCTCCACCCGGCACTTGTCCAGTGCCCCAGCAGAGGCAGGCGGAGCCATCCGACCACCAACCATGTCCCCCTCGCCGCCCGCCCCGGGAGCCTTCCTGTCTGGCCCCTCCAGCTTTTCCTCACCGCCCCTGTTAACGCAAACAGGGACGGCGTCCTGCGCCATCTTTGCCACATCTGTCTCTCCACTCCTACGCACCGATCCCACAGCAGAGACCGGGCCAGGGAGGATGGTGGGGTTCGTGCCCTGAGCTGGCTTTTCAGCTGGCCCAGGGCACGCAGGGTGGGTCACATAGACATACCTCACCTCTGGCTTTAATGTCTTTGTTTTTCTCTTCTTTCCCATCGGCTCATCTTCAGGCAATTCGTCACCAAAGCAAATGTCCTCACGAATTTTGGGGGACTCCAGGTGGCGTATTTCGGCCATAAGCTGCCCCCCAACTCCGCTGTTCTCACTGTACTCGCCTTCCTCGTCAGAACTAGTGGGGGGCAGGCATACCTGCTCTGCGGTGATACCTGCGGTGATACCTGTGGTGATGCCAGTTTCCGCAGGCTGCCCCCCCCATGTCCGACTCTTCCTCCTCACTAGAGGAGTCATCTTCTTGCTGCTTTTGGTTTCCAGCCATTTCATTGAACCTTTCATCGTTCATGAGTTTTTCCTTAAAGGGACCACTGTTATCCAGAATGGCCCCCATTCTTTCCTGCAGCTCTTTAATCACTTCTTTTAAGACTTTTATTTTTCTCGATATTTCTGGCCTGTTTTTTCTGGCTGCTTTGTCCACCTTCCCCCTCTCAAGCTTCAGGTTCTCCCTCACCTTCTTGAGGGTCCTATTCGCTTCCTCGTACTCCCGGAGGTAGGCTGCTATCCGGGAGCTGTAAACGGCGATTAGTTCCCGGGGCTTCATGTTGCCCCAGTCAGCCTCAACCGGAACCGTCCCATCCCCAGGAGCACTCCACGTACCTCTTGGAGGGCTACTGTCCGCCCTCCTGGAACTGCCGGCGATGGACACGGCTTCACCTCCGGGGGCTGCAGGGGCCGCTGCACCACGACTCCTGCTGGATCTTCTGACCCCCGAGGCGGAAGATGGAACTGAGGCCGGTAGCTCACCTCCCCTACCTCCCGCCGGCCTACCCCTGGAAGCAGGATACTGGGTCTTCAGTCGCTTCATGGCCCAGGACCCTACCAGCTCCCTGGGGAGAGAGAGGCAGGGCCTGGGCTGGGAAAGGTGGAAAAATCCCTGGAAATGGCTGGACAATCAGCAGGAGCTCCTCCAAACACGACCACACCCGTCCACTGGCTCCTGCACACTGAGGATTACACCCAGTATACAGGACAAGAGAAGTGGTACTGTGCAGTGTCCATATATACAGAATAAGAGCAAATACCTAGAATTACACCCAGTATACAGGACAAGAGAAGTGGTACTGTGCAGTGTCCATATATACAGAATAAGAGCAGATACTGAGAATTACACCCAGTATACAGGACAAGAGAAGTGGTACTGTGCAGTGTCCATATGTACAGAATAAGAGCAGATACTGAGAATTACTACCAGTATACAGGACAAGAGAAGTGGTACTGTGCAGTGTCCATATGTACAGAATAAGGGCAGATGCTGAGGATTACACCCAGTATAGAGGACCAGACATATGGAACTGTGCAGTGTCCATATAAAAAGGAATAAGAGCAGATACTGAATATTATACCCAACATGCAGACGAAGATGAAGAAGTACTGTCGGCAACTGTACCCGTCAGGGAGGTTTTCCCTTTTGTTGCTGGTAGTGTCATGTCCTTGGTCATGGGTGCTCATGTATCTTATATTGAGCCCCGGACATGAGATGTTACACAAAGAATCACTGATTCTACAAATGTTTCTTCTGCCCACTATTCTCAGACAGAACAATGCACTCTTATGTCGTGGTGTGACCTTCATCATGACCTTGAGACTCCTCCAGAGAGCGAGAGAGTGTTTATGTTAAAACGTTACCCTGCTAATTATTCATGTCCTGATTAAAATTTTAAAAAATCCCCCAAAATTGAAATCCTGCAGCTGTCCCATCTGCTGAATTGTTTCAAATTTATATCTGCTTATGAGAAGGTTAGATGACACAGAATAGCCACATGTCTTATGGGCGATTCCACCTTCCTCTACCAGATTTGAATGGCAAATCTGTCTACTTATCCAGTGATTCAAGCCTCCCATATCACTGCAGATATAACTTTCAATGCAGATATGACTGAAAGAGCTGGAAGACCTGGCTAATACAGGAAACGGCTGCAGCAATTCTCATTTAGTAGGGGTATGGACAGACACGGCAGATTTTGCTGCAATCCTGCCACGTAATATTCACTGCAGATTTGGTGTGGATTGCCGCAGAATTTACCCTGTACATTGCAAAGGGTAAAATCTAGAGATGAGCGAAGTTTTCAAAAATTCGATTCAGACGCTTCGCTGAATTTCTAATCGTGTTAAATCAGGTATACCCAGGGCTCTCAATGTGAACAATATATTTAGGTTAGCGGCCAGGCATTTAAAAATGGTGCCGTGGCTGCCGGATATCTGCTATTTTAAACAATAGACACCCGCCACTAATGTCTGCAATCGGCGGACTTGTAACCCTTCAGATGCCATTACCCTAACCAGCAACAGCCCCTCTTTGGTCACCATATTATATGACAACTAATTTGCAGGGTCCTGTCCCTTATTGCAAATCCAGCGGCTATGTTTGATCCATCCACCATGTTCCGCCCATCTGGTTTTAACCCTAATTGTAAGATCCTCACCTGCTTTGCACTCCAGGGTAACCAAGAGGGGTCCTCGTGGAGTTGCGGGACAGGTTATGCGTGTCTCTGATGCACCAGCGCTGACCCCTTTGCGAGCCAGTGCGGGGATGCGTTCGCGTGGACATCGGAGGGGAGGACCGTCGGAGTCCCGGGGACACAGTGGCCAGGCGAGTGACAAGACGCCGCGGCCAGAGTTGTCTCCGGTGTCTCCTGCGACTTCCGTTTCCGCATCTGGGTCCACGCGCTCGCATACTCGCGCTGAGTCAATCATGCGTCCGTGCGTACGCACGAGGGCAGGTTCGCAAAGGGATACACGGTCGCGAGTACGCGCTTCTTATGCGCTTCGTCGACCAGTGGCGCATAATATACTGACTCACAAGAGCAAAGTGGATTAGGGAGCCAGCCATGGGTTAATCAACTTGTGATTGCCTTAGGCCATGTACTCAGGTGCAGGGCAATTTGTTCACCTATGGTAGTGGACACTTGGCACCCTGGGATTGGTCAGCAGGCATTTAAAAGGAGGTCTCTCAGGGTGATCAGTGTCCACTGTTATTTTCCCTCAACCAGGTATAGGTCACAACTGCTAGTGACTGAAGACTGCCAGGAACTTTGTCCTTTGCAGCGGACCCAAGATCTGGAGTGACTCGACTGCCAAGTGCACAGCATCATTCAGCACTGGTTGGGACTATTCCTGGAATCTCCTTGCCTTGTTTTTGTTATTATTCCTTGTTACCAGCAAGTGTCCTGGACGTTTATGTTTCTGGTGAATAAACACCTTTTTGCTTTCATCACTGGTCTGTTTGTTGGTGCCTTGCATTACAGAAGAGTGGGCCCAACTAACAGTTGCCATGGACAAGATCCAGCAGCAGCTGAGTGAATTAACGGGAGCCGTTAACCTGCTGTTCCAACGACGCCCAAATATACCAGCAGCCGCTGCAGCGCAAATCCAAGAGCAACTGACAACTGTGATGGAGGAGGTTCAGCAGCTGATCCAGGGAGCCTCAGCACTACCCGTCACTATCGCAAGGCATCAAACAGAACCTAAGATCCCTCTGCCTGACCCCTTCACAGGAGAGCGACAGGAGTTCTTAAACTTCAGGGACTCCTGTTTCCTTTATTTCCAGTTGCGTCCGATGGCTTCTGGCACTCTCAGGCAGAGAATTGGGATTGTAATGTCACTGCTACGTGGAGACCCCCAGCGTTGGGCATTTAATTTGCCTCAAGACCATACAGCTTTTTCGTCAGTGGACTACTTCTTCGAGGCTATGGCTGTGATTTACGATGACCCGGATCGTACTCGCACCGCAGAGACCAATCTTGAGCATATTCAACAAGGCCGCCGCCCAGCTGAAGAATACGCTGCAGAATTCAGGCGATGGGCAGCTTTCACCACCTGGGGCGACGCAGCCCTACGCCATCGCTTCCGTTTGGGACTTTCGGATGCGGTCCGGGATCTTCTTTTGGCCTTGCCTACCCCCTTCTCGTTGGAAATGGCTATCTCTCAGGCAATCGATGCCGACAGGCGAATCCGTGAGAGGCGAGTGGAACGGTCGTCTCGGTTTTCATCCTCTCGACCACATCCAGGGCCTCTTAAATTGGCCGAAGAGCCAATGGAGGTTGGATCCTCCCATCTCACACAGGCAGAACGAGCTCGTCGCCAACAGAAAGGCCTGTGCCTATTTTGCGGAAAGTCTGGACACCTCGTTAAAACCTGTCCCCTCCTGCCGGCGGGAAACTAATGAACCTAGGGGGCATAGAGGAGAACCCCCTAGGTGCTATTATCCCTCCTCCAAGCCGGGTGATGGTATCCATATCCTTACGGTGGCAAGACAAGGTCCATGAGTTTTCAGCACTAATCGATTCTGGGGCCGCTGGGAATTTTGTGGACTCAACCTTGGTTCGTCGACTTGGCATCCCGTTGATCCAGCCGAAAACCACCATGTCAGTGACCGCGATTGATGGTTCCCCTCTTCAAGATGGTCGTGCAGTGTGGATGACTCCGGGAATACAGGTAACGGTGGGGGCTGATCATCGGGAGACCTTAAGCCTTTTTGTCCTTGACATGCCATCCACTCCCGTGATTTTGGGTCTCCCTTGGTTAAGGCTCCATAATCCAGTAGTGGACTGGCGCTCGGGTCTTATTTGTCAGTGGAGTACGGAATGCCTTACTAAGTGCATTCGTCCCGACCTGTCACTAGCCTCCATGGAAGTATTAAGTACTTTACCACAGCAGTATCATAATTTCCGAGATGTGTTCAGTCCTCAGGGGGCTGATGTGTTACCTCCCCACAGGGCATATGATTGTCCTATAGACCTGTTGCCAGGTACCATGCCACCACGAGGGCATCTTTATAATCTCACTGGGCCTGAGGTTCAGGCTCAGCGGGAGTATATTAAAGAGAACCTTGAGAAGAATTTCATTCGTCCATCCACTTCCCCTGCTGGAGCTGGATTCTTCTTTGTGGAGAAGAAGGATGGAGGCTTGAGACCTTGCATCGATTATCGTGCCCTTAATCGGATTACGGTGAAGAATCGGTATCCACTGCCTCTGATTGATGATCTGTTTTCTCAGGTGGCAGGGGCCCGAGTCTTCACCAAACTCGATTTAAGGGGTGCTTATAATTTAGTGCGCATTAGAGAGGGTGACGAATGAAGACCGCATTTAATACCAGAGACGGGCATTACGAGTATCTCGTGATGCCTTTCGGTCTCTGTAATGCTCCCGCGGTCTTCCAGGAGTTCATCAACGATGTTCTCAGAGATTTCTTGGATAGATGTGTTGTTGTCTATCTAGATGACATACTAATCTACTCTTCGGATCTGGTCTCTCATCGGAGACACGTGTGTCAGGTTTTCCAGAAGCTGAGGGAGAACCGCCTCTATGCCAAACTTGAGAAGTGTCTGTTTGAGGTGAAGGAGTTGCCTTTCCTGGGGTACATTATCTCAGAAAAGGGATTGGCTATGGACCCATCCAAACTTTCTGCTGTCTTGGATTGGCCTCAGCCTAAGGATCTTAAGGGGTTGCAGCGTTTCTTAGGCTTTGCCAACTTCTACCGCAAGTTTATTAAGAATTTTTCTGCGATAGTAGTACCTCTCACTAACCTCACTAAGAAGTGAGCTAATCCTTCTAAGTGGACGAGAGAGGCAGTCAGAGCCTTTGAGACGCTGAAACAGGCCTTTTGCACGGCACCAATTCTTACTCATCCAGACACCTCCAGACCTTTTGTTCTCGAGGTCGATGCCTCAGAGGTTGGTGTAGGGGCAGTTCTCTCACAGTATTCTGGGGACCCTGAGAGGTTACATCCCTGTGCCTTCTTCTCTCGGAAGCTCTCTCCAGCCGAGTGTAATTATGATATCGGCAATAGAGAGCTTCTGGGAGTAAGATTGGCTTTTCAAGAGTGGAGACATTGGCTAGAGGGTGCAGAACATCCCATCACGGTTTACACTGACCACAAAAATTTGGAGTATCTAAAGAGTGCCAAAAGACTCAACTCCCGACAAGCCCGGTGGGCATTGTTTTTCACCCGCTTCAATTTCCGCCTCACTTATAAACCAGGTTCCAAAAACGTGAAGGCAGATGCCCTGTCCCGCTGCTTCCCCGAGGCTGCTTCCGCCCTGGACTCTGAGCCAGAAACCATTCTCCCAACTAAATGTTTTCTTGCTGCCCTGGGGGCCGCAGAAGTAATGAAGGACTTGTCCTCTCTTCTTGAGCCTTCACAGGCAGAGAGTCCACCTGACAAACCCGAGGGTCGATGGTTTGTACCCATTAACCTTCGATTGAAGGTCATCCAACAGCTTCATGACTCAAAGTCTGCCGGGCATTTGGGTGTTAAGAAAACACTTGCCCTTGTTAAACGTCACGTGTGGTGGCCCAACATGTCCGTGGATGTTAAGGCCTATATCCAGGCATGTACTGTTTGTGCCAGATGTAAACCCTCCCGGTCTGCCCCTTCTGGGACTTTACTCCCACTGCCAATTCCCCAGGCTCCATGGACTCACATTTCCATGGATTTCATCACAGATTTGCCAAGGTCCTCTGGAAGTACGGTAATCTGGGTAGTGGTGGACCGTTTTAGTAAGATGGCCCATTTTATCCCACTCCCTGGATTGCCCTCGGCCAGAGAATTGGCAGATCTGTTCTTGAATCATGTCTTTCGATTACACGGAGCGCCGGATGACATTGTTTCAGACAGAGGAGTGCAATTCATCTCTCGCTTCTGGCAATCTTTCTGCTCCCGATTGGGTATTAATTTGTCTTTTTCTTCTGGTTTTCACCCAGAGACCAACGGTCAGACGGAAAGGACTAACCAGACCCTGGAGCAATATCTCCGGTGCTTCGTGTCAGACTGCCAGGAGGAATGGGCAGCGTATCTACCCTTTGCGGAGGTGGCTTATAACAACTCTGAGCATGCTTCCACTAAGATGTCTCCGTTCAGGTGCGTGGGGGGCAGGGATCCAAGACTCTCTTCTTTGGCCGGACCCTCCACTGACTCACCGCTGGTGGATCAATGGTTCGAGGATAGACATCCCATTTGGTCGTCGGCCCAGCGGAATCTCCGCAGTGCGGTGGCGCAACAGAAGAAGTTTGCTGATCGTCATCGCACCGTAGAGCAAAAGTTTAAGGTGGGAGATCAGGTGTGGGTCTCCACCCGGAACATTCCGCTGCGTCAGCCATCTTCCAAGTTGGGTCCTCGATTCATTGGCCCATACCCAGTGACACAAAAGATCAACCGAGTTACGTACAAGGTTGCTCTTCCACGTCGATCCGAGGAGGTGAACACCTTTCATGTTTCACTTCTCAAATCGGCAGCCGACTCCGCTCCCTTCATTCAGACCCCCATCCCCGCTGGAGGTCCAAGGGGTACCGGAGTTCGAGGTGAACAGAATTTTGGACTCTCGTTTTGTCCAAAGGTCTCTTCAATACTTGGTGGACTGGAAGGGTTTTGGTCCAGAGGAGAGATGTTGGATACCTGCTCGCCAGGTGCATGCGGATGAGTTGGTGGCAGCCTTTCACCGGGATAATCCGGGGAAAGCTTGCTTGGAGTCTTCAGAGCCGCCTCCTCGAGGGGGGGGGGTAATGTAAGATCCTCACCTGCTTTGCACTCCAGGGGAACCAAGAGGGGTCCTCGTGGAGTTGCAGGACAGGTTATGCGTGTCTCTGATGCACCAGCGCTGACCCCTTTGCGAGCCAGTGCGGGGATGCGTTCGCGTGGACATCGGAGGGGAGGACCGTCGGAGTCCCGGGGACAGAGTGGCCAGGCGAGTGACAAGACGCCGCGGCCAGGGTTGTCTCCGGTGTCTCCTGCGACTTCCGTTTCCGCATCTGGGTCCACGCGCTCGCATACTCGCGCTGAGTCAATCATGCGTCCGTGCGTACGCACGAGGGCAGGTTCGCAAAGGGATACACGGTCGCGAGTACGCGCTTCTTATGCGCTTCGTCGACCAGTGGCGCATAATATACTGACTCACAAGAGCAAAGTGGATTAGGGAGCCAGCCATGGGTTAATCAACTTGTGATTGCCTTAGGCCATGTACTCAGGTGCAGGGCAATTTGTTCACCTATGGTAGTGGACACTTGGCACCCTGGGATTGGTCAGCAGGCATTTAAAAGGAGGTCTCTCAGGGTGATCAGTGCCCACTGTTATTTTCCCTCAACCGGGTATAGGTCACAACTGCTAGTGACTGAAGACTGCCAGGAACTTTGTCCTTTGCAGCGGACCCAAGATCTGGAGTGACTCGACTGCCAAGTGCACAGCATCATTCAGCACTGGTTGGGACTATTCCTGGAATCTCCTTGCCTGGTTTTTGTTATTATTCCTTGTTACCAGCAAGTGTCCTGGACGTTTATGTTTCTGGTGAATAAACACCTTTTTGCTTTCATCACTGGTCTGTTTGTTGGTGCCTTGCATTACACTAATACATTTTGAAAGAGAAATACCAGTCGGTTCATAGCATGGGGAGGGATCCTGGACCTTATGGAGGGATCCACATGTTTATCCTCTAGTCTTTATCGGCTATCACTAGAGAGAAAGATTTCATAGATTTCTGACAGATGGGGAAGGTTTCTGTCAGAACAGATATTTTCTTGAGCTGTCGCCAGAAATCATCTTCTGTTAGTTTTACAGAACAAACCACTATGACAAGCCAGGGTAAACTGGGCTCCTACATAGGGCCACATGGGTCAGGGGCAACAGTGAAATAGGTGGAGGGGATGGACTCTCCTGGCTTTCTCCATAAAAACTCATCCATTACACCTGTTCACACATGAGGCAAGCGCATCATTTTATATTACAGAAATTGTGCAGTGGGTTAATATTGATAGGTTAGGATAGGTTATCTAGGCACCAAAAATGCACAAAAAATGCATGGACTTAAATGGAGCTTCCTATTCATTTCATTGGGAGATTCAACGCTGATTCTGTCTCAAGGTAGAGTATGCTGCTTCTTTTTTAGGGTTCATGCACATGGCCATTGTTGTTTTGCGGCCCGCAAATTGTGAATCTGCAAAATACAGATACCAGCCATTTGCATTCCACACTTTGCGGAACAGAAAAGCCGGCCCATAATAAAAAAAATCCTATTCTTGTCCGTAATGTGGACAATAATAGGACACGGAATGCACGTAGATTCAATTACGTTTTTTTTGCGGCCCCATTGTAGTGAATGGTTCCGCATACGGGACGCAAAAAAAAACGGAATGGACACAGACATTTGTGTGCATGAGTCTTTGCACGTGTTAAAAAAACAAAAAAGCAAGTCCTTCTTCCCATTGAAATGAATGGGAGGCTGTTTTGAGGCGTTTTTGGAGCTGATTTTGAAGCAGAAACACTCCAAAATCAGCGCCAAAAAGCTTGGCAGGGGTGCTGGGTTTCTGAACCCCACCCAATCTGACACTAATGACTTATCTTGAGGATAGGTCATCAATATTAAGCCGCTTCACAACCCCTTTAAAAACAAAACAGAGAAAATGTTGTTGATTTTAAAAAGGGGCAAAAATATAATCAAACTATACCTGTGAAATAACTTTATCTGTGCAAACTTGGGGGTATTTTTTGTCGGGAAAGGTGGCAGCCCTAGTGGCCATACCTGTTGAAGTAGGAATGATGGACATATGTGCCTGTCACCAAGCATTCCCAAACCCCTTTAAAACAATTCTACCTAGTTATCAGAGGTGCACCTAGACTTTCTGCTGCCTGAGGCAAAAATTGAAATGGCGCCCCTTCAATAATTATTGGTAAGCAGTGCCCTAAAAATACCTGCGCCCAGCAAATAGTGCCCTTGACACTGTTATGTGTAAACATAATGTCCCCCATAAATAATTGTGCTAAGCTAATACTGTGCCAGGGTGCCTCCCACAGTAATAGCGTGCCCCAATGTCCCACCAATAGTAATAATTCTCTGCCAGAGTGCACTTAGTAGGAATAGTGACCCTACAGTGATCCAACAGTACTAATGTCCCCACTGTGCAATAATGTACATATGGTGCCCATACTATAGTAATCATGTTCCCCCAGTAGTAATAAAGTTCACCATAATGCCCCCAGTAGTAATACATCTTCTTATAATGTGTGAAGTAGAAAAATGCCACCTAATTTGAGCCAGTACAAAAATGTCCCCTTATAATGTGCACTAGTATAAAAAATGCCCCCTTATAATGTATGCCAGTAAAAAAAAAATTACCGCTAATGTGTGCCAGTACAAAAAATGCCCTTGTGGTGTGTCAGTACAAAAATTCCCCGATTGAGTGCCAGTACAAAAAATACCTCCTCTTAGTGCCCCCAGTAGAACCAATGTCCCCATGATGCCCCCATAATGTGTGCCAATGCTTCCTACTGTGTACCAGTACACAAATACCTCCTTTTAGTGCCCCCAGTAGAGCCAATGTCCCCATAGTGCCCCTACAATGTGTGCCAGTATAAAATACCCCTATATAGTGCCACTATTAGATGTCCCCATAGTGCTCCTCTCCCCCTTTCCTCATAGTGCCCCCATAATCTGTGGCAGAATAAAATTCCCCTATATAGTGCCCCCAGTAGATGCCCCCATAGTGCTTCTCTGCCCCCTTCCTCATAGTGGCCCCATAATCTGTGGCAGAATAAAATTCCCCTATATAGTGCCCCCAGTAGATGCCTCCATAGTGCTTCTCTGCCCCCTTCCTCATAGTGGCCCCATAATCTGTGGCAGAATAAAATTCCCCTATATAGTTCCCCCAGTAGATGCCCCCATAGTGCTCCTCTGCCCCTTTGCCCACATTGACCAAATAGCATAGTGTGAAAAAAATATATATACTTACCTTTATGAGACTGTCAGCAATTTGGTGCAGGCCTCTTCCAGTCTGTGTCCCGTGCTGTAGGCTGCCCGCCTCAGGCGGCGAGATCATGACGTCATCGTGCTGCCTCCTCTGGCCTATGATAGGCAACAGGCACTAGGTCTGAAGCCTATCAGAGGGAACGTGGGCAGGTGCGGCCCTGCTAGTTGTGTAGTGATAAATAGGTCTGTCATTCAGGAGCACGGAAAAGCTGGGTGAGAACTAGGGATGAGCGAATCGACTTCGGATGAAACATCCGAAGTCGATTTGCATAATACTTGGTTTGAATACTGTACGAAGCGAGCGTTCCATGCAGTATTAGAATGTATTGGCTCGGATGAGCCGAAGTTACTACTTCGCGAAGTCTCGCGAGACTTCGCATAATAACTTTATAAATTCATTTCTACTGTAAAAAAAAATCGGGTTCGGTTCCAAATTCGGGAAAAGTTTTTTTTACAGTAGAAATTAATTCATGAAGTTATTACGCAAAGTCTCGAGACTTCGGGAAGCAATAACTTCGGCTCATCTGAGCCAATACATTCTAATACTGTATGGAGCGAGTATTCAAAACATGTATTATGCGAATCGATCGACTTCGGATGTTTCATCCGAAGTCGATTCGCTCATCCCTAGTGAGAATCCATGTGGGAGCTGTGATGGCAGGTATGGTAAGCATCCAAAAGATGGCTTAAGCCTGGACCTGCTGATATTTGGCACAGACACATTAGTAAATCTGAGCCACTGTCTGTAAATGAAGAGAGCCTGATGTAATTTATATCTGCTAGACAGCAGGGGGCGACTGATCTCAGGTGGAAATCTGCATGTGGTAGAAGTTGAGTGAGTTATGTGTAGCCCAGAGCTGCAATAACAAAGTGTAGACAGCGAGAAATCTAGTGCTCCACCCACCGTACACCCAGACTGTACTATAAGGCAGGTAAAGAGACAGGTGCACAAACGTGACAGTCTCCGCTCCTTACACAGCTCCTGCAGGGAGGACTATTCTTCCCAGGTAAGACTTTGATTTTTACTGACATTTGCCTACCATGAAATGTCTTGGGTCGCTCAGACAGAACCAAATCTTTAAGCCATGGTGGAGATGGGTCTACAAGGATAGATGAAAGAATTGTAAAACAGCGACTCCATAAGGGTAATGTCACAGTTGTCACACGCAGCTTTTTCTGGCAGTTTTTGATGCAATTTTTTGAGCCAAAGCCAGAAGTGGGCTGGAAGTAAATGAAAAATATAAAGTAAGGACTTGTACTTTTCCTTCTTGCTGGATCCACTTCTGACCTCTGACTGGCTAAAAAAAATGGCATCAAAACTCCCAAAAAACTGTGTGTGGCACCAGGCTAATGCCTTAGGCCTCTTTCACATGACCGTATAGCTTTTTCAGTGTTTTGCGGTCTGTTTTTCACAGATCCTTAGTTCAGTTTTTTGTTTCCGTTTCTGTTCCGTTTTTTCGTTCTGTTTTTCCGCATATACAGTATACAGTAATTACATAGAAAAAAATGGGCTGGGCATAACATTTTCAATAGATGGTTCAGCAAAAACGGAACGGATACGGAAGACATACGGATGCATTGCCGTATGTGTTCCCTTTTTTTTGCGGACCCATTGACTTGAATGGAGCCACGGAACGTGATTTGCGGGCAATAATAGGACATGTTCTATCTTTCAACGGAACGGAAATACGGAAACGGAATGCATACGGAGTACATTCAGTTTTTTTTGCGGAACCATTGAAACAAATGGTTCCGTATACGAAACGCAAAAAACGGCCCGTAAACGGAAAAAAAAAATAGTCAGTGATTTCCATCAGTGGTTTTGAGCCAAAACCAGATGTGGCTCTAAACACAGAAACAAGTGCAGACAGGGTAATAAATAGAAATCATTGGGCCCCATAGCAAGAATATGAATTGGGCCCCCTAATTCCACCCACTAGTCATCCCTGGCCCATCCCACCACCTGCTCTTGCGTGTTTTAATTTTTTTTTTTCATTCACCGTACAGGTTATTTTTTTTATATTTTAACAGTGCAGACATTTTTGGGCACGACAATACCTAATATGATATTTTTTATTGTTTATATATTTTTATATGTAAAATTAGGGTGATTTAAATGTTTAATATATCAGTTTTTTTTCACACTGGGGGCCAGGACAAAAGTAGGGGGGGCAGCTATAACAACGATACATTTACACAAGTATGCTTAGAAATGCTGCAATACTTTACCCAATACCTAAAACCGCAACAGGGAAGAAAAGTCCTGCTGTCTGTGGTTTTTAAAAAAAATAAAAATCACTCAGATTTCAACATGTCCTAGTTGCCTGTGGATGACACTTTTATAGGGAGGGGGATCTGTGGATGATACTGCTATGGGGGGGGGGGATCTGTGGATGACACTTTTATAGGGAGGGGGATCTGTGGATGACACATACCGTATATAGCATCTTATGCTATTTGTGTCATCCACAGATCCACCCCATAGCAGTGTCATCCCCATTTCCCCCTCCATAACAGTGTCATCCACAGATCCACCCCATAGCAGTGTCATCCCAATTTCCCCCTCCATAACAGTGTCATCCACAGACCCCCCTCCCTATAACAGTGTCATCCACAGATTTCCCTCCCCGCCTTTTACAGGAGTGTACATTTGACATTTCTAAACTGTAATCCATATCCTGCAGTAACTTTAACTTTAAATCAGGATTCAGCGGCCGCTCATCTCTGCTAGTACCTTAACCTTACACCACTCAGCTAGCTTCGGTAACAGGGCCAGGCTACAGACTACAGGCACTGCCTGTTAGTTGTTACCAAGTGAGTGCTGATTTCTGCAGGTCAGAGCATACGGATTACAGTTTAGAAGAAATGTACACTCCTGTGAGTGGTCCAGACCAGTGGCGGATCCAGAGCCTGGTCTCGGGAGGGGCACTTCCAGATTATTTTCTGTCCGCCGCCACAGAACAAGGGTGCTTATAGAACAGACTACACAGTGTAGAGGTATACTGTATATTGTGTGGCACAGTGTAGAGGTATACTGTATATTGTGTGGCACAGTGTAGAGGTATACTGTATATTGTGGGGCACAGTGTAGAGGTATACTGTACATTGTGTGGCACAGTGTAGAGGTATACTGTACATTGTGTGGCACAGTGTAGAGGTATACTGTACATTGTGTTGGCACAGTGTAGAGTAGAGGTATATTGTATATTGTGTGGCACTGTGTAGAGGTATACTGTATATTGTGGGGCACAGTGTAGCGGTATACTGTATATTGTGGGGCACAGTGTATGCTATATGTGTATAACAAACATATTTCACATGAAAACTTACAATTACTTGGCTTGGCCCTTGGGGATCTCGGACACCACTTCAACACTTGGCTGGGGGGCTCGGCGGAGCTGATGTTGTGTTTATCCTAATGAGAAAGATTTCATAATAAGGATTTGGAGAAGGGGCAGAGGGATAGCAGAGCAGGGAGAGGCTGGTGATGCTACTAGAGGGTCATACCATGGGGGAGTAATAAAGCCCACCATAATGCCCCCGCCCCCAGTAGAAATAATACTCCTTGTAATGTGACAATGCAAAAAATACCCCCTTGTAATGCCTCCAGTTGAGCTAATGTCCCCATAATGTGCCAGTATAAAATACCCCTATATAGTGCCCCCAGTAAATGCCCCCATAGTGCTCCTCTCCCCCCTTTCTCCTAGTGCCCCCCATAATGTACCAGTATAAAATGCCCCATATATCATGCCCCAGTAGATGCCCTCAGTGTCCCCCATAATTTGCAAGTATAAAATTCCTCTACTTAGTGCCCCCTGTAGATGACTCCATAGTACTCCTCTCCCCCCTTCCCCATAGTACCCACCATAATGTGTCCCAGTATAAAATGCTACTGTACAGAGCCCCCCATATAAAATACCCCTTCTTTATGGCCTCAATAGATGCCCCTATAGTGCCCACCAATAATGTGCCAGTAATAAGTACCCCCAATAATGTGCCAGTAATAAGTGCCCCAATAACGTGCCAGTAATAAGTGCCCCCAATAAGAGCCCAGCACCCCATCACGTTCCAGTAACAAGAGCCCCCCATCATGTGCCTGTAACAAGAGCCCCCCATCATGTGCCAGTAACAAGAGCCCCCCATCATGTGCCAGTAATAAGCCCCCCATCATGTGCCAGTAATAAGCCCCCATCATGTGCCAGTAATAAGCCCCCCATCATGTGCCAGTAATAAGCCCCCCCATCATGTGCCAGTAATAAGCCCCCCCATCATGTGCCAGTAATAAGCCCCCATCATGTGCCAGTAATAAGCCCCCATCATGTGCCAGTAATAAGCCCCCATCATGTGCCAGTAATACTCCCCCCATCATGTGCCAGTAATACGCCCCCCATCATGTGCCAGTAATACGCCACCCCATCATGTGCCAGTAATAAGCCCCCTAAATGTGCCAGTAATAAGCCCCCCCATCATGTGCCAGTAATAAGCCTCCCATCATATGCCAGTAATAAGTCGCCATCATGTGCCAGTAATAAGCCCCCCATCATGTGCCAGTAATAAGCCCCCCATCATGTGCCAGTAATAAGCCCCCCATCATGTGCCAGTAATAAGCCCCCCCATCATGTGCCAGTAATATGCCCCCCAATGTGCCTGTAAAACTATTGCAAAAAAAACCACTTATACTTACCTCCATGTCAGTGATGCGATGCAGGCCTCTTCCGGCCTCTGTCCCGCGCTGTATGGCTCAGGCGGCGCGATGACGTCATTGCGCCGCCTGCGCCGGCCTCTGATAGGCTGCCCCCAGTAAATGCCCCCATAGTGCTCCTCTCCCCCATTTCTCCTAGTTCCCCTCATAATGTACTAGTATAAAATACCCCATATATGCGTGTGTATGTGCGATATATGTGGGGAGGTATCATAGTTTTCAAAAATTGCAGTGGAAATACAACAGGGACATGTATTTCTTTGATCTGTGCTAAGGACCAAGCATGCCCATAGAAGTCTATAGGTCCATGAAAACCACTGGCAGAACACGGAGGGCATCAGTGTTCTTTCAGGGGCTTTCGCTTGGTGGAAGATGCTCAGGAAATCCTTTTTTCAGCCTAGAAGTGCAAATGGAAAACTGATGACACACAGAGGGCATAAAACGGACACAAGGACCAACACTCTTCACGGATGAAAACACTGTGTTGTCACAGATGTCATCATGGACATGTGAATAAGGCCTTAAACACAGTGTCATGTGGATAGTGTCCCATATACAGTGTAAAACAGAAAGTACTCCATACCCAGTGAGAAAGAGAGTGTCAAAATACAATGTCAGTGAGAGTGTCCCATATACAGTGTCAAAAAAAGTGCGCTCCATATGCAGTGTCATGCACAGAGTACCACATATAGTACTCCATGTACAGTGTCAGAAAGAGAGTTCCCCAAATACAGTGTCAGAAAGAGTGTGCCCTAAATACAGTGTCAGAAAGAGAGTGTCCCATACACAGTGTCAGAAAGATAGTGCTTCAAACACAATATCAGCAAGAGAGTACCCATAAAGTGATTGCCCTATATACAGTGTCAGTGAGACAGTAACATTTACACAGTGGTAAACAGAGTACTCCATGTACAGTGTCAGCAAGAGAATGCCCCAAATAAAGAGTCAGCAAAAGAGTGCCCCATACACAGTGTAAGAATGAGAGTGCCCCAAATACAGTGTCATTCAAAGTCTGCCACTTATACAGTGTCAGAGTATCACATACACAGGGGTAGACAAGTACTCCAGGTACAGTGTCATTATAGAGTGCCCCATCCATTGTCAGGGAGTACTCATACGCAGCGTCAACAGATCACTACATCTGGTGGACTTCTTCAATGCCAATTAGTACAAGAACAGGAAGCTAGACGTGTGCGGGGGAGAAGAAGAGCGCTGTAACAGTCTATGATTGCTGACACAGGAGGCACCAAAGCTTTATGTATATATTTGGATAATGGGTTCTTTTATAGTTGAATGGTGGCCTACTGAAAACACTGTGGTGAGGCTACCCACATGGTGTTCTATGTACCTCATCTGCATGTCATCTGGGGTCTATGTACTGATGGTCACATCAGGAAATCGTTCAATGGCTGAAACTGCATCCTCTGGTTAGGTGACTAATTCACCTGTAAGATACCATAAATGGGATTATGTCCGTCCAGTGCAGGTTCCTTTTAAGCAGAATTACAGTTTTGCTGATGTCAGGCACAACACATACTTTCTTTCAGTAAATCAGGTGTATCTGGACTTTTTGTACATGCCATTAATGGGAGAGGCCGTACATCACAGACTGAGAGCACAATATATAAAATGTCAACCCCTTCAGGACAGGGCCGGACTGGAGATAAAAACCAGCCCTGGAAAAAGTTGCATACCAGCCCCACAGCATTGCGTCATTTACTTGTTTATAATAGGAGAAAGCATTCATTTTAACCACCTGCCATCTGGGCCATTTGCCCCCTTCCTGACCAGGCCTAATTTTGCAAAACTGACATATCTCACTTTATGTGGTAATAACTTTGGAACGCCTTTATTTATCCAAGTCATTCAGAGATTGTTTTCTCGTGACACATTGTACTTCATGATAGTCATAAATTTGAGTCAAAATATTTCACCTTTATTTATGAAAAAATCCCAAATTTACCCCAAAATTTGAAAAATTTGCAATTTTCTAAATTTAAATTTCTTTGCTTTTAAAACAGAAAGTGATACCTCATAAAATATTTATTACTTAACATTCCCCATATGTCTACTTTATGTTAGCATCATTTTGGAAATGTCATTTTATTTTTTTAGGATGTTAGAAGGCTTAGAAGTTTAGAAGCAATTCTTCAAATTTTTAAGAAAATTGCCAAAACCCACTTTTTAAGGACCAGTTCAGGTCTGAAGTCACTTTGTGGGGCCTACATAATAGATACCCCCATAAATGACCCCATTGTAGAAACTACACCCCTCAAGGTATTCAAAACCGATTTTACAAACTTTGTTAACCCTTTAGGAAAATGGAGATCAAATTTTTAAATTTCACTTTTTTGGCAGATTTTCCATTTTAATCCAATTTTTTCTTTAACACATCGATGGTTAGGCCAAACAAAACTCAATATTTATTACCCAGATTCTGCGGTTTACAGAAACACCCCACATGTGGTCATAAACTGCTGTATGGGCACACGGCAGGGCGCAGAAGAAAAGGAACTCCACATGGTTTTTAGATGCCATGTCCCATTTGAAGCCCCCTGATGCACCCTCCCAAGAAGTGACCCCATTTTGGAAACTAGGGGATAAGGTGCCAGTTTTATTAGTACTATTTTTGGGTACATATGATTTTTTGATCATTCATTATAACACTTTATGGGGCAAGGTGACCAAAAAATTGGTTGTTTTAGCACAGTTTCTATTTATTTATTTTTACAGCGTTCACCTGAGGGGTTCAGTCAAGTGACATTTTTATAGAGCAGATTGTTACGGACGTGGCGATACCTAATATGTATACTTTTTCTCATTTATTAAAGTTTTACACAATAATAGCATTTTTGAAACAAAAAAATTATGTTTTAATGTGTCCATGTTCTGAGAGCTATAGTTTTTTGATTTTTTGAGAGATTTTCTTATGTAGGGGCTCATTTTTTGCGGGATGAGGTGACGGTTTTATTGGTACCATTTTGTGGGACATACGCGTTTTTGATCACTTGGTGTTGCACCTTTTGTGATGCAAGGTGACAAAAATTGCTTGTTTTTTTTTTTTTTACGGTGTTCACCTGAGGGGTTAGCTCATGTGATATTTTTATAGAGCTGGTTTTTACGGACGCGGCAATACCTAATATGTATACTTTTTTTTTATTTGTTTCACTTTAACACAATAATAGCATTTTTGAAACCAAAAAAATGATGTTTTAGTGTCTCCATGTTCTAAGAGCGATATATTTCTTTTATTTTTTCAGAGATTTTCTTATGTAGGGGCTCATTTTTTGCGGGATGAGGTGACGGTTTTATTGGTACCATTTTGTGGGACATACGCATTTTTGATCACTTGGTGTTGCACCTTTTGTGATGTAAGGTGACAAAAATTGCTTGTCATGTGATACTTTTATAGAGCTGGTTTTTACGGACGCGGCAATACCAAATATGTCTATTTTATTTTTTCTATTTTTAAAAAAAAAAATTTATTCCTTACTTGGGGACTTTTTTTTTTTACATGTGAAACTTTTTTTTATTTTATTTTTTCAACCCTTTATTTTTTATTTTTTTATTTTACACTTTTCGTCCCCCATAAGGTCATACAAGACCTCTGGGGGACATTTGCTTCACTTTTTCTTTTTTTTTTTACTGTTGATTTCTCCTGTAACTGGGGCTGACATAGTAGCCCCAGTTACAGAAGAAATGCACCCCCCAGAGAGGCTGTACAGCATAATTCCGCGCTGTACAGCCTCAGTGCAGGGCTGATCGAGGTCTGTGAAAGACCTCACACAGCCCCTGCACTCTCCGGTCACGGCGGTCACATGACCGCCGGGCCGAAACAGGAAGCGCATAGCGCTTCCTGCTCTGCATTCACAGCGCTCGGCGAGCGCTGTGTATGCAGCGATCCAGAAGGCAGTGACACCTGGGCACTGTCCCTGCCTTCTCTCTGGGTTGCCCTGCTGTCACTGACAGCGGGCAACCCGATCAGCAGCTGCACGATTAGCGTGCAGCTGCACTTTCTGAACGGACGTTTTAAAACTTGCGTTCAGAAATAGAGATCCACCCATAGGACGTTTATATCCTATGGGCGGACGGAAAGTGGTTAAAACACGTGTGTAAACACGAATATGAACTTTGCCCCATGATAGCTCTTTTGTAGAACCCCCATTGTTCATATTATTACAGTGTTTTCCCAACCAGGATGCCTCCAGCTGTTGAAAAACTACAACTCTCAGCATGCTCAGACAGTGTTTTACCACGCCCTTTGACCTGCCCCTTTTTTGTTGGCCACCTATTTAATGATTGTTGCATGCAACATTTTACTTGACCAGCTATTTTAGATATTCTACGGCAGTCCTGTTACAATCCCCCCCAATGAGCCTTTCGACCAAATAATAAAAATATTTATAAAATCTCACCCATTTTAGCCTCAGTAAATGCCCCTATAGTGCCACCCAATAATCTGCCAGTAATAAGTGCCCCAATAGATGCCCCCAATCATGTGCCAGTAATAAGAGCCCCCCCACCATCATGTGCCAGTAGCCAGAGACCCCCCATATCATGTGCCAGTAGCCCCCCTATCATGTGCCAGTAGCCACCCCTATCATGTGCCAGTAACCCCCCTTATGTGCCAGTAACCCCCCTTATGTGCCAGTAGCCGCCCCTTATGTGCCAGTAGCCGCCCCTTATGTGCCAGTAGCCGCCCCTTATGTGCCAGTAGCCGCCCCTTATGTGCCAGTAGCCGCCCCTTATGTGCCAGTAGCCGCCCCTTATCATGTGCCAGTAGCCGCCCCTTATCATGTGCCAGTAGCCGCCCCTTATCATGTGCCAGTAGCCGCCCCTTATCATGTGCCAGTAGCCCCCTTATCATGTGCCAGTAGCCCCCATATCATGTGCCAGTAGCCCCCATATCATGTGCCAGTAGCCCCCATATCATGTGCCAGTAGCCCCCTTTATCATGTGCCAGTAGCCCCTCTTATCATGTGCTAGTAGTCCCCCTTATCATGTGCCAGTAGTCCCCCTTATCATGTGCCAGTAGTCCCCCTTATCATGTGCCAGTAGTCCCCCTTATCATGTGCCAGTAGTCCCCCTTATCATGTGCCAGTAGTCCCCCTTATCATGTGCCAGTAGTCCCCCTTATCATGTGCCAGTAGTCCCCCTTATCATGTGCCAGTAGTCCCTCTTATGTGCCAGTAGCCCCCCCTTATGTGCCAGTAGCCCCCCTTATCATGTGCCAGTAGCCCCCCATCATGTGCCACTAGTCCCCCTTATGTGCCAGTAGCCCCCCTTATGTGCCAGCCCAGTAGTCCCCCCTTATCATGTGCCAGCCCAGTAGTCCCCCTTATCATGTGCCAGCCCAGTAGTCCCCCTTATCATGTGCCAGCCCAGTAGTCCCCCCTTATCATGTGCCAGCCCAGTAGTCTCCCCTTATCATGTGCCAGCCCAGTAGTCTCCCCTTATCATGTGCCAGCCCAGTAGTCCCCCCTTATCATGTGCCAGCCCAGTAGTCCCCCCTTATCATGTGCCAGCCCAGTAGTCCCCCCTTATCATGTGCCAGCCCAGTAGTCCCCCCTTATCATGTGCCAGCCCAGTAGTCCCCCCTTATCATGTGCCAGCCCAGTAGTCCCCCCTTATCATGTGCCAGCCCAGTAGTCCCCCCCTTATCATGTGCCAGTATTGTACCTATATAAAAAAAAAAAAAAAAACACACTTATACTTACCTCTAGCGATGCGATGCAGGCCTCTTCCGGCCTGTGTCCCTCGCTATACGGCTCAGGCAGCGCAATGACGTCATCGCGCCGCCTGCATCGGCCTCTGATAGGCTGCCAGCACTAGGCCGGCAGCCTATCAGATGAACAGGAGGGGACACACCTCTCCCTCCCCTGCCGCAGCATAGACATCTGTATCAAATACAGATGACTATGGAGATGAGCGCTTCCACAATGTAAGCGCTCATCTCCTGCTGCTGTGCCCTGCCGCCGGCCGCCCCCACTTGTCACCAGGGATGCGGCCTTGCGGCACTCAGGCCTGCCGGCCTACCGGGAAATTTCCCTGTATCCCGGCAGGCCAGTCCGGCCCTGCTTAAGGACGAAGCCTACTTCTGCCTTTAGGGCGCAGACCCATTTTTTACAAAAAATGACGTGTGTCCTTCATGTGGCAATAACTTTGGAATGCTTTTACTGATTCAAGCGATTCTGATAGCTTTCTTTGTGACTTATCGTACATTGTGTTAGTGGTAAATTTGGGTCAAAAAGTTTTGGGTTTATTTATTAGAAAAACTGAAATTCACAGAAGATTTTAAAATTTACAATTTTCAAAATTTAAATTATTCTGCTTGTAAGGCCTCTTTCACACTACCATTTTTTTTTCCGTTTTGCGGGCCGTTTTTTGCTTTCCGTATACGGTACCATTCATTTCAATGGTTCCGCCAAAAAAACGGAATGTACTCTGTATTCATTCCGTTTCCGTATTTCAATTTTTCCGTTCCGTTGAAAGATAGAACATGTCCTATTATTGCTTGCAAATCACGTTCCGTGGCTCCATTCAAGTCAATGGGTCCGCCAAAAAAAACAAACACATACGGAAATGCATCCGTATGTCTTTCGTATCCGTTCCGTTTTTGCGGAACCATCTATTGAAAATGTTATGCCCAGCCCAATTTTTTCTATGTAATTACTGTATACTGTATATGCCATACGGAAAAACGGAACGGAAAAACGGAACGGAAACGGAAACACAACGGAAACAAAAAAACGGAACAACGGATCTGTGAAAAACAGACCGCAAAACACTGAAATAGCCATACGGTCGTGTGCAGGAGGCCTAAGAGCAATAGTCATGCCACACAAATTAGTTAATTAGCCTCTGCCATATCTATACTTTACACCGACATCTTTTCTTAAAACTCCTTTTACATTTTTAGGATATTTGGAAGGCTTAAATGTTTAGCAGGAATTTTCAACATTTTCAAGACATTTTCCAAATTGTTACTTTTTTAGGGACCAATTCAGTTCTCAAGCAATTTTAAAAGGATAAATTAGAAAACCTAACTAATCCTACACAAAACTGTACCCCTCAAAGTATTTAAAATGACATTTAGGAAGTTTTTAACTTGTCTGATTTTCTATTTAAATCACATTTTTTCTGTAACACTACAGGTATTAACAGAGAAACAAACAACTTTTATTACCCTGATTCTGCAGTTTGTTTGTTGTTTTTTTGTTTGTTTTTTAGAAATGTGCAGTATAAATGATATTATTAATTTAATTAATAATAATTATTTAGGTTGATAAAATTATACCAAATCTATGTATTTTTTTTATATTTTACTCCTTTTGCATCATAAAATTATTTGTTGTGTCACCATATTCTGATACCCATAACATTTTTATTTTTACATCAAGGCAGCTGTGTGAGGGCTGGTTTTTCGTGGGACAAGCTGCAGTTTCAAATACTACCATTTTGGGGTACATATGTCTTTTTGATCACCTTTTATTCCAATTTTTGGGAGGTGAGATGGCCAAATAATAGCAATTAAAGGGATATTCTGCTTACAAAAAGTTATTCTCTATCCACAGCGCTCCCATAGAAATTAATAGAACAGCGGCGTGCATTCCGACCAGCTGTCCGTCCATTTCAGGGGGAGCTTCATTGGGTTTGGGGCCCTGTTCTCATGTTTGATGGGAGTCCCAGCGGTAGGACCCCCACTGATCCAATAGTTATTCACTATCCTGTGGATAGGGGATACATTTTTATAATCTGAATACCCCTTTAAGAAAGTGTTGTTGTTTTTTTTTTTTTTATACTTTATAGGGTTCACCGCGTAGGATAATATAACACGATAACTTCATTTGTCTTATGGATGATTACGATAAAACCAAATTTATATAGTTTTATTTTTTATGTTTCAGTACTTCTGTTTCCATTGGTGCCATTTTGCATTTTGGGGCACTCAAAACATTTTGATCACCTTTTATTCAATTTTTTTGGGAGGCAAGGTGGCCAAATAATATGAATTTTGTAAATGTTTTAATTTTTTAAGGGGTTCAACATGAGGGATATATGACATAATACCTTTATTCTGTGGGTTGCTATGATTGCGATGATACCAAAATGATAGTTTTTTTGCATCATAAAATATCTTTTATTAAAAATCTTTTTATATGTCACCTTATTTTAAGACCAGTAACGTTTTTATTTTTCCATAGAGGCAGCTGAATCAGGGCTTGTTTTTTGCAGGACAGGCTATAATTTTTTTGGTTCCATTTTGGGGCATAAACAACTTTTTGATTGCTTTTTATACCATATTTTTGGGAGGTGACCAAAATAACAATTCTGGCATTGTTTTTACAGCATTCACCGTGCTGGATAAGTAATATGATCCTTTTATATATCGAATTGTTGTACATGCATCCAATTATGTGTAGTATATATTATTTCTTCATTTTCTTCCAATAATAAAGGACTTGAATTGTATTTATTTTTCTTTTCTTTTTTTTCAAGTCCCACTAGGAGATTTGAAATTCCAATACTCTGATCACTTGTAAATTACATTACAAAACATTGCTGTATTATATTTTACCTGCCCCTGACTTTGGATTGGCTTTTGTACATAACACCAGAGGCCACTGTCAGGCCTCCAGTTACCATGGCCAACATCAGGACCATGCAATCATATAACGCTGGCCCGATGAGGCCCCTCTCTGTATTAACAACTTAGATGCCATGGTCACTATTGACTGCAGCAACTAAAGGGTTAAATGGCCAGAATCTGAGCTAGCTCCAATTCCAGATGTTGCTTCATGGTGTCAGCAGTATTTTACCATCTGCTTATGATGTAATAGTACATCATGGGGCCAGAAGGAGTTAAAGGGTTGTATAAGATTTTAAAAAATAACTGCTTTCTTCAAAGAGTGTCACACCTGCACACATTGCCTATTTGTATGCAGAAAATCCACATACAACTTTGCACCAAAACTGCATTAAAAAAATTTGCATAAATTTGAGCTATTTATCCCGGTTTTGGTGCATTTTTGAATGCAGTTTTTGTTGTGGATTTTCTGTGTATGTTAACAATCCCACTAAAGTCTATGGGGAAGACCACTATATATAAAGTGTGGAATTGCACAAACAGTTGGCATGCTGTGGATTTCAAAATCTGCACGGCAGATCAGTTTTCTGCATGGAAAATATTTCCAAGCTGTACATGAAATTTGTCAAATCTCATTTACTTTGTTGATACTGTATTACGCTGTTGTTTTTCCACATGAAAATCTGAAAAAACTTGCATAATCCGCAATGTCTGCAGGTACCCTTTAACTGAATAGGGCTGAACTGCAATACCATATGCAATCTGCGGACAAGTGTGACACTTGTTGGGGGGGAAAGTTCAGGATTAAATGCAGAGACAAGTATTTGGTATTTACTTGACACATGTTGTTGAACTGAAGCTGATGCTCCCTTATATCCTACAGCAGCAAATCCCTTACATCCAACACAGCGGCCGTGCTGCAGTTGAGTACCGCTAAGGTTACATGAGCCACAGCTGTCTCTAATTAAACTAATGAGGCTGCACTAGTCGGTGGGCCTGTTTGGTTAATGGCCCTCACCTTCAATACTGCACAGCCATTAACAATACAGGCCCCCTGAATAGTCCCACTGAACAGTAGTCGACTAGATTATGGCCACATCACAACAGCACCATGAGGTTGTACCCTTAGAGCCCATTCTACTATAGCAGTGTCTACCTCTTGGCCTGAATGAAGCCTGCATTAAATTTGGAGTGGAGCTTTGAACTTGCACTATGGAGGACATTTATCAACCCCAAAAAGCTGACATCAAAGAGTTGCAAAGTTTGTGTTACGCAATGCTTGTACAAAATTTAGCGACTTTCTAAAAGTGGGTGCATCGAGTAGGCGGTGCGGGGCTGCCACATTTATTAGAATTTATACCAGGAAACTGATTACATCCTAAGGGGGTGCCAACTTTAAACACCCAACACGGTGTATGGCAGATATCAGGAGGGCGTTAATAAATGTTCCCCTATATGTCTATCAACCATATAATGAAATTTATGGTTCTTGGAAGAGACATCCTTTCACGAGGTAGATTTTAAATTCCACCAGACAAGAGGACCCTCCCTATGGGGTTACCTTTTGCTGAATTCCCATATTTGTGCTGCTGGTAAGACATAAGGGAAGCATAGATTTCTAAGGCTGGATTCACACTTTTGTGCCGGCTATGTTATCTGCCCATATAACTCTGATGTGTCACACTCTGACCATGGATGGACCATAGGGATCTATGATGCTGTGAGTTCAGGTCAGCTAACCTGTGGTTGAGTCATTACACATCTGAGTAATACGGATGCATAACACAATTTGAATCTGGCCTAACATTATTCTGTTTTCCATTAGTCCTGACAAGAGCACAAGCTTGTCATCCTAGTTAGGTTACTTCTTTATAATAAACACAAGGTGAGAGAAGCTTGTTTTTAAGTCTCAGGGGGTCTACTTAATTGGTGTTTAATTGATTAATTAAAAATTTCATCTGGGGAAGAAATACCCCATTATTGAGCTGTGTAGGACTATGGGAAAACAGATTATTGTTAGAAATCCATTCTTCTCCCCAAATTAACGTTTCATATATAATGTTCCTATAAACAGCAAAATCACCATAAATGTGTTCTCTCGGCAGAGATCTCACCATGGGGAATGAAGTGAGTAGCTCAGAAGTTGAAGAGGAACAAGAGGAATCCATAAAAGAAAGTAATCTTGAGGTACAAAGTGCATGTTACACTAAACCTGACAATATTAAGTTATTTATTTATTTTATGCACTTATATAGCGCTACTATATTCCGCAGCGCTTTACAGACATTATCATCAAGCTGTGCCCAATGGGGCTCACAATCTAAGTTCCCTATCAGTATGTCTTTGGAGTGTGGGAGGAAACCAGAGGAAACCCACACAAACACGGGGAGAACATACCAGTACCAGCACCAGTACTAACCACTGAGTCACCATGCTGCCCATGATTATTACTAAAACTAAAAAAACACAAGCATAAATGATGTGAAAATTTTACCCCTGTGTTCTACATACACAGACTTGTAAAAATCTCCTCCTGTACTGATCCTGAGTTACATCCTGTATTATACTCCAGAGCTGCACTCAATATTTTGCTGGTGGAGTCACTGTGTACATCCATTACATTACTTATTTTGTATTGGTCCAGAGTTACATCCTATATTGTACTCCACAGCTGAACTCACTATTTTACCGGTGGAGTCATTGTGTATATGCATTATATTCCTTCTCCTGTCATGGTCCTGAGTTACATACTGTATTATACTCCAGAGCTGTGCTCTCAATTCTGCCAATGGAGCCACTGTGTAAATATAATACATTACTTATCCTGTAATGATTCTGAGAAACAGCCTGTGTTATTGTCAAGGACGTTCCCGCGACAGGTGGCAGGAGATTGGTGAAACTGGCAACACGTGGTTTGAGCTGACATGTTTTCCGTTTGGATCAAATGACGTCTGTGTTGTTTCTGGTGCTTGCCACACCTTCTTTCCCCAGGTGTGGCTATTAGAGTCATTTAACCTTCTCTATTTATAGTTGCTTCTCCCATAATGCTGTGGGGTTTATAGCTTCTGTTTGGACCTTTGGATAGACTGTGGTTGGATCTCAGCTGAGTTCCTGGTGCTTCCGTTTCTCCTTTGAAGTTACGTTTTTCCTTTCCCTTTTGTATTTTGTTTGGGTTTTGTGTGTTGCATTTCCCTATTGTTTGTATTAGGGCTGTAGGAGACTCCTGTTCGTCCTTCCTTTTGGAGGAACAGGTAGTCTTGTCCCTGCCATTAGTACCAGGGTCCTTGATAAGACTCTAGGTATTCCTGCGTATGAACTCACCTACCTTTGGGGTCTGTTCATACTGGTAGTCAGTCAGGATTTTGGTTAGGGTTTTCACTAGGAGGTGTCCATTTTCCTTCCCTAGTTTTCATGTCCTATTACCTGTTCCCCCCTTCCCTTCTATGCTCGGTGTGGTGTTTCCCTCCCACACAACGAAGCGTGACAATTATACTCCAGAGCTGCACTCCCTATTCTGGTGGGGAAGTCACATTACAGTACTTATCTTGTACAGTGGTGTGGTCTATATGGCAACTAACCCATTCCAACATTATACAGTGCAGTTTCTCTGTATATATAGTGTGTTTCACAAAAACTACACTGTGGACTCAAACTCACATGTCTGGAGTCCCCATCGACATCCTGTCAAAGGCTATATGGCTCACAAAGGTGTTATCTTCATTTAACAGGCCATCTGTGATATCTCCATTCACCATATACATCTTTGGCTAGGTTCAAAGAAACAACGTATAATTTAAACAGATGCCTCCGACAGATGCTATACAGTGGCATCCGTCACCATAGAGTTCCATTGTAAGAAAAAAAAAGGATATGTTAACATGTGTGTTTTTTTTGCAGCGCATATGTTAAACATAAGACAAAAACGTGATTTGAACCCAGTCTTACATGGCATGAATACTGCAGGCGTTTAACCCTCAGTAGTGGACATATTAGGCTACTTTCATATCTGCGGCACTATGTTTTGGCCGCTGGTTTCAGCAGAGAATGCCAGCAATCGGCTGGACACAAACCACAGCGTGCAGCGGTTTGTGTCAAGCTGATTCTCGGCAAAAGAAAGAATTATAGATGATGGTTAATGATGTACACCATAAATCATGCAGCTAAGAAAGACCATATCATACAGGGCATGAAACGCTTAAAATATAACTTTTATTTATTAAAGATTACAAATAAAAATAATAGTAATGATCGTCAAACAAATGTCATGAACCTAGGTTCACTAAGTTAGATACCAATCATAAGGGTGGGCAATTGGTAGAAGGTATGTAACAGGGTAATCCCTGTATACCCCTCTGCCCAGAGACGTGCCCAGATGGTGGGTACTCTCTGTCCTCGTGCCTGCCCTCTATCTGTAGCGATTACAGGATGACATGGTGCCAGATAAACATATAGAGAAAATCACATGGATAGTGGCAGTCACAGATAGATCACTCACATAATCTGAGCACTGGGGTCAGGTAACTCCTCAGCTGGATAAGAATAGTGCATCACAGTATAGTGGCAAGGAAAGAGTTTAAATACTGGCGTTAGGGCAGAGCTTCCTCCCGCCAGTGGGATGGAACGCATGAGGAATGCTTCCTCCCGCCGACGAACATACTTAAGGTAAGGTGGAACGCATGGAGAGAAACATACGTTCCAAGATGCGCGACGGAGGGAGAATAGGAGGGAGGGACGCTGCGGAGTGAATCAGATGGTGCGCATCAATATGCCCGTGCATTCCTGAGGTAGGGAGGGAGGGATGCTGTGGCATGAATCAGATGGTGAGCATCAATATGTCCATGCGTTCCAGAGGATACTTAGCTGGTGTTACTTATAATAAGATGAGGGCTAAGTGAGTAAAGACTTTTGGCAGTATTATGCAAAAGAGGTCTCCCCCAGTGGGTTAGCCATGCAGCTCAACAGCACCTCAACTTCGCTCCAGCCATGTACATGTATGAACAGCTAGGATAGGGCTAATACGCGATCAAACGCTGAATGGCTGAAACAGCATGGGGGGCCAAGGAAATAGATGAATTAAATGAAACAAAACAGACTGTGCCCCACTTGACCTTCTCCATGCTATTAATATTCAGAACAATGTTGTTCCCCCATGTTTGTGCTAAAGGAACCAGGTACCAAATAAGTTTGGATGCCATGGAAAAATATATCCCATGGTGATGTTTTAGATGCATCTTGCATCGTAGACTAACGGCATTTAATGGATGTACATATTGGACTACCCAAGCTGGAGTATCTGGCCACAGAGTATTACACACATATAGGGGGGTCCCCACAGACTCAAATGAAACATGAGAAAGTAAGTCTTTCATTGAGACCTCCCGGCGACTGGGACCGAAAACAATAGATCCATTTGGATTCTTTCTGGAGAATCCTACGGTCCCAGTCTCCCTTCCTCAGGGAGGGAGGTATCACCTCAAGTGCTGAAAATTCCCTGTTGTGGAAATCCACTACATGGTTCGCTACAGGTGTATTGTACTTTTTATAGATATCAGTAACGTGTTCACAGATCCTTCACCTGAACTCTCTAAATGTCTTGCCTATGTAGTCCTTTGGACAGGAACACTGGCAAAGATAAATCACTCCTCTGCTTTTGCAGTTGACAAAATCCTTGATTGGATAGCTATATTTAGTGGCGGAGCAAATGTTAACCCTAGAGGTAAATATAAACTCACAGGCTTTACATCCTTCACAGCGGAACATTCCAAGCGGTTTTTATTTAAGCCAGGTTCCTGCTTTTTTGGGGCCTGAGTAATGACTATGTACCAATTGATCATGGAGACTCCTTCCTTTTCAATAAGTGATGCTAGGGAATGGCGAAATTACATTAGAGAGACTAGGGTCTAGTAATAGGATGGGCCAATATTTTTCAAAACACCTTTGATTTCTCTATTGGCCACATCGTATGTAGAGATGAGTCTAATAAGCCCGGGTCTTTGCCAGAGGAACATTGGAGTAGATTACTTCTATCTTGAACTTGTGCCTGTTTAAATGCATCCCGTAGGATCGGCTGAGGATAGCCCCTTTGTAGGAATCTCTTATATAATTTTCTGGCTTCAATGTGGAAGTTTTCGAGATTTGAAGCAATTCCTGAGCATTCTCAATTATTGACCTTTAGGAATGCCTTTTTTAAGGGCCGGTGGATGATACCTGTCCCAGTGTAGAATATTATTAGTGACTGTGGGTTTTCTAAAAACGGTCGTGACAAGTTTGTCTCCCTGTTTCTGAATCATCACATCCAAGAAGGTTATGTATTCAGTATGAATCTCAGAGGTGAAAGAAAGAAAGGCCGATCTCTTTGGTGTTGAGTGTATTGATCAGCTCCCCAAACTCCTCCTGGCTACCATTCCAAATCAGAAATATGTCATCTATGTAGCGTGTCCAAAAAAGGACCTTGTCATTCCACCATGGTTGGCTATCTGGAAAAACTATGTTGTCCTCCCACCAGCTCAGGAAGAGATTAGCGTAAGTGGGGGCACAGGGGCCCCCCTGAGCTGGTTGTAGAACCATATATTAAATAGAAAAAAATTGTGTTTGGGGGTAAACTCAAGAAGAGCCAAAATAAAGCAGTTATGAGTCATGAAGTGCATTTCTCTAGTGCTTAAATAATAAGCCACCGCTGACATACCTCTGTCGTGTGGAATAAAGCCATAGAGTGATTCTACGTCAATGCTGGCGAGTAGGCTAGAGGGATCAATATTTAGTGTCTTAATTTTCCGTAAAAAAATCAGTCGTATCCCATGTAAAGGAGGGCAGAGATGAGACATATTGTCTCAATACTCTGTCGATATATATACCACAATTCTGTGTCAGTGAGTTCACCCCAGAAACTATTGGGCAACCCTTAAGGGAATTAACCCCTTTATGAATTTTGGAGACCCCATAGAATGTTGCGACCTGGGGTGAATTTGGTAAAATGATATTATATTCAGCCTCACTACTGGCACCCTTACTTAACCTTTGATCCAAGATAGGCTTAAGGTCAAGAAGGAACCTTTCAGTGGAATCAGAAGGCAAAACCTGGTATCTCTCATAGTCTATGAGGAGATTCATACACATCTTTTGACACTTGTCATGGTCCAGAACAACCAAATTGCCTCCTTTGTCAGATGGCTTGATAATAATTGAAGTATCTCTCTCCAAATTATTAAGGGCTTCAATTTCGGCCCTAGATAAATTCCGTTAGTGAGAACCCTTAATCTCAAGGTTCTCAAGGTTGGATATGACCATTTGGAGAAAAATATTGATGTGCTCAGAATTGACTGGAGGAGGAAATCTGGTACTCTTAGGACATAACTCTGTACAGGGGCCTTCTCCAGGGTTTCTAGAGCCCTGTTCCCATAGTTCCAGAAATATCTGGAGGTATGGGAAGTCTTTTTCATGGATCCCCAACTGTTCGCAGGTATGCCTGTTGAAGTTCCTGAAAAATTTGTGCCAGTTTAGTTTTCTACAGAAAAGATGTAAGTCCTTTACCCAGGTGAAAGGTTCTAACCCTGTAGTGGGTACAAAAGATAATCAATTTTGTAGAAAATTGATTTCAACCTCGTTGAATATACGGGAGTAAAGATTAACTACTTGTAGACCATCACTTTTTATCGATTCTCTCACCCTTTGGTGCAATCCTGGAGTTGATAGGGGATTTCATTTTGATTTTAAAAAAGGGACTGATTGTTTGATGGTGATTCTTTGCATATTTGCTGGATTGTGTCTGGATCTCTGCCTGACGCCATTATAGTTAATGGGAATGGTGGGCATTCTGGTTGCATCTGGCAGTGCCGGATCCAGAGAATTCCAGCAGGCTGTTTCCCTTACCAAGTATCACGTTGATGTCTCCCAGTTTTATAAGGCACACTACATGGCACATCAGCATGGCACAACACAGTGCTTCAAATAAACATAGTTACATAGTTGGAAAAAGACAAAGGTCCATCAAATCCAACCTGTAATCCTGCTATATTGATCCGCAGAACAAATCCCTGGATCAATGTCCATCTTCCTTTTAAAAAGGGGTTGAGCCAAAGGGAAAGGGTGTAGAACAAGATTTCTATACATTGTCATAAGCCTCAATGTTATTTTGAATTAAAAAGTCATCTAAACCTTTTTGAAGCCATCTACTGTATTTGCTGTGACCAGCTCCTGCAGCAGGCTATTTCAGAGATTCACAGCCCTTACTGTAAAGAATGATTGTCGTCTCTTATGACTGAATCTTTTTTCTCCAGGCGTAGGGAGTGGCCCTTGCTTTTTGAGGGGGTTTAACACAGAATAGCTTCTCCCAATATTTTTTGTATGATCTGTTTATATATTTATGCAGGTTAATCATGTCTCCCCTTAGATGTCTTTTTTTCAAGGCTAATTAAACAAATTCAGTTTGTCTCATCTTTGCTCATAGCTAAGATCTTCCAGGCCGTTTATGAGTTTAGTTGCTCTCCTTTGCACTTTTTCTAACTCCAGGGCATCCTTTTTATGGACTGGTGCCCAGAACTGAACCGCATATTCCCGGTGAGGCCGTACCAATGCTTTGTAATATTACATACCTGTCCCGTGAGTCCATATCTCTTTTAATACAAGACAAAATTCTGTTGGCCTTACAGGCAGCTGATTGACATTGCATGCTGTTATTTAATATGTGATCTACTAATACACCCAGATACTTCTCAGCAAGTGACTCTCCCAGTTTTACTCCCCCTAGAACATATGCTGCATGCAGATTATTTGCCCCCAGGTGCATAACTTTACATTTATCTATATTGAACCTCATTTGCCAAGTGAAGGCCCAAACAGTAAGTTTGTCCAAGTCCGCTTGTAACTTATTAACATCTTCCATAGACAGTACCGTATTACAAAGTTTGGTGTCCTCTGCAAACATAGAAACGTCACTATTAATCGCATCCTCTATGTCATTAATGAATAAGTGAAATAATAGCGGACCCAGCACAGAACCATGGGGTACACCACTTATATACAGGGACCATTCATTGACCACAACTTTCTGTATACTATCTTGAAGCCAATTTTTAATCCAATTACAAATTATGCAGCACTGTCACGAACCAGCGGGTGTGAACCCACAGTGCCACGTGTCCTACCTCCTCTAAGGGCATTGTCTAAGGGAACCCCTCATTCTTCACAGTACCCCTGATGGTGGGGATAGACTCTCCAGAGGGGAACACCAGGTCGCTACCTCTTGAGGAGGATTGTCACACAAGGCAACTGGTCCCGACAGACCAGGAGGTACCAGAGCAAGGTACCAGAGGTACAGACGTAGTCAGCAGGCTGATTTGTAACCAGGAGCAACAGTGGAGGACCAAAGGAAGAGGCAGAGGCAAAGTCAAACAAGGAATAGGTCAGGGTAGGCAGCACAGGTACAGGTCAGGCAATCCAGGTCGGCAACAGGAGAGTCAAGGCAATCAGGCAGGGATCAAGCAGGTAGCAGAGTCCAGGAACACAAGCATGGGTCAGGTAAACTAAAGCTCAAGCACAGATATCACCAACCTTTGCAGGACACAAGGACCTTGATGCTCAGGCATCTGGGAAGGGGGCTGAGCCACATGTATACATGCAGGAGGGCTGGGACTGGTCAGCAAGGTCACATGATCTAACCCATAAAGTACAGGAAGTGACGTGCACCAGCCCTTAAGGAAGTACTGCAGGGAACAAGCAGCAAGTATGCTGTGGCCAGGGCGTGAAGGAAACTGTGGAGCGGATCCCAGAACAAATAGTACCTACAAGGACAAAGCCCAGCACTACAGCGGTGAATATGGAAGCACTGGCAGCACCTCTGAACACGGCGCCTGGGACAGCTTTCCAGCTGTCTTACATTTAAACCATTTTCTAGGCCTAAACCAGGCACACCACACCACACCAACTTTTTTTAGACCTGGCATGAGCGGGGAATAAGTCGCAGATTCTGATGCACTACAAAAGTGGCGTATATCTGGTCATACATGACCCTCTATATTTCTAAACTAATAGACCTCAATTTACCTATTAGGTGTCCGTGAGGGACAGTATCAAACACCTTTGCAAAGTCCAAAGACACAATATCCTCACCCTTCCCTCTGTCCAGGCTTCTAATCACCTCCTCATAAAAACAAATCAGGTTAGTTTGACAACTTCTGTCCTTAGTAAAACCATGATGGGTATCACTTATGATATCATTAACAGTTACATAATCCTGTATATAGTCTCATAGAAGGCCCTCAAGCATTTTCCCACAATATCAATTACAAGAAACAGTAACATAACAGTCCAATATGGGTGGTAATCCATAGGAACGGAACAGTGGATCAGTGTCTGCACAGAGCTTGCTCTGTAGATTTTAGTTCTGTTTAATGTCATCTTTACACTAGGCATGTACAGTGATGTAATGTATGAAAATTAAGTGCCACCTTGCATTAAAGGAGCATAGCTGAGCTGCAAAGGAGGGGCTTGCTGACTGTTTCCATTAACATCTGTACAATAATAATTTCAGAAAGTTTCTAGCTATAACTCAGTATCTGTACAAGATAAGTAGTTTAATGTATGTACACAGTAGGGTTGTTTCGGGTATCGAATTTTCAATACCCAAATCGATATATTTGCCTGCTATCGACCTCAATACCAGGATTTGCCTTTTTTCGATACTAGGCTTCGCTATTGCGCAGTCTAGTATTAGAGAACAATGAGCGCGCTGCTCTCAGCACGCTCTGTGTTCTCCTCAGCATCACAGGGGAGAAGGAAGCAGTCTCTCCCTCCCCCCCTGTGCCGCTGCTGCCGCTGCCACCAATGAGGAGAGAGGGGGCGGACCTACTGCGCCACCAACCCCCACCAGTAATAAAATCATTGGTGGTGCAGTGCGCCCCCAACCCCCCCCAGTATTAAAATCATTGGTGGTAGTGGCCACAGGGTCCCCTCCCCTCCTCCTCATTGGTGGCAGTGGCAGCTTCTGATCGGAGCTCCAGCAGTGCAATCCTGGGGCTCCGATTGGTTACCATGGCAGCCAGGATGCTACTGAAGCCCTGGCTGCCATAGTCGGCTCCCTGCTGCTGTGTGTACCATGCACAGGGCAGCAGGGAAAGTGTGAAGTCCTATTCACCCTAATAGAGATCTATTAGGGTGAATAGGACAAGGGATTAAAAGATCCCAGGTTCTGGCCCCTAAGGGGGGAAATAGTTTTAAATAAAAAGTTTTTTAAAAAAAGTAAAAAAAACATCAAAATATTAAGCATAAATCACCCCCTTTCCCAATTTTAAATATAAAATATATAAACAATAAATAAATAATCATATTACATATCGCCACGTCTGAAAAGTTCAAACTATTAAAATATTTGAAAAAATGTCCTATGCGGTGAGCACCATAACAGGAAAAAAAAAAAAAAAACTGTGCGATTCGCCTTTTTTTTGGTCACCTTGTGCCCCCCAAAAATAGGATCGGACTGTTCTATTATGGGCCGGACGTTCCATAAAATGCGGAATGCACGCAGCTTTCTATGGTGTTGATGGTATCGAGTATCGCAATACTTTTTTATGGTATCGAAACCGAATCAAAATTTTGGTATCGAAACAACCTTAGTACACAGTGACTCCACCAGCAGAATAGTGAGTGCAGCTCTGGAGTATAATGCAGGATGTAACTCAGGATTAGTACAGGATAAGGCCTCCTGCACACGATCGTTTTTTTTGAAAGATAGAACATGTACTTTTATTGCCCACAAATCACGTTCCGTGGCTCCATTCAAGTCAATGGGTCCGCAAAAAAAACTGAACACATACGGAAATGCATCCGTATGTCTTCCGTATCCATTCCATTTTTGCGGAACCATCTATTGAAAATTTTATGCCCAGCCCAATTTTTTTTATGCAATTACTGTATACTGTATATGTGCAAGCAGAGCACTTGTAGCACTCAGTGGATGTTTGGAGCTAGAGTAGGGTTCCCACCCCTTCTATAGTAGATACAAAGACTCCAGCCAAGTCGTATTTAGTGCAATTTGTTTTATTTGCCGCTACTAGGTAAGTTGCTCCTGGGGCATTAGACCCCCACCATTCTTTATTATGTACTTCTTAGCTGGTCTGTTAGGAATGTGTTAACAGTGACTATGATAGAAAATGTTAAACAACCACTGCTTACCTGATAACCTCCTTAACCCCACAACACAGCCCTCCCTTCTTTGATTGAGAGATGGCGGCACCTGACTGTGTCCTTACCACGAGAGGCTCTTTCAGCCTTGAACTTCAGCATATGAAAATAGGCATTGTTACTATTTTATTTTACCTGATTGCTTTTTTCTTCTTTTTTCTTTCTTTTTATTCCTTAAAAATTTGGATCTGTGAATCCACTACTTTCCTATAAAATATATATATGTTTGTGGAAATATGACGCACATAGAGACTTATTGTCACAGCCAGACAGCTGAGAAGCTCTGACAGGAGCCGTTCAGATCCTCCTCCTTGAATTTCTTTGTTTTGGTTTAGTTCCTCATCTCGTTAGTCTATCTCAGCTGTCATGCAGTTGGACTGATTGCTGCCCTTTAAGTTCCTCCCTAGAATGCAGTAGTGTGCGGCTTATACAACTTCCTGGAGTGTGTGTGCATGCTGTTCCTAGTTCCCAGTCCCCAGTCCACAGTCCCCCGTCGTCTGCAAGATAAGTGCTGTTTATGTATTTATGATTTTCTGTTTTCTGGATCCAGGTGACCCTGACTCCCTCCGTGTCTGTGTAGGGAGCCGGTGGTCGTGTCCCCTCACTATTGTAGGGTCTTCAGGTGTAAGATAGTCGAGGTACGTGGATATGCGCCCATCCACCTTTGGGGTGGTCGCATAGGCTGAGCAATAAGGGAGAGCGGCAGGTCTCATGCAGGGGTCTCCCTTTTGTTCCTTAGTTGTGGATCCAGTGAGTCATTGTTTATATTGTATTGTCTTGTTTCCTGTACACCATCCGTGACACTTATGCTATGTATCCGCTGTCATGTTATACGGCACTCTGATTTACATTATACCAATATTTATTTTTATGTTTTGCTGCAGTCTGATGAAGGCACGGAGGTGCCGAAACGTCACTCCGCCGCAGCAACCACCATCGATATGCAAATAAAACAAATTGCACTAAATACGACTTGGCTGGAGTCTTTGTATCTACTATTGTATACTGTATATGCCATACGGAAAAACAGAACGGAAACACAACGGAAACAAAAAACGGAGCAACAGATCTGTGAAAAACGGACCGCAAAACACTGAAAAAGCCATACGGTCGTGTGCAGGAGGCCTAAGGAATATAATGCATGTACACAGTGACTCTACCAGCAGAATAGTAGAAATAGAAGGCCACAGCAGCATATCCAACCAATTCTTATTTATTGTACAAAACTTCACAGCATAGTGTACAAGGGTAGCAACGTTTCGGCTAGGAATAGCCTTTGTCAAGCATGCTTGACAAAGGCTATACCTAGCCGAAACGTTGCTACCCTTGTACACTATGCTGTTAAGTTTTGTACAATAAAGAAGAATTGGTTGGATATGCTGCTGTGGCCTTCTATTTCTACTATTCACCTGTGGACCGCTTTGGATCTGGGGTCTCCTGCCCAGCTGCTGCATTGCTTCCACCATTGCTCTGCATAAGCCGCATGAAGTGCTGCTCCTGAACCCCCTTTTTTTCCCTCTACCAGCAGAATAGTGAGTGCAGCTCTAGGGTATAAAACAGGCTGTAATTCAGAATCAGTACAGGATAAGGCCTAGTTCACATGTCACTGGTTTGGTCAGTGATTTCCATCAGTGATTGTGAGCCAAAATCAGTTGCAGGTCAAAAACACAGAACAGGTGCAAATCATTCCATTATACCATATCTCGGTGTAGGCTTCCCTTCTGGTTTTGGCTCACAATCACTGATGGAAATTACTGACCAAAACACTGAAGTGTCAACTAGGCCAAAGTAATGTAATATATTTACAAAGTGGCTACATTGGCAGAATTATGATTGCAGCTCTAGAGTATAATAAGGATGTAACTCAGGGTCATTACAGGATAAGTAATGTAATGGATATATATATATATATATATATATATATATACAATGGGCCAGATTTATCATTACTCTGACAGCTCACTCCACTTTCACATATAGGCCCCTTTCACACGGGCGAGTATTCCGCGCGGATGCGATGCGTGAGTTGAACGCATTGCACCCGCACTGAATACCAACCCATTCATTTCTATGGGGCTGTTCACATGAGCAGTGATTTTCACGCATCACTTGTGCGTTGCGTGAAAATCGCAGCATGCTCTATATTCTTATCACTTAGAAGTGAATGGGGTTGCGTGAAAATCCCAAGCATCCGCAAGTAAGTGCGGATGCGGTGCGATTTTCACGCACGGTTGCTAGGAGACGATCGGGATGGAGACCCGATCATTATTATTTTCCCGTATAACATGGTTATAAGGGAAAATAATAGCATTCTGAATACAGAATGCATAGTAAAACAGCGCTGGAGGGGTTAAAAATAAATAAATAATAATTTAACTCACCTCAGTCCACTTGATCGCATAGCCCGGCATCTCCTTCTGTCTCCTTTGCTGAACAGGACCTGTGGTGAGCATTCATTACAGGTAAAGGACCTGTGGTGACGTCACTCCGGTCATCACATGATCCATCACATGATCTTTTACCATGGTGATGGATCATGTGATGACCGGAGTGACGTCACCACAAGTCCTGTTCAGCAAAGGAGACAGAAGGAGATGCAGGGCTACGCGATCAAGTGGACTAAGGTGAGTTAAATTATTATAATTTTTTTTAACCCCTCCAGCCCTATTTTACTATGCATTCTGTATTCAGAATGCTATTATTTTCCCTTATAACCATGTTATAAGGGAAAATAATACAATCTACAGAACACCTAACCCAAGCCCGAACTTCTGTGAAGAAGTTCGGGTTTGGGTACCAAAAATGCGCAATTTTTCACATGCGAGTGCAAAACGATACAATATTTTGCACTCGCGCGGAAAAATCACGGGTGTTCCCGTAACGCACCCGCACATTTTCCCACAATGCCCGTCTGAAAGAGTCCATAGAGTCAGTTTTGGCCAAGTCAGATTTATGATCGGCCCTTTAAGACTGTGATAAATGTGGTTTGACGGTAGCAGTTTTTCCGTCAGTAAGCAGCTTTACAAAAGTCGCACGTCTTTACGAAAAAGTCGCATGTTGTATTAAAAAGTCTCATAAAATAAGCATTGTCCTCACTGGAGTGAAATTGCGCATTTTTTCGTGACTTTTTTGCGACTTTTTAAATAGTCCCAATAGTAAATCAGTCTAGAGATTCATTTACATAAGAAAACACACCCACTTTCAGAAAACTGGCGAGCATAGTGCAGAGCAGAAAAAAGTCGCAAATTTGTGCGCAGTTTTATTGATTGCGCAAAAATTTGCAACTTTTTTACTCCATTATTCTGACTTGAGCTAATGATAAATCTGGCACAATGACTCTACCACTAGAATAATGAGTGCAGCTCTGGAGTATATTACAGGATGTAACGTATTGTAAAGCACTGCAGAATATGTTGGCCCTATATAAATAAAGATTATTATTATCTCAGGATAAGTACAGGATAAGTAATGTATGAACACAGTGATTCCACCAGCAAAATAGTGAGTGCAGCTCTGGAGTATAATACAGGATGTAACTCAGGATCAGTACAGGATAAGAAATGTGATATATGTAAACAGTGACTCCTCCAGCAGAATAGTGAGTGCAGCTCTGGAGTATAATACACAATGTTATTCAGGATCAGTACAGGATAAGTACCAATATAATGTGTTTACACAGTAAGTCAACTTTTTACATAGATAGAATTAAAGGGGTTCACAGGGATCAGCATCAGATTGGTGGGTGTCCAACCCTTGGCATCTCTGCCTGTTTGAAGGGGCCTTGGCGCTCATACGAGTACTTTAGCCTCTTCTTTGCTTACCTAGGTCAATTTACTGCATGCTGTACATACAGTAGCAGCGGTGCAGGATATTGCAGCTTCATAACATTAAAGTGAACGGGACAAAGCTGACATAACCTGCACCTAAGTAGACGGCGTGCAGGTAGATGAACCGAGGTCAGCATTGAGACTGCAGCACCTACACGACTGCCACAGCTGATTGGCGGGGTGCCACTATAACATACCATAAAATGATACTTGTAGAAACTTGTTTGTCTGGTTCTGAGTGACATCGGTTTTATTTGATGTACTGGAGAGCAAGACCACAACGTATTATTGGATTAGTCATTGTATTATAGGACAGGCGTCTCCGTTTCTCATTCCTTGCCTCAGTGCAGCATGTTAGGCTACTTTCACACTGGCGTTTCTGGGTCCGCTTGTGAGATCCGTTTCAGGGCTCTCCCAAGCGGCCCAAAACGGATCAGTTCAGGCCCAATGGATAAGGATCCGTTCAGAATGCATCAGTTTGGCTCCGTTCCGCTCTGGAGGCGGACACCAAAATGCTGCTTGCCGCGTTTTGATGTCCGCCTGACGATGCGGAGCCAAACTGATCCGTCCTGACTTACAATGTAAGTCAATGGGGACGGATCCGTTTTCACTGACACAATATGGTGCAATTGAAAACGGATCCGTCCCCCATTGACTTTCAATTTAAGTCAGGACGGATCCGTTTTGACTTAGACTTTTTTTAAAAACAATAATGCAAACGGATCCGTTCTGAATGGATACAAGCGTTTGCATTATCGGTGCGGATCCGTCTGTGCAGATACAAGATGGATCCGCCCCGAACGCAGTGTGAAAGTAGCCTAACTTTACATTGGTAGAACTTTTTATATCTGTATATTGAAGTTATACATGATCAAGTCATAGTCCTGCAGTTTGATGGGCTATTTACTGCACTGCTCAATGATGAAGTCAATGCTGACTGGCTGAGAACAAAGCATTGGTTGACATACAAAAGCGACACATTTAAAGGGAAGTTCTGATTTAAAGAAAATTGCTTCCTATTGTTATTATTTGTTTGGAAACTTACTATTCAATCATTTCTGTGCCAACCCTCTAGTAACCCTAAAAGCAGACACAGACAGGGGTGACAACACCACATCTGCACAACCAGGTGTTGTCACTCTGTCTCCAACATTTCCAGCTGCCAGTGGGATGAAGATGGCAGCCAGGATCTTTCTTAGTGTCTAGATGTACGCCATCAAATTTTAGGATCACTGATGAATGTATCTTATCCCTACAGTTTGCTGGTGAGGTGCAGAATGGACCCGTCATCCTACAGAGTTCACCGGCATTAAACTCTGCTCCCGGAGTGAACCACGGTAAGTTTGATATTATATCCGCTCAGAGACCTTATATGAAAAATAAACACCGCCACATAAATTCTGTATATGGACTGTAGTGTCACACAGGACACAAGGTTTATGCATAGTCTTTAACCCTTTCATGACCAAAGGTCATTGATGCCCCAGTGTCCAGGTCAAAATTTACAAATCTGACATGCGTCACTTTAAGTGGTAATAGCTTTGGAACACTTTTACTTATCCACGCCATTCTGAGATTGTTTTCTCGTGACACATTGTACTTCATGACAGTCATAAATTTGAGTCAATATATATCTCCTTTTTTTAAAAAAAATCCCAAATTTACCAAAAAATTGTAAAAATTTGCAATTTTCTAAATTTCAATTTCTCTGCTTCTAAAACAGAAAGTGATACCTCATAAAATATTTATTACATAACATTTCCCATATGTCTACTTTATGTTGGCATCATTTTGGAAATGTTATTTTATTTTTTTAGGACGTTAGAAGGCTTAGAAGTTTAGAAGCAATTCTTAAAATTTTTAAGAAAATTTCCAAAACCCACTTTTTAAGGACTAGTTCAGGTCTGAAGTCACTTTGTGGGGCTTACATAGTAGAAACCCCCCATAAATGACCCCATTGTAGAAACTACACCCCTCAAGTTATTTAAAACCAATTTTACAAACATTATTAACCCTTTAGGTGTTCCACAAGAATTAAAGGAAAATGGAGATGAAATTTCTAAATTTCACTTTTTTAGCAGATTTTCTATTTTATTCCATTTTTTTCTTTAACACATTAAGGGTTAACAGCCAAACAAAACTCAATATTTATTACTCTGATTCTGCGGTTTACAGAAACACCCCACATGTGGTCGTAAACTGATGTAAGGGCGCACGGCAGGGCGCAGAAGGAAAGGAACACCGTATGGTTTTTGGAAGGCAGATTTTGCTGGATTGGTTTTCTGAACGCCATATGTTTTTTATTTTTCTACCGATCGTCTTGTGCAGGGGCTCATTTTTTGCAGAAAGAGTTGAGGTTTTTATTGGTACCATTTTTGGGTACATAGGATTTTTTGATCATTCATTATTACACTTTATGGGACAAGGTGGCCAAAAAAATTTTAATTTTTTTTTACAGCGTTCATCTGAGGGGTTAGGTCATGTGACATTTTTATAGAGCAGATCGTTACGGATGTGGCAATACCCAATATGTATACTTTTTCTTATTTATTTAAGTTTTACACAATAATAGCATTTCTGAAACCAAAAAAATGATGTTTTAGTGTCTCCATAGTCTGAGAGCCATAGCTTATTAATTTTTTGGGCGATTGTCTTAAATATAGGCTCATTTTTTGCGGGATGAGGTAACGGTTTGATTGGTACTATTTTGGGGTATATTCGCCTTTTTTGATCGCTTGGTGTTGCACTTTTTGTGATGTAAGGTGACAAAAATGGCTTACTTTTTTACACCGTTTTTATTTTTTATTTTTTATGGTGTTTATTGGACGGGGTTGATGATGTGATATATTTATAGAGATGGTCGTTACGGACGCGGTGACACCTAATATGTGTGGTTTTTGTTTGTTTTTGTTTGTTTTTTTATAGGAAAAGGAAATTTATTTTTTACATTTTTATTTATTTATTTTTACTTTTATTATTTTCACATTTTTTTTTATCAGTTCCCTCTTGGATCTTGAAAATCCAGTGGGGCTGATGGTTGTACTATACTTTGCAATGCTCTTGCATTGCAAAGTATAATACAATCAGATGCCTGTAGGTGGCAGCACTGGACGCCTATACCATGGCAACCGGACGCATTTGCAAAGCGTCCGGTTGCCATGGCAACCATCGGGCGCTGCGATCGCAGCAGCCCTGATGGTTGAGAGAGAGGGGGCCCCCTCCCTCTATTACCCCCATGGATGCCGCTACTGCGGCATCTATGGGGTTACAGCAGTGTCAGCATAGAGCTGACACACGCTGCTGATGGCGGCGGCTCAGGAATGGAGCCGCCGCCATCACACACAGAAGGGGGACCGATCGGGGCCAGCGCTGGAAAGGGGGAGGGGGGGCAGCATTTTACAAATTACAGATCGGGGCAGGAGGGGGCGGACCGCATGGGGGGGGCAGGATAAGATGATGGACAAGAAGGGGGCACAGATCGGTGCAGGAGGGGGCGGACCGCATCGGGGGCAGGATAAGAACAAGGAGGGGGCACAGATCGGGGCAGGACCGCATCGGGGGCAGGACATGAACAAGGAGGGGGCACAGATCGGGGGCTTCAGGACACATTACCGATTTCAGGCTCTGATCTGCAGAGCGCAGATCAGCCTGAAACCGGCATTTTAACACTGCCGCGATCCGATTGGTTAGTCTGCACAGACTAACCAATCGGATCGATTGCCGGCAAGGGGCCACTCTGATTGGCCCCTTGCCGGCATTACCGCACTGTATGCTGTCCGTGACAGCAGCAGGACAGGGGCAGAAGCTTAAATCCAAGCGCTTTGGATTAAAGAGCTGCCAGAACGTGTATATACGTGGTAGCTGCACGGGGCATGTGCAGCTATCACGTATATATACAGATTGCAGTCGTGAAAGGGTTAACTATGGAGCAGCAACCGGATCAACCTGATGGACATAGCTCTGCAGTGGAGCTGTATACAAAAAATTGTAGGTTTTTAATTATGGCTTTAAGCAGGGGTTTTCCAGGAAAGACTTAGCTGTTAAAGGGTTTCTCCAGGCTATTAATATTGATGACCTATCCTGTGACACCCCTGCCGATCAGCTGTATAAAGGGAAGGCGCATGCAGTGTGCACGTGCCGTCTTCCTTCTCTCTTCTTGCTCGCCTCTGCTGTCTCTATGGTGAGCAGGAAGGGAGACGGCACGTGCGCACGCCTTCCCTTCATACAGCTGATTGTGGGGGTGCCAGGTGTTGGACCCCTGCCAATCTGATATTGATGACCTATCCTGAGGATAGGTCATCAATATTAAAAGCCGGGAGAACCCCTTTAAAGAGATTCTGTCACCAAGTTTTAGGCTATAGAGATACGGACATGCACGGCTAGATCGCCGCTAGCATGTCCGCAATATACCTGTCCAATATTTTCTTTAAAAAAGGATTTTAGAGATATGTACAGTACAGACCAAAAGTTTGGACATACCTTCTCATTCAAAAGAGTTTTCTTTAGTTTCATGACTATGAAGGCATCAAAACTATGAATTAACACATGTGGAATTATATACATAACAAACAAGTGTGAAACAACTGAAAATATGTCATATTCTAGGTTCTTCAAAGTAGCCACCTTTTGCTTTGATTACTGCTTTGCACACTCTTGGCATTATCTTGATGAGCTTCAAGAGGTAGTCACCTGAAATGGTTTTCCAACAGTCTTGAAGGAGTTCCCAGAGATGCTTAGCACTTGTTGGCCCTTTTGCCTTCACTCTGCGTCCAGCTCACCCCAAACCATCTCGATTGGGTTCAGGTCCGGTGACTGTGGAGGCCGGGTCATCTGGCGCAGCACCCCATCACTCTCCTTCATGGTCAAATAGCCCTTACTTTCAAAGTTTTCCCAATTTTTCGGCTGACTGACCTTCATTTCTTAAAGTAATGATGGCCACTAGTTTTTCTTTTTACTTAGCTGCTTTTTTCTTGCCATAATACAAATTCTAACAGTCTATTCAGTAGGACTATCAGCTGTGTATCCACCTGACTTCTCCTCAACGCAACTGATGGTCCCAACCCCATTTATAAGGCAAGAAAGCCCACTTATTAAACCTGACAGGGCACACCTGTGAAGTGAAAACCATTTCAGGGGACTACCTCTTGAAGCTCATCAAGAGAATGCCAAGAGTGTGCAAAGCAGTAATCAAAGCAAAAGGTGGCTACTTTGATGAACCTAGAATATGACATATTTTCAGTTGTTTCACACTTGTTTGTTATGTATATAATTCCACATGTGTTAATTCATAGTTTTGATGCCTTCAGTGTGAATCTACAATTTTCAGAGTCATGAAAATAAAGAAAACTCTTTGAATGAGAAAGTGTGTCCAAACTTTTGGTCTGTACTGTAAATTAGTCTTGTAGGTGCCCAAGGGGCTATACAAACCTTCCAGGTGCCCAGCCACGCCCGCCTGTGAAGGAGCCCAGCACCGCCTATGTCCTTCGAATCTCCTCCTTTCATCACCGATAAATTGCCGTAATCTCACGATCCGCGAGCTTGCGCATGCGCAGTGCCGGTATAGTGTTCCTTCCCTGTGCTGGCATCAGAGATTACGGCAATCTATCGTTGATGAAAGGAGGAGATTCGGAGGGCATAGGCGGTGCTGGGCTCCTTCACAGGGGGGGGGGGGGGGCGGGGCTGGGCCCCAAGAAGGTTCGTACAGCCCCTTGGGCACCTACAAGACTAATTTACATATCTCTAAAATCCTTTTTTAAAGAAAGTAAAAGCACACAGCCCTATTGGACAGGTATATTGCGGACATGCTAGCGGCGATCAAGCCGCGCATGTCCGTATCTCTATAGCCTAAAGCTTGGTGACAGAATCCCTTTAAGTGATGTCAGCCACCTGCTTCAGCTATTGAAAGATTCATACTTACCTGCTCCCCACTGCTCTGGTCCTGTGTGCTCACTGCCACATGTCCATCTTCCGATCCCTGGCTTGATTATTTCTGGCCAGACATGGTCACCTGCTCTTCTGCAGACCACACCCGGTTGGAAGTAAACAAGCCAGGGACCTGAACATGGACATGCAGGTGTCAGCACCCAGGATTGGAGCAGCAGGGAACAGGTAACTATGAATCTTTCAACAGCGTAGGCATGCTATGAGGGCATCACTAGTTAGTTATTCCTGGAAAACTCCTTTAAAGGCTATGGATGCCTTCGGGGCTATTTTTATGATTGCATTTTAAACATTTTCAGCTAAAAAAATTTTTTAAAAATTGGTCTTTGTTACAAATATTCAGCTGTTTTTGAGTAAATAGGTTAAAAATCAGTATGTTTACAGTGTATCACTTCTTAGTCCAGTCAGCTGATGGCTCATGTGAAGCCTTATCTGTGATCTTCTGACCTCATAAACACTCATTATAGCTAAATTCATATCAAGCTGATAAGAATGCGACCTCTTTCTCTCTGGAGTACTTTAGTACCAAGGTTACTTCCAAAGCAATTGTAGTCTCACAGATTATGGTTCTCTGAACTTGGGCCTAGCTATACAGAAGCTGTAACACACAGGTCTTCTCCCTTGCACTGCACAGACTAGACTCCCTCAACACTAACTAGTCAGGGGTGGATCCGGTATATCCTCTGACAACCTAACACAATTTGTCAAATTCTTAAGCATATGTTGTCCATACAATGCCTTGACGTGCATGTACATAACAAATTGCAACATTTAATGCAACAAACATTACATTAAATTTGTTAATGGTAATTAACACTTTGCAGTAGTCCTTCTGGGGTAGTGTCACGAGGGTGTCACGACCTATCGCTGACCCCGTTGTGCCTGCGGTCAGAGGTCGCAGCAGGTGGCTACTCGCTCGGTTTCAAGAGATCGCTCCATGACCTAGTGGTGGGAATGGATTCCGGTCCAGGTTTTCCTGCTTAGGTTTGCGGTCCCTTTTGTCCCATTTAGGAATCTGTAGCTTTTCCTTTCAGCTGTTCTCTGTCAGCCACTCCCAGCTACTATATATTCTCCTTTCTGCTTCCCTTGTTGCCAGATATAGACCTTCCTTCCAGATCTTCTAGTCTGACCTCTGGTGGAGTTAAAGTTGCTGTGGAGCTGTTAGAACTGGTGCTGTCGGTTCTCCGGTTCTCTCCTGTTTGTTGTTTCCCTTCGGGGATTGTTTGTGGTGTTTGTCCTTTGCCTGTTGTTACCCTAGGTGTCAGTGGTGAGGACTAGTGCTCCCACCGCCCTACTCACTACCTAGGGCTTCTTCCAGGGTAAGTCAGGGACAAGGCTCGTGATCGACATACGGGTTAGCAGCCCGTCTAGGGACTTCAGGGCAGCCAGGTGCCAGTGCTAGGTGAGTTAGGGGTCACCACTCCTCCCTCTCTTTCTAGTGAAAGGGTACTCCCCTTCCCTCCCCTCTGCGCCGCACGTCTATTACCTGCCATATCAGACGTGATAGGTACTCCACATTGATTAAATGCTATTTACGTGAGACTGGACCAGCCCTTTAATTTAGATGAATTCTTAGAATTAAATAATATTAATGCTTATGAAAATGGGTAGAATTCAGGTTTCTAAATCCCCACCCATTCCTTGGTTGAACTTGAAGGACATATGTCTTTTTAAAACCATACTAACTATACGGTAGTATGTAGACCATGAGTTAATGGAGGTGACCCTCCTTTGTGCTGGCATATGAGCATTTATCATTGTCACCAGAACTGCAAATGTTAGTACTAACATATTTGCTTAGAATTAAAGTTCAGAAACATGATATACATCACACACAGCCTGTCTTACATCCTTGTTGGCTACGACTGTAGGATCACGTGAGCGCCCGTACAGCCACTGTTCCACCTGAATTTCCAGCATCAGGCTATGTATTCTCAGTTGTTGAGCGGATGCAGAATTTATCAGGGGCGAGGCTCTGTCATTCTTTCAATATGTCAACATTCCTGTGTATATACAGGGCGTGTATGCAGAAGAGAGAGCACTGCAACTTCAGACTTAGGATTGTTTTTTATTTTTAGGTTCTTTTATTACATTTTAGATACTGTGCCACCTATCATTAAATATATGAATATTAAGAGTTTTACTGGATTTTGGCAGCTGTACTAATGCACAAAACTTCTGCCACCTAACATTCCTAATATTGTGCATTCACACAGGACATCATGTGTCACTATACACAACCCATCTGCTACAGAACCTGGAGAGGGTTCATGTCAGTCACTGGTAATAGGTTTTAAAACAGCTGGAGTCAAAATCTTCCTGGTAGGGTGGCCACTCGGTTCACCCCCAAAAGCAAGACATTCTGGTCACACCCCCAACTCTGCTAGGCCATGCCCCTGCTGCCCACAAAGATTTAAAAAACTACTGGAAGAACGTTGGGTGAGCTGCGGGGGGTGGGGGGGAGAGGCGGTCAGTTTGTGCCTGCAGCTCACACAGCACAATGCTGCTGTCTGAGTGTGAGCTTCTGAAAAGGAGGACATCCTTGCGTCCAGGCCCTGTGCCGGACAGAGGACAGGGAGTCAGAAAACCGGACTGTCCGGCCTAAAACCGTATGTCTAGCCACCCTAGATGCAGGAGAATAGGTAGCTTATCATTCGAAACACAGCTGCTGCCGATAGAGTTGCCACCTACTGTACCTACAGGTGCCAGTATTTTTTTTTTTTTTTTACTGTCAATAATAATTGTTGGTATTTTCTGAGGTTTGCACTATTACTAATGAGCGCTTCCATTGTGGAGCGCTCATTAGTACAGCCTTTGTCCCCTTCCTCCTTCTTCTGCTTGTGTGTAAAAAATAAAATAAAATCAGCCATTTGATTGGGCTGCGGAGAAGACTCTCTCCTCACTGGATACACAAGACCTGCGCTCCAGTGTGATGATGTTTAACAGGTCCTTGCTGCTACATGTTGCGATGTCAGGAGTATTCCCATTGACTGGAAGCAGCAGGACCTGCAAAATGTCATCACGCTAGAGCGCAGGTCCTGTCCTGTGCATCCAATGAGGAGCGACTCTTCCCAGCGTCGCAATCAAATGGATGAGGTGAGTTTTTTTTTTTTTTTGCACAGTGTTGTGTTAAGGAGACCCACTAATGAGGGCATTATTTTTACTGGGGCCACTAATAAAGGACAAATAATACTAGGGGGGCACTAATGGGGGCATCAATTTTACTGGGATCACTAATGGGGGCATTATTAATACTGGGGCCACTAATGGAGGACAAATAATACTAAGTGGGCACTAATGTGGGCCTTATTAATACTGGGGGCCACTAATGGGACATTATCACTAATAGGGGGAGCGCTAATGGGGGCATTAATTTTACTGGGGGCCACTACTGGAACCAGAATAATACTGTGTGTGGGGCACTATTCGGGGCAGTATTAATACTGGGGTCCACTAATGGGGGCAGTAATAATACTGGGACAACTAATGGGTTCATTATTATTACTGGGGCCACTAATAGAACCAGAAATAATACTGAGGGGCACTATTGGGGGCAGTATTAATACAGGGGTAGGGGGCACTTATGGAGGACAAAAAATACTAGGGGGCACTAATGAGGACATTCATTTTACTGGGGGCCACTAATGAGGGCATTTTTAATACTGGGGTCTACTAATGGAGTCAGAATAATACTGGGGGGACACTAATGGGGGCATTAAAATAACCGATGACCATTAAAGGGGCCATTATTAATGCCGGGGGCAATATTGTGACTTTGTGGAGAAAAAACAAACAAACAAAGGATTCTTTATTTTGAGCACCTGTTATGTTCCTTTTACATCATTTTGTGTCAGTTCTGTCCTCCTCGCTGGACTTTTTCTTTCGTTAACGGATCTGACAGAACTGACACAAATGGATGCAAAATGAGCACTCAATAGAGATGAGCGAAGTTCTCAAAAATTCAATTCGGCTGTTTCGTCACAAAGCGCATTTCTTTGTAAACAGCGAGTACAATGACAGGTAATGGCGATTGCAGAGCTCCTATCATTGAACCTCTCAGATGCCGCTTTCATCACTGATCGCGGCATCTAAGATCCATATTAAGGCCTTTCAGGAGTTGATATGGATCATGTGACGGACCATGTGATGAGCGCAGTGACGTCACCACAGGTCCTTTTCCTGTGCACAGCAAAGATGAAGACAGATGAGAAGCCGGGCTGCGCGAGCAAGTGGATTTAGGTGAGTTAAATTTTATTTTTTATTTTTTTTAACCCCTCCAGCCCTATTGTACTATGCATTCTGTATTAAGAATGCTATTATTTTCCCTTATAACCATGTTATAAGGGAAAATAATAATGATCGGGTCCCCATCCCGATCGTCTCCTAGCAACCGTGCGTGAAAATCGCACCGCATCCGCACTTGCTTGCGGATGCTTGCGATTGTCACGCAGCTCCATTCACTTCTATGGGGCCTGCGTTGCGTGAAAAACGCACAAAATAGAGCATGCTGCGATTTTCACGCAACGCACAAGTGATGCGTGAAAATCACCGCTCATGTGCACAGCCCCATAGAAATGAATGGGTCCGGATTCAGTGTGGGTGCAATGCGTTCACCTCACGCATTGCACCCACGCGGAAATCTCGCCCGTGTGGAAGGGGCCTAAGACAGATAGTGATGCCTCATAAAATATTCATTAATTAACATTCCCCGTATGTCTACTTTATGTGGGCATCATTTTGGTAATGAAATTTTATTTTTTAGGATGTTAGAAGGTTTAGAATTTTTTAAGCAATTTTTTTACATTTTTAAGAAAATTTCCAAAGTCAACTTTTTTAAGGACCATTTCAGTTCTCAAGTCAGTTTGTGGGGCTTACATAGTGGAAACCCCCAATAAATGACCCCATTGTAGAAACTACAGCCCTCAAGTTACTCAAAACTGATTTTACAAACTTTGTTAACCCTTTAGCTGTTCCACAAGAATTAAAGGAAAATAGAGATGAAATTTCACTTTTTTGACATTTTCCATTTTAATCCATTTTTTTCTTTAACACATTGAGGGTTAACAGCCAAACAAAACTTTGCAGGAAAGTTGAAGTTTTTATTGGTACCATTTTTGGGTACATATGATTTTTTTGATCATTCATTATCACACTTAATGGGGCAAGGTGACCCAAAAATTGGTTGTTTTAGCACAGTATTATTTATTTATTTATTTTTACAGCGTCCACCTGAGGAGTTAGGTCATGTGACATTTTTATAGAGCAGATCGTTACGGACGTGGCAATACCTGATATGTATACTTTTTCTTATTTATTGAAGTTTTACACAATAATAGCATTTTTTTAAACCAAAAAATTATGTTTTAGTGTCTCCATAGTCTGAGAGCCATAGCTTTTTTATTTTTTGACCGATTGTCTTAGTTAGGATCACATTTTTTGCAGGATGAGGTGACAGTTTGATTGGTACTATTTTGGGGGGCATACGCCTTTTTGATCACTTGGTGTTGCACTTTATGTGATGTTAGGTGACAAAAATGGCTTTTTTGGCACTGTTTTTATTTTATTTATTTTTTAGTTCACCTGAGGGGTAAGGTCATGTGATATTTTTATAGAGCAGGTTGTTACGGACGTGGCGATACCTAATATGTATACTTTATTTATTCCACTTTAACACAATAATAGCATTTTTGAAACAAAAAAATAATGTTTTAATGTCTACATGTTCTGAGAGCTATATATTTTTTTTTTTTTAGCGATTTACTTATGCAGGGGCAAATTTTTTGTGGGATGAGGTGACGGTTTTATTGGTACCATTTTGTGGGACATACTCCTTTTTGATCACTTATTGTTGCACATTTTGTGATGTAAGGTGACAAAAATTTTAGTTTTTTTTACACAGTTTTTTTTTTTATGGTGTTTATCGGACTGGGTGGCTCATGTGATATATTTATAGAGCCAACCATCACAGATGCGGCAATACCAAATATGTCTATTTTATTTAATTGCTTACTTGGGGAATTTTTATTTTTTTACATGTGAAACCTTTTTTTTATTATTTTTTCTAAAACACTTTATTTTACACTTTGCTTCCCCCATAAGGTCATACAAGACCTCTGGGGGACATTTAACTTTTTTTTTTTTTTTCACTATTGATTTCACCTGTAACTGGGGCTGACATAGTAGCCCCAGTTACATGGGAAATACACCCATGCAGGTGTCCGTCAGCCCCATGCCACCCGCCAACCGCTCCAAGCTCAGAGGAAGAAGTATGCAGATATCACAAAGAAAATACCTGTCAATGGGTCCGCGAAAAAAAACGGAAAACGGCACAACGGCCACGGATGCACACAACGGTCGTGTGCATGAGGCTTAAATGTGATATGGGGAAAACTGTGCCAAAGATTTTTTTTAAGTAATTTATTTAGGTTAGAACAGATAGCAGGATGGGAATCGAGAAAAATAAAAGGGTTTCTATCAATTTGGACACCCTGGAAGACCTTTAGAAATTTCACTTAGGGCTCCCTCTAGCTCTTTAAGGACAACAAAAGATAAGCTAACTACCTACCCACCTACCCAATCTTCCCCCCCACCTTTCCGACCCTAACTTTCCTGTTAAGGTTTTGAATAATTTGTTATTGCAAAATAATGATGCAAAATAATGTCTGTAAAATCTTTTTATTGTATGACCGTTTAACGTAAATTGCCGACCTAGCTATGTATTATTGATATTCTTCAATAAAAAGTTTTGAAAAAAAAAAGTAATTTCCTTCAATTTATAACTTATTTTTTAAATATGCAAACTGACACCAAATTAAATTAGTAAAATGGGTTCCCTATTTTTTATTGGTCGTTTTGCTATATAATATGTATAGTTTCACATGAACAGGTGGCAATGGTGCCTGTTTCAGTTGGCATGGGAATTTTTATTTTTATTTTTTTTTGCTTATTTTTATACTTATTTTTAATTTTAATTTATTGAATTTTTTCTAATACTAATTATCTAATTTATTTTTGTCACATATGTCCATTGAGAGGTCATTAAAAGACCTCTGGGGAACACTGACACTTTCTTTTTTTGAATTTTGCACTTTTTCCACTGTAACTGGAGCATCTAAAGGAGCCCCAGTTATGGGGAAAACAGAACCTGTGGGGGTATTGTACACATGCAGAGTTAATCAGGGTCTACCAAGACCCAACAGCTCTGCTCTGCCTGAGACAGACAGCAATCACACGATTTCAAGGTGAAATAGAGGAATTGGCATAGCTACTGTTATGGTAGGGTGTTATATTGGCAGTCCCCTGGTTTTAACCCATTAACCCCTGTACAGGGATTTGGACTTTGCTGTATGGGAACCACTACCCCCCTTAAGTAGTATCTCTATGGTATGACAGCTGACCCACAGGGCTCAGAGACACAGAGCAGCGAGGGGGCAGGCAAAATCATAGTCAGGGACACGCCGAGGCCAGGGCATGCAAATTACGTGCTATACAGTAATGGGTCTGAGGTCAGGGCAGCAACGGGTCAATATGGAGATCAGGCACAGATCAGGTCAGGCAGCAGAGCATCAAAATCCAGTAAACAGGCAGAAGATCTGTACATGGGCAGACAACAGAGACAGCACAACTTTGCAGAAACTTAGCAAGCTATGGAACTTTTTGCTCATGCACCCTCCTACAGGGGAAGGTGGTTTAAAGGGGTTCTCCAGGAAAGGTTCGAAATGTCCACCAGCAACCTGTTCAAGAATGTGAGCAGGACTGTTTGTCTCCACTTGCAGAGCTGCCTAGGGGGGTGGGACCTCATTACACACTAAGCACTGGTACCAGCATATATTACATATTGGTGAGTTTTCCTGTCAGGCTGCTCAGCCATGATGGCATATAATAGGCAGGATTGCATCATTGCCAGGTATTCTACAGCAGTATAGTATGTAGTGAGAACTCACCCCCTGACCTCCCCCTCTTTCCCCAGGCAGCTCTATGAGTGGAGGCAACCAGTCCTGCTTGCATTCCAGGACACGTTGCTGGCAGCCACTTTAAATCATTCATGAAAAACCCTTTTAAATAACCTAAGGTAGCCAGCCATAGGCTGATGCAGATGAGGGTGCACGCTGGCCTTTAAGCTGCTGAAGTAGTACACATCTGCACCCTACAGCACAGGCAGGGAGGCGTAGCAGGCAAACAAACTTCGGCCTCCATGAGGATATAGATAGATAGCAACTTCTGTGGCTTTTTATGCTATATTCTGTCAGTGAATGGACAGATACTGTGGCCTTTAGAAAGCTTTCCACCTTATACCAAAGGTAACCTACTGTAACATATATTTATGTACTGGCGCTCAAGGCATACCTGTCCCCACCCTGATTAATGATTTTTATCCACCCCATTATTTAATCACATTATAGCCTCTATCTCGATACAGAAATGGGTGCATATATTTATATTTGGTAACTGGGTGTCTGTATGCAGCGGCAGTGACTCAGTGTAGATAAACCATTATGTGTCTGCGGTCTGGAGATCAGCCAGGGACAAACATTGTCTGCCTCTCATTCATTCATACCACAGCCAATTTACAGATACCAACCTGCACCAAAATAGTCCTGATCCCCCACAGCCAATTATGTTATATACTGGAAGAGATGGGTTAATATTGTACTGGTGTCCTGAGCTGGGAGCGTTGACATTACTGTACCCACATAACAGAAAATACTGAGCAATAACACATTCTACTGACAGCTTCAGTAGGAGTCCAGCTATGTTCGGTCTCATCGTCTGTATGAGGTATATGTGGGGTCTTTATGCCCCTCAGTTGGTGGGCCATTGGGAACTCAGTCCACCCCTGGTTCATGAGCCTTTTTGAGAAAGAGTTTGTAATGAGCAGATTTAGAACAGAATGGAATACGAGCACATTGGGCCCTTTACTTAACAGTATACTCACTCAGAGGGCGCACAGTACAGTTCTTTCAGCCCTATGTAGTTCATACAGTAGTCCATACACTAGTCCATATGGGGGCGAGTATAGAAATACAAACTACTGATGGGAAATCAGCCGCAGACGTTTTATTCATGCAGTACTATAGTTACTATGGCATCTCTGTGGTGGCAGAGTCCCCTAAATTATCTTTATTTTGGAATAGTCTTCTGATGTTTATCACAGACTTGATTACAAGTGACATATTGTCCTTATTATCTTCCTTAGTGAGCTCCAAACAAGTGGTCCAACAAGAAAACGTGATAGCTTCCTCCCAGAAAACCATAGTCGTAAGTCCTATCTCCAATGGATCTGTCACCAACCCACCTCCTCCAGCTGCCAAGTCTAAATTCAGACTAACCATCTCACGCCCTTCTCCTGGACGTACAAGTTTTCAGCCCAATGGTCAAGGAGATGTTGGTCCTGTGAAACCAGAGATAACTCTACAAGAGTCACCTGTAGTGCAAACCCAACTGATGACACCCATAGGTCCTGACAGCATGACAGTGAAGGAGAATTTTGGTGGTGTTCAAAATCAGGCTCCTCCCTCTGTGCTGACAGCAGAAGAGGCCTCCTCATCATCAACAAATTCCACAGAAGAAGAAATGGCCTCCACAAAACCCCAAGAAGTCAGCATTTTCCACAAGATATTCAAACCAGAGAAGAAGATGCAGTCAACTTTGCCACCTGTGGTGACGATAAATCAACCAATGGTCATCACTGTAGACCAAAATACAGTGTTACAGGGTTCTCCACCAAGCAATGGTCTCCAGTCACAGGTGAGAAATCCAATGCAGATAGACTTGAATATATATGTACATTGAATACATTAGCTACCAAATATTAATTCAAACTCCTAACCTGAGTGAGTCTTCCTCTTTGGCTAGTGGAGGTCACTTTTATTCAACTGTAGACGGATTCCTTTGTGTGCAATAGGCCTTAAAGGGTTGTTCCACCATCTTTACTTAAATCATTATGCCTTGAAACAGTTAGTAATTTACTGTGTAAGCAATACATGTTGGAGTTTATACAATAGGCCCCTTAATAACAGAATCATTGACATTCAGTGGATTTCATACATTCCAAAGCAGCAACACTATACATGCAGTGGCTGGGTTTGGGGAGGCCCTAACGCTATGCTGGGTCCCCCGGACACCGTCGAGGTGTCACCACTAGTGATGGCATCGCGGTTCGCCTGGTGTTTGGTTCACGGCGAACTTTACGCATTCGCGATCCGCCAAACATGCGAACATATGGCGATGTCCATGCACGTCATATTCTTTTGCATTGCGCCGAACTTTGACCCATGACACATCCATCAGGTGGGACAGGACAGCCAATTGAGACGTTTCAGCACATGGACACCCCCCAACCCTATAACATAACCCGATCTGGCAGCCATTTTACATTATGTGTTTTGCCAGTGTATGGAGAGGTTGCATTTTGGAGCAGGGACAGGCTGTTAGGAACTTAGGGACACCAAACGCTAGCTAATAGAGCCACAAAAGTCCTTTTAAGGACTGGTAACGTTGTGCTATTTTCACGGCCATGGTCATGGTCGTGACTCCTGTCAGGGCCGGCCTTTGGGGTGTGCGGGCTGTGTGGCCGCACAGGGCGCCATAGCAACAGGGGCGCCGGGCGGCCGACAGCTCGCAATGTAATATGCGGCAGGCAAGGCGGCACTTGTGTTCTCCCTCGGGGTTGGCCCCCCGCCCCCTCCCCTGTATTTAGCAGGGGGCGCCCAGCGCCCGTTGCGGTTTAAAAAAAAAAAAAAAAGTTGCTTATATAAGTTCGGGCGGCCGGCGGCGCCCCTCCTGCTGCGCCGCCTGAGCGGCTGAGGCTGAGCGCTTGCCACTCTAAAGAATCCTGCCTGCGCCTGCTGTGTGCTGTTAATGTAGCGTGGCCGAGCTCTGTTCGATCCGCGGTACAGGAGCTTTTGTTTCCTGTACCCGGCCGGACTGACAGGAAGTGCTCACTTAGTGTGCACTTCCTGTCAGTCCGGCCAGGTACAGGAAACAAATGCTCCTGTACCGCGGATCGAACAAAGCTCGGCCACGCTACACTAGAGGTGGAGGTGGGAGTAGAATGAGAGTGACAAGGGGGGAGGGGGGAGGAAATAATGAAAGTGAAAAGGGGGGAGGGGGGAGGAAATAATGAGCGTGACAAGGGGGGGGAAATAATGAGAGTGACAGGGGGGGGGAATAATGAGAGTGACAAGGGAGGGGGGGTGGAATAATGAGAGTGACAAGGGAGAGGGGGGGAATAATGAGAGTGACAAGGGAGGGGGGGTGGAATAATGAGAGTGACAAGGGAGAGGGGGGGAATAATGAGAGTGACAAGGGAGAGGGGGGGAATAATGAGAGTGACAAGGGAAGGGGGGGGGGAAGAGAGTGACAAGGGAGGGAGGGAGGAGGGGGAGAAGAGAGTGACGAGGGAGGGGGAGAAGAGAGTGACGAGGGAGGGGGAGAAGATAGTGACAAGGGAGGGGGGGAGAAGAGAGTGACAATGGAGTCCCCAGAGCCAGACTGCAGCCAGAGTCCAGATCATCTTATTGTCCTGGTTTTAAGTAGACAATGCAATATGTTTATTATTTAATTGTTTAGTTATTAATACTACATTGGAAACTAACTTTCTCAGCTGGACACCGGCCGACACTGCGCATGCGCTGGGAGCCTCACCAGCGGTTAGGGTAGGGAAAAAGCACTGGCCCATACGTAATTTTTCCCTTCCCTAACCACTGGTGAGGCTCCCGGTGCTTGCGCAGTGTCGGCCGGTGTTCAGCTGAGAACATCCATCCGATCACTGCGCCTGCGCATTGGCCCATAGTTTTTCCCTACCCTAACCGCCGGTGAGGCTCCTGGCGCATGCGCACTCTGCTGTGAAATTTCCCTAACCTGTCGTTGTGCGCCTGCGCGGCGCTGCACACCTCCTCACGTCATGTCCGGTGCGACCGGAAGTGACGAGGGTAGGGAAATCTCACGAAGTAGGGAAGTATAACATTACACCGGCCTTTGGGGTGTGTGGGCTGGTAACTACTTGGTTGGATAGTCAGCCAGCCTATGCCATGATGCCAGCAACAAGCAGTGTTTTGTTTTTTTTGAAGGGGGGGGGGGGGCACCACGCCACAAGGTTAGCTCGCACAGGGCGCCTGAACACCTAAGGCCGGCCCTGACTCCTGTATCCGCATGCTGTTGCCTGCGGTCTGGTTTGGTTGTTCAACCACAGGTGAGGGCCGCTAGTATGTTGCCTCACTTGTGGTTGCCGCTAGCAACATGTAGTTATGTGACAGTCGAGCAGCTGTAGCTGGTTGCTAGGCTGCTCACTGTCATTTGCATGCGGTTGCACCTGGCAACCTGTCTTTTAGGTGTGCCTTGTGTTTGTCTGGTGTGCACAGGGTTTTAGTTATATGTGCACTTTCTCCTTTAAGTGGCTGTCTTCCCTTCCCTGGTGTGAGAAGGGTTAATTCCCTTCTGTGTGTGTGAACTATGGGTGTGTCTGTGTGGGTGTGGCTACTTGGGCTATAAAGCCTCAGTGGAGACCTGAAGCTGAGAGGTACTCCAGCCTTGTTTGTAAGCTGGAGGCACCCTCCTGGTTTATACCATCTGCCACTGAGAGCCACCCTTGTGGTCATAAATCTTGTTTGATGTTATGAAGATGTGTTTGTGTTATGCTTGTTTATTGCAGCGTATGGTTTCCTGGGTTCCTGTGTGGTGTGTGCTCTGTCTCTTGTGTTGTTGTGGACAGCAGCACTTATACTTGGGTTCCAGGCTCTGTGTCTGTGGCAGGTAGGTGTGGTACTAGTTGCACTTACCTGCCATTGCCATATGTCTGTTTCTGTTCCCCTTTATTTGTAGCCTGGCCTGTGAGACTCCTGTTCCTCCGTGTCTAGGAGGAATGGGTCGTCTTACCCTGCTCCTAGCTTTAGGGATCTGCGGAGGGTTACTAGGGATCCGAGGTTCCGGAGAATGAGCCCTCCTACCTTCAAGGTCGGCTCATGCAGCTAGGAGTCAGGGTCAGATTAGGGATGCGATAGGAGGTGACATGCTCCCTAATTCTGTGCTCCTGGCCAAGCAGCGACCACCATCTTCCGTCATCGCACGGCTGAGGGTTTTCCCCATCCTCAGCCGTGACAGCTATCGATAGGTGTGATACACAGAGGGGTGTGATATACTTATAATATATTTTCTAACATAGAAACTATATTATAGTGCATTTGTATGCTTTCAGAAAATACTGATTGAGGGCTGCGATCTATCAGCTTCCACAAAATAGTGATTGAGGATTTCCATATACCTGTGTCCACAAAATTACTGCTTGACGGTGATATACCAGCTTCAACTAACAACTGATTGAGGCCTGCCATATATCAGCTTCCACAAATACTGCTCTTCTCTGGGGACTTTGGCACAGGGTCATTTTGAAAATGACAGGCAGAGGAAGGGGCAGTAGGGGTCGGGCAGGTGCACCAGGCCAGAGCCAGAGTGGGAAGTTGGAGAAGGTGCGTGCGATTATGTCAAAGGACGCACCAGAGTTGGTTGAGTGGCTCACTCAGCCTTCCGCTTCTGCACCCTCCTCATCCACTGTATCTGCACCCTCCTCACTCTCTGCTGTGTGCACCTCCAAAGACACCACCACCACCATAGCCCCTCTACTCGAGTCAGAGGAATTATTTTCCCATCCATGCCCAGACCTTACCGATGCGCAGCCATTCTTGGCATCGGATGAGGAAGAGGAGGTAGCAACGGCCGCCACCCAGCGGTCTAAAGACAGTACCCAGATCAGCCCAAGGAGGGTGGTCCCCGCTGTTGCTGCCTACTCTGAGATATCTAATGTCAGTGGTGGTGAAGGTGACGATGATGCAGCCTGTACTGTCAATGCATAAGTTGCGGTAAGCCCAACACTCACCTAGGGATGACCGCCTTAAGAAGGCACCTGGCCTCCCATCACCGAGCCCAGTGGGAGCAACGTCATCAGAACCCACAAAGCCACACTCCTGGCGCTCCACGTCCTGCCTCTTCTCCTTCTCCTCTCTCCTCCCATTTGTCCTCCACTCCACCTTCCACCGTGCCGTTGTCACGTTCTTCTGGCACAAGGCAGGCTTCCGTGGCCCAAATGTTCGAGCTTAAAAAAAAAGATGACGCCGGATAACCCTCTTGCCCAACGGCTGACCATTGGCTTGTTGGAACTGCTAGCCCGCCAACTACTGCCATATAAATTGGTGGATTCGGAGGCCTTTAGAAAATTTGTGACCATTGGCACTATACAATGGAATATCTCTGGCACACAGATACTTCTGACCACAGACACGTGGTCTAGCAAACACGGGCAGGGAAGGTACATAACTTTGACTGCCCACTGGGTGAGCCTTCTGACGGCCATCAAGCATGTAACCCGTGGCACCCCTGTGGATTTGGTGTTACCGCCATGGATTGCATGCAGGCCTGCCTCTTCTTATCCTCCTCCTACTCCATCCTCCATCTCCTCCTCAGCTGACTCCTCCTTTTCCACTGCTACCGCCTCTTCTGCTGCACCCCCTAAGCATCCCAGAACCTATTCGACGTGCCAGGTGAGATGTTACCATGCTGTACTGCTGCTGTTGTGCCTGGAAGCCAAGAGCCACAATGGTCCTGCACTGCTTTCAGCTCTGCGGTCACAGGCCGATCAGTGGCTAACCCAGCTAAATTTGACAGTTGGTAAAGTGGTGTGCGACAACGGTGCTAATCTGCTGAGCGTGCTAAAAAACAGGTCAAAATGACACACGTGCCGTGCATGGCACACATCCTGAACTTAGTCGTGCAGCGATTCGTTGCCAAATACCCCGGGGTACAGGACGTCTTGCTGCAGGCCAGGAAAATCTCTGCCCATTTTAGAAGATCTTACATGGCCATGGCTCGCCTTGCTGACGTTCAGCGGCGACACCACTTGCCCGTCAGACATCTGATTTGTGACTGCCCAACGAGCTGGAACTCCACCTTGTATATGCTTGATAGGCTGCTCCAGCAGAAACGTGCCGTTAACGACTACCTGTACGAACTCTGCGGCAGGACATGTTCTGGGGAGCTTGGTTTCTTTTCACCGTGCCAGTGGCTGCTCATGCGCGACACATGCACACTTCTGCGGCCATTTGATGAGATTACCAAACTAGTCAGTCGCAGCCAGGGCGCCATCAGTGACATCGTACCTTACGCCTTCTATCTGGAGCGTGCATTGCGTCGTGTCATTGATCAAGCCATCGAGGAGCAGGAGCTGGAAGATGAGAAAGTCGCAATGCTGAATGAATTCCCGGGGGGGGGGGGGCTACTCCATCTGAGACAAGTCAGCAGGAGGCTGAAGAGGAGTCAGAGGAGGATGGTGGCTGGGGGGAGGAGGAGGAGGAGCAAGAAGAGCATGCTTCAAACTTTTCGGGGATCCCTGGTGTTGTCCATGGCTGGGGGGAGGAGACCGAGGACGACATTCTCCTGGGCGATGAGCAGGAGCTAGGGCGCTCCACCACTTTCAATTTAGTGCAAATGGGGGCCTTCATGCTCCAGTGTTTTAAGAGGAACCCCAGTATAAAAAGCATAAAGGTCAAGGACCTGTACTGGATGGCAACGTACTTAGACCACCGATACAAATACAAAATGGAGGACATGTTACCACCATCACAGAGGGCTGTCAAAATGCAGCATTTCCAGGCCTTGCTGCGAAAGATGCTGCATTCTGCTGTTGTGGGCACTGGCAGAGGAAACCCACAGCGAAACAGGTGCGGGTTCCAACCCTTCCGCGCCTGCAAAAAGAGGGCAGTTTGAAGATGTGTTGGTCACTTCGGAAATGAGATCATTCTTGCAACCAACCCATCGACAGCCGCCTTCCAGATGCAGCCTCAGGGAACGCCTAGACCGGCGGCCTCCCCTCTCCGCCACGCTGCTCCGCTGTGTACTGGTGCTTTTTCTGACACTAGGGCTGGGTTCACATCCTATTTTTGCCATCCATTTAATGCATACCAATAATGTGTGTGTTAACTGATGCCTCAGACTGAGGCCGTACAGTGGCGTCTGTTCACCATTCAGTTCCATGGTAGAAAAAAAATGTACGTTAACGTTTGCATTTTTTTTATGGACTCTGCGTGATACAAAAACATGGAGTGCTGCACATTTGTATACATCAAACCAATAGGAAATAGATTTTTTCTTGGCTCCAGCAGGGTACATTTTTGAGAGATTCCCTTTAAGGCATAAAAATGGCCCGATTAAAATAAAAAAATTTTGGTGGGAATTTTTGCAGATGATCCCTCTTTGGTACATCACTGTCCATGTTGTTGGACTATTTGTGTACTTCTAGTAAGTGTATGCTGGCTGCAAACATGACCTGAAGGTTTTTCAGGTTCGCCTGCCATTAAAGTGAATGGGGTCCGACGCAAACGCGTGGTTCGCGAACATTTGATCGCGAATCGTCCCCGCAGATGTTCGTCCATCGTGGTGCACCCCAATGCGAAATAAGTCCAAAGAGTCAGAGTCTGCAGTTAACCAGTGTGCTTTTTTACTGGAGGAATTCAGGTGCAAAATAATACAGACAAGGCATAGGGCTGGCTTCTCCAGTCTCCTCCCTGGCAGAAGGGTTTGATGCTGAGGAAAGGCCTGAGCCAGCTGTCCCTCTCTCTCTCTTCCGGAGGCTAATACCCTGGTCAAAGGCTGTTGATCCATGGTCTGTAGCAGCGTATCCCCGTCTCAGCATCTTCTTCTGGTCACTCAGTAGTCTGAGAGTCTCCTCTTCCAAGAACTGTTCCCCAACTGCAGAACACTAGGGGCTCTGACTGCTCTCCTTATATAACATTTCTCGCTAGACTGTAACCTTTTAGTGGGAGGGGTGGAGTGGAGAAGCTCAGCACAAACAGATACATTGTAACACTTTCTGTCTCTCATAGTCTTACATTAGAGCTTCAATGATACTCAATGGCAATGACACAGCAGTTTTTTCAGACAAAAACAAGTTTCCAGACATAACAACAGAGGTAAACCAGACAGTCACAAGGTCACTCTGTCTGGTTTTGGTGGTAAACAATGTCTGGCTTTTTCCCTCGAGAACATGCTCTTCTTTAAAGCCTATGATAGCTGTGGAAAATTACCAGCTTTTCATTCAAAGTCCCAAGAATCTCTTAGTATTCATTAACCGATTCCACATAGCCTTGCAAATACAGTGCAACTGAACAGGATATATATAACAACATACATATAAAATGCAGTTACACAGTATTAAACAGTGCATGTTAACCCTTTCAAGTGAAATAAAGTAAGACGTTTATAACTTTAACATAGTAACATAGTACATAAGGCCGAAAAAAGACATTTGTTCATCCAGTTCAGCCTGTTATCCTGCAAGTTGATCCAGAGGAAGGCAAAAAAAAACTGTGAGGTAGAAGCCAATTTTCCTCACTTTAGGGGAATAAAAAATTCCTTCCCGACTCCAATCAGGCAATCAGAATATCTCCCTGGATCAACGACCCCTCTCTAGTAGCTATATCCTGTAATATTATTACACTCCAGAAATACATCCAGGCCCCTCTTGAATTCCTTTATTGTACTCACCATCACCACCTCCTCAGGCAGAGAGTTCCATAGTCTCACTGCTCTTACCGTAAATAATCCTTTTCTATGTTTGTGTACAAACCTTCTTTCCTCCAAACGCAGAGGATGTCCCCTCGTCACAGTCACAGTCCTGGGGATAAATAGATGATGGGATAGATCTCTGTACTGACCCCTGATATATTTATACATAGTAATTAGATCTCCCCTCAGTCGTCTTTTTTCTAACGTGAATAACCCTAATTTTGATAATCTTTCAGGGTACTGTAGTTGCCCCATTCCAGTTATTACTTTAGTTGCCCTCCTCTTATTTGCTTAAGATAGCATCTCTCAGAAAACCTTCAAACAGTTTACCCACATTGCATAGGGGAAACAGGGGCAAATGTCCACAAATGTCCAGACTTCATACATCTCCAGGGCACTACACACATTTTCTAAATATTTTTCTCACCAAGACTGATCCTGCAATTATCCATACCTCAGGAAGAAGAAACTGCAGCCTCTCCTTTTACTAAAGGTTAGTCTCATACGAGACTTTTAAAATGCAATCACCATGTAAAACATGTAAAAAAAAAACTTTCAAAATGCAACCATGGTAAAACCATGGGTGAAGGCGCAGCCGACCAGACATTTCACTTACAGTGGGAAGGACAGGGGAAAGGTAGTATTACATGGTGGCCATTCACATGAATACAAGGATGGCTCGAGTTTGCCAGAATGGGAGCCGCTTCTACAGAGTGTTTCCCATTCTGGCTTATATAGGGGAGTCCTTAGCCTGTCTAAGATGTCCATATAAAGATGACACATCACCTTCTCCTCCAAACATCAACACCTGTACATGTCTTATAAGAGCATATGGACATGATAGGATGGGGTTCCATGCTTACAAATCTTATTTTATGCGCCAGAATGGAGAGCCGCTTTTGCTGTACTACTGAATTAGATACTGGATGTAGAATCCTGAAGGGGAACCATGTCAGTCGACAGCTATGGGTGAAATAACCTGCAGCTGATCCATCTAAAATGCTGGTCTTAATAAATGGCCCACATAGTCATAATGTTGCATAACTGGTAATCACAGAGGGTTTTTATGGCTTTAACCTGTAGAGGAAGAGTAAGTGCGAACAGTGGACAACTGGGATGTAAGTTGGAGTCCCTTAGAAAGTCCTTAGTCTTAGGCTATATACAGTCTTGTGAAAAAATTAGGACACCCTTTGAAAGCATGTGGTTTTTTGTAACATTTTTAATAAATGGTTATTTCATCTCCGTTTCAACAATACAGAGAGATTAAAGTAATCCGACTAAACAAAGAAAACTGAAGAAAAGTCTTTTCAAGATCTTCTGTAAATGTCATTCTACAAAAATGCCTATTCTAACTGAGGAAAAAGATAGGACACCCTTGCCCCTAATAGCGAGTGTTACCTCCTTTGGCTGAAATAACTGCAGTGAGACGGTTCTTGTAGCCATCTACCAGTCTTCGACATCGGTCTGAGGAAATTTTACCCCACTCCTCAATGCAGAACTTTTTCAGCTGTGAGATGTTTGAGGGGTTTCTTGCACGTACAGCCCTTTTCAAGTCACCCCACAGCATCTCAATGGGATTCAAATCTGGACTTTGACTTGGCCATTCCAGGACTCTCCATTTCTTCTTTTTCAGCCAATCTTTGGTTGATTTACTAGTATGTTTTGGGTCATTGTCATGTTGCATGGTCCAGTTCCGCTTCAGCTTTAATTTTCTAACTGATGGTCTCACATGTTCTTCAAGCACCTTCTGATACACAGTAGAATTCATCGTGGATTCTATGATGGTGAGCTGACCAGGTCCTGCTGCAGCAAAGCAGCCCCAAACCATGACACTTCCACCTCCATGCTTCACAGTTGGTATGAGGTTCTTTTCTTGGAATGCTGTGTTTGGTTTACGCCAAACATGTCCTCTGCTGTTGTGTCCAAATAATTCAATTTTGGACTCATCTGTCCAAAGAACATTATTCCAGAAGTCCTGGTCTTTGTCAACTTTATCGCTGGCAAATGTCAGTCTGGCCTCGATGTTTCTCTTGGAAAGCAAAGGTTTCCTCCTTGCACACCTCCCATGCAAGTTAAACTTGTACAGTCTCTTTCTGATTGTAGAGGCATGTACTTCTACATCAACAGTAGCCAGAGCCTGCTGTAGTTCTCGAGATGACACTTTAGGGTTTTTGGATACCTCTTTTAGCATCTTGCGGTCTGCTCTTGTTTTGAAAGCCCTCCACTTGTAGACTATCTTCCGGACAGTGGAATGGCTGATTTCAAAATCTTTTGAGATCTTTTTAAATCCCTTCCCAGACTCATAGGCTGCTACAATCTTTTTTCTGAAGTCCTTTGACAGCTCTTTTGCTCTCACCATGGTGCTCACTCTCACTTCAACAGTCAGGAGCACACCAAACTAAATGTCTGAGGTTTAAATAGGGCAAGCCTCATTCAACATGCAGAGTAACGATCTACTAATTATGTGCACCTGGTGTGATATACCTGTGTGAGATCTGAGCCAATTTAAGAGGGAATACATGTGAGGGTGTCCTATCTTTTTCCTCAGTTAGAATAGGCATTTTTGTAGAATGACATTTACAGAAGATCTTGAAAAGACTTTTCTTCAGTTTTCTTTGTTTAGTTGGATTACTTTAATCTCTCTGTATTGTTGAAACGGAGATGAAATAACCATTTATTAAAAATGTTACAAAAAACCACATGCTTTCAAAGGGTGTCCTAATTTTTTCACATGACTGTAGGCCAAAAGACACACAAACTTTGATGAAACAAGGCTAGTCTGAGCTGCTTGTTTTCTTTGGCTTTTTCTTTACAATTTAGTCCAGGTATCTGGCTGGCACTTTGACTCTGGTGGACCTGTCAGACCTTCTCAATGACGGTTCTTTTCCTGAAGGGGCAGATTCTGGTTGTTTCAATTCCTTTGGATCGATGGAGAATCTTACTGGCTCCGGTAGGAAGTGATGTAATGTAATTGGGGTCCCAGGAATCACTATAAAGGATCACGAACAGGTACTTGTTTAGCTGCAGGCACAGGAACTGATGACTTTGATAGCTCTGATAACTTGTTCACTTTCAAGAGCTCTTATTGTTTAACTTCTTTTAAACACAGTTTCCGTTGAGTATAATGTGCCATCTGGGTGCCTCTATCTTCCTGGGTGATCTTGTAGGTGCAGAGTCAGGATGTGGGATGGCGTTTATAATATACGGTTTTCTTTCCTACCTACTATCTAATTTAAAAGTGCAGTAATTGTCCTTGAGCCACACTTGGTCACCAGTTTTGCAGAGTTCTGCTCTGGCCAACTTGTCATGGTCCTCTTGTTGTTTTGGCAAACTTCTTCCATAAAGGTTTCAACAACATCTTTAGAATCTGCAAGATGTCTCTGATGCTCTTTCATCCATACAGTCTGCACAAAGGATTCACAGCATCTGGTATGGACACATCCAGGGCTAGATTAGCAGGTAGTTTTCCGTGGCAGTCAAACATCAGCTAGTATGGAGTGTATCAGGTGGATCAGTGAGTGGTATTGATGCATAACTACACTAGCTTCAGTTCGTTAGGTGGTACAGCTTTCAGCCTCTGGACAAGAGTTTGGTTCATCTTACATAGTCCATTGTCTTGTGGATGGTAGGCAGTGGTTCATCCCTTTTAGAAGGTGTACAGAGAAAACAACTCTTTAAAAAGTTGGGAGTCAAATGCGGACCCTTGATCAGTGAGAATCTTTTCTGGGCAACTAAACGGTAGTAGGTGCACCCTGACTGACTGGGTTCCAGCTTGACATGGTTGATGGCCACAGTTTCAATGGGTTTTCTGGTCCAGTTTTCCTAATCTTCAGAAGGCACAGGTCAGACATTTGCTGCACCAGGTTTAAATATCTGTTCACATTCCAATCCAGTAAAACTGATGGTCATGATACATTTCCAAGAACATCCCGTTGAGGCACTACAATTTGATGTAGATAATAATCACTGGTGATGGGAACCAACTTACATCAGAGCAGCAGGCCTCATTGCATAAAAAGATGTCTCCTCTCTCATCATAGGTGGGCCAGTTCAGGATCTGTATTGCTACAGCGGATTTTCTCTGTCATTTTTCCGCTTGTGACAAAGTCTTTCAGCTCTCCTAATACATAATTTTCAGGCTGGAGCTTGATGTGGAGTTATTTTTGTAGGGGTGGTTCAGGACTGGGTTGTTGTGGAGAGCTGGCGGCTTTCTGGACTTTGTTCTTGACACTGGTGTTACTCTGCTGGGCGAATATGACGTAGAAAGATAGCATTTCAACCTCTTTCCAGCTGTCACCTGGTTGGGCTGGGTCTTCCTCTGTCAACAGTCTGGACAGAGCATCTGCATTTTCATTGAACTTGCCGTGTGATATTTGACCACAAATGTAATACCCCAGAGTTGGGGGTATTATTATTTCATATTTTGGTTACTGCATTTTATATACACTGCGTGCAGAATTATTAGGCAAATGAGTATTTTGACCACATCATCCTCTTTATGCATGTTGTCTTACTCCAAGCTGTATAGGCTCGAAAGCCTACTACCAATTAAGCATATTAGGTGATGTGCATCTCTGTAATGAGAAGGGGTGTGGTCTAATGACATCAACATCCTATATTAGGTGTGCATAATTATTAGGCAACTTCCTTTCCTTTGGCAAAATGGGTCAAATGAAGGACTTGACAGGCTCAGAAAAGTCAAAAATAGTGAGATATCTTGCAGAGGGATGCAGCACTCTTAAAATTGCAAAGCTTCTGAAGCGTGATCATCGAACAATCAAGCGTTTCATTCAAAATAGTCAACAGGGTCGCAAGAAGCGTGTGGAAAAACCAAGGCGCAAAATAACTGCCCATGAACTGAGAAAAGTCAAGTGTGCAGCTGCCAAGATGCCACTTGCCACCAGTTTGGCCATATTTCAGAGCTGCAACATCACTGGAGTGCCCAAAAGCACAAGGTGTGCAATACTCAGAGACATGGCCAAGGTAAGAAAGGCTGAAAGACGACCACCACTGAACAAGACACACAAGCTGAAACGTCAAGACTGGGCCAAGAAATATCTCAAGACTGATTTTTCTAAGGTTTTATGGACTGATGAAATGAGAGTGAGTCTTGATGGGCCAGATGGATGGGCCCGTGGCTGGATTGGTAAAGGGCAGAGAGCTCCAGTCCGACTCAGACGCCAGCAAGGTGGAGGTGGAGTACTGGTTTGGGCTGGTATCATCAAAGATGAGCTTGTGGGGCCTTTTCGGGTTGAGGATGGAGTCAAGCTCAACTCTCAGTCCTACTGCCAGTTTCTGGAAGACACCTTCTTCAAGCAGTGGTACAGGAAGAAGTCTGCATCCTTCAAGAAAAACATGATTTTCATGCAGGACAATGCTCCATCACACGCGTCCAAGTACTCCACAGCGTGGCTGGCAAGAAAGGGTATAAAAGAAGAAAATCTAATGACATGGCCTCCTTGTTCACCTGATCTGAACCCCATTGAGAACCTGTGGTCCATCATCAAATGTGAGATTTACAAGGAGGGAAAACAGTACACCTCTCTGAACAGTGTCTGGGAGGCTGTGGTTGCTGCTGCACGCAATGTTGATGGTGAACAGATCAAAACACTGACAGAATCCATGGATGGCAGGCTTTTGAGTGTCCTTGCAAAGAAAGGTGGCTATATTGGTCACTGATTTGTTTTTGTTTTGTTTTTGAATGTCAGAAATGTATATTTGTGAATGTTGAGATGTTATATTGGTTTCACTGGTAAAAATAAATAATTGAAATGGGTATATATTTGTTTTTTGTTAAGTTGCCTAATAATTATGCACAGTAATAGTCACCTGCACACATAGATATCCCCCTAAAATAGCTAAAACTAAAAACAAACTAAAAACTACTTCCAAAAATATTCAGCTTTGATATTAATGAGTTTTTTGGGTTCATTGAGAACATGGTTGTTGTTCAATAATAAAATTAATCCTCAAAAATACAACTTGCCTTATAATTCTGCACTCCCTGTATTTCTTATGCGATGTGAATGTAATGATATGTAAAGCACTTGGTTCACCAGCAGATGGAGTATTGCTGGCAACGTTCGGTAACAGGAAAGGAACTTACCATTCCATTCTTCCCCCCTTTGGTTGGAGTGGGCTCGTCCGACTTCCTGTCAAGGGTGGGGCTGAGCTAGAGAAAGGCAGTCTTAGGCTCCTTTCACACAAGCGAGTTTTCCACGTGGGTGCAATGCGTGACGTGAATGCATAGCACCCGCACTGAATCCTGACCCATTAATTTCAATGGGCCTGTGTACATGAGCGTTTTTTTTTCCACGCATCAGTTCTGCGTTGCGTGAAAAACGCAGCATGTTCTATATTCAGCGTTTTTCACGTAGCCCTGGCGCCATAGAAGTGAATGGGGCTTCAGTGAAAAACGCATTGCAATTCCTGGGAGTGGGTGCTCCAAGAGCTGTTTACTCACTCCCAGGTAGGAGAGGGTCCTCACGCATCCCTTCTCTGCTCAGACACTCTAGACTGCTTAAGGCCTCTTGCACACGACCGTATGCCCTCCGAGATATACGGCGTGTGAGTGGACCATATGTCCGGAGCGGCATTGATCATGCGCACGGGAGTAGACAGCATCATAGATTACAATGATGCTATGCACATCAGGCTGCCCGCGGGGCTATTGTCCTGCACTTATATGATCATGTGCAAGAGGGCATACGGTCGTGTGCAAGAGGCCTTAAGCAGTCTAGAGTGTCTGAGCAGAGAGGGAATGCGTGAGGACCCTCTCCTACCTGGGAGTGAGTAAACAGCTCCTGGAGCACCCACTCCCCAGAATTGACGTAGGACTCAAGTAAAGTCTTGGAATCAGAGACTGCAGAGTGACAGGCTACAACCAGCTTCTGCTGACCCTGCTGTGAAGTCAGAAAAAACGGGCTTTAGACACCCTGATCACCAAAACATCTACCACTAGGCCAGTATCAACAAAGTGCTGAATCATCACCAACCTACCTGCCACCATACCCCCTCAGCTGGTGCCAGAAGAAAATTGTACTAAAGTCTGCGGCTTCCGTTTGTACTTACAAGATCTATGTTGCACTTAGTAAAAGGAGTTTGTTACTGTCAATTCTGGCCTCATTCTTCAGTGCTACAACTTTCACTGCAACGGACCCCAGGGAGCAACAGCCTAAGGTAGGACACTGTGACACTACAACACTACATACGGGCCACTGCCACTCCCATCCTCTACAGTGGCTTTCACAGAGGCATGCTGCACAAAACCATAGTTTACGAGCCGCAAGGCCGACCTCTGCTCCGGAGCTCCTAGCTAGTCGCTATTCAAATGGACTAGGGCAGAAATGGGCTCTCCAGCTGATTTAAACCTACAAATCCCATCATGACCTGCTGTAGGCTGATAGCTGTAGGCAGACTGGGCATATTGGGATTTGTAGTTTTACAACAGCTGGAGAGCCGCTGTTTGCCCATCCCTGGGCTAGGGGATTGTTGTCAGTGTACACAATGAAGTGTGTGGCTGCAGGGTAGTCCTTGAATTTTTCAGTAATCGCCCACACTAGTGTGAGAAATTCTAGCTTGAAGGAGCTCAATTTTTGGTAATTTCTTTCAGCTTTCTTGAAGGAACGGCTGGCATAGTGTGGCAGGCGCAGCACTATGAAGTACCTTTTGCGCTGTGGCATTAGAAGAATTTTGGTATCTATGACTTTGAATCTAACCAGACTGTCTATTAGGGTCCATTCACACGTCCGTAAGTGTTTTGCGGATCCGCAAATTGCGGATCCGCAAAACACGGACACCATCAATGTGCGATCCGCAATTTGCGGACCGCACATCACAGACACTATAATAGAAAATGCCTTTTCTGGTCCGCAATTGCGGACAAGAATAGCACATGTTCTTTTTTTTTCAGGAACAGAATTGCGGATCCCGAAAAAACTGATCCCGAAAAAACGGATGCGGATCCCAAAAATGCGGATACGGATCCCGGAAATGCGGATTCGCATCCGTTCCAGCCCCATTGAAAGTAAATGGGTCCGCAAATTGCGGAACGAATGCGGACCCAAATTACGGACGTTTGAATGGACCCTTAGGGTCCATTCACACGTCCGTGTGTGTGGATCCTCAAAACACGGACATCGCCGGCACTTAATAAAAAATGCCTATTCTTGTCCGCAATTGCGGACAAGAATAGGACATGTTCTATATTTTTTGGGATCGGAATTGTGGACCCGGAAGTGCGGATCCGCAATTCCAGATCCGGGCAGCACATCGTGCTGCCACATAGAAATGAATGGGTCCGCAATTCCGTTCCGCAAAATGCGGAACGAAAATACGGACGTGTGAATGGACCCTTACTCTGTAATTCCTCTAGTGCCGTTCTATGGAAACAGTAGGTTTAAAGAGCACACCAAATGCTTGAAATAACTTCTTTATTAACTTCAACTTTTCTTCATATAACACTGCCGCCTCTGTAGCAGATAGTCCATGTACATAACACGTGTTGAAAAGATATCACAAAATTGCGGTATGCATAAGATGGTGGTTCAACTGTTCAATCTTGTCATTCAACATAAAATTGTGGATATATTTCTCTCTTGAGTATCTGTACTCTCAATTTAAGTTATTTAAGCACTTTATGATCTCTCTGAGAGGTATATCTGAGGTCTAACTAATAGTTCACTTGCTGAATTTGGTCGCAATTTGCAATATGCAGTTAGCAGTAACTATTTGCAGATTGGTTGAGTATGATCTGGTATGGTTGTATGCAATTTTAATTGCAATATGGAATTTGAATTTGGATTGTGAACTTTGTTGTTTGCAATTGAATTTGGTGGAACTGTAAGTAAACACACATATAACTGGTTCAGTATACAGTTCTAATCACTATATTAACAGTAGAAACATTATATAACTATTTTAAATACCTATTTTGGCCTCTCTGCTTCCATAAAACACAGTTCTTAGTGGAGTGAATGTTTGTTAAGCTTCTCTCTCTGGTGAATAATAATTTCTAGCAGCTCCTGCTAGGGAATTTCCCACACAGGCTGTGTGTGAGGCTGGCTGTGATTGGTCTAGACTCCTGCCCAGCAACAACAATTTAACTCTATGCTTTCTGTTGTTTCTGCTGTGTCATTGAGCTTACCTCACATCCATATAATGAATCTTAAAGGCATATTATCTTTTCTGCTTCTGTGAACACAATATATATAAAAGTTATATGACATCCAAACATGAAGTCACTGTAAATAACTCTGCTTTTGTCTTTAACACACAAACATAGGAACTGTATTAAGGTTATTGGCAGGTCTAGCTGTATAAACATATAAGCTATGTTAGCAACCTAGGACAGGTCTTAGCTGGCCAGCTACACTCCCACCAAAATTACCTATAATTCTATGTTCTCAGTAGTAGGACTTAAACATGAATTTGAGGAATTTTCCATCATGTTCTCAACTCTCAAGTGTCTTTTATAACTCTCAAGTAGAACAACTAACTTCTGTATAGGATGTTCCAACTTGAGTGGAGTAGTGAGATGTTTTCCTTTTTTGTCAAGTTTTGAGTCTCCTATTTGTAACAACACTCTTCTTACTAGTTTGTCTTCATCCTTTTGAATTTCTAGAACTTTGACCAATTTCCATTGACTTCTAGGTAAATCTTCTTTTTTCACTAACACTACGTCACCAACTTGGACATTTCTTCTGGGTGTTTGCCATTTACTTCTTAGCATAAGATTGGCTAAGTATTCTTTTCTCCATCTATTCCAAAACTGATCTGATCTGATAGATATTGAACTCTTCGCCATCTCCTTTTAGCATATACACCCTCTTTGGTGAACTTGCCAGGTGGTGGTTGTGTGTAATCAGACTTAAGGTGAAGTAGATGGTTGGGAGTTAAAGGTCCCAAACTTGTTGGATCGTTGATGTTATCAACTGTAAGTGGACGACTGTTAACAATAGACATTACTTCATAGAACAGGGTCCTAAGTAAAGCATCATCTATTCTTCCGGCGTTCTTTTTCAACACTGAACTTAACACATTTCTTACAGTTCTGATTTGTCTTTCCCAAACTCCTCCTGTATGGCTTGCATGTGGAGCATTCATATGAAAATCACACTGTTTCTCTAACAAATACTCAGTTACCTTTTCTTTATCGATCTTTTTTAGAGCTTTCTTCCATTCATTCATTCTTCGCTCCGACAAAATTAGATCCCTGGTCAGATCTAAGCTCTCTGACAGTACCTCTAATGGCTATGAAACATCTCAAGGCGTTGATGAATGCGTCAGTTGACATATCTTCTAACATTTCCAGGTGAATTGTTCTGGAGCTTAGACATGTAAACATTAGTCTATATCTTTTGTACTCCTTGCGGTCCTGTTTGGTGATGAATAGGCCAAAACAATCCATTCCGCTATAAAGAAATGGTGGTGATGGGTTTACACGATCTGCCGGTAAATCTGCCATTCTTTGTTCTTCGGTAGGTCTACGTGCCTTTCTGCAGACTACACATTTACTTATATACTTTGCTATAACTTTGCTTCCTTTCACTATCCAGTAACCACCTTCTATCAAACAGCTTTTGGTAAAGCTTCTTCCCTGGTGCAAGGATTTGTTGTGGTAGTGATCAATAATCAATCTTGTGAAGGTAGAGTTTTTGGGAAGAATTGCTGGATGCTTCACTCTGCTAGGTAACGATGCATTTTCCAGTCTCCCTCCCGCCTTTAGTATACCATCCTGCAGAACAAGATTAAGCTTGTACAATGGGTGGTTGTTTGGAAGCCTTTTAGGTTCTTGACTAAGTCCCTTCAACTCTTTACTGTAGAATCTCTGTTGAATGAGTCTTATGACTGTTTCTTCAGCTTTCATTCTTTCCTCTACATTCAATGATCCCTTCTTTCTGATTCCTTTTGCCAAACATTGAATTCAAGCTACTACATTTACGACTGTATTCCATTTTGAACATCTGGCTAGTCTTTCAAGTATGTCATCTTGACACTTGGCAGCAGTGCTCAATGTTTGTTCAACTTTTACTTTTGGATCACCCATAGACAAGTCTGTGTAACCTTTACTGGGCGTGATTTCCTTTTCCCAAAGGAACTCTGGGCCTGTGAACTAATTTGAATTTTTCAATTCTGTTACATTCAGGACTCTTGAAGCATGATCTGCTGAGTTATGCTTTGTGTCAATGTGTTGCCAATGTTCTGAATTTGTTATTTCCCGAAATTTTTCAAATCTGTTGGCGACAAAGATATGGAATCTTTGAGCTTCGTTGTTTATGTATCCTAGGACAACTTGTGAGTCTGTCCAAAAATATTCTTCCTCTATTTTCAACTCCAATTCTTGTCTCAGAAACTTGCTTACTGATGCTGAAACAACAGCTGCTGTCAGTTCAAGTCTTGGTATTGTCTGAATATTGGTAGGTGCAACTCTGGTCTTCCCCATAACCAGGGCACAGTGTATCTTTTCTTCTCCTATCACTCTGATGTAGGAGGACTGACCATAACCATAACTATTTGCATCTGAAAAGTGCTGAAGTTCAATTTTCTTGTACTTTCTGAAATCATGAGGTACAAAACATCTGGGTATCCGAACTTCTCTTAAGTTTTGCAAGTCTCTTATCCAACTCTCCCACCTTGGTCTCAAATTTTCAGGTATGGACTTGTCCCATTCCAACTTTTGTCTGCATAATTCTTGTAGTATTTCTTTTGCTCTGAGGATTACTGGGGCCAAGAATCCCAATGGATCAAATATAGACGCCACTGCAGAAAGAATGGTACGTCTAGTTGCAACTTTCTCTTCAATAGATACTTCAAAGAAGAACTTGTCATTCTCTACATTCCATCCCAATCCAAGTACGTTCTGAACTGGAAGATGATTATAATTGAGATCTACATTCTTCACTGTTGCTGCACGTTCAGAGTCACTGATGGATTTCGTACCTCTCTGTTGTTTGAGATAAATTTGTGAAGGCGGAGGTTTCCTCTTGCGCATAACTCTTGGCTTTCTTTCACTAGTTTGATTGCAGATTCTGTGGACTCTAGACTTATAAGACAATCACCCTTTCCTCCTGTGATTACCTTTCGTGGTGGCTTCGGGACAATTATAGCTTATCAACAGTCCAACACCAAACTCCTTCAGCGGGGACATTTCATGAGATATGACAGATGGGTGCTTGCATTCATTGGCTGTTTCACAGGTAGGTATGCGATCTCGATCTAGAGGTATATCATATTTTGTATAAGCTGGAGGTAGATCTAATGTGCAGTTTGAATGAAGTCCTCTAACTCTCAGTCCTTTGACCCTTTGACTGTTCACTAATTTGTCTCTCCCCATCATTGTGGTGAGTTTGAGCTTTACTGGTTCTGTAGCGACTTCTTGCAGATTTCTTGATCAATGAAGGTGACATCACTCTGGGCATCCAGTAGCGCATAGGCATATACCTTCTTGTTCCTCCTTTTAGGATTTGAAATGGACACTGGTACTACCATTGATGTGCCGTTGCTTTCTCCTTCCCTCACTCTGCAAGAGAATACAGATACTTTCTTTCCTTCCTCAGTATCTTTAATTATTGAGGATTTATCTTTCTTTGGACGTTCTACATGTAGTGGTGTAGGATGGTATCCTTTGCAAACGCTGCATGTGGACTTTTTCTTACACTCCTTAGTAACATGGATTTTTCTTAGACATCTGAAACACAGTTGGTTATCCAGTACAAATTTTTTATTTTATTCTGGGGACTTCTCCTTTAATTGTTGGCACTTGTGTATGGAGTGGTTCTCTCCACAGAACATACATTTGAAGGTAGTCTGAAGATTTGTCAGTTCTGTCTCTCTATTGATCCCAGTAGTGACTTTAAACTTGCTCTCGTAGGTATCTGGACCTTTTAGCTACTGTGTTGGTTGCAAAGCTAGTTGCTCTTGCACGTCTTATCTCTCTTGCAGGCCTTTCTTTTAAGGATTTTAAGACGTAAGATGATGCTACTGGATTACATGCTATCCGTGCTTCCTCATTGACAAACTCAGAGAACTCTTTAAAACTTGGGAAGTTCTCATCTAGATCTAACTGTTTAGTCACATAGCGATTCCATCCAGAAGCCACTTCTTCAGGTAGCTTAGTTAGCATCCTGTGGTTTTCTAGATAGTCGTTTAGTACTTCCAGTTCTTGAACATGTGGGATGGCATTGCTGCATGCTTGCAGGAAGTCACCATACTTTTGGAGTCTGAAGTGTTCTTTAGGACCTATTTTAGGCCAGTTATTCAGTTTCTCTCTAAAGGCTCTTTGTACTAAGAAAGGATGACCATATCTTGCATTCAATTTTTCCCAAGCTTGCTTGTAGGGTTCTTCGTCTCTTCTACAGAAGTTACCTTCAAGAATTTCCTTTGCTTCCCCACCAACATATCTCTGAAGGTAAAATAATGTGTCAACTTGACTGAAGCAATGATGCTCAATGATTATTTCAAAGCTTGCCTTCCACTCTATGAACTTCCTTCCATTCTCCTGGGCGTATGGAGGAAAATAGGAGTCCGTTTCTTCACTTAGTACAGATTTGAACCTAAGATTCTGATTCATATCCTCTTCGTGTACTCTAAGTCTGGCTTCTATGATCTTAACTTCTTTTTGCCTTTCCAGACTTTTCATCTGTTGGCGCTGTGCCCCGACTTCAGCTTCCTTTTCAGCCACCAGTTGGCGCTGCGCCTTGATGGCAACTTCCATCTCAATTTCTGCTCTCTTGACAGCAAGTTGTTCAGCTAATTCCTTTCTTTTGGCTGAAGTATTTAAGGACTCTGATGTATGGGTGGCACTTCTGCTAGAGAAGGAAGTCACACTTGAGATTGTGGTTCCCCATAAGGACCTAGCATAGTCTCTCATAAAAAGCTCATTCATTCTACTTCTTGCTTTAACGTCATCGTAATTTTCGGCAGATGATGGTTCTCTCATAAGCTTTACTAAAAGCTTTACTTCTCATACATTTTTGCGAACTTTTTTCCTTTTTAATGCTGCTTCTTGCTCCAAATTTTCCAGTATCTTTGGGGTCAGTTTTCTGGCACGTGATGAACGTCTTAGTTCATTTGTTTGGGCTATATTTGTTTGAGGCAAGACTAATGCTGCATCAGACTCTTCTACCTCAGACAGGTTCTCTTGCTCTTCACCTTCTACCCTATCTATCTTTGTATCTTCTAACAGTGGCATGGTAATACTAGGCTCATACAATTTACTTTAAATGCTATAACAATCAATACAAATATTAAAGCACCTTTCACTTTAAATGCAATATTGACAACTGCAGAAATAAATGACTTTCACTTTAAATACTTTAACGTCCGTGTACTACAAACTGTCCTTTGTTTTACTTTATTCCTAAACATGAAAATTTCTCTTTATGCCAAAGTCTATATGCAATGATAAGTAATAAAAGGAAAGCTCTGTCCTTATTATGAAGAGCAGGATACTGCGATCTGAAGGTTGCTGGAACAAATGTCAATCTTAAAGGAGACATGTCTTTTCTTGATATGATGCGATGCTCTGCGATGACTTGTGATGCTCTGTGCAGACTTGCGATGCTCTGTGAAGTCATGCGATGCTCTGCGATGACTTGCAATGCTTTGTGCTGACTTGCGATATGCTGGCTTGGATATGCGGGAAACTAGCTGGCTGTAGTACATGGTCTCTCCATGGATAGCGGTGCGGGCACTCTAGCTCTGGACTTTCTCTCTCTAGGGATCGCAGGAGGGTTGGTGCTCTTTTTATGACTATTTTGCCTTTGTCGTTCTGCCTCTTTAAGAGTGGGCTGCAGTTTGACTAATGCACACGTTTTATGGCTTCTATGGTAGCTCCGCTGAGGTATCTTTGCTTAATCACTCAGGGAACAGTTGCTGCGAGGCGGTATATGTTGGCACTCCGCTGCTCTAATGAGCTCTTTTCTGTCAAAGTTGAGGAGCACTATCGCTTCGCCCTCTGAGGGTAATAGTTCCACTGTGGCAGACGCAGTACTATGAAGTGCCTTTTGCGCTGTGGCATTAGAAGAATTTTGATATCTCTGACTTTTAGTCTAACCAGACTGTCTATTACTCTGTAATTCCTCTAGCGCCGTTCTATGGAAGCAGTAGGTTTAAAGAGCACACCAAATGCTTGAATTAACTTCTTTATTAACTTCAGCTTTTCTTCATATAGCACTGCCGCCTCCGCAGCAGATAGTGCATGTACAAAACATGTGTTGGATAAAGATTCATAAAATGCATAAAATCTTAAAGGCATATTATCTTTCCTACTTTTGTGAACACAATATATATATAACAGTTATATGACATCCAAACATGAAGTCACTGTAAATAACTCTGCTTTTGTCTTTAACACACAAACATAGGAACTGTATTAAGGTTATTGGCAGGTCGAGCTGTATAAACATATAAGATATATTAGCAACCTAGGACAGGTCTTAGCTGGCCAGCTACACATAGGCAATCACTCTCCCTTTACCATCTTGTACTTGAGATAGGACAACTCCTAGGCCTTTCTTGATGGTATCTGTATAGAGGTCAAATTGATGGTTTTAGCCAGGGTAGCCAAAGAGAGGTGGCTCCATCAGCTTTTTTTTACGAATCTGGAAGGTAATCTTCCGATCTCCATTCCTTTCAATGTGTATTCAGGTTTTTCAGGAACTGCTTGGATGCCCCTTCAAGAGTTCTTGGAGTGGCTTGGCAATCTGCAAAACCAAGGGAACTCGTCAACTCTTTAAAGGTAGTGGGGTTGGCCAGTTCTTGGACCTTCAGCAATAGTGTTGATTGTGAATATTCTAATCGTAAATTTTTATCGGGAATATCAGCACTTCGAGAATTCGTGAAGATGTAGAATATAGTGCTATATATTCATAATCGCGAATATTCTAGATTTTTTTTCATCAGTAACCTCCCTTCTTGCTTGTGGGCCAATGAGAAGGCTGCAATATGTTTGTCAGAGCTTAGAAACATCCTTAGCAACCAATAGGAAAGTTGCCTACCCCTTACCTTATAAGAAACTCCCCAGCAGCCATTTTCTGCAGTTTTTTTTGCAGTTCTGAGAGAGGGAGCAGTGACATTGCTGTGCTCTGTGCTTTCATCTGGATCCTATTCCTTATCCAATTACATTAGATAGTTAGCTCATATATATAATACAGATAGTTAGTGGGAGATAGTCATTGTAGGTTAGCTAGTGATATAGAGTAGCTGGTTCCAGTGCAGGGTGTTAGGTAGTGTGATAGGAATTACTGTTTCTCTGCTGTACATACTACAGACATAGTGCTGTGATGTCAAAACAAAACTTAATGCACCAAACAGTAATATCTACTCAGACCTGATAAAATGTGAAGTTGCATGTATTGTCCAAAAAATATGCGCATCATTAGTGCTGATTTGCGCAATCGCGAAAATAATCACTGGAGATCACGAATTCGCAAATTTATTGTGAATATTATGTGAAAAATTTACGAAATATCGCAAAAACGAATATTGCCTATGCCGCTCATCACTATTCAGCAAGTGGCACTTGAAGGGCTTGACTTTTAGACCATGTTTGATATGGACTTGAAAAACCTCAGCCAGATGTTGCACGTGGTCTTCATAGGACTTGGAGTATACAATCACATCGTTCCAGTACAGTAGAACTGCCTCAAATTTCTTGTGGCCCGGGCATCGTTCCATGTGCCTTTGAAAAGTCAAAGGTGCATTACAGAGTATAAAGAGTATGTAATTGATCTCAAACAGGCCCATAGGGCTGGTAAAAGGCTGCCTTTTATCTATCTACCGCAGTGATAGGTATTTGCCAGTATCCACAAGTTACCGTAAGTCTAGGGTAAAGAAGTAGGCCAAATATTCCAAGGTGTTCAAGGACTCTTCTATGCGTGGCAACGGGTAGGTGTCTTTGTGAGCGATGTTACAGATTTTTCTATAGTCCAAGCAGAACTGAATGGATCCATCATTCTTACTGACAAGAACTAAAGGTGCAGCCTATGGACTGTGGCTTTCTTGGATGACTTTGGCATCTTTCATCTCCTGGATCATCCTCATAACAGGCTGGTACATGGCAGGAGGTATAGGCCGATGTCTTTCCTTGATCGGAGGATGTGCACCAGGGATGGTGTGGTGGTAAGACTGGCTCTCTCAAAGTCCAGGGGATATTTGCTGAAGGTTCTCCTTGATCACATGGAGCATACCTTCAGTTTAACTAGAGACAGTTACCAGGCAATTTGCGGCTAGAACTATAGAATGTTCTTCAAGGTGGATATGTTCTACTAAGGTTTAGTAGTCTTGGCCTTGGACACCTACACAGGCTTACCACCACAGGAGGGTCTCAGTACCAGGTGGCAGTACCACTGCTTGGGCATCTCTGAAGCGAGCACAGCAGATCTCTCCTTTAGCATTTCTGAGCACACAGCACTATAATGGTCAGTTGAATCACATTCTTGGTAGAGTGGGTTAGCGTTCCTTGCAGGTTTAGGCTTAAAGGGAACCTGTCACCGGGATTTTGTGTATAGAGCTGAGGACATGGGTTGCTAGATAGCCATTAGCACATCCACAATATCCAGTCCCCATAGCTCTGTTTGCTTTTATTGTGTCTAAAAAACGATTTGATACATATGCAAATTAACATAAAAGAGTCATATCTTACTTGTGTGACCAGAGAAGAGTCATATTTTCAAGCTCTGACTCATCTCAAGTTAATTTGCATATGTATCAAATAGTTTATTATACACAATAAAAGCACACAGAGCTATAGGGACTGGGTATTGCGGATGTGCTAGTGGCCATCTAGCAACCCATGTTCTCAGCTCTATACCCAAAATCCTGGTGACAGGTTCCCTTTAAGGTCCATAGTCAGGATACTGATAACCAGATGACTCTTCAGAGTTTCTGTATCAGAATCTTTTACAAATTGCTCTTGCTGAAAGAAACCCTCCAGACAAATCAATTCCTGAGGAACAAGTTGGATGACTTGGAAAACCGTTCCAGAAGGAACAACCTCAGGATAGTGGGCCTCCCTGAAGCGATCCCTCCAGGCCAACTTGCACAGATATGTGCAGTGGATCTCCCTCAAGCCCTGAGACTGCCGGGTCCCATGACGGTGGAAAGGGCTCACCGTATTGGACCGCCAAGAGAGTCATCAGCGTCAGATCACAAACAGAGGCCGAGGGCTACGATCGCAAGATTCTTGAATTATGCAGAAAAGGAATCCCTCATAGCAAAATACAGAAAAACTGGACATGCTGCAAAGATCCGGGGACATAAAATTCTCCTGTTCAGTGACTATTCGGCTGACGTAGCAGAAAAAAGAAGGGCCTTTTCTGAGATTTGCTCCCATTTAGCCCAAGAGAAGATCAAGTTTGCTCTGCTATATCCGGCGACTTTAAGAGTCTTCAGACAAAATGGAGCCATTGACACCTACCTCACGCCGTCGGACGCAAAGGAAGCGTTGGGAGACAACAGGGTCGGTCACAGAGCATCTCAAAGAGGCAATCATCATCAAGGCCTGATGAGGTCCAACCTCCCGAGTCCATCGTCCCGCACCACGCGACGGAGCCCGAGCCAAGCTTCGAGCCCTACTTGGAACTGATGACTCTTACTTGCCATCAAATCTGTCTGATTTCAAATGTTGGTTGACCCAGCGGACAGATCACTGTTAAGTTCGGCACCCAAGACGGTCCGTAAGTGGGATATTTGTCGGCTAGAAAAGGTCAACGCAGGGGGGGAATATCTGAATAGAGAGGAGGGGGGAAGGAAAAGTAAGAGGGGAAGCAGGGAGGGGAGAAGAAAGGAAAAAAAAAGGGCCATTTCCTGTTATGGTATATCGTGTCGGTCTGCCTGAGATGCTCGGGACGGGTAACGAAACTTACTTGAACCTCTAATCATAATGCTGAGGGGCAATGTGCCAGTTAAATTACAAGGGGCACATGGGGCTTTAGCATGGTAAATGTGTTTCTTAAAAAGGATGTGTTACTCTGCTGTTCTAGTTGTCAGCCAGTCTAGACAGAGATGGGCGAAAAAAGTGAAGTCCAGAAAGAATGTTGGCTGGTATTGTTTAACTCCTACTAGGAGTAAGATGTGGGGGTGTTGGGGGGAAAGGTTAATGTTTTTATATTGTTATGTTTTGCTCCACCGGTATTGTGTCCAATTAATAAGAAACCTCATGAACCATAATTTACTCCCTCCAGGTGGGTTTACTGCCTGGTTCTTGACAAATCCGCGTGCTTTTGTGAAATGTTGAAAATAGTGACATGGAATGTCAAGGGGCTGAGAGCCCCTCAAAAACGGGTCTCCATACTGAGACATCTTAGGCGGTTGGATGTAGATATTGCCCTCCTGCAGGAGACCCACCTGGAGGAACCAGACTTCTGGCGTATGAGACGCATGTGGGTAGGACAGGTCCTGGGATCCTCGTCTGTAGGAAGAAAAGCTGGGGTTTTAACCCTTATACATAGATGTGTATGGCATAATATTATTGAAAGTCATAGCGATGACTCTGGGCGTTTACTGTCTGTTACACTAGAGGTGGATGTGGGGAAGCTAAAGATTATTAATGTGTACGGTCCTAACATAGCTCATGCAACATACTTTAAAGAACTAACATCGATGGTACTACAGGAAGGAGATGGTCAATTGCTGGTGGCTGGAGATCTAAATGCAGTCAGGGATGCAAGAGAGGATCGTAGACACACACAGAATTCACAGTCATCTATTTCGAGAGGTCGGCTTCTCGATAGACCCATTTCTACAGGCCACAAACCTAGTAGATGTATGGAGATTCTCCAACCCCATCGAGAGAGAATTCACACATTTCTCTCATGCACAGAATTCATGGTCCAGGATCGATTACATATTAGCCTCACAGCAATTAATGCGCAGGGTGGAGAGGGCCGAGATTTTAGACATGGTCATATCTGATCATTCCCCAGTGATGATTGATTTAGCAGATGTCATCCTCAGAGGTCAGGATATCACATGGCGACTTTCTAGCCACCTATTTACTGACGAAGACTTCTTAGATAGACTAAAATGGTGGTGGTGGGAATTTTCAGAAGATAATAAAGCTCATGTGGAGGAACATGTCCTCTTCTGGGAAACGGCAAAATCAGTGCTGAGAGGCCGCATCATTTCCCAGGTTTCCGCCAAAAGGAAGAAGATCAGGGAGCAATATAAACTAGCGTCAGAAAGTGTAAGGAAAGCTAATACGCTTTTCATGGAAGACCCCTCAGACCAAAATAGAACAGGTTGGGTGACGGCCAAGCATACATATGACCATTATGTAGAGGCGCAATCCAGGCTATTTCTAAACCAAAAAGCTGCCACTTTTTATAAATTTGGTAATAAGACTGGCAAGCTGCTGGCATCCTTGGCTAAGTCACATAGAGGTACATTGTGTCTGGCTAATATCTTAGATGAGTCAGGGGGGAAATTACAGGATATGAAAAATATAACAGATCGCTTTGCGCGATTTTATGCCAAACTATACTCGCAAAGCCCATGGGATAGCAATAAAGCTAAAGAGTTATTATCTAAACTTAGACTCCCCCAGATCTCAGAGGAGGCTCTAGCTAATATTAATGCCCAGATCACAGAAGACGAAATAAAAAGAACAATTAAAACATTGTCAAATGGGAAAGCACCAGGGCCAGATGGCTTTCCGGGCGAATTTTATAAGATGCTGATCTCGGAAATAACCTTACCCCTGAAGTCCATCTTCAACTCGCTAATGCAGAGAGGGGAAATCATGCCCACGGGAAACACGGCCCATATTAAGGTCATTTTAAAACCAGGCAAAGACCCCAGTCTAGTGGGCTCTTATAGGCCGATTTCATTAATTAATCAAGATCTGAAAATCTTTTCGAAGATTTTAGCTAATAGATTAGCTGACTATATGCCGGATCAGATAGGACGTCATCAGGTGGGATTTACCAAGGGCAGAGCAGCAGTTATGAATATTCGAACGGTACTCACTGTCCAGGACTATCTCGGTCAGAGTGGTGCCTCCGGAGACCAGCCGGCCCTTCTGTCATTAGATGCAGAAAAGGCTTTCGACAATGTCAATTGGCAGTAGCTGCGTTGGTCCCTGGACGCATTTGGTTTTAAAGGCCAGTTTCGATCTGCACTGGAAGGTCTGTACCGAAGACCACAAGCAAGAGTCAGCTTCCCTGGTTTTCTATCTGAGACTTTCCAACTTATGAGAGGTACCAGACAGGGCTGCCCTCTCTCCCCACTCCTTTTTAATCTGGCTCTGGAACCATTGATCCGATATCTAATACAGACAAATGTTTTCAGGGGTATTAAAGTAAGAAAGCAAGAGGTAAAGTTAATTTGCTTTGCTGATGATATATTAATTTTTCTTGACTCCCCAAGGGATCATCTAAATAAGGTGTTAGACACCTTCCTTTACTATGAAGAGGCCACTGGTTATAGAATAAACGTGAGCAAAAGCCAGCTCCTCTACTTACAGGGACATACTCCACGACCAGATTCCAATCCTAGAGTGGAGATAGTTTCAAACTATCTGACATATCTCGGGGTTAAAATAGGGAGGCATCCAACTGCTCTTTATTCTCTAAATTATGACCCTTTGATTAGGAAAATAGGAGAGGAGCTGGAGAAATGGTCTAACCTCCCACTATCCCTATTCGGAAGGGCGCATCTCTTGAAGATGATCAGTTTTGTTAGACTTTTGTACCCGATGCAAACCATACCCCTACTTATAAAACATCAAGATGTAGGCAAAATTAGAAAGGCCTTCATAATATTTCTGTGGAAAAAAAAGAAACGGCCCAGAATTTGCTACAAAAAACTTTGACAAAATGGGAGGGCGGGATCCATTTACCGGATATTAGAAGGTATAATCTGGCAGCCCTGACAAGACATATTAAAGACTGGATATGGCATACCTCCTTCTTTTCTAATAGGGCTCTGGAAGCAGAGCTGGTACTCTATAGGGCTGGGTAACAAGGTATTTAGACACTGGGAGAGAGAACTTAAGGATGATTCGCTGACAATAAAGCTGAGGGCGTGGATGGAGAGAGTGAGACAGGCTGTGACCTGTGAGGACTGGAGAGAGATGCAATTCAAAATCCTTCATAAGGCGACATATGCTTTCGATTTATCCTACAAGGATGCCCCGGCACTAGGGATGAGCGAACCCGAACTGTATAGTTCGGGTTCATACCGAATTTTGGGGTGTCCGTGACACGGACCCGAACATTTTCCTAAAAGTCTGGGTTCGGGGTTCGGCGCTTTCTTGGCTCTTTTTGAAAGGCTGCAAAGCAGCCAATCAACAAGCGTCATACTACTTGCCCCAAGAGACCATCACAGCCATGCCTACTATTGGCATGGCTGTGATTGGCCAGTGCAGCATGTGACCCAGCCTCTATTTAAGCTGGAGTCACGTAGCGCCGCACATCACTCTGCTCTGATCAGTGTAGGGATAGGATGCAGCTGCTGCTGTTAGGGCGAGATTAGGCAGGGATTTATTTACTGAAGTGATCGATATACAGCTGTGTATCATACAACCTCTGCTATTCAATTGCTCACTGTTTTAAGGCTGCCCAGAGCGTTTTTCAGTCACTTTTTTCTGGGGTGATCGGCGGACATTTTGTGTCTTGTGGTGCGCCAGCACAAGCTGCCACCAAGTCCATTTTTAACCATCAATAGTGTGTTGTTGTTTTTTTGCTATATCCTACATCAGAGGCTTGGCTGTGCTTGCTATTTTATTGAGGGGTAAAATACAATTGCCAAAATAGCAGTACCCTAAATCTGGTGTTTCAGCTGTGGCTAGCCAATTGTAATACTGTCTGCTGTCTGCTGAAGCACAGTTTTTGTTCTGGGTTGAATACAATTCCCAACTTAGCAATTCCCTAAATTAGTGGTTTCTGCTCTATCAGGCCAAGGTTAAATCTATCCATAAAAGGGTATATTAGATTGAAGGTGCGGATAGGGTCATCCTCAATAACTTCACATGCTACCGTGCATTTCCAAGTCTAATTCTGTCCGTAAAAAGGATACCTGTCATCCAGCGCCTAAATACTAGGCCTACAATTTATATTCAGCTAAATCTGTCGTTACTGCTGTGCCTGTATTAGTGTGATACGGTACCTAAATAGATAGCCAGATAGTGTTAGGTGCCTGTAAAAAAAGGCCTGAATTTGAATTCAATACATTGGGCCAAATAATTTTTTTCTTATTGTGGTGAACGGTAACAATGAGGAAAACATCTAGTAAGGGACGCGGACATGGTCGTGGTGGTGTTAGTGGACCCTCTGGTGCTGGGAGAGGACGTGGCCGTTCTGCCACAGCCACACGTCCTAGTGAACCAACTACCTCAGGTCCCAGTAGCCCCCAGAATTTACAGCGATATTTGGTGGGGCCCAATGCCGTTCTAAGGATGGTAAGGCCTGAGCAGGTACAGGCATTAGTCAATTGGGTGGCCGACAGTGGATCCAGCACGTTCACATTATCTCCCACCCAGTCTTCTGCAGAAAGCGCACAGATGGCGCATGAAAACCAAGCCCATCAGTCTGTCACATCACCCCCATGCATATCAGGGAAACTGTCTGAGCCTCAAGTTATGCAGCAGTCTCTTATGCTGTTTGAAGACTCTGCTGGCAGGGTTTCCCAAGGGCATCCACCTAGCCCTTCCCCAGGGGTGGAAGAGATAGAATGCATTAACGCACAACCACTTATGTTTCCTGATGAGGACATGAGAATACCACCTCAGCACGTCTCTGATGATGATGAAACACAGGTGCCAACTGCTGCGTCTTTCTGCAGTGTGCAGACTGAACAGGAGGTCAGGGAGGAAGACTGGGTGGAAGACGATGCAGGGGACATGAGGTCCTAGACCCTACATGGAATGAAGGTCGTGCCACTGACTTTCAGAATTCAGAGGAAGAGGCAGTGGTGAGACCGAGCCAACAGCGTAGCAAAAGAGGGAGCAGTGGGCAAAAGCAGAACACCCGCCGCCAAGAGAGTCCGTCTGCTACTGGCCACCGCCATCTGGGACCGAGCACCCCAAAGGCAGCTTCAAGGAGTTCCCTGGCGTGGCAGTTTTTCAAACAATGTGCTGACGACAAGACAATGTGCCCACCTTACTTCCTGCACTGGAGCGTGATAGGAAGATGCGCGAGTACAAGCGCACATTGGTAGACGCGCTACTGAGAGCATTCCCAAATGTCACAGGGGAACAAGTGGAAGTCCAGGGCGAAGGCAGAGGAGGAGCAAGAGGTCGCCAACGCAGCTGTGTCACGGCCAGCTCCTCTGAGGGCAGGGTTAGCATGGCAGAGATGTGGAAAAGTTTTGTCACCACGCCACAGCTAACTGCACCACCACCTTATATGGAACGTGTTAGCAGGAGGCAACATTTCACTAACATGGTGGAACAGTACGTGTGCACACCCCTTGTCACGGATGGTGTACAGGAAACAAGACAATACAATATAAACAATGACTCACTGGATCCACAACTAAGGAACAAAAGGGATACCCCTGCATGAGACCTGCCGCTCTCCCTTATTGCTCAGCCTATGCGACCACCCCAAAGGTGGATGGGCGCATATCCACGTACCTCGACTATCTTACACCTGAAGACCCTACAATAGTGAGGGGATACGACCACCGGCTCCCTACACAGACACGGAGGGAGTCAGGGTCACCTGGATCCAGAAAACAGAAAATCATAAATACATAAACAGCACTTATCTTGCAGACGACTGGGGACTGTGGACTGTGGACTGAGAACTAGGAACAGCATGCACACACACTCCAGGAAGTTGTATAAGCCGTACACTACTGCATTCTGGGGAGGAACTTAAAGGGCAGCAATCAGTCCTACTGCATGACAGCTGAGATAGACTAACGAGATGAGGAACTCAACCAAAACAAAGAAATTCAAGGAGGAGGATCTGAAAGGCTCCTGTCAGAGCTTCTCAACTGTCTGGTTGTGACAGTACCCCTCCCTCTACGAGTGGACTCCGGACACTCAGGGTCCACCTTCTCAGGATGGGACCTATGGAAAGCCCTGATGAGACGAGTGGCCTTAATGTCCGCCACTGGGACCCACATCCTCTCCTCAGGACCATAACCCTCCCAATGAACGAGGTACTGGAGGGAACCGCGGACAAGACGAGAATCCACAATCCTAGAGACCTGAAATTCAAGATTTCCATCAACCATAATCGGAGGAGGAGGCAAAGGCGAGGGTACAATAGGTTGAACATAAGGTTTCAATAAGGACTTATGAAAAACATTATGGATCTTCCAAGTCTGAGGAAGATCAAGACGGTAGGCAACAGGATTGATGACAGACAGGATCTTGTAAGGCCCAATAAACCTAGGACCCAACTTCCAGGAGGGAACCTTCAATTTGATATTCTTGGTAGACAACCACACCAGATCACCAACATTCAGGTCCGGACCAGGCACACGTCTCTTATCTGCCACACACTTATATCTCTCACTCATGCTCTTTAGATTATCCTGAATCTTTTGCCAAATAGATGACAAAGACGAGGAGAATCTGTCCTCATCAGGTAAACCAGAAGACCCCTCTCCCGAGAAAGTCCCAAACTGCGGATGAAACCCATATGCACCAAAAAATGGTGACTTATCAGAGGACTCCTGACGACGGTTATTTAAAGCAAACTCAGCAAGGGACAAAAAAGAACACCAATCCTCCTTATTCTCCGCCACAAAACAGCGCAGATATGTCTCCAGATTCTGATTGACGCGCTCTGTCTGGCCATTCGACTGCGGGTGGAAAGCAGAAGAGAATGACAACCGAACCCCCAAGCGAGAACAGAAAGCCTTCCAGAATCTGGAAACAAACTGCGTGCCCCTATCAGAGACTATGTCTGAAGGAATACCATGCAATTTGACAATGTGGTCAATAAATGCCTGCGCCAGCGTCTTAGCATTGGGCAAACCAGGAAAAGGGATGAAATGCACCATTTTGCTAAAACGGTCCACCACCACCAGAATCACAGTCTTCCCCGAGGAACGAGGCAAGTCCGTTATGAAGTCCATGGACAGATGTGTCCAAGGACGGGAAGGAATGGGTAAGGAAGGAGAGGACCTGATGGCCGTGAATGAAGGACTTTGGCACGAGCGCAAGTCTCGCAAGCTGCCACAAAACCCTCAACCGACTTACGAAGCGCAGGCCACCAGAATCTCTGAGCGATGAGATCCAGTGTGGCTCTTGCCCCCGGGTGCCCAGCAAGGACCGTATCGTGGTGTTCCTTAAAAATCTTGTGTCTCAAAGCGAGAGGCACAAACAACCTCCCAGGAGGACAAAGATCAGAAGCCTCTGACTGGGCTGCCTGCACCTCTGCCTCCAATTCAGGAAAAAGAGCAGAGACCACCACACCTTCAGCCAAAATGGGACCCGGGTCTTCAAAATTCCCACCTCCCGGAAAACAACATGACAGGGCATCTGCCTTCACATTCTTAACCCCAGGAACCCCGGAACGTGACAACAAAATTAAACCTTGAAAAGAACAAAGACCATCTGGCCTGTCTCGGGTTCAGACGCTTGGCTGACTCCAAGTAGGCCAGATTTTTATGGTCAGTAAACACGGTAATAGGGTGTCTGGCTCCCTCTAGCCAATGGCGCCATTCCTCAAAAGCCAACTTGATGGCCAACAATTCCCTATCTCCCACATCATAATTTCTCTCTGCGGAGGAGAGTTTCTTCGAGAAAAAGGCACATGGTTGCCATTTGGCAGGAGAGGAACCCTGAGACAAGACCGCACCCACCCCTACCTCAGAAGCATCAACCTCAACTATGAAGGGTAACGAAATATCAGGTTGTACCAGGATGGGAGCGGAAGCAAAACTCTCCTTGATATTAGAAAAGGCCTTACGCGCCTCTACCGACCAGGAAGAAAAATCTACCCCCTTTCTGGTCATATCAGTGAGTGGTTTAACAACAGAGGAATAAATTTCAAAATAAATTTCCTGTAATAATTGGCAAAGCCCAAAAATGCATCAGCGCCTTCTGATTCTCAGGAAGCTCCCACTCAAGCACAGCGCGGACCTTCTCGGGGTCCATGCGAAAACCAGAAGCGGAGAGAAGAAACCCCAGAAATTGAATTTCTGGAACCGCAAACACACATTTTTCCAGTTTCGCGTATAATTTATTCTCCCGCAGGATGAGCAAGACCTGACGTAAGTGTTCCTTATGAGTCTTGAAATCAGGAGAAAAAATCAAAATGTCATCCAAATACACTAATACAAATTTTCCCATTAAATGATAAAAAATGCTGTTCACGAAATGCTGAAAAACGGCTGGGGCATTCATCAAACCAAAAGGCATAACCAAATTCTCAAAATGGCCCTCAGGGGTATTGAAAGCCGTCTTCCATTCGTCTCCTTCTCTGACCCTGACCAGGTTGTATGCCCCTCTTAGGTCTAATTTGGAAAAGATTTTAGCCCCAACAACCTGATTAAACAGGTCCGGGATCAGAGGAAGCGGATAAGGGTCACGAATAGTGATACTGTTCAGCTCCCTGAAATCCAGACAAGGTCTTAAAGAACCATCTTTTTTCTTAACAAAGAAAAAACCAGCGGCAACAGGTGACTTCGAGGGTCGTATGTGTCCTTTTCTCAGACTCTCAGAGATATAAGCACGCATAGCGACCCTTTCAGGTTGGGAAAGATTGTATAAACGAGATTTAGGCAGTTTGGCGCCTGGGATGAGATTAATAGGGCAATCGTACTCCCTGTGCGGGGGCAAATCCTGAACTCCACTCTCAGAGAAGACATCCGAAAATTCAGAGAGGAAAGGTGGTACAGTCTTAGTAGAAACCTCAGAAACAGATGTCATGAGGCAATTCTCTCTGCAAAAGTCACTCCAACCATTTATTTGCCTCGCTTGCCAATCAATGATGGGGTTATGTTTAGTGAGCCAGGGTAGCCCCAACACTAGAGGAGTAGGCAAACCGCTAAGGACGAAACATGACACATCCTCAACATGAGCATCACTCACAATTAAACGAATATTGTGAACTATGCCCTTTAATGATTTCTGAGAAAGTGGAGCGGAATCAATAGCAAAAACAGGAATATCCTTTCCCAAAGTGCATACCTGGAAACCATGAGTTATTGCAAATTGATTATCAATGAGATTGACAGCTGCTCCACTATCCACAAAAATCTCACAAAAAATGCTCTTGCTCTCTAGCGCCACCCTAGCAGGCAGGACAAAACGGGAACTACAAGTAAACGGAAAACCTTCAATTTCCGCCTCAACCCTGCCAATAGTTACAGACAGAACATTTTTAAAAGATTTTTTCCTTTTTGTTTCTTTATTACTCCCAGAAGACTGCCTGAATCTCCTAGAGGGACAAACATTTGCCAAATGATTTATACCTCCACAACAAAAACAAACCCTCCCATGCGGGCTGAATCTTCTATTGTCAGGAGCAATCAACCCCAGCTGCATGGGCTCCTGCTCAGAAGGGGCTGACAGCGACTGAGACCCCTGCGCACAGAAAGAGACCGCTGCACTGTCCCGGGACTGAGTATGACAGGAAGGAGAGATCTCTCCTCTCTCTCTAAGACGCCTGTCAATACGAACAGCCTGAGACATAGCAGAATCCAAGGAGGTAGGTCTCTCATGAAAGGCAAATGCATCTTTCAATCCCTCTGAAAGACCATGGCAAAATTGACTTCGGAGAGCAGCATCATTCCAACCAGTATCAGCTGCCCATCTCCGAAATTCTGAGCAGTATATCTCTGCGGATTGTTTACCCTGACATAACAGACGTAGTCTAGACTCAGCCAGAGCAATACGATCCGGATCATCATATATCTGACCCAGGGCTAAAAAGAATTCATCCACTGAACGGAGGGGCCGTGCCCCCTCCGGCAGCGAAAAGGCCCAGGATTGAGCATTACCCCTGAGCAGCGATATAATGATCCCCACCCTCCGTTCTTCATCACCAGAGGAATGGGGAAGAAGGTGAAAATGGAGTTTGCAAGCCTCTCGAAAACGCACAAAATACTCACTACCCCCGGAGAACGTATCCGGGATCGAAATCTTAGGCTCAGAACAAACTCCATGAACGCAAGCTGAATCGGTCACTTGAAACTGAGAAAAAGTCTTACGGAGATCAGCTACCTCCAATGAAAGACCCTGGAAGTGCTCAGCCAAAAGTGAAACCGGATCCATGCTTGAGACGGTTTTGGCGGCTTATAATGTCACGGATGGTGTACAGGAAACAAGACAATACAATATAAACAATGACTCACTGGATCCACAACTAAGGAACAAAAGGGAGACCCCTGCATGAGACCTGCCGCTCTCCCTTATTGCTCAGCCTATGCGACCATCTATGCGACTATCTTACACCTGAAGACCCTACAATAGTGAGGGGATACGACCACCGGCTCCCCACACAGACAAGGAGGGAGTCAGGGTCACCTGGATCCAGAAAACAGAAAATCATAAATACATAAACAGCACTTATCTTGCAGACGACTGGGGACTGTGGACTGAGAACTAGGAACAGCATGCACACACACTCCAGGAAGTTGTATAAGCCGCACACTACTGCATTCTGGGGAGGAACTTAAAGGGCAGCAATCAGTCCTACTGCATGACAGCTGAGATAGACTAACGAGATGAGGAACTCAACCAAAACAAAGAAATTCAAGGAGGAGGATCTGAAAGGCTCCTGTCAGAGCTTCTCAACTGTCTGGTTGTGACACCCCTCCACGTACTGACTGATGGTTCGGCCCCATTCAACTTCTGGGTCTCCAAATTGTCCACGTGGCCAGAGCTAACCTTTTATGCTTTGGAGGTGCTGGCCTGCCCGGCGGCCAGCGTTTTGTCTGAAAGTGTATTCAGCACGGCACGGGGCGTCATTACAGATAAACGCAACCGCCTGTCTACAGCCAATGTGGACAAGCTGACGTTCATAAAAATGAACCAAGCATGGATCCCACAGGACCTGTCCATCCCTTGTGCAGATTAGACATTTATAACTACCTCCCCTTAACCATATATTATTGTACTTCAGGGCACTTCCTCATTCAATCCTTTTTTTATTTTCATTTTACCTTTATATTGCGGGGCAACCCAAAGTTGAATGAACCTCTCCTCTGTCTGGGTGCCGGGGCCTAAAAATATCTGACAGTGGCCTGTTCCAGTGTTGGGTGACATGAAGCCTGATTCTCTGCTATGGCATGAAGCCTGAATCTCTGCTATAAGACCTCTCTCCTCTGTCTGGGTGCCGGGGCCTAAAAATATCTGACAGTGGCCTGTTCCAGTGTTGGGTGACATGAAGCAAGATTCTCTGCTATGACATGAAGCCTGATTCTCTGCTATGGGACCTCTCTCCTCTGTCTGGGTGCCGGGGCCTAAAAATATCTGACAATGGCCTGTTCCAGTGTTGGGTGATATGAAGCCTGATTCTCTGCTATGACATGAAGCCTGATTCTCTGCTATGGGACCTCTCTCCTCTGTCTGGGTGCCGGGGCCTAAAAATATCTGACAGTGGCCTGTTCCAGTGTTGGGTGACATGAAGCATGATTCTCTGCTATGACATGAAGCCTGATTCTCTGCTATGGGACCTCTCTCCTCTGTCTAGGTGCCAGGGCCTAAAAATATCTGACAATGGCCTGTTCCAGTGTTGGGTGACATGAAGCCTGATTCTCTGCTATGACATGAAGCCTGATTCTCTGCCATGGGACCTCTCTCCTCTGTCTGGGTGCCGGGGCCTAAAAATATCTGACAATGGCCTGTTCCAGTGGTGGGTGACATGAAGCCTGATTCTCTGCTATGACATGAAGCCTGATTCTCTGCTATGACTTGAAGCCTGATTCTCTGCTATCACATGAAGCCTGATTCTCTGCTATAAGACCTCTCTCCTCTGTCTGGGTGCCGGGGCCTAAATATCTGACAATGGCCTGTTCCAGTGGTGGGTGACGTGAAGCCTGATTCTCTGCTATGACATGAAGCCTGATTCTCTGCTATGACTTGAAGCCTGATTCTCTGCTATGACTTGAAGCCTGATTCTCTGCTATGACATGAAGCCTGATTCTCTGCTATGGGACCTCTCCTCTGCCTGGGTGTCGGGGCCTAAATATCTGACAATGGCCTGTTCCAGTGGTGGGTGACGTGAAGCCTGATTCTCTGCTATGCCATGAAGCCTGATTCTCTGCTATGACTTGAAGCCTGATTCTCTGCTATAACATGAAGCCTGATTCTCTGCTATGGGACCTCTCTCCTCTGTCTGGGTGCCGGGGCCTAAATATCTGACAATGGCCTGTTCCAGTGGTGGGTGACGTGAAGCCTGATTCTCTGCTATGACATGAAGCCTGATTCTCTGCTATGACTTGAAGCCTGATTCTCTGCTATGACATGAAGCCTGATCCTCTGCTATGGGGCCTCTCTCCTCTGTCTGGGTGCCGGGGCCTAAATATATGACAATGGCCTGTTCCAGTGGTGGGTGACGTGAAGCCTGATTCTCTGCTATGACATGAAGCCTGATTCTCTGCTATGACTTGAAGCCTGATTCTCTGCTATGAAATGAAGCCTGATTCTCTGCCATGAGACCTCTCTCCAATTGATATTGGTTAATTTTCATTTATTTTATTTTTATTTTAATTCATTTCCCTATCCACATTTGTTTGCAGGGGATTTACCTACATTTTGCTGCCTTTTGCAGCCCTCTAGCCCTTTTCTGGGCTATTTTACAGCCTTTTTAGTGCCGAAAACTTCGGGTCCCCATTGACTTCAATGGGGTTCGGGTTCGGGGCGAAGTTCGGGTCGAGTTCGGATCCCGAACCCGAACATTTCCGGGAAGTTCGGCCGAACTTCTCGAACCCGAACATCCAGGTGTTCGCTCAACTCTACCCGGCACATTATATCAGAGCCTGTCCAAAATGTCAGTTACCTAAAGCCAACCTTCTCCAAGGTCTCTGGGAGTGTCCGTCCTTATCCCAACTATGGAGTGAAGTAGTAGACCAGATCAAGGAGATATGGAATGTTGGATTGGATCTCTCTCCCCAACAATGTATTTTCCACTATATTCCGATGGACCCGGAAGGGAACTCTTCGCAGGTGATTGGCGTCAAGGGGATACATGTAATGTTAGTGTCCGCAAAGAAGAGTATACTGAGACATTGGCTGTACCCTTCTGTGCCCAATTTGGAAGAGGTTTTGGGCATAGCAAAACAGATAATGTATATGGAAATATTAGACACAGAACATTGTAAGGGTAGAGCCACAAAGAATTTCTTCAATAAATGGAGAAGATTCATTGTAAAGATACTACCCCAAGATAAAATAAAGGAGTTGGTAGCCCCGTTCCTAGGTACTCAGTGGTATCTCCTGGAAAAAACGAAGGGCACGCTTGGAAGACTGGACAGTGATTGACATGAGGGAGCAGATATAATGTGAATTATGAAATTCAGGTTTAGATAATAGGTGACACACATGGTGAACCACAAGGAGCTAATTTTGTTAGTTAGGGATATACACTCACCTAAAGAATTATTAGGAACACCTGTTCTATTTCTCATTAATGCAATTATCTAGTCAACCAATCACATGGCAGTTGCTTCAATGCATTTAGGGGTGTGGTCCTGGTCAAGACAATCTCCTGAACTCCAAACTGAATGTCAGAATGGGAAAGAGGTGATTTAAGCAATTTTGAGCGTGGCATGGTTGTTGGTGCCAGACGGGTCGGTCTGAGTATTTCACAATCTGCTCAGTTACTGGGATTTTCACGCACAACCATTTCTAGGGTTCACAAAGAATGGTGTGAAAAGGGAAAAACATCCAGTATGCAGCAGTCCTGTGGGCAAAAATGCCTTGTGGATGCTAGAGGTCAGAGGAGAATGGGCCGACTGATTCAAGCTGATAGAAGAGCAACGTTGACTGAAATAACCACTTGTTACAACCAAGGTATGCAGCAAAGCATTTGTGAAGCCACAACACGCACAACCTTGAGGCGGATGGGCTACAACAGCAGAAGACCCCACCGGGTACCACTCATCTCCACTACAAATAGGAAAAAGAGGCTACAATTTGCACGAGCTCGCCAAAATTGGACTGTTGAAGACTGGAAAAATGTTGCCTGGTCTGATGAGTCTCGATTTCTGTTGAGACATTAAAATAATAGAGTCCGAATTTGGCGTAAACAGAATGAGAACATGTATCCATCCTCTGATGGCTACTTCCAGCAGGATAATGCACCATGTCACAAAGCTCAAATCATTTCAAATTGGTTTCTTGAACATGACAATGAGTTCACTGTACTAAAATGGCCCCCACAGTCACCAGATCTCAACCCCATAGGGCATCTTTGGGATATGGTGGAACGGGAGCTTCGTGCCCTGGATGTGCGTCCCTCAAATCTCCATCAACTGCAAGATATTATCCTATCAATATGGGCCAACATTTCTAAAGAATGCTATCAGCACCTTGTTGAATCAATGCCACGTAGAATTAAGGCAGTTCTGAAGGCAAAGGGGGGTCCAACACCATATTAGTATGGTGTTCCTAATAATTCTTTAGGTGAGTGTATGTTGATTTTGGGGGGGAGGGAGGTATTTAGCACACATAAAAAAAAAAAAAATTGAGAAAATGATGATGTATTGTTTGCGATGTCTTGTCTCCCAAGCAATTCGTAAAAATGGAAATGTAATTGATTCTTGACCAGATGTAGTTTATTGTATCTACTGATATGCGACCTATTCCCACATATTCTGTTTGATGGGACATGTCAAGCCATGTACAGTATTGTCATTTTCTGCCAATAAAATTTGTTTTAAAAAAATAAAAAATACCAGCTCTTACTTCACTGAGGCCAGGAACCTCGGTGACTCATACCTTTTATCCACGATGATTCCAGGTATCTTCTTACACTAAATTGACATTGTCAAGAGTAGAGCTTTTAATTTCTTTATGCACCATATATCCCTAATGGTTATCTATGGGTAGTAAATAGTTAAGATATAATATAGTGAGCACTCAATATCTGCTGCTATACATCTGGTTCGATTTATATAAATTATTTATTAAGTCACAATACAGCATATATTATATGAAATTAGATTAAAATTGAACAGTATATTATATAGCTCAGTCTGATATAAAATATCGCAATTTGTTATTCCAGATATATATCAATAAAAATTTAAAAATTAAAAATTAAACTTATTATAAAAATATAGTTATAAATATATATATAAATAAATATAGAAAATCCTTATTGTATCTTTATAAGCGTGTTATCTTTATAACCTGTGTTTGCAGCGCTACAAAGTCTCAGTCATATATCTATGCTGGGAGGAAAGGCTCACAATTTCATGCGGTATCTTCGTGAGTATAAAGTTCAATATTACTCACTATTTGGGGTCCAGCTTGTGCGTATCAGTCCGTGGTGGCGTCCCACCACAGGTCAGTGCACTCACCCGGTTTCTTTATAGCGCTATAGGATAGCTTCCAATAGCTCCACTCTGCAGTGTCGTTATGGTAGATGAAAAACCTGCTTACAACTGACTTCTATGCGCCCCACGTGTAGCTGGCGTCCTGTGTTTTACCGGCACTCCACGAGGTCAGGGCGTCAGGGAGTCCTCGCTTGTTTGATCAGTTCGAGGCTCCTATGGTGAGTCAGGAATAATATCAGTTACCGTCTATGCGGTTATGTCCATAACTCTGCGTGCTGATCAGCTGATGATTCCGGTATGGTGAGGTGTCTCTTTCAATATAAGGATCCCATCCGCTATACGCGTTTCAAGGTCTCTGACCTCTTCCTCAGTAGCTGGTTATGAGATCCATCTTTACTTCCTTATATACCCTAAAACGGGTTACACCTCTTTTACTTAATTGGAGCTCATTCCGAAATCTGGTTTGGAGTGAGATGCTTTTGGAGTCATTCTTCATACTGTTTAATCAGAACATTTCTACTACAAATATATACATTGATATATATCATATACATCGGACAAATCTAACTCATATCTACTATATATTCTGTAATAAATATCATTCTATAATCTAAAAATTTATTTATTATTTTCATAAAATTACTTTCATAAAATTACCAACAAACATTTCAATAAACATTTTATATATATAAAAATTATAAAATTCGATATAGATTCTGTATATTTGTTAAAGGATTTTCTAAAAAGGTTTTTAATGTTAAAATATGCTAAAATATTAATTTAATTAAAATATTAATATATGATCAAGATTATTCTGAATTCATCTGTGATTCATGTTCTTAGTGAGCCTTTCCTCCCAGCATAGATATATGACTGAGACTTTGTAGCGCTGCAAACACAGGTGTAGCGCTTATAAAGATACAATAAGGATTTTCTATATTTATTTATATATATATTTATAACTATATTTTTATAATAAGTTTAATTTTTAATTTTTAAATTTTTATTGATATATATCTGGAATAACAAATTGCGATATTTTATATCAGACTGAGCTATATAATATACTGTTCAATTTTAATCTAATTTCATATAATATATGCTGTATTGTGACTTAATAAATAATTTATATAAATCGAACCAGATGTATAGCAGCAGATATTGAGTGCTCACTATATTATATCATAATTTCCACCCCCCTATTGTGGTTAGGGTGAACCACACCTTAGTTTGAGCACCTACCTTAGCTGTGAGCCACTATAAACTTATACCATTTATTCAAGCACTATCACCTGATAGTTGAGCCCCCCTTCTGAACAACTATGGATATCTGGAGCTATATTGAAGGTCAGAAATTACGGATAGATAATTATTCATTTGAGGAATCAAATATAAGGGAAAATACTGCAGATAGATCCATGACGGAGACCTTTAGAGAACTAGAATTTTTACTCATCAAACAATTGAAACAAAGATGGGAAATTAAATCCCTAAACCGTCATTTGGAACAAGGTATTGTACCAAAGGGATTGAGACTCGCTAAGGTACCAGCACAGGATCTCTGCAGTATTAGTTTTAACAAAGAATGGGAAGATTTACTCAAATCACAATCTGTATTACTTGTGCAACTTATTATCAAAAGGAGAACAACAATATTAGAGGAAATATCTGGTAAAATAGAAGCACTAAGAGAAATTGTCGATAAATTCCCTAAGAATGAAATATTTAAAAACTGGCATGATAGAATATGCAAACAATTGGGTACAGTGGAACAAGAAATTATCTAAAAAAAAAGTAGAAAAATTTTAAATTTGGTAAAAAATGATAGAGAGATGGACAGAGATAATACAATAGAAGATCGTCCAAATATCATCAAAACGCCAAACCAAAGAGAAAGAGACACAAATGAAGAAAGAACAATACAATACAATATCCCTATCACCAACAGATATGAGACACTGAATAATCCCCTTTTTTTAGACCGCACACCCCCACATCACAGAATTCGAACAAGATCATCCAGACAATCACCACGGGATCACCATTATATAACACCAGCCACAGGACACAATTACAATTTGAGAGACAGGGAGGAAACACAGAGGAACAACCAGAATCAATATTTTCAGAGAGCACACCAAACACGGAATCAGCACGCACTCCACAACAACAGAGAGAATTATGTAGAGAATTATCACAAACACCAGCACAATCACAATTTAGAAACCAGAAAACACGAAGAGGCAAGAGAAGGAAGGGAAAAGATAAATCACAGGAGACACTAGTTGAGGAGGATGACTCTATAATAAATTTAAGTTCAGTCACTTTAACCCCGGCACAACATGCACTGTTGAACAAAGGTTTGAAATTTGCCCCCACGGCTTCACTAAGTAAATTTGACACATATATAGGGATAGAGAAATTCGTACGTAAATTATGTCTAAAAAAATACTTTTTGAAGAACCCTATAAATACAATAGGGATAACACAAGAAAAATATATACATACGAATCTCAAAGTAAAAAGTAAAACATACCCAAGACATGAAATGGGACAGGACATTATTACATTTAAGAAAAATGTAGCAGCTGATATAAGAAAAATCAAAAAGGATTCAAGAAGATTAAATAATTTGAAACCCCATGAAATTCATGCAATTAAACAATTGCAACAAAATGATAATATAACCATACGCCCAGCGGACAAAGGGGGGGCAATTGTGATTCTAGACACATGTAAATATAACATAGAATGCAGAAGACAATTAGAAGATAAAGAAACATATTTAAGATTACAAAAAGACCCCATGTCAGGATTTGTGGAATCTTTGGAGGTATATGTAGAAGAAGGTGTGACAAAAGGACTTTTAAATACACAGGAATCCAAATTTATCATGGGAACACCTAAACGAACACCAGTCTTCTACACTATACCGAAGGTTCATAAAGATCCACTGAATCCTCCAGGGAGACCTATTATTTCCGGTATAGGATCATATACATCAAATTTATCCCAGTATTTAGATAGACTACTGCAACCAGTGGTAAGAAAGACATTCACCTATATTAGGGACACTACACAGATAGTGCAGATTATAGAGAATCTTGAATATGAATCAAATTGGATTCTTGGAACCCTTGATGTCAATTCCTTATATACTATAATTAAACATGAGCAGGGATTAGAAGCTCTAACACAACAATTAACATCATATGGGAAATATCTGCCGGACCAGGTAGAATACATAGTGAAAGGGGTACAACATATCCTTAATCACAATTATTTTGCATATGATTCTAATTTCTTTCTCCAGATGATGGGCACCGCCATGGGCACCAGGTTCGCCCCCAGTTATGCCAATTTGTTCATGGCACAATGGGAGGAAGAATATATAGCACCCATACTGGGGGCGGACTTGGTGCTCTGGCCAAGGTTCATCGATGATGTGATTTTTATCTGGAGGGGAACGGAGGAACATTTAGCATTATTTTTGGACCATATAAATCGGAATGAGAATAATATAAAATTTAGTTCTAAAATCCATAAAAAACAAATAGAGTTCTTGGATCTAACTATTATGGTGGAAGATGAAAAATTAATCTGTCAAACATATCAAAAAGAGATAGCGAGGAATAGCTATATCCTTTATACAAGCTGCCATCTCCCGAGATGGCTGCTGAATATCCCTAAGGGACAATTCAGAAGACTACGGCGCAATTGTACAAGGGAAGAGGACTATATGAAAGAGGCTATATCCATGAAAGAACAGTTCCTAACAAAAAAATACCCTCCGCAACAAATAGAAAAAGCTCTAGTGGAAGTGAAAGATATGGACAGAAAAATATTTTTGGAAGAAAAAATAGGGACCAGAATAGAAATTGACCCCAAAATAGGGGACCCAATTAGAATTGTCTTACCCTATAGTGCACAATATAGGAAGATTGAAGCCATTATTAAAAACCATTGGCATCATGTCACAAATGATAAATTAATAGGACCATATTTAACAAACGGTTCTCAAATAGTATACACGAAAGCACCCAATCTGGCCCTTAAAGTAGCACCAACCATAAAAAATAAAAAGGAAAATACCTATAAAAATTATTTCAATTTGAAGGGTTTCTACAGGTGTAACACCTGTAGCAATTGCAAAAAAACAAAATTTTCGAAAAAGACAAGTTCAATCTCTTCCACATCAAACTCATTCTCGTATGAAATAGATACCTTTTTATCATGCAATACATCAAACGTTCTATACATGATAGAATGTCCCTGTAAAAAACAATATATAGGGCGGACAAAAAGGCTACTAAAAGTTAGGATCGCTGAACATATGACTAAGATCAGAACAGGATACGAAAAGCACTCATTGTCCAATCATTTTAAATATCACCATAATCAGGATCCCTCCCTATTAAAATTTATGGCATTCGAAAAAATAGATATACATTGGAGGGGTGGTGATAATATCGCTAATATGTCAAGACAGGAGGCAAGACGCATTTATGATTTTAACACATTATTACCTGAGGGTCTTAATGCGGATTTTGAAATATTCGGTTTTCTGTAGATCATGGGGTGGGTGCCCCTGGCGGACGAGATATCGGTGTTTTTGCTATAAAATTGGCACCCCGATTTCTCCTTCGCTGGGAGTCCCCACCCCCCATACATCACTAAGAACATGAATCACAGATGAATTCAGAATAATCTTGATCATATATTAATATTTTAATTAAATTAATATTTTAGCATACTTTAGCATTAAAAACCTTTTTAGAAAATCCTTTAACAAATATACAGAATCTATATCGAATTTTATAATTTTTATATATATAAAATGTTTATTGAAATGTTTGTTGGTAATTTTATGAAAGTAATTTTATGAAAATAATAAATAAATTTTTAGATTATAGAATGATATTTATTACAGAATATATAGTAGATATGAGTTAGATTTGTCCGATGTATATGATATATATCAATGTATATATTTGTAGTAGAAATGTCCTGATTAAACAGTATGAAGAATGACTCCAAAAGCATCTCACTCCAAACCAGATTTCGGAATGAGCTCCAATTAAGTAAAAGAGGTGTAACCCGTTTTAGGGTATATAAGGAAGTAAAGATGGATCTCATAACCAGCTACTGAGGAAGAGGTCAGAGACCTTGAAACGCGTATAGCGGATGGGATCCTTATATTGAAAGAGACACCTCACCATACCGGAATCATCAGCTGATCAGCACGCAGAGTTTTGGACATAACCGCATAGACGGTAACTGATATTATTCCTGACTCACCATAGGAGCCTCGAACTGATCAAACAAGCGAGGACTCCCTGACGCCCTGACCTCGTGGAGTGCCGGTAAAACACACGACGCCAGCTACATGTGGGGCGCATAGAAGTCAGTTGTAAGCAGGTTTTTCATCTACCATAACGACACTGCAGAGTGGAGCTATTGGAAGCTATCCTATAGCGCTATAAAGAAACCGGGTGAGTGCACTGACCTGTGGTGGGACGCCACCACGGACTGATACGCACAAGCTGGACCCCAAATAGTGAGTAATATTGAACTTTATACTCACGAAGATACCGCATGAAATTGTGAGCCTTTCCTCCCAGCATAGATATATGACTGAGACTTTGTAGCGCTGCAAACACAGGTGTAGCGCTTATAAAGATACAATAAGGATTTTCTATATTTATTTATATATATATTTATAACTATATTTTTATAATAAGTTTAATTTTTAATTTTTAAATTTTTATTGATATATATCTGGAATAACAAATTGCGATATTTTATATCAGACTGAGCTATATAATATACTGTTCAATTTTAATCTAATTTCATATAATATATGCTGTATTGTGACTTAATGAATAATTTATATAAATCGAACCAGATGTATAGCAGCAGATATTGAGTGCTCACTATATTATATCATAATTTCCAAACCCCCTATTGTGGTTAGGGTGAACCACACCTTAGTTTGAGCACCTACCTTAGCTGTCTGAAGGGTGAGCCACTATAAACTTATACCATTTAGTAAATAGTTAACACTGGCAGTGCCGCTTAGGTTGGGAATGTTGTCATTTACTGTTAAAATACTCATTTCTTTATGCACCATATATCCCTAATATACCTAAAGATTTAGCATGGCTGTTATAGCTGATCCGGGATGGCTCTTACTGGGAGTAGTCAAAGTGCTGGGTGGGTGACTACTCCCCATGTTCCAGGCTAGGTTTTGCCAGGCATAAAAAACAGCCAGCACTGCCAGGTGTGTGGATTTACCTCCCTCTGACAGTGGTGCTCAGAAGTCTGTGTGCTGTGAACTGAGGGCTGTGCTGGGATTTGAGGTTTGAGCCAGGCTAGAAGACTCAGGCCCCTCTAAATGCGAACAGGACTTTCCTTGTGTGTGAACAAACACCAAGCCACCTGCGTTTTGTGATACACCTTATCTGCATTTTGTTATACACCAATGTGTGAATAAACACTGCTGTTTTATTCAAGAACTGTGTACTTTGCCTCTATACTGCATCCGCTAGTGCTAACTATCCCCACATTAGGAACATACCTCGCAATTTGTGGGGCATGTTAAGCCCTACCCAACCCACACAAGAATTCCCACAAAACCTTCCATGAACACTGAACATTTGCTTAAGCCGTGCCCCCTCTGAGGTCTTTCTCATGGAACAGACCAGAGAAAAGCAGGACTGTTGGGAGGTACCGTATTTTTCCCCCTACAAGACGCACAGGCCCATAAGAAGGTTTCAGAGGAGGATAATAAGAAAAAAATATTTTCCATTACACTTCAGGTCAGACCAGCAATCAGACCCCCAATGTTAATCAGACCTCAGCTCACAGCCCCAATCAGACCTCCAATGTTAATCAGACCTCAGATCAGACCCCTAAGACCTCAGATCAGCCCCTATGTCAGCCATCATGCCGGCCATGTCAGCCATCATGCCGGCCATGTCAGCCATCATGCCCCCCATGTCAGCCTATCATGCCCCCCATGTCAGTCATCATGCCCCCCATGTCAGTCATCATGCCCCCCATGTCAGTCATCATGCCCCCCATGTCAGTCATCATGCCCCCCATGTCAGCCATCATGCACCCATGTCAGCCATCATGCCCCCATGTCACCCATCAGCCCCCCATGTCAGCCATAAGCCCCCATCCATCAGCCCCCCCCCCCCATTGTCAGCAATCATGCCCCCATGTCAGCCATCATGTTCCCCCATGTCAGCCATCAGCGTGAATAAAAAAAAAAAAAAAAAAACTTACCTCTCCTGCTCCTGGACGCTGCCGCTCCTCACCACCAGCGCTCTCTCTCTTCTTCCTGCTTCTCAGCTGTCAGCTGTGAAGGCTGCGCGCAGTGAGGTCACATGGTGCGCAGCCCTGCACAGCAGACAGCTGAACGGAGGACGAGGAAGTTGTGAGTACAGATCCTTCACCGCTTCCCGGTCTTCCGGTACTAATGAAGCGTTTCCAAAAAGGAAGCGCTTCATTAGTATTCGCCCCATTAGACCAGGGGCATTTTTCCACCACTTTGGGGGGACAAAACTGCGTCTTATGGGGCGAAAAATACGGTAAGTAAGAACACAGATGCAGCATTTAAAATATTGTGCAAGTCCATGTTCGTGCAGTTGTAAAATCTTAACTTATTCCTCAGGGTAAATAGGAGTCTGTGGCCAATACCATAAATATACACGTGGCACATGGAAATTTGCCAAACATGTGAACAGTCTCTTATTTTAGCAATAATTACAACTGGGCACAATCGCCGTCAGCCAGGGTTTAATTTATTACACGGATAACATTAAAGACATTGTGGATTTTCCAGTAGTACAAGTTACTCACCAATCCTGGACAATGGGAAATGTTACATGAGCAAACAAAACCCTCAGCCAAAATGTACACAGGGATTTAGTGGTGATATTTAGGAAGTGTAGATTTTTGCAGTGAATAAGATCAACCACGTAGACTAAGCAACCAAGGCGTACATACTTCAGAGGGTAGCAACCACAAGATTCAAGAAATGAACTGAATTCAGATGATGTGAACCATGAGAACACAGAGCAGATTTACTAATCCTGTAGATGGCATAAGCTTAGAACGGCACCAGATTTATCACAGGGGCTAAAGATAGGTGATACATTTGCTGCAGGGATAGACACTTTTCTCTGATTCTACAGGGTGGGCCATTTATATGGATACACCTTAATAAAATGGGAATGGTTGATGATATTAACTTCCTGTTTGTGGCACATTAGTATATGTGAGGGGGGAAACTTTTCAAGATGGGTGGTGACCATGGCGGCCATTTTGAAGTCAGCCATTTTGAATCCAACTTTTGTTTTTTTCAATAGGAAGAGGGTCATTTGACACATCAAACTTATTGGGAATTTCACAAGAAAAACAATGGTGTGCTTGGTTTTAACGTAACTTTATTCTTTCATGAGTTATTTACAAGTTTCTGACCACTTACAAAATGTGTTCAATGTGCTGCCCATTGTGTTGGATTGTCAATGCAACCCTCTTCTCCCACTCTTCACACACTGATAGCAACACCGCAGGAGAAATGCTAGCACAGGCTTCCAGTATCCGTAGTTTCAGGTGCTGCACATCTCGTATCTTCACAGCATAGACGATTGCCTTCAGATGATACGAGATGTGCAGCACCTGAAACTACGGATACTGGAAGCCTGTGCTAGCATTTCTCCTGCGGTGTTGCTATCAGTGTGTGAAGAGTGAGAGAAGAGGGTTGCATTGACAATCCAACACAATGGGCAGCACATTGAACACATTTTGTAAGTGGTCAGAAACTTGTAAATAAATCATGAAAGAATAAAGTTACGTTAAAACCAAGCACACCATTGTTTTTTGTGTGAAATTCCCAATAAGTTTGATGTGTCAAATGACCCTCTTCCTATTGAAAAAACAAAAGTTGGATTCAAAATGGCTGACTTTAAAATGGCCGCCATGGTCACCACCCATCTTGAAAAGTTTCCCCCCTCACATATACTAATGTGCCACAAACAGGAAGTTAATATCACCAACCATTCCCATTTTATTAAGGTATATCCATATAAATGGCCCACCCTGTATACAAACTATTGGTTGGCTCAAGATGGCTATATATATTAGGATATCAGAGCAGCAGTTGAACAAACAATCATCCAGTGAACGATCACTTTGCAGACAAGGCCATGCACATTTTAGTCCAAACTTGCCATACATGTTCAATGAAACCGGGCTGGCCGATGGATGAACGATCTCTCTGGGAACGATCTATAGGACAAAAAACATGTCTGACTTCTTTTCAGAAGACAATGGTCTGTCATAGTTTAGCTGAAACAATCGTTTAATGTTAAATTGCACCCAACAAACTATCATTTTGGTTGGAGTTGTCCATTTCTATCAACTTTAGACTAATGTGTATGCCCACTTTAAATTTTATACCAGAACTGTGGTTCAATTTTGACTCAAAATGACACATTTTAGGCCATGCACCTAAGCCGCACTCCCTCTTCATGCAAGTTGAAAAAAATATATGGAGAAGCCATAGTTGCGCCAAATTGCACCAATCTGCTAAATTTTTAAGAGATTTTAGGGGTAGACACATTAGCCAATTTTGGCCACAGTGTCCTGGGAACAAGCAGTCAAATCTAGTGTTGATCAAACCTGCTCGCACGAACACCAGTTCGACTCTAGCATCTCGATGCTCAGCACATGGCGGTATTCAGCCAAATACCGCATGTGCTCGAGCGCAATGTTCGAGTCTCCTCCCCGCACGCTACGCAGCCAATAAATGTGCAGGTAAGTACTACCCTTCACTGTAATGCCGTAACCATGTTGGTTACTGGCATTACAGTGTTTGGCTGGCCGGAACGCGTCATCGGGTGCTATATAGCACCCGATGACACGTGTTCGGCTCAGTGTTAGTCAGGGAGAGCTGTGCTGAGGAAGGGATCGATAGAGTAGGGAGTGAAATTAGTTTTTTTTTTCTGTAGAAAAACTTGTCAGAGACCCAAAAGTCCTTTTAAGGACTATTGTGTGTGGCAGCAGCAATATATATTTTTAGCGCAAACTGCGCTAAATTGCTAAAACTTTACAGACCCAAAAGTCCTTTTAAGGACTATTGTGTGTGGCAGCAAAATTTATTTTTAGCACGCAGTAGTTAGGCCGCTGCAGACAGCGACATTATCTGCGCTACATCTCCTGTGTAACATGTGCGCATCCAAAAAATATCAGTGACAGCCAGTGTACTTTTTCCGTAGACGGTGTCTGCTGCGGACAGTGACTTTAGCTGCGCTACATCTCTTGTGTAACGTTTCCACATCCAAAATACCTGTGACATTCCCTGTAATTTTATATTAGCCGCTGCTGACATCAGCGACATTATCTGCGGTATTTCTCGTGTGTAACGTGTGCGCATCCCAAAAATATCAGTGACATCCAGTGTACTTTTTCCGTAGACGGTGTCTGCTGCGGACAGTGACTTTAGCTGCGCTACATCTCCTGTGTAACGTTTCCACATCCAAAATACCTGTGACATTCCCTGTAATTTTATATTAGCCGCTGCTGACATCAGCTACATTATCTGCGGTATTTCTCCTGTGTAATGTGTGCGCATCCCAAATACCTTTTTTTATTTTTTTGCGCATACACTTACAAATCCTACGCTACTTTACGTGTGACATACTTTCAAGCATATATAACATTTAATATGAAGAAGGCGAGCAGTAAGGGACAGGGAAGTGGCCGTAATGCAGATGGTGCACACAGAGGCTGTGGCCTTGGGCGTGTTGAAACTGTGCCTGCTGCCAGAGCACAAGAAAAACAATCATCCACGATACCTAGCTTCATGTCCCAGTTTGCAGGGCGGCGCAGGACAACGCTCTCGAAGTCAGACCAGTGTGACCAGTTTGTCGGTTGAATTGCTGAAGATAATGCTTTCAGTCGGTTAAGCACCATCCTCTCTTCCACCAAGTCTAGTTTCAGTAGCCAAGAGTCTTGTCAGCACAATCCTCACCCTGATCCTCCTTCCTCCCACCATGGAGAGTCTTGCCAAACAAGTGATCCCACACTCGGATATTCCGAGGAGCTCTTTTCAGCGCCATTGCTTCATTTGGGCCTCTCGACAAGCCCACTTGATAAGGGACATGATAGCTTGTGCCCTGATTCCCAAACTATTTAGCATCCACAGTCACAAGAAGATGACAGTGGGGAACGGCAATTAGTTTTTCACGAGGTGGATGATAATGAGACACAGTCTCCAATAAGTTAACGGCAATTAGTGTCTTAAGAGGTTGATGATGAGACACAGTTGTCAATAACTGAGGTTGTTGTAAGGTCAACAAGTCAGGAGAATGAGCAGAGTGAGGATGTGGAAGAGGAGGTGGTGGACAATAAAGTCACTGACCCAACCTGGGAAGGTGGCAAGCCGAGCAAGGACAGCAGTACAGAGGGGGAGGGATCCACAGCACCGCAACAGGCTGGAAGAGGCAGTGGGGTGGCAAAAGGGAGAAGGCTGGCCACACCAAACAGGCCTGCAACTTTTCCCCGCAGCACAACCTCGCGGAAATCTCCCTTGCCAAGGGGTAGGTGTTCCGCAGTCTGCCGCTTTTTTGAGGAAAGTGCGGACGACAAAAGAATTGTAATTTGCAACCTGTTCCATACAAAAATGAGCAGGGGCATGAACACTAGCAACCTCACCACCAGCATGATCCGCCACATGGCATCAAAGCACCGTAATAGGTGGGCCGAACGCCTGTGTCCACAATCTGTGTCTGCGGGTCACACCACTGCGTCCTCTTCCCCTGTGTTACGTGCCGGCCAATCCCCTGTCGAAGGCGCAGGCCCGGACATCTCCCACCCTACACCTGGACCTTCGCAAGCACCATCAGCGACCACATCCACTTCCGTGTCCCAGTGCAGCATACAAATGTCCTTATCCCAGGCATTTGAACGCAAGCGCAAATACCCAGACACCCACCCACAGGCCATAGCACTAAATGCGCAACTTTCCAAATTACTGGCCCTGGAAATATTGGCATTTAGGCTTGTGGAAACTAAGGCCTTCCGCAGCCTGATGTTGGAGGCCATCCCTTGTTACGCAACTATTTTTCACGGTGTGCCGTGCCCGACTTACACCAGCATGTGTCCCGTAACATCAACCGTGCCCTGACCAACGCAGTTACTGGGAAGGTCCACTTAACCACTGACACATGGACAAGTGCTTGTGGCCAGGGACGCTACATTTCCCTGACAGCACACTGGGTGAAAATTGTGGAGCCCGGGAGCGAGTCGTACCCTGGGATGGCACAGGTGCTACCGACGCCAAGGATTGCGGCCCCTAATTTCATCAGGGTTTCCGCCACCACCTACATTGGTGGCTCCAACCCCTACTTCTCCTCCTCCGCCTCCACTTCTACCTCAGAATTATCCTCTTGCAGCACCAGTCAGCCATCAATCGGTAGCTGGAAGCAGTGTAGCACTGCAGTGGGGAAGCGTCAACAGGCCGTGCTTAAGCTGATCTGCTTAGATGACAAATATTACACCGCCGCAGAGCTGTTGCAGGGGATAAGAGACCAGAATGAGCTGTGGCTCTCGCCACTCAACCTAGAACCAGGCATGGTTGTGTCTGATAATGGCCTAACTTGGTGGCCGCTTTGGAGCTCGGGAAGATCACAAACATCCCATGCCTAGCCCACGTCTTCAACTTAGTGGTTGAGCGGTTTCTCAAAACCTACCCTAATTTGCTTGAGCTACTGGTGAAGGTGTGCTGTGTGTGTGCCCATCGACAGCTTCCACCGGCCTGTTAACACTGCAGCAGCGCTTACAATTGCCAGCTCATCGACTGCTGTGCAACGTGAGCACGCGCGGGAACTCCACGTACCACATGTTGGCCAGGCTTTGAGAGCAGCAGAGGGCAGTAGTGGAATACCAGCTGCAACATGGTCATCGCCTTTCCAGTCAGCTTCTGCTCTTCACAAGCGAGGAATGGGCATGGATGTCTGACCTCTGTGAGGTTTTAAGAAATTTTGAGGAATCAACACGATGGTGAGCGGCGATAACGCTATTATCAGCGTCACCATCCCATTTCTGTGTCTACTCAAACGCTCGCTGCTCACAATTAAGGCCGAAGCTTTGCATGTGGAAGAGGTGGAAATGGGGGAAGACATTACACAGGGTGATAGCCAGACCACCCTCAGTTCGTCTTCTCAGCGCAAACTGGAGGAGGAGGAGCAGGAGACGATTGCCTCCGCTATGAGTGTAGTACCCATAAAAAGTTAAATTCCATCTGTTCAGCTTGAATGGGCAGAAGAGGAGGAAGCGGATGAGGAGATTGAGAGTCATCCTCCTGATGACGACAGCGAAGTCTTGCCTGTTGGGACTCTGGCACACATGGCTGACTTTATGTTAGGTTGCCTTTCCCGTGATCCACGCATTTTACACATTTTGAACAACACTGATTACTGGTTGTTCACCCTTCTCGACCCCCGCTACAAAGAGAACTTCTCATCTCTCATTCCTCTGGTGGAGAGGACGAGCAAAATGGTGCAATACCAGAAGGTCCTTTGGAAAAATTGGAAAAACTGCTCCAAAAATTTCCAGCTGACAACGCTGGCAGCAGAGTACATAGTTCCTTGGGCAACCAAGGAGCGGAGACGAGGGGAACACACATCAGTTCCAACAGAGGCAAGGCAACACTCTCCAAGGCCTGCGACAGTTTCATGACACCACGCCAGCACCCTCACCCTGATGCGCGGCTTAGTGTAACAAGGAGAGAAAAGTTTTGGAAGATGGTGGAGTACGTAGCAGACCATGTCAGCGTCCTCAATGATCCCTCTGTGGCTTACAACTACTGGGTGTCCAAGCTGGACACGTGGCACGAACTGGCGCTCTACGCTTGGAGGTGCTGGCCTGTCCTGCCGCCAGCGTTTTGTCAGACCGGGTATTTAGTGCTGCTGGGGGCATAATAACTAATAAGCGCATCCGCCTGTCAACTGAAAATGCTGACAGGTTGACTCTTATAAAAATGAGCAAGGCCTGGATTGACCATGACTTCTCGACTCCACCAGAGGAAAGCTGATGAACATAAAGGCACTTTAAATGTGTTGTTTATAATGTACTGAATACACTGTATGCATGCACCCCTTCCAACACAAAAAAGGATATATGGTTCAATCTTCCTTTTCTCGTCCTCCTCTTCCATCATATCAGCATGCTTATTAGTCTGCCCTCGCTCTTAATGTTGTAGAGGGTCAGCTCACCTGCAGGCCCTCGCATATAATGTTTTAGAGGGTCAGCTCACCAGCAGGCCCTCGCATGTAATGTTTTAGAGGGTCAGCTCACCAGCAGGCCCTCACCTACAATCTTTTAGAGGGTCAGCTCACCTGCAGGCCCTTGCATATAATGTTTTAGAGGGTCAGCTCACCAGCAGGCCCTCAACCATAATGTTTTACAGGGTCAGCTCACCAGCAGGCCCTCGCCCATAAATTTTTAAATGGTCACTCAGCAGCAGGCACTCGCCCATAATTTTTCGATGCTCAGATCAGCAGCAGGCACTCGCCCCTAATGTTTTAGAGAGTCAGCTCTGCAGCAGACACTCACCCCTAAAGTTTTAGATGGTCAGCTCAACAGCAGGCTCTCGCCCGTAATGTTTTATAGGGTCACCAGCAGGCCCTTGCTCCTAATGTTTTTGAGGGTCACCAGCAGGCCATCAATCATAATTTTTCAAGGGTGTGTATGATGCCCTCCTTTATGTGTAATAAAGGGTGTTTTGGAGTGCCCGTTCCTTGTAATTTTTGGCAGCCCTTTCACTTAGTGTAAAGGCTTTATGAGTGTAGGAGTCCCACTACCTGAACAATTGTACCACAATGTGAATGAGGCCCTCCATTATGTGATATACAGTTTGTATCGGAGTGCCTCTTCCTTGTAATTTTTGTCAGCACTTGCACTTTATATACAAGTAAATATACAGGAAAGAATGTTTCCTAACAATTTTTCCACCGTCTAAAATCAATTTTATCTTCTGTTTTGTGCGTATTATTGTCAGTCTGTAAAAGTGGCGTACTACTCGGACATCGTTCCTAGCAGCGACCTGGGAGTCCAATATGCATTAAAGCATCCTCCCCATGCTGTTCCTGAACCATTTCAGTTGTGTTTCCATCAATTTCTGACCTTTTCTTATGAACCAGTCACCCACCCCTCTTCAGAGCAGGGGGTGCCTGGTTTAATGCTCTGGTTCACCTATTGACTTCCATTGTGCTCAGTAGAGCACCCGAGCATCCGAACACCTGAGCACTTTGGTGCTCGATCAACACTAGTCAAATGCCTTTTTTAGCTGGATGTCGTGAACCCAAAAACTATTTAAAAATTAGTTGTAGTATCACTTACGAACACTAATCTCTGCTGTACAATAGGGAGTTTCTACAAAGTTGCAGTTTCACTTATAAGGCATCTGTCAGCAGATTTGTACCTATGACACTGGCTGACCTGTTACATGTGCCTTGGCAGCTAAAGGCATCTGTGTTGGTACCATGTTCATATGTGCCCGTATTACTGAGAAAAATTATGTTTTAATATATGCAGATGAGCCTCTAGGAGCAACGGGAGCGTTCCTGTTAGACCTAGAGGCTCAGCTCTCTCTGCAACTGCAGCTCCCTGTCCACTTTGACAGGGCCAGGCATGATGACATTTTCACTGCCTGGCCCTGTCAATCGAAGAACAGAGGATGCGGCAGTTGCAGATAGAGCTGAGCCTCTAGGTGTAATGGAAACACCTATATAAAACATCATTTTTCTCAGCAATATGGGCACATATGAACATGGGGCCCACACAGATGCCTTCAGCTGCCAAGCACCCATGTAACAGGTCAGCCAGTTCTATGGGTACAATTCTGTCCTTTGAGAACATTAGGAGATCTTACATGCAGCATCACAAACTTAGTTGCCTTGTACAGGGCATTATCTTATGAAATCCATTCAATGGTCAGTAACAGGAGGAGCTTCATCACATACAAGAACATTTTCATAGTTTAGAATATACAATGCCTGACTACTGAATTTTGTGGACTGGATGAAAGCCAGAATCAGGTTCTCCTACAGTCCACAGAATGATTACTTACCTGAAGAAACATGTGATTCTCACAGCCTAGAATAAAATGGCCAAACACCACAGACTTAACAATTTTATTTATGCCTTTGGGGACATGGCAGACCATGAGAATTCCAGACTATCAGTTGTCAGATGTGGCTAGATCCTGCAACACTCCATGCTCCTTACTCTACATTGACCCCTCATTGTGTCCTCGTATAGACCTCTAATTGTTGCACTTAAATAAAATCCACCTCTCACACAAGCCGATGTCATTGAAACAACACTTCAGCAGCAAAGACAATGGTCTCAGTTAGAGATCAGCAGCAGTAATGGCCTTGTCCCACTCCAAATCAGCCCCTCGTCATTAACATGCAGAAATGCGACATATGTCCCATTCAATACATTACATGTCTTCTTGTCTATTGTTTCCCAGCTTTAACTGAGACGCAGAAATAAATTATTATGTGTAGTGGGTTACAACAAGACGATACATGATAGATTGATAGATAGATAGATAGATAGATAGATAGATAGATAGATAGATAGATAGATAGATAGATAGATAGATAGATAGATAGACAGGTCCTGGTTTTTCTAAAAGGGAGATAAGGTTCAATTGTCATGGGTTAATACACCGGAAAATAATTAAGACCAAGCCGTTCATTCCTCATCACCTGCATTTACATTCAGCAATCATCTGAATGTATGGAGAAGAAATCTGGGGATGAACTATCTCTACTTCTGTCATTCATCTCCATACAGTTTCATTGTTTGTTGAGAACACATCACGACAGGAATAAAAAATGTTAGGCTTCTTGCACACAAACGTTTTTTTTCCCGTTAACATTCAGTTTTTTGCGTTTCATATACAGACCGTACACGGAACCATTAATTGCAACGGATCCGCAAAAAAAACCAGAAGATACTTTGTATGCCTTCCGTTTCTGTATTTCAGTTTTTCTGTTCTGTTCAAAGATAGAACATGTCCTCTTAGGCCTCTTGCACAGACCGTATGGCTTTTTCAGTATTTTGCAGTCTGCAAGAAATCGGATCCGCAAAAAATACGGATGATGTCCGTGTGCATTTTGTTTTTTGTGGACTGGAACAGCTGGCCCCTGATAGAACAGTACTATCCTTGTCCGTTATGCGGACAATAATAGAACATGTTCTATCTTTGAACGGAACGTAAAAAACGGAAATACGGAAATGGAAGAACGGAAGGCATACGGAGTACCTTCCGTTTTTTTTTGCGGATCCATTGAAATGAATGGTTCCGTATACGGAACGCAAAAAAAAGAACGTAAACGAAAAAAAAAAAAGCATAACGGACAAGGATAGTACTGTTCTATCAGGGGCCAGCTGATCCATTCCGCAAAAAACGGAATACACACGGATGTTATGCGTATTTTTTGCTGATCCATTTTTTGCGGACCACAAAATACTGAAAAAGCCATACGGTCGTGTGCAAGAGGCCTAATAGTTTATTAGAGCCACTTACAATAATAAATGCACACTAAAAGCTGGCAGTCACTTACAACAAAGGAGTAGCGCAAACAGTCTACTAGTTACATAGTCGAGTAGTGCGAATTTAAACAATACATATAAGAAGGTATGGACAAAATAAATTACATCTAGCACAAAAGCATAAAAAGAAATATAAATATATTTGTGCTCGGATCGGCTCATGCTGAGAGGGTACCCTACCTACGCCTATACTCCACCCCCCCAACCTAGAAGCAGCAGAGTTATGCCGGAACTGCTTATCGAAGGGTAGCCTAAAGGGGGCTACCCCAATAATGAGACCTGAAAGAAGGGAGGGCTCCTGGGTGGGTTGAAATCGTTCAAACCGACAAGTGGGGGGAGGAGGGCCAGGTTTAAATAGTGAACGCCCCGCCTCCCCTCACACAAATACGGCACTCTTAATTGCCTACCACTTGTGCTCGGATCGGCTCATGCTGAGAGGGTACCCTACCTACGCCTATACTCCACCCCCCCCAACCTAGAAGCAGCAGAGTTATGCCGGAACTGCTTATCGAAGGGTAGCCTAAAGGGGCCAAAAGAACCATGCATAGGAGTTAGAAAACTTGATAACAGAAACTACAGACCAAAACTCGAAAGCCAATGATATTTCGTATAAGGATCCGGGATATTACGTATGGAACACACGGAACTGCGACGACCCAACCGTTTGATGACATGTACTGGCACCTTATGCATGGACGCCGCCGCTGCCGCGCCCATGCGGAAGGAATGTCCTGTGATCCAGCGAGGACCGACCCCTGGACCTGTCAACTAACCTGAAAGTACGTAAGAAAGGCCGCGGTGGTTAGCCGGGCATTGACTAGTTCGAGTACGGGAGAACATGCCGCTTGGACTAAATACTACGCAGCCAAGCCTCCAAGGCCTGCACCGGACACCATCTGCTGTCCGTGGGAAAGTATCTGACCGCCACTGGTTGCCCCGGCCGTGACGTCTTGGACGAGGCCAAGGTGAGGACATAGATGGACCCGCGCCGGATGAGCTGACCTTTCCGCAGGCACCCAGCCAGCGTATTGGTGCCCATGAGCTCGCCTGACCTGAGGAATCCATGGAAAGCCAGGTACAAGGCTGTTTCTACCAGAGCGCTAACCTGCGGCCCGAACGGTTTGCCCCTGCAGTTTGCCTGTCACGGCCTGAACAAGCTACCGGTAAATGGCTGACGCCCATGTCGTTTCACAACAGACATCTTGCGCAAACCCTTCAACGCCGCTTTGATCGGGTGGGCGGAGAAGAGTGACGGTAGGTCCGGATGTAGCCTGCACCAATGGTGCTGAATACCTGCCATGTATAGTTAACAATGCTATAGGACAGGTTTAATTGAGAGTGGCAAAAACCCTGACAAAGCCCAATAGGTGAGTGATAGGTCCCCGGCCAGCGGCCGGGTAGGTGTTCTCATATCTCTGAAACAGGTGCCAAGCTGTCTTGTAAGCCCTCAGAGTATTACTGGCCAAGGAATTGGCCATCAGTCTCTTAGCTATGGTGAGATGGGAGACTAGTCCCAGCGCAGCTGGGCCTGGTGAGGAAATTTTTTTTTTTTTTTTTTTTTTTAATCTCCATGCGTGAGAGACTCTAATGGCGGAGTCATATGTGTAAAACTAAAATGGAGAAGCTCTGCGTGAGGGACTCTAATGGCGGAGTCATATGTGTAAAACTAAAACGGAGAAGCCATGCGTGAGAGACTCAGATGGCGGAGTCATATGTGTAACCTAAAACGGAGAAACCATGCGTGAGAGACTCTAATGGCGGAGTCATATGTGTAACCTAAAACGGAGAAGCCATGCGTGAGAGACTCTAATGGCGGAGTCCTATGTGTAAAACTAAAACGGAGAAGCTCTGCGTAAGGGACTCTAATGGCGGAGTCATATGTGTAAAACTAAAACGGAGAAGCCATGCGTGAGAGACTCAGATGGCGGAGTCATATGTGTAACCTAAAACGGAGAAACCATGCGTTTGAGACTCTAATGGCGGAGTCATATGTGTAACCTAAAACGGAGAAGCCATGCGTGAGAGACTCTAATGGCGGAGTCCTATGTGTAAACCTAAAACGGAGAAGCCATGCGTGAGAGACTCTAATGGCGGAGTCATATGTGTAAAACTAAAACGGAGAAGCTCTGCGTGAGGGACTCTAATGGCGGAGTCATATGTGTAAAACTAAAACGGAGAAGCCATGCGTGAGAGACTCAGATGGCGGAGTCATATGTGTAACCTAAAACGGAGAAACCATGCGTGAGAGACTCTAATGGCGGAGTCATATGTGTAAACCTAAAACGGAGCAGCCATGCGTGAGAGACTAATGGTGGAGTCATATGTGTAAACCTAAAACGGAGAAGCCATGCGTGAGAGACTCTAATGGCGGAGTCATATGTGTAACCTAAAACGGAGCAGCCATGCGTGAGACTCTAATGGCGGAGACATATGTGTGAACCTAAACGGAGAAGTCATGCATGAGAGACTCAGATGGCGGAGTCAAATGTGTAACCTAAAACGGGGAAGCCATGCGTGAGAGACTCTAATGGCGGAGTCATATGTGTAAACCTAAAACGGAGCAGCCATGCGTGAGAGACTAATGGCGGAGTCATATGTGTAAACCTAAAACGGAGCAGCCATGCGTGAGAGACTAATGGTGGAGTCATATGTGTAAACCTAAAACGGAGAAGCCATGCGTGAGAGACTAATGGCGGAGTCATATGTGTAAAACTAACACGGAGAAGCCATGCGTGAGAGACTCAAAAATGTATATATTTTTTTTTTTTTTTTTTTTTTTATATATATATACTCATACACATACTTTTTTTTTTTTTTTTTTTTCACTATCAACCACTTAAGCAGCTCCCGTATGGGCACAGCTCTGAGTACGAGCATGAAGAGCATGGTATAACGCAGATCACCTGCACGGACTAACTAACATCTTGTGCCTAAATAACCCCCTTGGAACCTAATGTACGGCCGGCAGCAGGAAGCCAGCCACCGCCTATGATCTGCTCCCCCTGACCGAGCCTAGTACTCCTTCCCCTGATCCCTGCCTACCTAACGGCACGGCGGCCCGTGCCAGACTTTATTGAAGATGAGGAGCCTTACCCCCCAGCCGCGTGGGGAGCTCACGCTGCTCCCTGGCAGAATGCACCAGTGCGGGAGGGCCGACCCACCGCCGGCTGGACACTCGTACCGCGTGGGGAGCAGCGCCACTCCCTGGCAATGTGCACCGGATCAGAGGGAGCCCTTCCTTTACCGTGGGCCCCGGCCCCCGCTGGTTTGAACCGTGTGCCGCGTGAGGAGCCGCACAGCTCCCTGGCATTGTGCGCCGGTGCGGGAGTGCCCCCCCTCACCTAGGGGCTGGTTATTGTGACTGGAACCCGCTGGGAGACTGAAGCCTAACTGGACCTACCTGTGACTGTGAAGGCTGACCTCCCAGGCCGTGGCTGACCCACGTGCGTAGTCGTGACGCAACTACCCGTAGATGCCCACCCAGTGCCTGTAGTTAACGGGAGTGCGACCGAGTCTGTGGATGTGACCGACTAGCCCCTATAGTCGTGAGGGGACCCTACATCGAGAGTAGCGGTAACGGACCATCGCCTGTAGACGTGGTAGTATGACCTCATGAGTCTGTTGACATGAGACTAATGCCTGCAGTCGTGGCCGGTCTTAATAGTGAGTCTGCAGTCGTAACGGATTTGTGCCTGCAGTCGTGGCAGGGCTTTAGAGCGGGTCTGTAGTCGTGACAGACTGATGCCTGCAGTCGTGGCAGGACTTTATAACGAGTCTGTAGTCGTGACAGACTGATGCCTGCAGTCGTGGCAGGGCTTTATAACGGGTCTGTAGTCGTGACAGACTGATGCCTGCAGTCGTGGCAGGACTTTATAACGAGTCTGTAGTCGTGACAGACTGATGCCTGCAGTCGTGGCAGGGCTTTATAACGGGTCTGTAGTCGTGACAGACTGTTGCCTGCAGTCGTGACAGGGCTTTAGAGCGGGTCTGTAGTCGTGACAGACTGATGCCTGCAGTCGTGGCAGGGCTTTATAAGGAGTCTGTAGTCGTGACAGACCTGGCAAAGCAACATTCCTATCTATACCATTATTATAATTTTTTCCTTTTTTTTTTTTTTTTTCTTTTTCCCCCCACCAAAGGCCACGACTGTAGGCGCCACCCTGTAAGAGATGCGCCAGAGGCCTGGACATAATAGACCACCATCCCCTGTCCCCAAAGCCTATGCAGGAGAAAAGAGGGGGTTGGCCCCCGCATGCACCACCCCTGACTCACCTGGTGGCCATGACAGCCACGAACCCCACAGTATCGTAAGTTAGCCCACCACCTGTGGACCTGAATAACCAAGGACAGACGTGTGAGTGAGCGCACGCCAGCTGGGCGACACTTCACTCATGCCACCGCTCCCTAGCTAACCACCGGATTATTGTGACTGCGCCCGAACCAACCCCCTGACTGACCGTATGGGCTTATGGGCGGCCCGGCTGCGTGCGCAAAGTGACGTGGCCAGCCCCCCTCCTTGAAGCCCTCTTTATATTTGATCCTTGAACATATTCCAAATTTTTTAAAATATATATATTTTTTTTTTACTCCTGCCTTAGTACCTAGCCACTGTGCCTGAGCAGAGGAGCCCTGCACCAAGACTGCAGTACCAGTATGGGCCTGTAGGTGTCGACCATCCCCCGCCCTCTCTCAAGCCAGGACCTGCTGGAGCGCAGCAAGCCAGTGATTCCCTTCTAGGTTAGAATTAACCATTGAAATCATAACTTGTTATACAGTGCACATGTCTGAGTATCTGCTTATCTCGTCTTGCCTGAGTTTGGCGCAGTAAAGAAGACGAGTTTATTCTGCAGCGGATTCCTAGACATGAATAAGCATGTCCACCTTCACAGCCTCGCTAATTGTAATTACCAGGAGACCGTGCATCAGGATCGGCTGCGAGGGATTTGCGCTCCGCCATGTGGAACATTGCATCCCGTGCCCACCGCTATCGACTATTTGTACAGGGAAAGCCGCGGCGTATTAATCGCCTATAGGTTTCAGCTTCCGTCCCCTGATCCTGCAGCTGAACCTCCGCTTACTGATTGCAGCTAATGATCCCTGTGTGAGCGGACGGCGTTTTCCTCTACGGCGGAACGTTCTGATACGGGAGTGAGTGATATATAACGCTGCGTCGTGGAGCCGACGGCCGGCGTGACCGATGCTCAGGGTATGCGAGCGGACGTCGTGACCCGTCGCTGCTGAGCCACAGGTGAGGGGTGCCTGCCTGGGGGACACTGCATGTGGGAGCGGGGGTGCTTAGCGCAGGGCCTGGAGCGGATCGGGGTGCCTGTCTCGGGGTGCCGGAAGCGATCGGGAGTGCGGGCAGTCTCCAGCGCAGCTGGGGACCGGCGGCACGCTCGGCAGCCCCACATGTTATACATAGCGAGACGGGTGTGCAAGCCACCCTGCCTACCTAATCACCGTAGCGACGAGCTCGACGCAGCCGATCCCCCGATCCTCCAGTGACGCATGCCCTTCTCTGGCACCAACCCACAAGCCGATTCGAAATCGTTCAAACCGACAAGTGGGGGGAGGAGGGCCAGGTTTAAATAGTGAACGCCCCGCCTCCCCTCACACAAATACGGCACTCTTAATTGCCTACCACCAATACAGACCACAGTCTCTGGACAGCACTGTAGAATACACTCACCTAAAGAATTATTAGGAACACCTGTTCTATTTCTCATTAATGCAATTATTTAGTCAACCAATCACATGGCAGTTGCTTCAATGCATTTAGGGGTGTGGTCCTGGTCAAGACAATCTCCTGAACTCCAAACTGAATGTCAGAATTGGAAAGAAAGGTGATTTAAGCAATTTTGAGCGTGGCATGGTTGTTGGTGCCAGACGGGCCGGTCTGAGTATTTCACAATCTGCTCAGTTACTGGGATTTTCACGCACAACCATTTCTAGGGTTTACAAAGAATGGTGTGAAAAGGGAAAAACATCCAGTATGCGGCAGTCCTGTGGGCAAAAATGCCTTGTGGATGCTAGAGGTCAGAGGAGAATGGGCCGACTGATTCAAGCTGATAGACGAGCAACGTTGACTGAAATAACCACTCGTTACAACCGAGGTATGCAGCAAAGCATTTGTGAAGCCACAACACGCACAACCTTGAGGCGGATGGGCTACAACAGCAGAAGACCCCACCGGGTACCACTCATCTCCACTACAAATAGGGAAAAGAGGCTACAATTTGCTCGAGCTCACCAAAATTGGACTGTTGAAGACTGGAAAAATGTTGCCTGGTCTGATGAGTCTCGATTTCTGTTGAGACATTCAAATGGTAGAGTCCGAATTTGGCGTAAACAGAATGAGAACATGTATCCATCCTCTGATGGCTACTTCCAGCAGGATAATGCACCATGTCACAAAGCTCGAATCATTTCAAATTGGTTTCTTGAACATGACAATGAGTTCACTGTACTAAAATGGCCCCCACAGTCACCAGATCTCAACCCAATAGAGCATCTTTGGGATGTGGTGGAACGGGAGCTTCGTGCCCTGGATGTGCATCCCTCAAATCTCCATCAACTGCAAGATGCTATCCTATCAATATGGGCCAACATTTCTAAAGAATGCTATCAGCACCTTGTTGAATCAATGCCACGTAGAATTAAGGCAGTTCTGAAGGCAAAAGGGGGTCCAACACTGTATTAGTATGGTGTTCCTAATAATTCTTTAGGTGAGTGTATGTTGGCGCTTAAAAAGATTAATTAAAAAAATCTCTATCAGGGAACAATAAATTGTATAATCTATCCTACAATCAGAGAGATGGCTGATGAAGGCTAGGACTACAAGGCAACATGTTGTGCGATAAAAAAGAGTACAACTACATTGTGACATGTGTCGTGCGACATTCATGTCGCACCAATGTCGTACAACATTTTTTATAATGATAATCAATGGTGTCGCACTTCAACATGCTGCGACTGCGACACGTCTGTCACACAAAAATCCAACTTGGATGGATTTTTGCGACTGTCGCAGCACGGGTCACAGGATGTCACATATCGCAATACGACTCCATTGATCGTTATTAAAAAAAGTCGCGCGACACATGTCGACGTGTAGCCCTAACCTCACAGGGAATAATAGACATACAGCTGCGGAGTAAGGGCTCGTTCACACAACCGTGGTTTTCGTCCGCATCCGAGACGCATTTTTTGAGGCTCGTGTGCGGACCCATTCACTTCAATGGGGCCGCAAAAGATGCAGACAGCACACCGCGGAATTGCGGAGGCACACGGGCGGCATCCGTGTTTTGCGGCGCCGCAATTTGCCAACAGCAAAACACGGCACGGTCGCGTGAACGAGCCCTAAGGTTAGGTTTACACAGACTTCTTTGCCCTGAACAGTGAGTACAGAGACCGGACGGAAGTCCCACTCGTAGTATCGCGAGATTTGGGCCGGATTGTCAGCGCCTGCAAGTTGTGAGTATGGAGCCGCGTCTCCAGCTTACTCCTTACAACGCACTAAGGCTGGGTTCACACTTGAGCGTTTTACAGCGTGTTCAAACGCGCTGTAAAACGCTCAACACATGAAAACCAATGCTTCCCTATGGCCCTAGTTCTCACTTGAGCGTTTTACAGCGCTGAAAAACGCCCTACGCTCAAACAAGTTCTTGAGCTTCTTTTGGGCGTTTTGTCGCGCGTTTGCAGCCATAGGACACTGCAGTCAATCACACAAACGCGCGTAATACGCGCGTTCACCATGGAAAAAAACGCGCACAAAAAACGTGCGACAAAAACGCGCGTTAAACGTGCATATCAAATTCGCTCAAGTATGAACCCAGCCTTAGGGAGAGATCCTGCAACACGGCATTAAAGGAGGTAAGACTCCTCACTCCTTAGGAAAGGATTACCCTCTATATAGAGGTGAAAGTCAAGCCAATATCATAGACTGTTTATACGAGAGTACTATATAATAGGCTGAGTACAGACAACGGCTGGAGTATTTGATACGGTTGATTGCGGACTTATTGCTGAACTTTCAATCTCTATAGGAAGGATTGCAAGCGTATTAACGTGCACGATTGTGCAGTGCAGGGCTCCATCAGGTGTCCTCTCCCCTCTTATTTTTGGCACACCTGCCTCTTATCACATTTTTGCACACCAGGATATTATTATTCTAAATTCACTACTGAGATTCTGGTTATATTAACACAGACATTTTGTATCACATTATATATTTTTCATATATTTTTTATACTTTTCACTATTGCATTGTCAGTTTAATTGCATGATTATTTTATTCACTAGGATACCGTTGGAGTATTATTTTTGCTTTATTCAATTGTATTGCGATTCCTCAATTAGTGGTTTATATGGTCGACCATCATTTTATATATATCATATGGTAATAATATTTTATTGTATTGTATTTTATCACCTATTTTATGAATTGCATTATTTGACATTTTATTATTAAATCTGAGTATTTGCCATAGAGTGAGTGCTCGCTTCCTTACTTCTATATTTACTTGTTACATTGAGGTGGGGCGTCCTCAATTTTGAGTTTGTAGCACCGTACCACCCACTATCAGCAGTGAGCCACTTCATTTATTAACCTTCTTTTGAATGAGGTTTTATGGGTATGACCACGCGGCGCGGTCAAGAATTTGGCCAATTAGGACGCAGCTGCCTGATATTTAACTAATGAAGACCACACTGTATAGGCAATCTGAATTCTTAATGGACCCATGCCACCTTCCATACCGGGGTTTTCAATCAAAGCCAGAAGTGGATTCGAAAGGAATCGGAAATTTAAAGGAAGGCCTTATTCTACACCTTCCTGTTGGATCCACGTCTGGCTTTGGCTTAAGAACCTGCAGGAAAATCTGCCTCAAAACCTCCACCAAAAAACTCCTTGTGAGCTTATCCTTACTAGGCAGGAGACATGCTGCAGTCGGCGTGTCCCTTTAAATGGAGATTGAGATGCATTCTGCTTCCATGAAATGATGTCAAGTGCATAATACATAAACCTGTATCCGTGACTCCACCATCTGCAGGGCAGTGAAGGCTGGGAAGCAGGAAAGATTAAGGCGCTGGACTTGTTTGTGGAGTTTACAGTGATAATGACATTTATGGCCGTGTGCAGTAAATCCGGCAGCTGCCAGGGTCTTGTGATCGGTGCTGTAAAATTTATGAGAGGGCACAGGAGGAGGACCCGCGTCTCTGGCAATGAATAGACATGGTGGCCACAGCACCTGCGATGCAATATACAACTGGACAAGGCAGACCTGGGCAAATTCATCAAAACTGGTGCAACTGACAAGTGGAGCGGCTACCCTCAGCAACCAGCCACGTTCCAGCTCTCATTTTTTCAGATGCCTTTTGGAAGTACAATGTAACCTTATGTAATATAGGAATTTACTACATCTCATTGTCCTCCTCCTGCAATTCCTAAGGGCTCATGTACACGACCGTATGAATTTTGCTGTCCACAAAAAATACAGATGACATCAGTGTGCATTCCGTATTTTGCGGAACGGAACAGCTGGCCCCTAATAGAACAGTGCAATCCTTGTCCGTAATGCCGACAATAATAGGGCATGCTGCAGAACGGACACACAGAAACAGAATGCACACAGAGTAACTTCCATTGAAATGAATGGTTCCGCATACGATCCACGGACACGGAAAGAGAATAAGTTCATGTGCATGAGCTCTAAGCCTATTATCTTGTCCTGAAATGAGCAACATCATTGCGTACACTCCATTTACAGCCAGAGCTGTATTTATAATGAGGCTACTTTGCTGTTAGCTCTAAGGTCACACAACCTTATGGGCTCAGTTTCTGACATCAGCTGCTGTACACTAAACTAAACCTCCCAGAAAACAGACCTCTCAATATTTGGGGCACTGCTAAGCCCACCACTGATGTGCAAGCGCTCCACCCTTTTGAGGTCTATTTCATAGTACAATCCAACAAAGAGACACGGGACCATTATTGTAGCAGAGTGCAGTGCTATAGGAATTCAGAGAAGTAGTAATTCTAAGAATGCAGCTTTAGACGTAATTGCGGTATGAGCTTTTACAATGCTAATATGTATTTTCTAGGAAGATTTTTTATTTTTTTGTATAAATCTGTCCAAAATCTGTCCAAAACCAAATAGTGGTGACAACATATCATTAATGGCCAGCTTTTAGGTTGTTCAGCACAAGCATATATTCCTAACAGGCAGCAGAAGGCTTAACCTTTCAGTTTTCAAATGGGGGTTCATGCAATAGTGTTGCTTGTACTGGAAATGGCAACATCTACAAAAAAGAGGAGTGCCGCTACCTTCTCAAACAGCTGATCGGCGGGGATTCCGGGTGTTGGACCCCACCAATCAGATACTGATAACATGGCGCAAGCAAATGGAGGAGGTAAGTTCTTTTTTTTTTTTTATTAACACAAGTGGCGGTGGAGGTAAAGGCTGTACTAATGAGCGCTCTTGCTCATTAGTAACACACCGTACAGGAAAATACCGGCAATTAATATTGACGGTAGAGAATAGAGAAAAATTACCGGCACTGGTAGGGCCACTAAAATACCGGCCTTGCAGGTGAGCTACTGGCCGGGTGGCAACCCTAGCCGCAGAATAGACTTATGTATTTTTGTTCCACATCCAATCCCTATTCTTGGTGGAGTGGATGGGGACCCCTTCATTTCAATACCGGAAAATAGAAACGCTAGTGTGAAAGTAGTCTTACAGAGAAAGACACAGGCAAGATGGGAACACTGACACTGACATGAGTCCTTTCCTGTAGTCAGTGTAGGCGTGATTTTAAAGTCCCTTTTTTTGAGGCTGGCCTGAGTGGCCACCCTATTCATTGGTGGCAGTGGTGATGTCCATCCCCCTTCTCCAGCAGCATGTAAGTGTCCTTTGGAGCTTGAAGCTCCCTTATGTGCCGCTGCTGCAGGAGAGGAGGGACTGAGCGCGCAGAAGAAGACAGCTTCGTCCACGTGCAGGCGCCGGATGAAAGCGCTGAGAGAGACAAGTCCTGGTACCTGCATGTGGAGGGACCTGTCTCTTTCAGCGTGATCACCCCCTTCCATCCGTCACCTGCATGGGGAGGAGCTTGTGCCCCAGCTCTTTCCGGCACACTGTCTGATTAGGAAGCAGTATAAAGTCCTGAAATGGATGGCAGGGGTCCGGACAGCTGGCATCCATGGTCCATATTTGGACCGTGGGTCCGCCAGTTGAGTACCCCTGCACTAGAGGAAGCTCAGTGCAAAGACCTGATTGCAGCTTCTATTACAGACAATGGTAACTGTTACATGGTGGTTCATGGCCACGGCTGTCCTGTGTGCATGCCATTGGCTTTCTCTGTTCATTGTTTCTCCCCTCTCCTTGCAGCACTACATGGGTTAACCTTATCTTGCTCTGTGTGTTCAGCTGTTTACTTTTCAGCTAATCAGCCCTGCTGTATATTCTGTGTTGTGTGTTCCACCCCTGGCTGCAGTAACAGGATCTGTCTGGAGCTATAATTTATTTGTTTGTTTGTCTGTGTTCTATCTAACTTCAAAGTCTGTCTGTCGTCTGACCTGACCTGTGCCTGTTAGCTTGATCTGTTTATCTGCCTATGCTCCGTCTTCTGCCTGTTGCCTAATTCTTACCCTGTGCCCCCTGCTCTGACCCCGGGAGTTTTTCTTGGATTCTTGTGCACTATGTCTCCCTGACCTTGGCCTGGTTATGACTGCTAGTATTGCCTGATCCCTTGGTGCTTTGCATCCATGTCTCTAACCCCATGGTTCAGCTGCCAGCTATACCAGCATTATTCCAAGACATAGGGGCCTGGTGACCCCCTCATACAATGAAGACCAGATCCCTGTACAGGGGTTGAAGAGTGAAAACCAGGTGACTGTCAGGATAATACCCTCAGGAGTAGTTGGCACACTGGTTCCATAACCATTGTCCGTAACAGTACCTGTATAACTCCTATGCACTGAGCTCCTCCTAGTGGTGGCTGCAGTCAGACTGCTTTGCTATATGTCTTCCGCTTAATGTAAAAGATCATAAATTAATCTCTAATCTGGGCCATTGCTCTTTGTGTTTTGCATTGCCTGGGAGTGTTTGATGCACATGTACTAAGAAAATTGGTGGTGCTTGGGAGCCCATACTTAGCTTTGCTATGGGGCCATGTGAGATCTGTGTACGCCCCTGCAGACAACCCTTACAATTGCTTTTTGCCGTTCTCTGCTACGCTGGTGATGCCAGGACATGCAAGGTTACGGAATGTGACCACTGTAGGCAATCACTGTCCTCAACAGTCTACAGCTGAGGATAGTGATTGGCTGCAGTGGTTACATGCTGGATCCCGGTGACGCGAACAGTGACGTTTCGGGACATGGCATGTAACCGCTGCAGCCAATCACTGCCTTATTAGTAACTCTATGACATTTATATTGAATCATTGCTACTGCCTTGTCAACACAACACCACTCATTGCCACATTGCAGTTTGTAGGGTCCCCATGTATGTGACGCTAGCACATATTTTACACTACTTAGTGATGAGGAAAAAGGAAAAAAGCTTTGTAGCTGACGGATAATCGGCCATTGAAGAAGCCTGAGCCAATAACATGGACACGTGTCCCATCTTGCAACTGGTGAACTGCGCAAAAAGAAAAGGGGATTTGTCTGGGCAGCCATGCACGCTGCTCCATGTCTGTGGCCAGCTCTGTTCAGCAGGACAGAATGTTACTCGAGCCATTGGTAAATTGTGAATATATTACCATCAATAACAATGCACTGACAATGGCCAATTGTTCGCCCCATGTGGGATCAAGAATGACAGGAATTAGGATTGTAAGAGAGGAATGAGGCAAATAAGGAATAGGGCTGCACTGAGCTGAATAAACAGGATCTGTCTCTCCCTGCAGAGCGTAGAAGACGACGACCAGTCAGCCAGTGCAGAGGAGCAGAGCATAGACAGCCAAGAGAGTGCATCTGAAGCAACACCTGCGGAGCTGCACCCAGTCATGAGCTTCTTCAAGACACTGGTAAGGATTATGTTTCTTATTTCGGGATAGCACCTCAGCACAAGCAATGGTATCTAGTCCCAAAGACTTACAATCTAAAGGAAAATGCTCTCATTACCCTGGAGGTTCATTTCCTGCATATATTTAAACAGAAAGTTGTGTAGTAGCACAGTAGAGTCCGCTGTTGCGGTGTTACATATATAATATCTGCACTGTGTGTTGTTTGTGGTGTTACACAGGACTGCAGATACAGATGTTGCAAACATTAACTGGACACTTACAACAAAAGACATTGAAAAGTCATATAATACCTACAGCATTTTCTGCACGTAGACATTTATCAGCATGTGCTATCTGTAGTGCTACACAGGGCTGCAGGTAACAGCTAGAACATTACCTGTACTGTACGGCTGTGTTCCAGGGAGCTATTCTGATTGCCACAACACGTAGTGGTGTTACATAGGACTGCAGGCACGGATTTAGCAAACTTACTAAAAGCTGCTTAAAAAGTCATGTAACATCTATTACATTACCTATATACAGAGAGTGTTATCTGTGGTGTTACATAGGACTGCAGGTAATATCTAATGTATTACCTATACACAGAGAATCATCACTATTTGTAGTGATACATAGGACTGCAGGTGACATTTACTACATTATCTGTAATCAGAGAAATATCATTGTGTTATCTATTGTTACATAGGACTGCAGGTGACATTTAGTACACAGTCTGTACTCAGTGAGTTATCACTGTGTTGTTTGTAGTGTTACATAGGACTGCAGGTGACATCTACTACATTATCTGTACTCAGAGAAATATCACTGTGTTATCTGTTATGTTACATGGGACTGCAGGTGACATCTACTACATTATCTGTACTCAGAGAAATATCACTGTGTTATCTGTTATGTTACATGGGACTGCAGGTGACATCTACTACATTATCTGGACTCAGAGAGTTATCACTGTATTATCTGTGGTGTAACATAGGTCTGCGGGTAATATTGAATGTATTACCTATACACAGAGAATCATCACTATTTGTAGTGATACATAGGACTGCAGGTGACATTTACTACATTATCTGTAATCAGAGAAATATCATTGTGTTATCTATTGTTACATAGGACTGCAGGTGACATTTAGTACACAGTCTGTACTCAGTGAGTTATCACTGTGTTGTTTGTAGTGTTACATAGGACTGCAGGTGACATCTACTACATTATCTGTACTCAGAGAAATATCACTGTGTTATCTGTTATGTTACATGGGACTGCAGGTGACATCTACTACATTATCTGTACTCAGAGAAATATCACTGTGTTATCTGTTATGTTACATGGGACTGCAGGTGACATCTACTACATTATCTGGACTCAGAGAGTTATCACTGTATTATCTGTGGTGTAACATAGGTCTGCGGGTAATATTGAATGTATTACCTGTACACAGAGTTATCCCAGTGTGTTATCTGTGGTGTTACATAGGTCTGCAGGTAGTATCTAATGTATTATTTACCTGTACACAGAGAGTTATCACTTTGCTATCTGTTTTTTTTTACATAGGACTGCAGATAACCCCTAATACATGAGCTGTACTCAGAGAGTTATCCCAGTGTGTTATCTATGGTGTTACATATGACTGCATGTGACATCTATTAGACTATCTGTACTCAGAGAGTTATCCCTGTGTTATCTGTGCTGTTACGTAGGACTGCAGGTGACCTCTACTACATTATCTGGACTCAGAGAGTTATCACTGTATTATCTGTGCTATAGGACTGCAGGTACACTCTACTACATTATCTGTATAAGCAGAGTTAGGACTGTGTATCTGTGGTGTTACATAGGACTGCAGGTGACATCTACTACATTATGTAAGTTAACAAACTGCAGAAAGAATTGTGTATTTGAAGTAGTAACAGAAGGAGTTAATACAATGAAAGTTACACGCTGGAAGGGACTATTTGTGTCATTACAGACGGGGAAATAATATTCATATTGTGTGATTTGTGTTACCTGCTGTGAAGTTGTCAGGAATTCATTGCTGAACAGCCACATGAAGGTCACATACTGGTTCTGTGCCAGGATGTGGTGGCGTCATTGCACCTGATGCTTTATTATGTGGCATGGTTATTTCCAGTCATAAATAGAATTACTAAGTTCATTAGGGTATTAATTAGCAGTCAGATAGATGTCATACCCTGGGCACTGTTGGCACAGTCTGGAGGCGCTTCTTCTCTGTTACCAGCCGCAGACTTCTCATACAATCTGCTCTTTGTGAATTCTTCTTTTAGTGATTGTGACACTCGTGTCCTGGTGCCCCTTCTGAGTTTCCATTGTGTCTTTCTTATTTCTTGGTAAAGTAGACAAGGACCATGTTATCATAACATTTAGAATTCCAGATTTAACCCCTTACGGTAGTAGTCCCAACCTGTGGCTCTGCAGCTGTTGCAAAACTATAACTTTCAGCATGCTCTGACTGCAACAGGCTGCAGATTAGAGGCTACTGCCGTAGGGCTCATGCACATGAACGCGTTCCGGCCGGGCCCGTGCCGCGGAACGCAAATTGTGCTCTGCAATGCACGGGCACTGACCGTGTGCCCTACTTTTTGGCTGTGCGGAGGCCTACGTTCCGCACCGTATCATCTGGATTGCGGACCCACGCCAGTACCCATATATTGGGAGCTGCAATACGGGCACAGCCAGGCAACGGCCGTGCATGATCCCTTAGAGTCACAGCCAATTTTGTCTATTAAGACTAGAATGCTTTTCATTTAGCAGTTGTCCAGGATTTCGATATTGATGGCCTATCCTCAGGACAGGTCATCAGCTGTTTGAAGAGTGTTGCAACCTCTTCCTAGGCCAGTGACGTCATGTTTATCGTCACATGGCATAGGTGTAGCTCAGTGCCATGTGAATGGGCCTGAACTGCCATTCCACGCACAGCCACTAGGGTGGCCAGACATCCGGTTTTAGGCTGGACAGTGCGGTTTTCTGGCTCCCTGTGTTCCGTCCGGCGCAGGGCCTGGACGGACACAGGGATTTCCACCCCTTCAGTAGCTCACGCTCAGACAGCCAGCAGCTTGGCTTCATTGAGGTGGGGGCGTGGCTTCACAGAGGTGGGTGTGGTTTATCTGTTTAGAGGCGTGGCCATTGAGGTCCGGCTTTTAGCGCTGTGCTTGGTAAGCTGTGAGGAGACTGCGTTGGGGCCTCTTCAAACAGCTGACCGGTGGGGGAGCATGGGTCAGATCCCCACAGATCTGATATTGATGACCTATCCAAAGCATAGGTTATTAATATCAAAATCCCTGACAACCCCTTTAAAATGTTATTATTTTGGAACGCACATGGACGCCTTCTCCTTTAGACTAGATTCCGTAGTTTGACCAGCAGAATAGCTCATATAGTCAATGAGATCCATTGGTCGCCGGTGTCTGGCCTGACTTAACATATATATATATATTTTTTTTCAGTTTATCTGTTCTTATACCAGGACAGTAAAACAGAAAAGCACAGTTATTGTGAACCTAGTATTAGGGATGAGCGAATCGACTTCGGATGAAACATCCGAAGTCGATTCGCATAAAACGTAGTTCTAATACTGTACACAGCAGGAGCTCCGTACAGTATTTGGCATCTGTCACATGAATGTGTGTCCCCCGTGGCCGTATTGCGGCCCGGATACATCGGGTCCGGAATACATGTGGGCACTGGCCGTGTGCATTCCGCATCACGGATGCGGACCCATTCACTTGAATGGGTCCGCAAATCCAGAGATGCGGTACGGAACGGAAGCACTACGGGGTGCTTCTGTGGGGTTCCGTTCCGTTCTTCCGTTCCGCAAAAAGATAGAACTTTTTCTATCTTTTTGCGAAACGGAGGGATCGCGGGACCCATTCAAGTGAATGGTGTCGCAATCCGAATGCGGCTGGCCCACGGGGGACACACGTTCGTGTGAAAGAGGCCTTAGAATGTATTGGCTCAGATGAGCCAAAGTTATTGCTTTGCGAAGTCTTGCGAGACTTCGGGTAATAACTTCATAAATTAATTTGTACTGTAAAAAACCCTTTCCCGAACAGGTTCGGTTCCAAGTGGTACCTTGGAACCGAACCTCCTGCTCTGTACAGTATTGGAACAAAGTTTCATGCGAATTGATTTCGGATCTTTCATCCGAAGTCGATTCGCTCATCCCTACTAGCCATATTCAGACTGAAGTAAGGGTGAGTTCACACTTCAGTTATTTTAATCAGTTATTGTGAGACAAAACTAGGAGTCGAAAAAACATAATATATGCAAATCTTTCCATTATACCTTATCTCGGTGTAGGCTTCACTACTGGTTTTGGCTCAAAATAACTGATGGATATACCTGAAGTGTGAACTTGGTCTTAAAAAAACACAAGATGCCATGTGTGTCCACTAGTGGCGCTGCTATATCACCTAAATGCTGATACCATTCATGTTTTAAAATGGTCATGCTGCCACTAGGCTACTTTCACACTAGCGATTTTGCTGGATCCGGCAGGGTTCACAAAAATGCTTCCGTCACTGATAATACAACCATCTGGATCCGTTATGAATGGATCCAGTTGTATTATCTTTAACATAGCCAAGATGGATCCGCCATGAACTTCATTGAAAGTCAATGGAGGAACGGATCCGTTTTCTATTGTGTCAGATTGTGTCAGAGAAAACGGATACGTCCCCATTGATTTGCATTGTGGGTCATGACGGATCCGTCTTACTCCGCATCCCAGGACGGAAGACAAACTGCAGCATGCTGCGGTTTGCTCTCCAGTATGAGAACGGAATGGAATGCATTTTGGAGCATTCCGTTCTGTTTTGTCTCCATTGACATTGAATGGTGACAAAGCGGAAGCGTTTTTTTCCGGTATTGAGTCCCTATGATGGATCTCAGTACCGGAAAATATTAACGCTAGAAAGTAGCCTTAGACATGCCACATCTCCACAGTCAATAATTGAGTCTTAAGTGTCCAAGGGAACCAAACAAACTGCTGAAAAAATAAGTTCCATTTTTATATTTTTCTGGTATTAGTTAAGAGACTGTCCAGAAATACAAATGTGTCCGTATCTCAAATTGTTAAAAAAAAGTTGCATAAGGGCTCATGCACACGAATGTATTTTGTTTCCATGTCCGTTTTGTGTTTTTATTTTTCTTGCAGCCCTTAGGCTACATTCACACAAATGTATTTTGTTTCCGTAAACGTTAAGGTTTTTTTTTTGGAGGATAGTTTGCAGACCCATTCATTTCAATGGGTCTGCAAAAAATGGGGAAAGCACACCATGTGCTATCAGCATCCGTATGTCTGTTCCATAGCCCCGCAAAAAAAATAGAACATGCCCTATTCTTGTCTGTTTTGCAGACAAGGATAGGCATTGTTACAATGGATCCGCCAAAAAAACGGATGCCATGCGGACGTCATCCGTTTTTTTGGTGGACCACAAAACACATACGGTCGTGTAAATGTAGCCTTATGCGGAACTATTCATTTCAATGGGGCGCAAAAAAATATGGAAATGACTCCATGTGCATTCTGTTTCCGTATGTCCGTTCCGCAAGCAAATAGAACATGTCCTATTATTGCCCGCCTTACTGAGAAGGATAGTAATGTTTTATTAGGGTCCAGCTGTTCCGTTCTGCAAAATACGGAATGCACACGGACGTCATCCGTATTTTTTGCGGATCCGTTTTTTGCGGACTGCAAAATACATACGGTCGCGTACATGAGCCCTAATTTAGGGACACTAGAGTTTCTATGCTTTCTTCTCGCTTGCATGAAAAGGGGGCAGGGATTAACATGAGAAGCTGTGCTACATTAGAAAGACGGTGTGGCCTAAGATGCGCCATTTTGCTCCAAAACTGCATTACAATTGTGGCATAACATCCTGTTTCAAAGTACTTTCACACTAGCGTTCGGGGCTCCGCTTGTGAGTTCCGTTTGAAGGCTCTCACAAGCGGCCCCGAATGGATCCGTCCAGCTACCAATGCATTCTGAGTGGAGGCGGATCCGCTCAGAATGCATCAGTCTGGCTCCGTTTGTCCTCCGCTCCGCTCAGCAGGCGGACCCCTGAACGCAGCTTGCAGCGTTCGGGTGTCCGCCTGGCCGTGCGGAGGCAAACGGATCCGTCCAGACTTACAATGTAAGTCAATGGGGACGGATCCGTTTGAAGTTGACACAATATGGCTCAATTTTCAAACGGATCCGTCCCCCATTGACTTTCAATGTAAAGTCAAAACGGATCAGTTTGCATTATCATGAACAAAAAAAAAAATATTATAATAATTTTTTATTTTTTTATTTTTTTTGTTTATGGTAATGCAAACGGATCCGTTCTGAACGGATCTAAGCGTTTGCATTATAGGTGCGGATCCATCTGTGCAGATATCAGACGGATCCGCACCTAACGCAGGTGTGAAAGTAGCCTTAGCCAACACAATAGTTGGTATAGAGTCAGAAATAAGTGTCTATCCTGGCACCAGATTTATCATCATCCTGAGCCCCTGTGATAAGTCTAAGCCTGTCTATGCCATCTACAGGCTTAGTAAATCCTGGCCAATGAATTGTGGCTTACAAAAGCTTTTCAACTTTTAGGTCACACCCAACAAGTCTGTTCTGAAATCTGAAGAAGACGTAAAGACCGAAGGGGAGGTCAAGGTAAGAAATTTGATTACCTCAATTCTCACCACTGCCATCTGTGTGTGGGGCATCCATACAGAACAATTCTCTGACATTAGGACAGTTTTCTGTATAAATGTATATGGTGATATGGATCATGCTGGTATAACCTGAGCATCTTCTGTATATAATTATATATGTATAGCTGGTATAAGTTATATATCTTCTTGTATATAGTGATATGGACCATGCTGGTATAACCTGGGTATCTCCTGTATATAAGTATATACAGTTGCAAGAAAAAGTATGTGAACCCTTTGGAATGATATGGATTTCTGCACAAATTGGTGATAAAATGTGATCTGATCTTCATCTAAGTCACACCAATAGACAATCACAGTCTGCTTAAACTAATAACACACAAAGAATTAAATGTTACCATGTTTTTATTGAACACACCATGTAAACATTCACAGTGCAGGTGGAAAGAGTATGTGAACCCTTGGATTTAATAACTCGTTGAACCTCTTTTGGCAGCAATAACTTCAACCAAACGTTTCCTATAGTTGCAGATCAGACGTGCACAACGGTCAGGAGTAATTCTTGACCATTCCTCTTTACAGGACTGTTTCAGTTCAGCAATATTCTTGGGATGTCTGGTGTGAATCGCTTTCTTGAGGTCATGCCACAGCATCTCAATCGGGTTGAGGTCAGGACTCTGACTGGGCCACTCTAGAAGGCGTATTTTATTCTGTTTAAGCCATTCTGTTTTGATTTACTTCTATGCTTTGGGTCGTTGTCCTGTTGCAACACCCGTCTTCTGTTGAGCTTCAGCTGGTGGACAGATGGCCTTAAGTTCTCCTGCAAAATGTCTTGATAAACTTGGGAATTCATTTTTCCTTCGATGATAGCAATCCGTCCAGGCCATAATGCCCCGACCACCATACTTCACAGTTGGGATTTTGTCAGTACTGCTGTGGAACATCCAGGTGCTCTTGTGCAAACTGTAAACGTGCAGCAATGTTTTTTTTCGACAGCAGTGGCTTCCTCTGTGGTATCCTCCCATGAAATCCATTCTTGTTTAATGTTTTACGTATCGTAGATTCGCTAACAGGGATGTTAGCATATGCCAGAGACTTTTGTAAGTCTTTAGCTGACACTCTAGGATTCTTCTTCACCTCATTGAGCAGTCTGCGCTGTGCTCTTGCAGTCATCTTTACAGGACGGCCACTCCTAGGGAGAGTAGCAGCAGTGCTGAACTTTCTCCATTTATAGACAATTTGTCTTACCGTGGACTGAACAGCAAGGCTTTTGGAAAAACTTTTATACCCTTTCCAGCTTTATGCAAGTCAACAATTCTTAATCGTAGGTCTTCTGAGAGCTCTTTTATGCGTTGCATCATTCACATCAGGCAATGCTTCTTGTGAAAAGCAAACCCAGAACTGGTGTGTGCTTTTAATAGGGCAGGGCAACTGTAACCAACACCTCCAATCTCATCTCATTGATTGGACTCCAGTTGGCTGACACCTCACTCCAATTAGCTCTTGGAGATGTAGATTAGTCTAGGGGTTAACATACTTTTTCCACCTGCACTGTGAATGTTTACATGGTGTGTTCAATAAAAACATGGTAACATTTAATTCTTTGTGTGTTATTAGTTTAAGCAGACTGTGATTGTCTATTGTTGTGACTTAGATGAAGATTAGATCACATTTTATGACCAATTTGTGCAGAAATCCATATCATTCCAAAGGGTTCACACTTTTTCTTGCAACTGTATGTACAGCTGGTATACGTTATATATCTTCTTGTATATAGTAATATTGACCATGCTGGTATACCCTGGGTATCTTCAGTATTATATATGTACAGCTGGTATACGTTATACATCTTTTTGTATATAGTGATATGGATCATGCGGGTATAACCTGGTTATCTCCTGTATATAATTATATATGTACAGCTGGTATACGTTATAAATCTTCTTCTATATAGTGATAAGGACCTTGCTGGTATAACCTGGGCATCTTATGTATATAATTATATATGTGCAGCTGATATCAGTTATGCATCTTCTCAGATAGTGATATGGTCCATGCTGCAATAACCTGGGTATCTCCCGTATATACGTATATAATTATATATGTACAGCTGGTTTAAGTTATACGTCTTCTTGTATATAGTGATATGGATCATGCTGGGCATTTAACCATTTTGACATCGACAACTGCTGGATTTATAATGATAAACAATACTGGATTAGGAATTGACAGATGGACACCGGAGAGCTGATGGCACATGAGTACAATGCAGTTATAACCTTTAATACAGCCTTGTCGTCATTTGCGTATCCTGCTGGAAAGACCTTATTTGTTTTCCCATGAGCTGAAGCAAGCATGCCAAGCCCAGTGTTTAGACAAGAAGCATTAAAGACATCTACATCTGTCAGGATCCTTCTAGAGACACCTCCAACAAAAGAGGAACGGCAGTTTTCCTCATGAGCAGACATGACATACATAACCTAATATTATTATATGAAAAGGGACGGTGATGATTGGAATAATTTAAAGGGGTTCTCTGGGATTTTGATATTGATGACATATCCTCAGAATACGTTATCAATATCAGATCAGCAGGGATCCGACTCCCGGAAGTTCAGTTGATCATCTATAGAAGGAGGCTGCAGCACTCCACGAGAGCCTAGGCCACTTCCTAGGCCATGTGGCATTGCTCCAGTCAGTGCTGCGTCTTCTTCAAACAGCTGATCGTGATCGATAATTATGATGCTGGTTCTCGCAACCGCTTACTTTTAGCTCATGAGTGAAACACTGCTGAAATCAGTTCATCTGTCACTACGTTATGCCCTCAATAAGGTCAGCATAAAGTTAAAGAGGACCTTTCATCAGAATCAAGTATGTAAACTGAATATACATACATGGAGAGCGGCGCCCAGGGATCCCCCTGCACTTACTATTATCCCCGGGCGCCGCTCCGTTCTCCGGTTATAGGCTCCGGTAAAGTCATAGTTAGGCTCCACCCATTTGAGCCTGCCGGCGTCTTTCTCCTATGTTGTAGCGCTGGCCAATCGCAGCGCTCAGCTTATAGCATGGCTAAGAGCTGAGCGCTGCGATTGGCCAGCGCTACAGCATAGGAGAAGGAGACCGCGGCAGGCTCAAATGGGTGGAGCCTAACTATGACTTTACCGGAGCCTATAACCGGAGAACGGAGCGGCGCCCGGGGATAATAGTAAGTGCAGGGGGATCCCTGGGCGCCGCTCTCCATGTATGTATATTCAGTTTACATACTTGATTCTGATGAAAGGTCCTCTTTAAGGACAGGTTCCCTTTAAAGGGTTTCTATCACTTCGTTTCACCTATTTAGCTTTCAGACACTAGCGATCCGCTAGTGTCTGCTTTATCTAACCATCCTAATATAAGAGCTTATTGTCCTGCCGTTTAGCTAAAAAAATAACTTATATAGATATGCAAATGAGCCTCTAGGTGCTATGGGGGCGTTATTAGCACCTAGAGGCTCCGTCTACCTTAACAAACTGCCGCCGCCCAGCGCGTCCCTCCAGCCCGCCCATCTCCTCCGGAATGCGATGCTCCTCGTATTCGGCGCATGCGCAGTGAATGTCTGATCGCTTCCCTGCTCAGACATCTCCACTGCGCCTGTTCCTCGGAGCACTATGACGTCATCGGCGCAGGCGCAGTGGAGATGTCTGAGCAGGGAAGCGATCAGACATTCACTGCGCATGCGCAGAACAGAGACGCGCACGGAGAGGATCGCTTCAGCTGGAGATGGGCGGGCTGGAGGGACGCGCTGGGCGGCGGCAGTTTGTTAAGGTAGACGGAGCCTCTAGGTGCTAATAACGCCCCCATAGCACCTAGAGGCTCATTTGCATATCTATATAAGTTATTTTTTTAGCTAAACGGCAGGACAATAAGCTCTTATATTAGGATGGTTAGATAAAGCAGACACTAGCGGATCGCTAGTGTCTGAAAGCTAAATAGGTGAAACGAAGTGATAGAAACCCTTTAAAGAAACCAGTCCTGTATGGAGACTTATTGGCAATGCTCCATGGGAAACTAATATGCAAACACGTATTTCCTAAGAAAAAGAGCCATCTCACCAGCGCCACCTCTTGGAAGTGGCTGCCTATGTGTCAAAGTCTGACCTTACAACAAACCTTGGGATTTGACAAGGGAATGTAGCCAAGCCAAATATCGACCCAAGAGTAAACCTATAATGCAGGTATATATAATCAGAAGTGATATTCCATAGGTGGAGCACTCATCGCTGAGACAGGCCAGTCCCTTTAAGATGTAGCAGCACTAACTCTGCTATGGAAAGGGCTGCAGCAAGACAAGTACCACATCGGACACACAGGCACATAGAGGAGCTAGTTCCCTATAACTGCAGATTCTAGTGAACATGGTGTGAAGATCCAAGGGTCTTTTGCAGATCATACAGAATACAGGGTGAGGTTTTTGGTCTTTTGCTCATAATCCTTCACATATGAAATGGATGATCGTTTCAACACTGTCCCAAAAGGTAATGTACCGGATCCTGACTGCAAAGGTCACCTAGCTTTATTCCATCAATGATCCAACCTTTTTGAAAATGTTTTTGGCCAGTGCATCATTGTTAATATGTCCAAATAAGTGACCCCTGAGATGTCTGAAAGAATAAAAAGTAACCAATGTGTCCTTCTCCACCTCTTGCCAAAAGAAAAAAGAAAATGGAGGTTTCAGGAAATCATCTTCAAAAAAGGAAAAACACAAGAGTACCGTGCACCAAACCTCCGATACGGAGGCCAAAACCCTGAAGAAGTCGGAGAGTCCCAAGTCTGGGACACTTAGCAGATTGTTTAAGCAGAAGGTTTGTAGAGAATATTAGGAAACACTGACTTACAACAGATGGTGACATCTCTCTTAGTTGGAAGGACTTTTGGGGTCCCCACAATTGACCATCTGTAAAGCAGTGTTTCTGGGTCATTCACTAATTCACTTAAGGTCATGACCCCAGCCCCATATATATGATCATTTACCATGTTAGTATTCATTATACTAATAAACCTTACCATGTTGACGACAAGCAGCTTATCTACATAAACTCACACTGGAAGTTCTGTGTCTTCTAATACAAACTAATTGCTGGTCAGATGTTGGGCTTCAACATCATTAGGAGGCACCATGTCTGCCCAGAGGCTGAAAAATGAAGTCTTCGCTTTGTTTATTAGACACTTCTGCAGAGGCTTTTGTCTAGAGAGGGAGATACCGGGTCTATCTGTGGGATAAGGTCTATGATAAGGAATCCATCATTAAATTGAAGAAAAATTGTTTGTTACAATAATCTGGAAAAACTCTTTCAAACATTTGCAAAAAAACTTTTAAAAAATCACATGTTGTACATGATATATTTCCATAAGTATTGCTGGACTTAAATTTTTAATTTAACCTGTTCTTTCCCACAACCCGATATATATGTACATCCTGGTGAACACCTGGACATTCACCCCTGTCACCTCTGACCATGGCTGTTTAACCAATATCTACGTTAATGAGAGCAGGGCAGTGTAGTCGGAGTCGTAGAGTTGCAGTCAATTTTTGTAAGGAGGCAAAAGAAATGCACCGACTTGACCAGCTTCAAAATATGAAAATATTACATTTATAATGCATAGTTTTTTATATGCATAGCTTGTTGCATATTTACTTATTTGAATTTAGGAAATTTGAATCTATGGCCTAGTTGCAGTCAATGGAGCTGAGCTTCAATCCCAAGTAATGCCACTATATCATGTATGGCGGTGTCCTTGGAAAGCTGCCAGGAGCCTGCATCGCTTACCATAGCTTCGATGAGTGCAGTGGCTTCCTGAAACAGCTGATCGGTGGGGATGCTGGCACACGAACCTCCGCTGATGTGATATTGATGATCTATCCTGAGGATAAGTCATTGTTATCTTTTCCAAAATAACCTCTTTAGCTATTATACATTAGCCAGAGTTGAGACCCATACCTATCATACATTTATGGCATATTCTATCAATACTGTAATGAATAACCAACTAATATCTGAAAGTAAATCTTTCAAAAACTTAACTACTCATGTTTTCTCCATCTGCCAATCTACCCAAACCCAATATCTTCCTCTCACTGTGTGGCACTACCATAACGCCTAGTCAGCATGCCCATTGTCTCGGTGACACTGATCTTTCCTTCACCCACTATATTCTTGCCCGCACATGCGCCTATTCCTCAAAAACATCTCTAGAATCTGCCTCTTTCTTATTGTGGAAACTTTTATCATGACCCTGATCCATTCCCGTCTCAATTACTGTAACTCGTTATTAATTGGTCTCCCCCTCACTAAATATTCCCCTCTCCAATCTATCCTGAATGCAGCAGCCATGCTCATCTATCTGTCTAACCGCTACTCCAAAGCCTCCATCCGGTGCCAGTCATTGCACTGGTTGCCCATTCAGTACAGGATTAAATTTAAACTGCTCATTCTCACCCACAAATCTCTCCACAATGCTGCACCCCTCACACACACACATCTCCTCCCCCACCTCACCTGTGTTCTATGCTCTGCAAATGATTTATGACTGACATCCTTCATAAGCCTTCCAAACCTCTCACTCCTGTCTTCAAGACTTATCCTGAGCTGCACCAGTTCTCTGGAATGCCCTACCCTAAGCAATAAGGTTAATTCACAACATCCACAGTTTTAGGCGCCCCCTAAAAACACATCTTTTTAGGCTTGCCTATCACAACCCCTGATCTAACTGTTCTCTATTCAACCCTCCCCCTCCCCTTCATCATCATTATTCTGAACCTGGAGACGTTATTTATTCGACATATATCCTATTGATATGCCATAAATGTTGGGATCATCTTTATGTAGTAACCAGCTCCAAACAGAGGCCCCCAGGGCTATCCTGCTCTTTAGATATGCCCTAGATATGCATTCCATCATAGAATTGCGTTATGGTCCATGGTAACGGAATCCATAACAAAATTCACTTTTTACCAACAAAGTGTGAACGAATTTCATAAGCGCAAATGATGACAAAGAAAACAGAATAAACAATAAAATCACAAACCAATGAACTATATATACAGTACATATTTGGTGTCCTGTAACTGTAACAACCAATACAATAAATGGCAGGACGTTTTGATGCATTTTGCTGTGAACAGAAATTTATTATAAATTTAACCCACTCTAAAAAGTACTTTTAAATTCTACAACTGGTGAAATGAAGTTGACATCGATAGTAATCAACCCGATTCCTACTCTCATTAAACTGAGGTTCTTTGGAAAATATAACACAGCTACATCGGTCAGCTGACCAGTATCCCTCAATGCGGGTTATAAGGATAAGGCTACTTTCTTACTTACTCGCGTTTGGTGCGGATCCATCATGGACGGATCCGTTCAGATAATCAGATTGTGTCAGTGAAAACGGATCCGTCTCCATTGACTTATATTGTGTGTCGTTTGGCTCAGTTTCATCAGACGGACACCAAAACGCTGCAAGCAGCGTTTTGATGTCCACCTCCAAAGTGGAATGGAGACTGAACGGACGCAAACTGATGGATTTTGAGCGGATCCTTTTCCATTCAGAATGCATTAGAATGCAAACTGATCCGTTTTGGACCGCTTGTGAGAGCCCTGAAGGGATCTCAAACGGAAAGCCAAAACGCGAGTGTGAAAGTTGACTAACTACAGGCAGTGAGGCACAAAGGACCTCAAGCCTCAGTGATTTTAATAATGCATGACCTTTTTTTAGTTTTAAACTAACCAACAAAATTGCTACATTTATTGTATCAATCGCTAATAGTGTGTAATGCTGTCATGTTCCTCTCTATAATATGTAATAACATTATCGCTAACATTGTCTAATTAATCATAACAATTATATTCACTTATAATGCATGTTTATGTACCAGAAACATTTAATTCAGTTAATTACATGAAAAATGATATATATATTTATTTCCTTCACAGTCAAAAAAAGAGGAGCAGAATACAAGCGGCAGCAAAGTAAGTCCATGTGATTGACTACATTATAAGTTTATTAACCATGCTGCCCGACCACAGATACTCATTTGGATACATGTAGGGCTACATATGTATTTGTGCAAATTATTATGTGAGATGTCTTTGGTCTGTATTTCATAAATAATACCTACAAACAATGCTGTCTTTAGCTTAGGCCTCATGTCCACGACCGTAGCTCTGGTCCAACCCATTCATTTATATGGTGCCACATGAAATCCGCACAGCATGCGGTGTGCTGTCTGCTTCCATGAGTCTGTCCTGCAAACTATAGAACATGTCCTATTCTTGTCCATTTTCAATAAAAATAGACATTTCTCCTATTGCGACTGAAAACAATGCAACATACACACAGCTGGTATCCGAATTTTGTGGCTCTGTCACCCAAAAACACATACAATCGGGTGTATGAGGCCTTATGTAATGTCCATCATATTCTTAATAAAAAAACATACAATAGAATTGAAGGTATACACAAAACAGTATTTACATATTCATGACACATCTGTACACAGCTTGTACACAAGGATAGCACGGTGACCTTGCAGAGCTGGGATCTTAGGTTCAAATCTGACTAAGGGCTCATGCACACGGCCGTTACGTGCATTGGGGACCGCAATATGCGGATTCTGAAGATGGATCCAGACCCATTCAACTGGAATGGGTCCGTGATCTGTCCGCACCGTAAGATATAGAACATGTTCTATTTTTTGTGGTGCTGAAGTCTCCGTTCCACACCGCAGTCTCCGGATTGCAGACTCATTCAAATAATTGGGTCCGCATTGTGATGCAGTGAGCGCACAACCGGTGCCCACATATTGCGGACCCACTGTTTGCGGGCCGCAATACAGGCACGGCCGTGTGCATGAGCCCTAGGGGCAACATCTACACAGAGTCTGTAGTTCTGCATGGGCTTACTCTGGGTACTCTGGTTTTCTCCAACACACCAAAGACACACTGTAGGGAGTCTAGATTGTGAGCCCCACTAGGGACAGTGGGTGATGACAGTGTCTGTAAAGCACTGTGGTCTATATCAGTGCTATATAAGCAAGAGAAATAAAGAAATATTGCCATTGTAACCCAAAAACTACTTTCACAGATGGTGGTGAGATTGAGTGATATAGATCATACGAGTGTATTACTGTAGTGCAGCGGCGGCATGAAGCGCACGGCGTCATAGCAATCAATGACGCCGTGCGCTCCTGCTCTCAGCAGGAATCCAGGCCGGGAGACCACGGACCGCTCTCAGCCGCGTGCATTCGGCTTTACTGTGTAATGTATACAACGATTCTGCTAGTCTACATAACCGTGCTAACCCTGACCACCACCTCTGATTTATTGTATGTGGTGTGTGAGGTTATGATGACCAGCTTGTGTATTATGAATTCATGAAGATTTTTTGGACATGATGCATGAGTTGTGTTTTGTGTATACATTCAGTTTTACAGGTTTTTTTTATAAATCGCCTGATTATTATCTGGGGCTGTCACTATGTATTCAGAGCCTGTACTGGCAGCCACTATTATGTGAGGACACAATCCTATATCACACTGCTGTGCCTGATTATTAAACAATCATTGTTCAGTTCCTGCCCCGTTCTCCAGTCATTATGTGTCATATCAAAAAGAGCCAGGCACCAGTGGCCTCTGTGACACAGATATTACAGTCTATGATAGATACAAGTTATTTAACAGTATTAATATTAATCCTCTAATGCCTGTCTGTTGATATATTTAATACTCTTGTACTAAACACTCTTTACTAACCACTAATCTTTGTTGTAGGATGTGCTAGAAAAGTCTGTTGTGTCTGTGTCTGTAAACTCAGAGAAGTCGCCCCCAGAACAGGTATTAATTCAGGACCCCAAATCCTCTGATGTCCCAACACAGATCACAGCCTCAGAAGAGGAAGGCAAAGCTGCTAAAGTGTCCACAGCCCCCCGACCCAAGCTATTCTGGAGGAAGGTCAGTGCAATGAGATATAACCTGGTAACAGTATATTCCATGGGCGTTCCAACAATATCACAGGCACACTTCAGCATTGTTAAAATGATTTAAAGGTCATTATTTGTACACAATAATTGTGAATTTATGAAATATTATCAAAATGAAAACAGATCTCAAAAGGAGCGGGGGAGGGAAAATGACAACTGCAATGGACACATTTCTGGTTTACAAAAATAGTTGGCACGGTTCAAGCTTTTTCAGCCACTGAATTCTATAAAAGGGTTTACATTGTAATTGAAGTTTACATAGACCAGAAAGGGGTTATCCAAGTTTTTTTTTGTTCTCTGTAAGTTTCTAATGTAAGGGGTTTTCAATTCACTTACTTCATCTACAGTGTCCGAGTTCTCCTAGTTAGCTGAGCGTCACATGACCTGTGCTGTCAGCTTCTTTTCTTCCATGTGCAAGTCTGAGGGAGCAGGAGGAGCAGGTCTGCCTCTGTGCACTGAACGTCACGCCCCCTGCGCTGCCCAATCTGCTGGCTGAGCTGTCTGCCCTGTGTCTCCCCTTATACTGGTTTAACCCTTTCTACCATAAGCAGCACATACTCAGGGCTGGAGGCTCTGCCTCATGTACTAAGCAGCTGCAGAGTTTCCTCTCTCTTCTCCAGGCAGTGAAGAGACAAATGCTGTGCACAGGATCTTCTCTCCCTCCTCACCCTGCAGACACAGAGCTGACAAAGACTGGAGGAGTTCTCTCCTCTCTACTCTTCTGTTGGCTGTGAGGAAGTGTCTGCGATGCACTGCACAAGAACAGGTAGGGGAAAGATCCTGTGTATCAGCAATGTCATTGTACTGTACAGATGGAACTTGTAGTCCCACACATACAACATGAGTATCCCAGCAATCAGACTGTAGAAAGGGCAACAATTTTATACACTCCTTTTGCAGAGTAGAGGGAGGGGAAAGGCAGTCTTTGTTTACACTCACAAATATTAATGAGAAAACCCTCAGAGATTGTTGTTACACGCCCACACAGCTCTGCAATTGCATGTAAACAAAGGGCCAGAAAAGAACTAAGTACATGAGTAAGTATATATTTTTTTCCCCCTAAAACATGTATATATTGCTGACTATCAGATTTACAGTGCTTTATTATTATAATTTTTTTTACATAACTTGGACAACCCCTTTAAGGCAAGACAATCGCTTGCTTGTCATTTACATGCAGCGATCTCCTCCGTAGTATGAGGAGCAATCACTAATGCCATTGTTCATCCCCATACAGAATCATTGTTTGCCAGCACCAGAGGCTGTTTAAACACCACGATCTTCTGCTGGCAAACAATGATTTAGGTGACCGCATCAACGTTCCTATAAGGCTACTTTTGCATTTGCGGCAGCAGGGTCCGGCAGGCTGTTCCGGTGGGGGAAGGGCCTGCTAGAGCTGTGCTAACACTAGCCCACCGTGCCGCTGGAAGTCCGCTCTGGCCCAATTCACTGAAATGGGGATGGGTTGGAGGTCCGACAGCAGCACGGCAAACAAGCAGAGAGGCGCCGGGACAAGAACCACAGCGGACTTCCGGTGGCACGGTGGGCTAGCGTTAGCACGAATCTGGCAGGCTGTTCCCCCGCTGGAACAGCCTGCTGGACCCTGCTGCCACAAGTGTGAAAGTAGCCTTACCCGATGAACTAACGTCTTACTCGTTCATTGGGTAGTGAGCGGTACCATTGCCCTACCAGATTATTGCTAAATAGAGCTTGTTAGAGATAATATGCCCAATGCTTGGGCAGTGGAAAGGGACTTTAAGCCATATTATTACACGTTCTCTCTCTTAGGTCAGTTAGGATCATTACTATATTTCAAGAATGTGATATGTTAGAATAATAGAGTCAATGATTCATCTAAGTTTTATTTCTTTTATCACATTCCCTCTATCTCAGGTTTATATACAGGCGGTTAGTATTTGGTAGCAATAGATTGTCTAACTTGGGTCAAACATGCTGTGTAGTCTTCTTAGAAAAAGTTGCTGGAATTTTGGTCCATTCCGTTTGACAGATCTGGTGTCAGGTTTGTAATCCTCCTTGCTTGCACACACATTTCCATTTCATCTCATACATTTTCTATGAGGTTGAGGTCACCACGGCTTTGTGATGGCCACTCCATTACCTTCTTAAAGGGAACCTGTCACCGGGATTTTGTGTATAGAGCTGAGGACATGGGTTGCTAGATGGCCACTAGCACATCCGCAATATCCAGTCCCCATAGCTCTGTGTGCTTTTATTGTGTATAAAAACCGATTTGATACATATGCAAATTAACCTGAGATGAGTCAGAGCTTGAAAATATGACTCTTCTCTGGTCACACAAGTAAGATATGACTCTTTAATGTTAATTTGCATATGTATCAAATCGGTTTTTTTACACAATAAAAGCGCAGAGAGCTATGGGGACTGGGTATTGCGGATGTACTAGTGGCCATCTAGCAACCCATGTCCTCAGCTCTATACACAAAATCCCTGTGACAGGTTCCCTTTAAGCCATTTTGACAGAATGTTCGAAGTATGCTTGGATCAGTGACCATTTGGAAGACCTATTTGTGCCTAAGGTTTAACTTCATGGCTGATTTTTTTCAGACCTGGCTTCAATAACACCACATAATATTCTTTAATCATAATGTTATCTATTTTGTGAAGTCCACGAGTCCCTCATGCTTCATGGTTGGGATGGATTTCTTTGGCATGCAGCCTCACCCTTTTTTCTCCATACAAACTGTTCCATTTTGTTTCATTAGACCAAAAAGTAAGATCTTAGTCCCCATGTGCAGTTGCAACCTGTAACCTGCCCTTTCTATGGTGGTTTTGGAGCAATGGCTTCTTTCTTGCTGAGCGGCTTTTCAGGTCATGCCGATATAGGACACGTTTTACTGTTTATATACTCTTTTATCTGTTTTCTTCAACATCTTCACAAGGTTGTTTGCTGTTCTTCTTGGATTGATTTTAAATTTTTATACCAAAATATGCTCATCTTTAGGAGACAGAAAGTAACTCCTTGCGCGATATGATGGCTGCATGGTCCGCTAGTGTTTAAGCTTGCATAATATGATTTTAGCACATGAATGAGATACCTTCAGCCATTTTTAAGTTGCTACTAAGGATATGTACCAGACTTGTGGAGATCTACAATTCTTTTTCTGATGTCTTGCCTGATTTATTTTGATTTTACCCTGTCTGACAAAGAGGCATGTAGGCCTTGAAGACAGACCTTGAAATACTGCCACAGGTATACCTCCAGTTAACTCAAATGATGTCAACTAGCTTATTAGAATCTTAAGGCCCCTTTCACACAGGCGAGAATTCCGCGCGGGTGCAATGCGTTCAGCTCACGCATTGCACCCGCACTGAATCCGGACCCATTCACTTCAATGGGGCTGTGCACATGAGCGGTGATTTTCACGTATCACTTGTGCGTTGCGTGAAAATCGCAGCATGTTCTATATTCTGCGTTTTTTACGCAACGCAGGCCCCATAGAAATTAATGGGGCTGCGTGAAAATCGCAAGCATCTGCAAGCAAGTACATGGTTGCTAAGAGATGATGTTAGTAAATTGATTAAAGTCAATTTACTGTATTATTTTCCATTATAACATGGTTATAAAGGAAAATAATAGCATTCTTAATACAGAATGCTTAGTAAAATGTTGCTTGAGGGGTTAAAAAATTAACTCACCTCATCCACTTGATCGTGCAGCCGTTTTCGTCTTCTTTCTTCTTCTTTGAGGACCTGCAAAAGGACCTTTGATGACGTAATCACGCTCACCACGTGGTAAGCACGGTGACGTCAGCGCAGGTCCTGCTGAATGAAGATAGAAGTGGATGAGGTGAGTTAATTTATTTTTATTTTTTAACCCCTCAAGCAACATTTTACTAAGCATTCTGTATTAAGAATGTTATTATTTTCCCTTATAACCATGTTATAAGGGGAAATAATAACATCTACACAACACGGAACCCAAACTTTAGTGAAGAAGTTCGGGTCTAGGTACCACATTCAGTTTTTTATCACGTGCGTGCAAAACGCATTTCACCCGCGCGATAAAAACAGAACAATGCAATCGCAGTCAAAACTGACTGAAATTGTGTGCGCACTCGCAACAGTTTCCCGCAATGCACCCGAAGCAAATCTAGGACACCCATGTGAAGGGGGCCTAAGGCAAGGGCTACACGGTGACACCTGTCGCAGCCAGGATCGCTGAGCAGCAGTGACCCCATAGAAACGAATGGGATCGCCGCGGCAGTCGCAAGAAATCCAGCCGTGTTGGATTTCTAGCGATTGCCGCAGCAATCCCATTCATTTCTATGGGATGACCGCTGCTCAGCGATCCTGGCCGCGACAAGTGTCGTGCAACCGGTGTTGCCGTGTAGCCCTTGCCTAAAGAAACTGCATGGTTTTCTGTAATTTTTCAAGGCTGAGTTCACATCAAAGTTTAGCTTTCTGTTCTTCTGAGAAAAAGATAGAGAGAGAAAAAAAAAAAGGAAAAAAACGGATCCTGTTGCATCAGTTGTCTGAGATCCTGTTGCATCCATTTCTGTCTAAGATCCGTTTTTTTTTTTTATGGGAAAAAAGTCCTGCATACAAATTGCGGATCCGCAAAAAAAAATGGATGACATCCGTATGCCATCCGTTTTTGTTTTTTTTGCGGATCCATTGTAACAATGGCTAAAACAGACAAGAATAGGACATGTTCTATTTTTTTTGCGGGGCTACGGAACGGACATAATGATGCAGACAGCACACGGTGTGCTGTCCGCATTTTTTGCGGACCCATTGAAATGAATGGGTCCGCATCCTATCCGCAAAAAAACGGAATGGATACGGAAACAAACAACGTTCGTGTGCATGAGGCCTTAGTTAACCCTTTCATGACCAAGGGTCATTGATGCCCTAATGTCCAGGTCAAAATTTATAAATCTGACATGCGTCACTTTATGTGGTAATAGCTTTGGAACACTTTTACTTATCCAAACCATTCTGAGATTGTTTTCTCGTGACATATTGTACTTCATGATAGTCATATATTTGAGTCAATATATTTCACCTTTATTTATGAAAAAATCCAAAATGTACCCAAAATTTTGAAAAATTCACAATTTTACAAATTTACTTAACATTTCCCATATGTCTACTTTATGTTGGCATCATTTTGGAAATGTCATTTTATTTTTTTAGGACGTTAGAAGGCTTAGAAGTTTAGAAGCAATTCTTAAAATTTTTAAGAAAATTTCCAAAACCCACTTTATAAGGACCAGTTCAGGTCTGAAGTCACTTTGTGGGGCCTACATAGTGGATACCCCCATAAATGACCCCATTGCAGAAACTACACCCCTCAAGTTACTCAAAACTGATTTTACAAACTTTTTTAACCCTTTAGGTGTTCCACAAGAATTAAAGGAAAATGGAGATGAAATTTCTAAATTTCACATTTTTGGCAGATTTTCCATTTTATTGCATTTTTTTATTTAACACATTGAGGGTTAACAGCCAAACAAAACTCAATATTTATTACCCTGATTCCGCGGTTTACAGAGACACCCCACATGTGGTCGTAAACTGCTGTACGGGCACACGGCAGGGCGCAGAAGGAAAGGAATGCCATACGGTTTTTGGAAGGCAGATTTTGCTGGATTGGTTTTCTGAACGCCATATGTTTTTTATTTTTCTGCCGATCGTCTTGTGCAAGGGCTCGTTTTTTGCAGAAAGTGTTGAGGTTTTAATTGGTACCATTTTTGGGTACATAGGATTTTTTGATCATTCATTATTACACTTTATATGGCAAGGTGACCAAAAAATTGGCTGTTTTGGAACAGCTTTCATTTATTTATTTTTACAGCGTTCATCTGAGGAGTTAGGTCATGTGATAGTTTTATAGAGAAGATCGTTACGGACGTGGCAATACCTAATATGTATACTTTTTATTATTTATTTAAGTTTTACACAATAATAGCATTTCTGAAACCAAAAAAATTATGTTTTAGTGTCTCCATAGTCTGAGAGCCATAGCTTTTATATTTTTTGGGCGATTGTCTTAAACAGGGTATCATGTTTTGCGGGATGAGGTGACGGTTTAATTGGTACTATTTTGGGGGTCATAAGCCTTTTTTATCGCTTGCTGTTGCACTATTTGTGATGTAAGGTGACAAAAATAGCTTTTTTTGGCACAGTTTTTTTTTTTTTTTTTAATAGTGTTTATCGGACTGGGTCTATCATGTGATATATTTATAGAGACGGTCATTACAGACGCGGTGACACCTAATATGTGTATTTTATTTTTTTATAGGAAAAGGCAATTTCTTTTTTTAATTTACATTTTTATTTATTTATTTATTTTTCATTTTTATTATTTTCACTTTCCTTTTTTAATAAGTCCCTCTTGGATCATGAAGATCCAATGGGGCTGATGGCTGTACTATACTTTGCAATGCTCTTGCATTGCAAAGTATAATACTATTAGATGCCCTGTAGGTGGCAGCACCGGATGCCTTTGCCATGGCAACCGGACGCCTTTGCAAAGCGTCCAGTTGCCATGGCAACCATCGGGCGCTGCTATCAGCGCTGCAGCACCGATGGTTCAGAGAGGGAGCTCCCTCCCTCTATTAACCCCATGGATGCTGCAACCGCGGCATCTATGGGGTTACAGCAGAGTGTCAGCATAGAGCTGACACTCGCTGCTGATGGCGGCGGCTCAGGAATGGAGCCGCCGCCATCACACACAGCGGGGGCACAGGATCGGGGGCAGCGCTGGAATGGGGGGGGGGTATTGGGGTACGGCGGCTAACCTTGAGGGTGAGGGAGGCTGGGGCAGGAGGGGCAGGGAGACAGCATGGGGCGGACCGCATCAGGGAGGGACTACATGAATATGGATCGGGCGGGGGAACTACTTCATCAGGGGCAGGCGCGCACAGGGGGGTGTTGGAGGAGCACAGATCGGGGGCACAGGAAGGGGGCACAGATTGGGGGCCACAGAGACACTACCTGATTTCAGGCTGTGATCTGCAGAGCGCAGATCAGAGCCTGAAACCGGCATTTTTTCCACTGCCGCGATCCGATTGGTTAGTCTGCACAGACTAACCAATCGGATCGATTGTCTGCAAGGGGCCACTCTGATTGGTCCCTTGCCGGCATTACTGAACTGTATGCTGTCCGTGACAGCAGCAGTGCGGGGGCAGAAGCTTTAATCCAAGCGCTTTGCAGCGCTTGGATTAAAGAACTGTCTTGACGTTTATAGACGTGATAGCTGCACGGGGCATGTGCAGCTATCACGTATATATACAGATTGCAGTCGGGAAAGGGTTAAAGACACAGTCAACTTGGTTATACTTCTGAACCACTGGGAATGTGATAAAAGAAATAAGAGCCGAAATAAAACATTTTCTCTAGTATTATATATGGTGGTGATCTGGTATATTGTATACTATATATTGGTGATCTGGTATATTGTATACTATATATTAAGGCTGGGAGATTAATCAAATTAATGCAATTAATATGCCTGTTTTGATTCTGGCGATGTCAGTTTTTTGCTGAAACACCATAATGATTTTTTCCAAAATGGCGCTTGCGCATTTGCTGATTGTTTTTTTTTCCCTATCCCCCGGTTTTGTTTGGCGCTGCCGGGGAGTTTTTGGGAGGAATTAACCTTTGGCATGAAGAAGGAGGGGAGGAAGGGGGGAGGAGCCTCCTCCCCGACCTCTTCGTTTACAGGAGGAAAGCATTTTGGCTGTGCTGCTGCTCACATCCATTCTGCCTCTGCAGGGGAAGGGGCTACTGTGGGACAGTGTTGAATGTATGGAGTGGGCTACTGCAGTGAGCATGCGCCATACACGGCGGGTGCCAGCTGTATAATACAGCAGTGAAATAATACAGCAGTGAAATTGCGGTGCTCTGATCGGTTACCGGGGCAGCTTGGATGGTAAGCTCCCTGCTAAGCTGTGCATGAGGCACAACTCAGTAGGAAGCACGTCACAATTGCATTCACCCTAATAGAATCTCTATTAGGATGAATGGGATCAAATATATAAACAATAAAAAAAGTAAACGTATCAGGTATTGTTGCGTGCAAAAATGTCTGAAATATTAAAATGTTTTTACCATTTTTTTTTGTCAAGCCCCCCCCCCCAAAAAAAAAAAAAGAAATCGAACAACAGTGATCAAAAATTGTACCAATAAAAACTACAGTTCGTCCTACAAAAAACAAGCCCTCATACAGCTCTGTAGATGGAAATATACAAAGGTTATGGCTGTCAGAAAATGGCAATGCAAAGGTTTTCATTTTTTTTTTTAAGTAAAGCAAAAAAAAAAACTATACAAGTTTGGTATTGCTGTATTCGTATTGAGCCGCAGTATAAGGACATCATGTCAAATCCCCCCCAAAACTTGACACGATTGTTTTTCTTTTCCATTTAACCCCACAAAGAATTTTAGTATATGTTGAAAAGTCATTTCTATAAAGAAGATTATTTATTGAATTGTGTCTTGGTATTCTTTTTTTTTTTTTCAGTTTAATTAACAAAAATAATCGAGATTCAAATCGAAAGTTGTCCATAGGGCAGAAAAAAAGTCAAGATTTAATTTTTTGGGCAAAATCGCCCAGCCCTACTGTATGTAGTAGTGATCCTAAGTGAGAAGGGAATGTGTACTAGGATTAAATGTCAAAAATTGTGAAAAACTGAGTTTTAGTGAATACAACTGAGGTGTATGTAAACGTATGACTTCAACTGTACATGTACAAATGTCATTTACTGCATATGCACGGTAAGTGGCGAAGAGAAGATTTTATTCCAACTTCCAGTATGTGAAATTCTTTTGTGCTTTCTGAGTAGCACTGACATAATAATCACCCATGTAGACAAGAGAAGACTGGATTATAGGTCAGAACAATCATTGTATTGTATTTGCTATGAGATTTCTGTGTGCTGCTCCTTGGCCTGTTCACGTGACATTTGTTTTCAAGCTACCCAAAAATTTGAAAGATGTGTCAACACTTTTTTTTTAAACTAAAAATCTATGGTGGGATAATGATGATAAATTACAGGAAATGATGCTGTATGACTAGGACATGCCATCACTTCCTCATCAATGGGGGGCCAACTGCTTGAATTCCCACCGATTATGAGAATGAAGGAGCTGCAGAGGTACAATATTCATCGATTTTCCAGGCACAGAAATGCTCTTGTTCTCTTGAGTAGAGCGGTGTTGTAGCTGGGAGTGTGGCTGTGCAGTCCCAGGGCACATCTGTCCCATCGTTTTAAGATTTCTAAAGCTTAATAATGTTTGGAATATCCTAGCAATACACCTAAAACTAGAAAGTTTTGCTTTGTTAGCACCAAAACATGCTTAGTACAATGTTCCTATCACTTTCCATGCTTTGAGGACACCTAAATATTCATCTTTGAATTTACAGGATAAGTTGATCATATTCCCCATGTAGGCCTGATATACACGACCGTTGCCATAGAAGGTCCTCAAACCATGGATCTGTTCCTCCGCATTTTTGTGCTTCTGTGATACTGCATCCGTGTTGTTTCCATGTGTCATAGGTTTTTTGCGGACTATTGACTTGAATAGGTCCACAGGCCACAGTTTGCCCAAGAATAGGACATGGATGTGGACCATACATGTGCTGTCCATTTTTTATGTGGACTGCATAGAGATGAGTGGGAAAGGCATCCGAACTGCAAAAAAATGTGGATGGGATGCTGATCCCAAATACGGCTGTGAGCATGAGCCCTTATAGTGTAAACAGTTTTAGTAGAGCTTGTGTAAGTTTTGAAGACGGAAACCAACAAGTTTCATATTCTCAATTATTGGGGCTTATTTTTTAGCAGGATCATAGATACATGATACAATGTTAAATTTGAGACAGATATGCTGTGCAGTATATACAACGGGGGTCATTTATCAAGACGCCAGTCTTAATAACCTCTGTGCTGGGGGTGGGTCCGCTGAAGTTATGTAGAGGCGCCGGCCTTTACATAATTTCGGCGCACCCCCACTGGTCTAAATTTATGGCAGCTTCCTTGCTGACAGATTTAGAACATTTTCTACACCTAAAACAGGCGTAGAAAATGATAAATGAGATGGGCCTGGCAGCCTGCCCACGCCACGTCCCATTTTTAGACCTGACATGAGCAGGGAAAAGTTGCAGATTGTGGTGCAAATATTATCCCTACACTCACCCTAAATAAATCCTTAGCCCAGGGACGTCCCCTGAGGGTGGAGACTCCCTGTCCTCGTACCTGGACTGACTGCCCTACGTACACCCTGCTCTCAGTGAACAGTAACACGGTACCCCGTGAAAACGACGAGTATTTTCTGTGTCACAGGTGGATAATATACCTGTATAGACAACAGCCCATGTAGATGCTAAATAAAAAAAACAAGTGGTTTGAAGGGGTGGGTATCCCCTTTAGCACCACGCGAATAGGCCCAAAGGAGCGTCGTATTATAAATACGCTCCCGGGCTAGTTCGCACAAAACCCCGACGCGTTTCCCCTATTTCTAGGTTCATCATGGGGTCAACAAACAGACATGGGTAAACCGTCATCAAGATGGTAATAATAGTTGATATACTCAAGATACAGATGGAGGACGCAGGACTAGAGACGCTGATAGTAATATGTGTGTAGGACCAAGGGGATCATTTGATATATCCTACTTAGTATCCTAGACGGTTAGATAAGCCTGGAACCCATTGAGATGAGGGCCAACATAGCATCCACACGCTGTAAAAATATATAGTATAAACGCTCCATTGCATATCAAAATCATTGCTTGGATTGAATTCAAGGGTCCTTACTCACATTACTTGCGTCCTGGTGTCATCCTGTACCTCCAGATGCTCACATACTCAGTTACTAACCTTCCTAAGTACCCCATCCTCAGCTGTATCAAATTGGCGCTCATTGAGACGCCGGACAAGCCACTTCCGGTTTCGGAACACGTCCGATGTGACAAAGAAGTGACATGTTCATTCCTGGTGCAGATTCCGTACCAAGTGCACGCCCAAAAACGATTTAAATTTTTTTTTTTCAGTACAGAAACAACTGTGAACATATCCTAAGATTGATTTCATTTTCTTGTTGGACAAATCATTATTCTTTTTATTTGCTTTATGACTAAATGCCTTACAACTGTTACCAAACCTGAAGCTTGATTGTTTTGTCATACTTCTATTTACTACGTTTTAAGCATTTATTAACAAAAATTTCTAACATTTAACTTTTCTTCAGTCTTTTAAGGGAGAACCACAACCAAATAAACCCCAGCAGAATGTAAGTTCATTGTATTACAGAGGGTGATTTATGGAGGAGGACTGAAGGATTTTATTGTCAGGTCCCCCCTCGACCGTATTATACATAGTGACAGTATATCCAATATATATGTGTAGGAAATGGATGAAGCGGCTGCCTGGCCTGGTCTGAGAGAGTGATCTTCTAGACTAGCCGCAGAGGTGAAGGTTGCACGGGAGGGATACCTGGGGGGAGGGGGGGCCTTCAAAAACTTGCTGTGGGGCCCAGTCAGTTCTAGTTACATCAATGATTTGTGCCATCACCATGGACCACATAAAACATGATCACTAATGTATTTATGGTGTTTCAATGCATATTAAGATGTGTGATAAGCTATACATTACATATACAATACATGTTATAGTCATTTTTTCATATGCTAATTAAAGTAACCACCAAACAGCCAGGTTGGTTATATGTTTCAGATCATCTGAGACATGCAATGTAGTGTTTCCATCTTACAGGCATGCAGTAGAATATCCAAACCCCTCAATGGCAACTATTAATAATTAATCATTAATCAACCATAACTGATCATTCGTCCATGTTGTAGGGTGTGGAGGAGCAATCTGTGTCTGTAGCCTCAACCCCAGAGCAGATTTCAGTCCAGGACACTAAATCTCCAGACTCAAATGTCCAACCCACTGAGAACGAGAAACCCATGGTGGAGCCATCTTCTCGCTCTGTTCCTTTCTGGAGGAAGGTTGGAAATATCTAGTGTTTTGTACATGGGTTGTCTGCTGGTTTATCTTCCATACAAAACTTTGGCTTACGTACTCTGCAATCTTTACTGTTTTTCCAACCTCTCTGCAATAGGCCAGACCTATCTGTGGTACACTGCTGATAGACTGCACCGTTCTTCTATTTCTTTTATTTCATGTTCACACCATTTTATCTTATTTACTGGTTCTAAAGGTCTGTGTTGATTAATATCATTAAAATATGATTAATATCATATCTTTATAGCAGTCTGAGATCAGTTTTTCTGGTTCAGAGCTCCAAATTCCCTGCAGTGATATAGAAGGACATATACTATTCTGTATGCCTGCAGCCGTCACTAGAGAGAGTTTAGGAATATATACTGTAAATATATGTTAGGAAATGAATCAATACAGTAAGTAAAGACATGATTATAAAAGGTGGAGAATTCACTTTAAAAGGTTGTTGTTTCCAGTTTGCATCCATATGCTTTAAAATAATCATTTATAAAAGTAGCTGTAATTTTGTAATGTATTTCTTTTATCTTTTTTGATCTTCCATTCTTGGCTGCAGTCACATGACCATGTCCATGCTGCTCTTTAATTTTTTCTGTGATGTTATGTCCATGGGTGTGTCCAGGGATAGGGGAGTGTCTATGTAACTAGCTGAGTGGGAGGGGCTATAAACTAACCGGGTGTTGTTAGGGGCGATGCTGAAGCTGTCGTAGAGAAAGGAGAAGTACATCATGGGTTTGGTTGGATACAACAACAGGAAGTGCTACATACATGCATACTTAACAACATTTGAGTTGGTAAAATCGGAGCATATAAGCCCCACGCCCCAGACCAGACCAGAAACACCCACTTGTGTGCAGGGTTTGTGTTAGCCCCGTCCGTTTTTCAGCCCAGCACAGCGCAAATTTGCTGTGATTGTCTATGAAAATCAGGGACGGTCCCTGCAAATTCAGGGCAGTTGGCAGCTATGTACAGGATGTGAACAAACCAGAGTGAATTGTTTACATGGTGAAAAGGAGAAACCAAAATGAAAGGAAGAATGGAGAAGATGCTAAGTGACTACACAAGCATATCTGTTAAAACCATGCTTGAGAGCTTGAAAACATATCAAAGTAACATCCACCACAGGAAGGCTTCACTACCTGCATAGATGGTGATTCTTTCCTGTAAGAGCAGTCACATTAGGGAACTCAGCTGTTGTGGTGATTCATTTGTTCAAAGAATTTAAATCGGTTGGCCACCTTATCAAATTTTTTCTGAAGTGACCTACTCACATAACATTATAATAAAATCTTCCCCCATATCTGGCCCCTTGTTTATGTACAGTCTCTTCACTGAGTGGACACCACTCCCATGCGGAACATTGCCGTTGATGGAAGGGCATGTGACCAGACCCATTTATCAGTGGTTTCCGTTGGAAAACACTGCACATGCACCAGTTTATAATGCTGTGTGCAGTGTTATTCAGGCCGCCAGCAGTGCACAGCTCTGGTCACATGGCCCTCCATCAGTGACCATGTTCTGGATGGGAGCGATGTACAGTCAGTGAAGAGACTATACTGAACAAGGCGGTGGGACTTCACATATGTGGATATCAGGGCAGATTCCCTCATAATATTATAAGTCACTTATAGTGCTACTTGCAGCACTTCTGGAAAAATAAGATAAGCTTGCCAACTCCTTTATCAGGGGTCTAGATGCATGGCACATTGCCTTCGTGCAGCCTGAGGCAAAAATTGAACCCCCCCCTCCCATTCCAAATTCTTGACCTAACCCCTTCCCTCCAGCCAGAGGTGTAACTTGACCCGCATGCACTTTCTATAATACCAGTGTCTTCTTATGTGGCACAAGGGTCTTTGGGCCCCCTCAGGCTCCTGGGCCCGGGGGCGACTGCTACCTCTGCACCCCCTATAGCTACTCCCCTGGATGTAACATTACAGTGTATCAGGATATGCCACCAATGTCAGATAGGTGCTAGTCCCACCTCTTTGACGCACTCCTGTCTCCAAAGCAGGCCTCCCACAGTGAAGGACATCGCACCACATAAGCGCAACCACCCTCCATTTCCCATTACGAGAATTCCAAAAATAGGCAAGTGCTGGCTCGACTACTTCCAGCAGCCCTATACCAGTGAATAGAGGTGGCCGTGCTTGCATGGTGTGCTCTCCATTCACCTCTATGGAACTTCAGATAATAGCTTGGACCTGCACCTATCTGACATTGATGGAATATTCTAGCAAGAATATAACACTTCAAGTTGTCTACAGATTCTTTTACACTTGTGCTATCTATTTCCATTCTGCTACGTTAGAGGAGCAGAACAAAAATGGCACATAACTTAACCGAACAAAGCCGAACCGACGCCATTAAATACAGTGGTATCTGTTCAGTTTCCGTTTTTTTTGTAGGAAAAAAGTCCTGCATGCAGAACTTTTTTCCCACTGGTTTTGACATAATCTGTGAAGGAGGCCCCGAACAAAGCCTCTGACGCAGATGTGGACTCAGCCTTATATCTGTCACGTGTATACTAACATTTTAACTCTTTTATTAATGTATTAATACTTGTTTCTAGTCTTTTAAAGGAGATCCCCAGCCTCGTATAAATCAAGACAATGATAAGGTACACCATTCCTTCATTAAGGAAATAAACAGCACAAAGGCAACTGATTTTATGCAGCATGGATACTATCTGTATTGTCATTATGAAAGTACTATTTTCTGTATTACCTGTATCTCCAAAGCCAAAATCTGGTTGAAGCTCTGTGCCGGTGCCGGCATGAAGTAGTGGTCACATGATGTGTCCATAACCACCACATTTACATAGAGTCCTGATCTGCACAGATGTGGAGGACTTTGGATTCATACAGACTGAATACCTAAAACTAATTAATTCTATTATTACTGGTGTATTTGCTCTAGTACTATTCCTGTATATACTGATTGTACAGCCAGTTAGCTTTTGCATGTCATGTACATCATTTTTTGCGCCAATCATAAACACTAATTATGTGTTTAACTATTTGTTGTACTACAGTGGATATAAAAAGTCTACACACCCCTGTTAAAATGTCAGGTTTCTGTGATGTAAAAAAAAGAGACAAAGATAAATCATTTCAGAACTTTTTCCACCTTTAATGTGACCTATAAACTGTACCACGCAATTGAAAAACAAACTGAAATCTTTTAGGTAGAGGGAAGAAAAAATATAAAAATAAAATAATATGGTCGCATAAGTGTGCACACCCTTAAACTAATACTTTGTTGAAGCACCTTTTGATTTTATTACAGCACGCAGTCTTTTTGGCACATTTTGACTTGGCAAGATTTGCCCACTCTTCTTTGCAAAAACACTCCAAATCTGTTAGATTGCGAGGGCATCTCCTGTGCACAACCCTCTTCAGATCACCCCACAGATTTTCAATCGGATTCAGGTCTGGGCTCTAGCTGGGCCATTCCAAAACTTTAATCTTCTTCTGGTGATGCCATTCCTTTGTTGATTTGGATGTATGCTTTGGGTCGTTGTCATGCTGAAAGATGAAGTTCCTCTTCATGTTCAGCTTTCTAGCAGAAGCCTGAAGGTTTTGTGCCAATATTGACTGGTATTTGGAACTGTTTATAATTCCCTCTAGATTAACTAAGGCCCCAGTTCCAGCTGAAGAAAAACAGCCCCAAAGCATGATGCTGCCACCACCATGCTTCACTGTGGGTATGGTGTTCTTTTGGTGATGTGCAGTGTTGTTTTTGCGCCAAACATATCTTTTGGAATTATGGCCAAAAAGTTCAACCTTGGTTTCATCAGGCCATAACACCTTTTCCCGCATGCGTTTGGGAGACTTCAGATGTGTTTTTGCAAAATGTAGCCTGGCTTGGATGTTTTTCTTCGTAAGAAAAGGCTATTATCTTGCCCCTCTACCCCATAGCCCAGACATATGAAGAATACGGGAGATTGTTGTCACATGTACCACACAGCCAGTACTTGCCAGATATTCCTGCAGCTCCTTTAATTTTGCTGTAGGCCTCTTGGTAGCCTCCCAGACCAGTTTTCCTCTCCTCTTTTCATCAATTTTGGAGGGACGTCCAGTTCTTGGTAATGTCACTGTTGTGCCATATGTTCTCCACTTGATGATGACTGTGCTCCATGGTATATCTAATGCCTTGGAAATTCTTTTGTACCCTTCTCCGGACTGATACCTTTTAACAATGAGATCCCTCTGATGTTTTGGAAGCTCTCTGTGGACCATGGCTTTTGCTGTGGGATGTGATAAGAAAATTTCAGTAAAGACCAACTAGAGCAGCTGAACTTTATTTGGGGTTAATCAGAGGCACTTTAAATGATGGCAGATGTATGCTGACTCCTATTTAACATGATTTTGAATGTGATTGCTTAATTCTGAACACAGCTACATCCCCAGTTATAAGAAGGTGTGCACACTTATGCAACCACATTATTTTAGTTTTTTTTGTTTTCTTCCCTCCACCTAAAAGATTTCAGTTTGTTTTTCAATTGAGTGGTACAGTTTATAAGGTCACATTGAAGGTGGAAAAAGTTCTGAAATGATTCATCTTTGTCTAATTTTTTTACATCACAGAAACCTGACATTTTAACAGGGGTGTGTAGACTTTTTATATCTACTGTATATAGAGTAGGAATATACCTTTCTCCTCATCTAATGACTAATCTCTGTTGTAGGTTGTGGTAGAGCAGCCTGTTGTGTCTGTATCTGTAAATTCGGAGAAGTCACCCCCAGAACAGGTTCTCACACCAGACACTAAACCTTTAGACACACCCGAACCAGAGAGTGAAAAACCTCAAAAAGAAGCTGCTGCTCGCCCGGTGCCATTCTGGAGGAAGGTTGGGAAAATCCAATAAGTCTATTGTGTCTATGACTGTCTGTCCCCTCCAGAGCCGCTGTATTCAGGGCAAGGATAGGCTGGAGAGGCAGATGCCTAGGGAGACGCTTCATAATGACCCCCAACTTGATCATCTGTATTGCTCACACAGCACTATAGCCAATTATAAAGAAAATGTACCCTGAATATGTGGGAGCTTGGAGCAGCCAGGTTAACTGTGGCATGGCTTTCAATTGTGGGCATTGTGGTTAGTACTCGTAGAGAGAGGATAACTGTACTGCTGGGGTATTGTGGCTGATAATTATTAAGGAATATTGGTACTAATGGAGGCAATGTGCTTCATAATTATGTGGCTAAGGCTGGTATTCATGTTAAACCGTGGGGACAACTAATATTTAACTGAAAATTATTTTTCTTCCTCAGTCTTTTAAAGCAGATCCACCGCCACAAAAAGTCCCTGAGAATGTAAGTTAGTACAATGGGGAAAGTTCACAGTAATTTCTAGACAGTATTTTAAAGCCAATGCGTTAAAGCCCACATGTTTTACATTGATATGGTCTTTGGTGCAAATCCGCAACAGAAGTAACATGCTGTGGTTTAGAAAATCCACACTATGCTTAGTTTTTTTCCGCTACATCAACATGTATTGTACATTGCTGCGGATATTCAGTGCGGTATTGCTCTTACCTTGTGGCTCACCATACATTCAGGAGATATATAAAATAAGGACACGTGCACATACACATCAGCAACATCCGATGTGTGTTTGACGTAGAATCTGTGGAAGACATACAAGGTTTTCTGCAGCGAATTTGCACCTACAACTGAGGTGGAATAGCCATATTTAATGGGGCTAATCTGTATACAGCCTACCCTCTACAGATACTGTATCAAGAATTGACACGTATCTCCTTGATGCTTGTTCAGCCAAAGGCTATCTCTCCCGACTTCCTCATACACACATGATACACAGTTGGTTCAGCCATGGGTGCATGTGTTTTCAATGGGAAAGAAAAGAAAGCCACTGTCATCAAAGAGGGAAGGCAGCCCCAAAGGCAGGTTCTGCGGACAATAGCCTTATGTGGATGGGGGTCTTTAGGTCTCATTCCGTCCTGTCAATTCTCTGAAATGTAATCTAATCACTAATCTCTGTTGTAGGTTGTCGTAGAGCAGCCTGTTGTGTATGTATCTGTAAACTCAGAGAAGTCGCTCCCAGAACAAGTTCTCACCCCAGATGCAAAACCTTTAGACTTTGACCCTCAACAACCACAGAGCGGAACACCCCAAAAAGAAACCACTGCCCGCCCGCTGCCGTTCTGGAGGAAGGTCAGACACTCCTGCCCCAGCACTGATTCGTTACTATACACTGTATTAAATAGCCATATTAGGCTGTGTTCACATCGCATTGGCACATACTCTGAATGCACACACTGTTCACTGTGTGAACAGAGCCTTATTCTATTTTCATTCTAACAGCTTCTTTGGTTTAGTTAATGCATTTTGGACAGAAATGTTTCATTTCTTTAAACAACCTTATAATTCTTACATTGATGCCTCATATTTATGGCACGGGGCTGTACGGTGGCACGGGGCATCCACAGTTCTGTATCATGGCGCGGCATGTACTCTTTTGCAGCTGTTCTACTCATAGAGAACCCCTCCATAATACACTTGCTTCCAAAGCTCGTCTCCCAGCAGTGATTTCTTACTAACAGAAAACCTTTCTTTCTAGTCTTTTAAAGGAGACTCACAAACCCCTAAAGTCCAAGAGAATGTAAGTCTAAGAAAATGAGCATCTGATTATATAAAATAAAAAAAAATCAATTAATAAATGAATAATTAAATAAAAAGAAAAAATTATATCTGGTTGTAGACCCTGACAGTAATGCTGGAGTTAGACAAGTAGATAATTGTTACAATGTAAGGCAATGTAAAGGGGCACATGACAGGGGGAGGATGAGGAGTATAGGAAAAGGAAGGGGTTAAGGGTGGATTGAAGTGCATGTGGTTTGAGGCGGGGCTACGGGTGGTATAAAAGGGGCATGTTCAAAAGTGGGAAAGGAATATACAAGCGGTGGCAGAGCAAAGGAGTATTTTTCCACCTGCCTGTCTTCTTTTAGGATAGGTCTCAGCAGTCTATAATGGATAACCTGGATAAAAAACAGGCCAAATATAGGCAAGGAGTGTTCACCTCCACCAATGTTGCTGAGGATAATTTGGCGCAGTAGTGGTTACCTAGTTTGATTCATATTCTGTTGAGAAGGATTCCAGAGGATGGGGAATGCAGGTCTTCAAAATACATTGCCCTCGGGTCAGGTGAATTATTATTATTTGGTATTTATCAAATTGGTTACTGGGGTTCTCCGGGAATTAACAAAATGAAAATACTTAAATATTACTTTATTATAAATATTTCCTCAAATACCTTTCATTATTTATAATGGCTTGTTTTGTCTGGGTAGCAATCATCAGGGGAAACAAAATGGCCGCTGTCTCATTAGTTCACACAAAACCTGTCCTGATCACACATGGAGACAAGTTACTTTACAACACTGAGGTAAAGAGCTACCTCATCCTCCTCTCTACTTGTCAGGGATGATGATCCTGAATACAGATGATAAGAACTTTAGCTGAATCTCTGGGGTATTTAGTTCATGAGGAGACATGAAGTACAGAGCGGACGGACAGGACAGACTGTGGTAATGTGTTGCTGTGGTAATGGAGACTGTAAACAAGTGCTGCTGCTCATTAGCAGCACCTCACCCTCCTTTCATGTCTCCTCATCATCTCCATTTGCAATGAGCAGAACCGTGGTACGGTTACACAGACGCCAAATTATGCAGTGGGTCAGGATATGGGTATAGAAGTTTATAGTTTTTGTTCATGACGCCAATTGCAGCGTGCGCAGGGTACAGTCTCAGGGCCCTTTAAGGTGTTGCAACTCACGTACCAGGTTAGGAATGCCAGAGTGGTGTAATGTCTCTGTGTGGTAATAGTAATAGTGTCAACTGTGTCTCCTACCTTGGTACGGCTGGACTCCTGGATCCTGGTTCACTTGCAATAAAATGAGTGTATTGCTAGTAGGAATAATTGAGGGATTTAGTAGCAATAATTGAGATCCAGACTTGGACTATAACTCAAACTGGTCTTTACTTGATGCAGCAGTAATCCATATGAGATACAGCAATAGTCTGAAGTCCCAGCAGGTATTGGCAATGTATGGCAGGAATCTATCTTCTGCTTCTATCATGTGCCTGGAGCTCTCTTGCAGGATAAGTCGTCTCCTTGTGGCTCTGTAATGTGGCAGGTATCTATCTTCTGCGCTATCTGTCTTCTGCTGTGTTGGGGACTGACTAGCTGAGGAGGAATATGGCTTCTCCTGGTCTCTGGACGTTACTCACAGTTGTGCTCACAGGGTATGCTTCTTCCTGGAGTTCTGGAGATGGCTGCTTGCTTGTCACCAGCTGAGGCTGAAGGGCTCAAGACTGGGAATGATGATCTTTTGTCTCAGCCAGGGGCATCGCTAGGTTAAAACATTCGGGGCCTGGGCCCCGGATGTTTTGTCCCATGCCCCGAATGTCCTGCCTGCCTGCTAGATACAACTGTATTGCCGTACACAGAATGGCAATTCAATTGAATCTAATACACTGGGAAGAGCTGAAGGACTTGTGGTGACATCACAGGTCATGTGATCAGCAAAACAGGCTGTGATAGGATGACCTGGATGATGTCACCATCATGTGACCAGTGCAGGATTGGACCGGAGTGAAGAGGAGAAGGAGCCTAATGGTGATGTCTGTACATGAGGAGAGGTAAGTGAAGGGAGAGGCAGAGCAATGCTGGGAGTCGTAGTTATTTAACTGGGATGTATGTTAGGGCTGAAGGGAGGGATGTTATTGACATGGAACTGTGTGCTTGAGGTGGCTGGGGGAGGGAGTGATTTTATTTACATGGGACTGTATGTTCAAAGTGGATGGTGGGGGGGAATGATGTTTATGTACATGGGACTTAATGTTTAGGCTACGTTCACACTTGCGTTTGGGGATCCGCTTGTGAGATCTGTTTCAAGGCTCTCACAAGCAGCCCCAAATGCATCAGTTTAACCCCAATGCATTCTGAATGGATGCGGATCCATTCAGAATGCATTCGTTCGGCTCCCTACGGCCCCCCGTTCCGTTTTGGAGGCGGACCCCAAAATGCTGCAAGCAGCGTTTTTCTGTCCGCATGGCCTTGCGGAGCCAAACGGATCCGTCCTGACTTACAATGTAAGTCAATGGGGACGGATCCCTTTGCATTGACACAAAATGGTGCAATTGTAAACTAATCCGTCCCCCATTGACTTTCAACTTAAGTCAGGACGGATCCGTATTGGGACTTAGAAATTCAAATCTAATACAAACGAATCGGTCTTGAACGGATGCATTTGTTTGTATTATCGGTGCGGATCCGTCCTGTACAAGTACAGGACAGATCCGCACGAACGCAAGTGTGAAAGTCGCCTTAGGGGGTGATGTTTACATGGGATTGTGCGTTGGAGGCGGCTGGGGAGGAGGTGATGTTATTTACATGGGACTGTATGGTGGAGGGAGAATTATAACTGCAGGGGGCACTGCAGATCCAGGGGACATTATAAGCGGTCTTATTACTACTGGGGGCTCTATAGGAGGGTCTTATAGATCCGCCTTTTTTCTACTGAGCGCACTATGGGGGCCTTATTACTACTGAGGGGTCTGTAGGGAGCTTTATTACCACTGGGGGAACAATAGGGGGCCTTATTTCTACTGGGGACTCTGTGAGGGTATTATTAATATGGGAGGGCTCTTCTAATAATGCGGGCATTGTTGAGGAGCATTATCACGGTTGGGGCAGTATTACTAATGAGGGCATTCTAGAAGGGAATTACTATTGGTGGGACTATGAGGAGCACTATTACTATGGGGGGCAGTAATGTTTCTTCAGGATAGTATTTGGGGGTATTGGGGGGGCGGGGGTGGCACAGCAAGCAGCCGTCGGCCTCAGTAGCAGTGCGATCCCGTCTATTGCGCGGACTCAAGCGCGATCCTGTAACTGAATCGCGCATGCGCCGTCCGTCCCCGATGCCTGCGCCTGAGGAACAGAAGACAGGCAGGCATCGGGGACGGACGGCGCATGCGCGATTCAGTTACAGGATCGCGCTTGAGTCCGCGCGATAGACGGGATCGCGCTGCTACTGAGGCCGACGGCGCATGCGCCGCCTGTACAAGCGCGGTCCCGGCGACTGAGCCGGGTGTCAGTTACACTGCTTAGAGGAGGGGTTAGGGCAGGGGAGTTACAGCCCGGAGTGAGGGAAGGGCTACCCCCTTGACTTCTAGCGTGACTTCAGGAGCTGGAGACGAGGACTTTATAAGTCGTTTTTTTCATCAATATACATCCCAGGAAAGCGGCACAAGAATGCATTCAAACAGAATGAGGATAATATATAAGGTACTGGTAATAGTTTATTAAGTGAAATCCAGGTGAAAGGTTTGCTTTAACAGGTTGTAGCGGGGTCAGAGGCGTACATAAAAATCACTGGGCCCCATAGCAGGAATCTAAATTGGGCCCCCATTCCCCTGTTATAGCCCCTCCTTTTGTCCCATGAACTATTCTTGCTGCTGCGTTTTATAATTTATGCCATCAGGGCCAGATTGGGATTACAAAACAGCCCTGGCACACAAAAGAGGTATAATATATGCATTGTGTACAGGTATATAGTATATTCCCTAGTGTTCTGATATGTGAGGTACAGTGTATAATATATGCAGTGTATACAGTATATACAGTAGTGTAATATGTGAGGTACGAGGTATAATAGATGCAGTGTGTACAGGTATATAGTAAATACAGCAGTGTATTGACACCTCGTACCTCACATATCAGTACACCGCTGTATATACTATATATCTGTACACACTGCATCTATTATACCTCGTACCTCACATATCAGTACACTGCTGTATATACTATATATCTGTACATATTGCATGTATAATACTGTGTAATATATGCAGTGTGTGTGTGTGTGTATATATATATATATATATATATACACACACATACACACAGAGCAGTGTATTGATGTGAGACATAGAAGGTATAATACTGTAGATGCAGTGTTTACAGAAATATGTGGTCAGTTATACATTATGGTCACTGTGTGTGAGGTACATGAGGTAGTGGTCACTGTAACTGTCTGAAGTATTATACATGAGTGAGCAATGAGTAAAAACAGGGCATGGGGGGGGGGTAAATGATGAAAAGTGGAGGACCTCCTCTTACCACTCCATTCCAGTCTGTATGGATCAATGCAGAGCTGCTTGTGAACTTCTAATACTTGCTGTTAGGGGTTGAAGGACCTGTGATGATGTCATCATAGGTCCTGGCAGATATACCTTTGAAACCTAGGAACTACACCATTTTTGGTGCAGTTCCTTTGCTAGATTCTGCAGGACCTGTGATGTTGAAGATGATGTCATCACAGGTCCTGGCAGATGCACTGTTCTAACCTGGGAACTACACTTTACACTGTGCAGTTCCCTTACAGGACCTCTGATGACATCATCAAAGGTCCTTTAGCTTTAGAAAGATAAACAGGAGCAATTAGGGGGCGGGGCCTCTCCTCCACTTCGGGCCCCTCTTTCTCACGGGACCCATAGCAGCTGCGTGGTCTGCCTATATGGTAGGTACGCCACTGAGCGGGGTAAAAGAGTTTAGTAACATAACTAATGTTACACATTCCCACAGAGATTCACCTGTATTCAGGAAGGATCATGATTCCTGTCAGAGTAGAGAGGAGGATGAGTCAGCTCTTTACCTCAGTGTTGTGAAGTAACTTGTCCTCCTGTGTGATTAGGACAGGTTCTGTGTTTACTGATAGGACAGCGGCAATTTTATTTCTCCTAATGATTGCTCCCCAGACAAAACAAGCCATTATAACTAATGATAAGTATTTGTGAAATATTTATTATAAAATATGTAAGTATTTTCATTTTTTCAATTCCTGGAGAACCCCTTTAATAAAGGGCTACTGTGACCATTTCACCAGACTACTGAGGGTGTCGCCATTAGTTGGGGTTTTGGTGGTATGTTAAAATGGGTTTGGCCCAGCATATCTAGACTTTCACTTGTCATGTTACAGTTCATGTTGAATGATAAGTATGTGGTGTAAATGTATGTAGCGTCTGAACGATTGTACTGAAAATGCTTAATCAACATTTGTAAAGTCATTTATGTGAATGAATAAATTATCGTTTGTCATTGTTGAGTTGTGTAAATGTAAAGGTACATGGTATGATCTTTCATGATATGAACAATGTAAAAACTGGAGTATTTTATGTAAATCGTTCCTGTGTAAATACAGTGAACGCTCCTCGATTTAAGCAAGTGATAATCTTTGCATGACAATGCTAGTCATCGACTTTAAATGGTTAGGTGCCATTGTTTTGTTAATCACCTAAACAATTATCTACTCCTCTAAATACACCATTGGTATGACCCCATGGTGCACCCCTGCCTCAGTTGTGCCACATTCCTGCCTTGTACCTCTTACTGTTAGTATTGAAAAATATGTAGAAAATTATTGAACTTTCAAAATTTGGCTTCGTTCACAATCCGTCCATATTTGAAGGATCCAGTGCACCTGTTGTGATCTGTTTTTCATATGCCATTGTCTTATACTGGGTCCATCAGGTTCCTAACACTGGATAGAATAATGTATCCATGCTACATTATGCTGTAAAAAGCTCAAAATCTCCAGCAAGAACAGAGGATAAAATGTGATCATAATATTCCAGTAAAAGCTCAAAAGTAACATCAGAAACGTTAGAAATAATAGCACAGTGAGTAAAGAAATCACTGAGCAAAGTCTAAGTATAAAGCATTCAGCAGGTACAGCAGAGGTTGATATTTTGGAGAATGGACGAACTTGTTCACTCTCCCAACTCCATATTAAAGAAAATGCAGTGTGACCCCTAAGCTGGACGCCTTTGGATTCACACTGACATTATAAAAGTGGAAAGGGGGCTAAACTAGACAGGAACCACACTCTCTGAGCCGCAGTGGCTGACTCCATGGTATGCAGTGGCCCTCCTTCAATGGCGGCAGACCATGCAATGGGGCCCAGAGGAGGAGGGGTGCACTGCTGAACTTCCTCTCTTCAGACATTAAAGGGTTTCTGTCACCCCGCAAAACTCATATTTTTTTTTTTTTTGGATAGTTAGATTCCTCATAGCGCGATATAGGAGAATATAATAGTCTTACTTACTTTCATGCGGCCGATTCTTAATAAAACGAACTTTTATAATATGTAAATGAGGGCTCTACCAGCAAGTAGGGCGTCTACTTGCTGGTAGCTGCTGCAGAAATCCGCCCCCTCGCCGTGTTGATTGACAGGGCCAGCCGTGATCTCCTCCTCCGGCCGGCCCTGTCAGTAATTCAAAAATCGCGCGCCTCGCGTCATTCGGCGCAGGCGCTCTGAGATGAGGAGGCTCGTCTCCTCAGCACTCCCTCAGTGCGCCTGCGCCGATGACGTCTCCTCTTTCGGTGATGTCATCGGCGCAGGCGCACTGAGGGAGTGCTGAGGATACGAGCCTCCTCATCTCAGAGCGCCGAATGACGCGAGGCGCGCGATTTTTGAATTACTGACAGGGCCGGCCGGAGGAGGAGATCACGGCTGGCCCTGTCAATCAACACGGCGAGGGGGCGGATTTCTGCAGCAGCTACCAGCAAGTAGACGCCCTACTTGCTGGTAGAGCCCTCATTTACATATTATAAAAGTTCTTTTTATAAAGAATCGGCCGCATGAAAGTAAGTAAGAGCATTATATTCTCCTATATCGCCCTATAAGGAATCTAACTATCCAAAAAAAAAAAAAAGAGTTTTGCGGGGTGACAGAAACCCTTTAACCACCTCCGGACCGACTAACGCAGGATCGCGTTCCGGAGGTGGCAGCGCTGCGCACAGTCACGCATATACGCGTCATCTCGCGATGGCCGAGATTTCCTGTGAACGCGCGCACACAGGCGCGCGCGCTCACAGGAACGGAAGGTAAGAGAGTTGATCTCCAGCCTGCCAGCGGCGATCGTAGCAGGCTGGAGATGTGTTTTTTTTAACCCCTAACAGGTATATTAGACGCTGTTTTGATAACAGCGTCTAATATACCTGCTACCTGGTCCTCTGGTGGTCCCCTTTGTTTAGATCGACCACCAGAGGACACAGGTAGCTCAGTAAAGTAGCACCAAGCACCACTACACCACACTACACCCCCCCCCCCCCGTCACTTATTAACCCCTTATTAGCCCCTGATCACCCCATATAGACTCCCTGATCACCCCTCTGTCATTGATTACCCCCCTGTCATTGATCACCCCCCTGTAAAGCTCCATTCAGATGTCCGCATGATTTTTACGGATCCACTGATAGATGGATCGGATCCGCAAAACGCATCCGGACGTCTGAATGAAGCCTTACAGGGGCATGATCAATGACTGTGGTGATCACCCCATATAGACTCACTGATCACCCCCTGTCATTGATTACCCCCCTGTCATTGATTACCCCCCTGTAAAGCTCCATTCAGACGTCCGCATGATTTTTACGGATCCACTGATAGATGGATCGGATCCGCAAAACGCATCCGGACGTCTGAATGAAGCCTTACAGGGGCATGATCAATGACTGTGGTGATCACCCCATATAGACTCCCTGATCACCCCCCTGTAAAGCTCCATTCAGATGTCCGCATGATTTTTACGGATGCACTGATAGATGGATCCGATCCGCAAAACGCATCCGGACGTCTGAATGAAGCCTTACAGGGGCATGATCAATGACTGTGGTGATCACCCCATATAGACTCCCTGATCACCCCCCTGTAAAGCTCCATTCAGATGTCCGCATGATTTTTACGGATGCACTGATAGATGGATCCGATCCGCAAAACGCATCCGAACGTCTGAATGAAGCCTTACAGGGGCATGATCAATGACTGTGGTGATCACCCCCCTGTCATTGATCAACCCCCTGTAAAGCTCCATTCAGATGTCCGCATGATTTTTACGGATGCACTGATAGATGGATCGGATCCGCAAAACGCATCCGGACGTCTGAATGAAGCCTTACAGGGGCGTGATCAATGACTGTGGTGATCACCCCATATAGACTCCCTGATCACCCCCCTGTCATTGATTACCCCCCTGTCATTGATTACCCCCCTGTAAAGCTCCATTCAGACGTCCGCATGATTTTTACGGATCCACTGATAGATGGATCGGATCCGCAAAACGCATCCGGACGTCTGAATGAAGCCTTACAGGGGCGTGATCAATGACTGTGGTGATCACCCCATATAGACTCCCTGATCACCCCCCTGTCATTGATTACCCCCCTGTAAAGCTCCATTCAGATGTCCGCATGATTTTTACGGATGCACTGATAGATGGATCGGATCCGCAAAACGCATACGGACGTCTGAATGAAGCCTTACAGGGGCGTGATCAATGACTGTGGTGATCACCCCATATAGACTCCCTGATCACCCCCCTGTCATTGATTACCCCCCTGTCATTGATTACCCCCCTGTAAAGCTCCATTCAGACGTCCGCATGATTTTTACGGATCCACTGATAGATGGATCGGATCCGCAAAACGCATCCGGACGTCTGAATGAAGCCTTACAGGGGCGTGATCAATGACTGTGGTGATCACCCCATATAGACTCCCTGATCACCCCCCTGTCATTGATTACCCCCCTGTAAAGCTCCATTCAGATGTCCGCATGATTTTTACGGATGCACTGATAGATGGATCGGATCCGCAAAACGCATACGGACGTCTGAATGAAGCCTTACAGGGGCGTGATCAATGACTGTGGTGATCACCCCATATAGACTCCCTGATCACCCCCCTGTCATTGATTACCCCCCTGTCATTGATTACCCCCCTGTAAAGCTCCATTCAGACGTCCGCATGATTTTTACGGATCCACTGATAGATGGATCGGATCCGCAAAACGCATACGGACGTCTGAATGAAGCCTTACAGGGGCGTGATCAATGACTGTGGTGATCACCCCATATAGACTCCCTGATCACCCCCCTGTCATTGATCACCCCCCTGTCATTGATCAACCCCCTGTCATTGATCACCCCCCCTGTCATTGATCACCCCCCCTGTCATTGATCACCCTCTGTAAGGCTCCATTCAGACATTTTTTTGGCCCAAGTTAGCGGAATTTTTTTATTTTTTTCTTACAAAGTCTCATATTCCACTAACTTGTGTCAAAAAATAAAATCTCACATGAACTCACCATACCCCTCACGGAAACCAAATGCGTAAAATTTTTTAGACATTTATATTCCAGACTTCTTCTCACGCTTTAGGGCCCCTAGAATGCCAGGGCAGTATAAATACCCCACATGTGACCCCATTTCGGAAAGAAGACACCCCCAGGTATTCCGTGAGGGGCATATTGAGTCCATGAAAGATTGAAATTTTTGTCCCAAGTTAGCGGAACGGGAGACTTTGTGAGAAAAAAATAAAAAATATCAATTTCCGCTAACTTGTGCCAAAAAAAAATAATTTCTAGGAACTCGCCATGCCCCTCATTGAATACCTTGGGGTGTCTTCTTTCCAAAATGGGGTCACATGTGGGGTATTTATACTGCCCTGGCATTCTAGGGGCCCCAAAGCGTGAGAAGAAGTCTGGTATCCTAATGTCTAAAAATGCCCTCCTAAAAGGAATTTGGGCCCCTTTACGCATCTAGGCTGCAAAAAAGTGTCACACATCTGGTATCGCCGTACTCAGGAGAAGGTGGGGAATGTGTTTTGGGGTGTCATTTTACATATACCCATGCTGGGTGAGAGAAATATCTTGGTCAAATGCCAACTTTGTATAAAAAAATGGGAAAAGTTGTCTTTTGCCAAGATATTTCTCTCACCCAGCAAGGGTATATGTAAAATGACACCCCAAAACACATTCCCCAACTTCTCCTGAATACGGCGATACCACATGTGTGACACTTTTTTGCAGCCTAGGTGGGCAAAGGGGCCCACATTCCAAAGAGCACCTTTAGGATTTCACAGGTCATTTACCTACTTACCACACATTAGGGCCCCTGGAAAATGCCAGGGCAGTATAACTACCCCACAAGTGACCCCATTTTGGAAAGAAGACACCCCAAGGTATTCCGTGAGGGGCATGGCGAGTTCCTAGAATTTTTTATTTTTTGTCACAAGTTAGTGGAAAATGCAGATTTTTTTTTTTTTTTCATACAAAGTCTCATATTCCACTAACTTGTGACAAAAATAAAAACTTCCATGAACTCACTATGCCCATCAGCGAATACCTTGGGGTCTCTTCTTTCCAAAATGGGGTCACTTGTGGGGTAGTTATACTGCCCTGGCATTCTAGGGGCCCAAATGTGTGGTAAGGAGTTTGAAATCAAATTCTGTAAAAAATGACCTGTGAAATCCGAAAGGTGCTCTTTGGAATATGGGCCCCTTTGCCCACCTAGGCTGCAAAAAAGTGTCACACATCTGGTATCTCCGTACTCAGGAGAAGGTGGGGAATGTGTTTTGGGGTGTCATTTTACATATACCCATGCTGGGTGAGAGAAATATCTTGGCAAAAGACAACTTTTCCCATTTTTTTATACAAAGTTGGCATTTGACCAAGATATTTATCTCACCCAGCATGGGTATATGTAAAATGACACCCCAAAACACATTCCCCACCTTCTCCTGAGTACGGAGATACCAGATGTGTGACACTTTTTTGCAGCCTAGGTGGGCAAAGGGGCCCATATTCCAAAGAGCACCTTTCGGATTTCACAGGTCATTTTTTACAGAATTTGATTTCAAACTCCTTACCACACATTTGGGCCCCTAGAATGCCAGGGCAGTATAACTACCCCACAAGTGACCCCATTTTGGAAAGAAGAGACCCCAAGGTATTCGCTGATGGGCATAGTGAGTTCATGGAAGTTTTTATTTTTTGTCACAAGTTAGTGGAATATGAGACTTTGTATGAAAAAATAAATAAATAAAAAAATCATCATTTTCCACTAACTTGTGACAAAAAATTCTAGGAACTTGCCATGCCCCTCACGGAATACCTTGGGGTGTCTTCTTTCCAAAATGGGGTCACTTGTGGGGTAGTTATACTGCCCTGGCATTCTAGGGGCCCAAATGTGTGGTAAGGAGTTTGAAATCAAATTCTGTAAAAAATGACCTGTGAAATCCGAAAGGTGCTCTTTGGAATATGGGCCCCTTTGCCCACCTAGGCTGCAAAAAAGTGTCACACATCTGGTATTGCCGTACTCAGGAGAAGGTGGGGAATGTGTTTTGGGGTGTCATTTTACATATACCCATGCTGGGTGAGAGAAATATCTTGGCAAAAGACAACTTTTCCCATTTTTTTATACAAAGTTGGCATTTGACCAAGATATTTATCTCACCCAGCATGGGTATATGTAAAAAGACACCCCAAAACACATTCCCCACCTTCTCCTGAGTACGGAGATACCAGATGTGTGACACTTTTTTGCAGCCTAGGTGGGCAAAGGGGCCCATATTCCAAAGAGCACCTTTCGGATTTCACAGGTCATTTTTTACAGAATTTGATTTCAAACTCCTTACCACACATTTGGGCCCCTAGAATGCCAGGGCAGTATAACTACCCCACAAGTGACCCCATTTTGGAAAGAAGAGACCCCAAGGTATTTCGTGATGGGTATAGTGAGTTCATAGAAGTTTTTATTTTTTGTCACAAGTTAGTGGAATATGAGACTTTGTAAGAAAAAAAAAAAAATAAATCATCATTTTCCGCTAACTTGTGACAAAAAATAAAAAGTTCTATGAACTCACTATGCCCATCAGCGAATACCTTACGGTGTGTACTTTCCGAAATGGGGTCATTTGTGGGGTGTTTGTACTGTCTGGCCATTGTAGAACCTCAGGAAACATGACAGGTGCTCAGAAAGTCAGAGCTGCTTCAAAAAGCGGAAATTCACATTTTTGGACCATAGTTTGTAAACGCTATAACTTTTACCCAAACCATTTTTTTTTTACCCAAACATTTTTTTTTTATCAAAGACATGTAGAACTATAAATTTAGAGCAAAATTTCTATATGGATCTCGTTTTTTTTGCAAAATTTTACAACTGAAAGTGAAAAATGTCATTTTTTTGCAAAAAAAATCGTTAAATTTCGATTAATAACAAAAAAAGTAAAAATGTCAGCAGCAATGAAATACCACCAAATGAAAGCTCTATTAGTCAGAAGAAAAGGAGGTAAAATTCATTTGGGTGGTAAGTTGCATGACCGAGCAATAAACGGTGAAAGTAGTGTAGGTCAGAAGTGTAAAAAGTGGCCTGGTCTTTCAGGGTGTTTAAGCACTGGGGGCTGAGGTGGTTAAAGCACTGCATTTTTAGACAGCTGCCACTAGAGGGAGCTCAGTGTAAAGAGACTATTACACTAACTGTATAAATTCTCATACACTGTGCACTCCCCTAGTGGTGGAGTTTTGTAATATAGTATAATATATTTGTAATATATTACGTGAAGGGAGATTTATGTAGTTATACCACTTGTCTGCTGTAAATACATTAAGAAACAGGATGTTCAGACAGAGCGCCATATATGTGAAAAAATTGTTCCGTTTTGGGGGTATATAAAAGTCAGGGACAATGGGTGAGACCAAGGGCAACCTATTTTTATTACAATTTTTCTTTTTATTAAAAATTCTGCAAAATGAGAGTGTTTGACACACATGTACTGTGAAACTGGGTGGGCAGGGAGTCCCATACCAAATTTTGCTATGGGGCCCTAGGAGATTTGTGTACGTCCTTGATCTATGGCATTTTACCAATGGAGAAGTGGTCCCATTGTGTGTGAGAAAAGATGGCCCAGGAAGGAATTTTTATGGATTCTAAATATTTCTTATATACGGTAATAAAATGTATCAAATTATTAACTTGTCAATAATGCAAAGCATTCTGAATTTCTCCAGATATTTATCAGATTTCCTATAGTGTTTAGCAGTTTATTGCAGAAAAGTAACTTTTATATTTGCACAATTCTATGGGCAAAAATGTATGATTATTAATCCAGATTCAGTCATTAACGGACCTCATTCTCTTTTCTTAGTCCTTACCAGAGGAACCACAGACCGTTCAACTAACCCCGGCTGTAAGTGTCATTAACAACTAATATTTTATGTGTGTCTAAATGTGTGAGACTAGTATGACTGCTATTACATTTCTGTATAGAATTAAAGGGGTTCTCCAGGATTAGAATACATGGCTGCTCTTTTCCAAACACAGCACCACACCTGTCCACAGGTTGCATCTGGTATTGCAGCTCAGCTCCATTGAAGTAAATGGGGCAGATATGTAATATCCCACTTAACCCGTGGACAAGTGTTTTGCTGTTTTTGGAAGAAAGCAGCCATGTATTATAATCCTGGAGAAGCCCTTTAATATACAATAGATAAACAAAAAGATGATTTGCTGTGCTAATACATTAAGTTAGTTATCCTTTGCAGTTACAGTCTATATTACACTTCAGAGCTGTACTCACAATTCTGCTGGTTGTCATGAAAACGGCAAGCATGTGAACTGACACCGATTGGACAACGTAGGCTACTTTCACACTAGCGTTCGGGGCTCCGCTTGTGAGTTCCGTTTGAAGGCTCTCACAAGCGGCCCCGAACGGATCCGTACTGCCCCAATGCATTCTGAGTGGATGCGGATCCGCTCAGAATGCATCAGTTTGGCACCGTTTGGCCTCCGCTCCGCTCAGCAGGCGGACACCCGAACGCAGCTTGCAGCGTTTTCGTGTCCGCCTGGCCGTGCGGAGCCAAACGGATCCGTCCAGACTTACAATGCAAGTCAATGGGGACGGATCCGTTTGACATTGACACAATATGGTGGAATTTCAAACGGATCCGTCCCCCATTGACTTTCAATGTAAAGTCAGGATTATACCATCAGATCGGAGTTTTCTCCAATCCGATGGTATATTTTAACTTGAAGCGTCCCCATCACCATGGGAACGCCTCTATGTTAGAATATACTATCGGATTTGAGTTACATCGTGAAACTCAAATCCGACAGTATATTCTAACACAGAGGCATTCCCATGGTGATGGGGACGCTTCAAGTTAGAATATACTGAGAACTGTGTACATGACTGCCCCCTGCTGGCAGACCCCCCCCCCTGTATTTAACTTATTGGTGGCCAGTGCGGCCCCCCCTCCCTCCCCAGTATTAATTGTAACCAGTGCGGCCCCCCTCCCTCTATATTCATCTGTGGCCAGTGCGGATATTAAATATGAGCAGTGCGGTCTCCCCCTCCCTCCCTCCCCAGTATTAAATATGAGCAGTGCGGTCTCCCCCTCCCTCCCCAGTATTAAATATGAGCAGTGCGGTCTCCCCCTCCCTCCCTCCCTCCCCAGTATTAAATATGAGCAGTGCGGCCTCCCCCTCCCTCTATTCATTGGTGGCCAGTGCGGATTCAAAGTATTGTGATCAGTGCGGCCTCTCCTCTCCTCTCCCCCCCCCCCCCCCCATCATTGGTGGCAGCGGAGAGTACCGATCGGAGTCCTAGTTTAAATCGCTGGGGCTCCGATCGGTTACCATGGCAGCCAAGACGCTATTGCAGTCTTGGCTGCCATGGTTACTTAGCAACAAATAGCAGCATTATACTTACCTGAAAAGCTGCGATCTATGTGACCGGCCGGGAGCTCCTCCTACTGGTAAGTGACAGGTCTATAGGCAATGCGCCGCACAGACCTGTCACTTTACCAGTAGGAGGAGCTCCCGGCCGGTCACATAGATCGCAGCTCTTCAGGTAAGTATAATGATTCTATTTGTTGCTAAGTAACCATGGCAGCCAAGACTGCAATAGCGTCTTGGCTGCCATGGTAACCGATCGGAGCCCCAGCGATTTAAACTGGGACTCCGATCGGTACTCTCCGCTGCCACCAATGATGGGGGGGGGGGGAGAGGAAAGGCCGCACTGATCACAATACTTTGAATCCGCACTGGCCACCAATGAATAGAGGGAGGGGGAGGCCGCACTGCTCATATTTAATACTGGGGAGGGAGGGAGGGGGAGACCGCACTGCTCATATTTAATACTGGGGAGGGAGGGAGGGGGAGACCGCACTGCTCATATTTAATATCTGCACTGGCCACCGCACTGGCCACCGATGAATATAGAGGGAGGGGGGCCGCACTGGTTACAATTAATACTGGGGAGGGAGGGGGGGCCGCACTGGCCACCAATAAGTTAAATACAGGAGGGGGGGGGGTCTGCCCCCTGCTGCCTGGCAGCACCTGCCAGGCAGCAGGGGGCAGTCATGTACACAGTTCTCAGTATATTCTAACTTGAAGCGTCCCCATCACCATGGGAACGCTTCTGTGTTTAGAATATACTGTCGGATCTGAGTTTTCCGAAGTGAAAAATCAGATCTGAAATAAACTGTTATGCAAACGGATCCGTTCTGAACGGATGCAAGCGTTTGCATTATAGGAGCGGATCCGTCTGATGAAACATCAGATGGATCCGCTCCGAACGCTAGTGTGAAAGTAGCCTTAGCTGAGTTCCTATAAAGCACAGTGGTAATTAGTTTTTCCTACATTAGATGCCTGCACATTGCCTAAAGATGACACATCACATAATGCAGATCATCAGAACAGGTTATTTGCAGACACTGAGCAAGCAGGGAATGCTGGAAGATTTGAGCTCTAAAGCCTGAATGTATGTACACAGGGACTCCACCAGCAGAACAGTGAATACTGCTCTGGAGTATAATACAGGATGTCACTTAGGATCAATGAAGGATAAAAAATATAACATATGTAAAATGACTCCACCAGCAGATTAGTGAGAGCAGTTCTGAAGTATTATACTAAATCTGTACAGGATAAGTAATGTATGTACACAGTGACTGCACCAGCAGAATAGTGAGTGCAGCTCTGGAGTATAATACAGGATATAAATCCGGATCAGTACAGGATAAGTAATGTAATATACACTCACCTAAAGAATTATTAGGAACACCGTACTAATACAGTGTTGGACCCCCTTTTGCCTTCAGAACTGCCTTAATTCTACATGGCATTGATTCAACAAGGTGCTGATAGCATTCTTTAGAAATGTTGGCCCATATTGATAGGATAGCATCTTGCAGTTGATGGAGATTTGAGGGATGCACATCCAGGGCACGAAGCTCCCGTTCCACCACATCCCAAAGATGCTCTATTGGGTTGAGATCTGGTGACTGTGGGGGCCATTTTAGTACAGTGAACTCATTGTCATGTTCAAGAAACCAATTTGAAATGATTCAAGCTTTGTGACATGGTGCATTATCCTGCTGGAAGTAGCCATCAGAGGATGGATACATGTTCTCATTCTGTTTACGCCAAATTCGGATCTCTACCATTTGAATGTCTCAACAGAAATCGAGACTCATCAGACCAGGCAACATTTTTCCAGTCTTCAACAGTCCAATTTTGGTGAGCTCGTGCAAATTGTAGCCTCTTTTTCCTATTTGTAGTGGAGATGAGTGGTACCCGGTGGGGTCTTCTGCTGTTGTAGCCCATCCGCCTCAAGGTTGTGCGTGTTGTGGCTTCACAAATGCTTTGCTGCATACCTCGGTTGTAACGAGTGGTTATTTCAGTCAACGTTGCTCTTCTATCATCTTGAATCAGTCGGCCCATTCTCCTCTGACCTCTAGCATCCACAAGGCATTTTTGCCCACAGGACTGCCGCATACTGGATGTTTTTCCCTTTTCACACCATTCTTTGCAAACCCTAGAAATGGTTGTGCGTGAAAATCCCAGTAACTGAGCAGATTGTGAAATACTCAGACCGGCCCGTCTGGCACCAACAACCATGCCACGCTCAAAATTGCTTAAATCACCTTTCTTTCCCATTCTGACATTCAGTTTGGAGTTCAGGAGATTGTCTTGACCAGGACCACCCCCCTAAATGCATTGAAGCAACTGCCATGTGATTGGTTGACTAGATAATTGCATTAATGAGAAATAGAAAAGGTGTTCCTAATAATTCTTTAGGTGAGTGTATGTACACAGTGACTCCACCAGCAGAATAGTGAGGGCAGCTCTGGAGTATTATACAGGATGTAACTCAGCATCAGTACAGGATAAGTAATGTAATGTGTGCAGTGACTCCACCAGCAGAATAGTGTTTGCATCAGTACAGATGACTACTATATAAAAGTGCATTTTAATGTTGTAACATAGTCTGACAAATTCTAGTGTCACCAGTGGGGTTTGTTCGATTATTGGAACCATTAACAGAGCGAGTGATGAGAGAAAAGCCCTAACAACATTTATTAGTACTTTGTCATATAGGAAAGAAAACTGTCCATGGAGCAGGTTATAATCTACAGTAGTTGTGCGGGAAATACAGCAAAGGGAATATAGTCCACAGAACTCTGCTTATTGGTCAGAGGGGATAGCAAAGCCCAGATCCTTCTGACAAGTGTCCCTCAGGGATGTTGGCCTCAGCATCAATCCCTTCTTCAATGGGATCCATAGGCACGTCTCTCCAGACAAACAATCTGGGGTCCTCCACTTCTCCCAGAGCAAGGTATCTTCTTTCAGTATTCCCCAGGATGCAGGCCGCAGCATCAGATCCAGTACGGCTACTTTCACACTCGCTTTTGGTGCAGATCCGTCATGCATCTGCATAAACGCATCCGTTCAGATAATACAACCGCATGCATCCGTTCAGAACTGATCCGTTTGTGTTATCTTTAACATTGCCAAAACGGATCCATCTTGAACACCATTGAAAGTCAATGGTGGACAGATCCGTTTTCTATTGTGCCATATTGTGTCAGTGAAAACTGATCCGTCCCCATTGTGTGCCAGGACGGATCCATTTAGCTCAGTTTCACCTCCAAAGTGGAATGGCCGCGGAACGGAGCCAAACTGATGCATTCTGAGCGCATCCTTATCCATTCAGAATGCATTAAGGGCAAAATTGATCCCTTTTGGACCGCTTGTGAGATCCCTGAACGGATCTCACAAACGGAAACCAAAACGCCAGAGTGAAAGTAGCCTAAAACAATATACTTACTTCTGTATCCCTCTGGGTACAGACCTCAGCATCAGATTCCAATAGGGTGTACATCTAAGCCTCTCTGAAGATCCCTTTAATCTCTAGCTCAAGTCCTTAAACACATGAGTGGGGGGGCTTCTTGGGCAGTTTCTAGTTGCTCCTCAGCAGAGAAGAATGTATTAATTCATCAGGGCACAGCGGAGGGCATCTCCAGCATCCAGGCAATAGATGTGCAGTGTCTTCATTCTGTCTCTACAGGAGGTCATCATGAGGGTCCCAAAAGCTATGATGTTGACCGGCCAGCTAAGCTGAAGGGCCTTTTACACTGGCCGAGAATCTTAAAGATAAAAATCTCTAAGGAGCGTTCATAGGAACGCTCGTTAGCGATTATCTGGCAGTGTAAATGTACTGCTGATTACCCGATGAAATGCTCGTTCATTGGGTAATTTGATCGTTTGTGCGAACGCAAAAACAATAAGTCCTTATGGTCAATAGCGATGGCATTAGCGATCGCTCCTCCCCATACTCTGGAGGAGACCGCTGCATGTAAATGCAGCGGTCTCCTCGATCAGCGAGCAGCAGATTGTCGGGTAGGAACACTTCCTTCCCAATAATCTGCTGCTCTGTCATCCCATGTAAATGGAGTGGCAGTATACATGCTCGACCTGCTCTATTCATATTGGGGGCCGCGCAGCATACAAGCTCCTCATTATCTTGATTGTTGGGGGTCCCAGCTGTAGAACCCTCACTGTTCTAATAATTATCCCCTATCCTGTGCATGGGGGCATTACTTGCTACATCCGGAATACCCCTTTTAATGTCGACATTTGAAGAGGAATTACATTTTATAAAGTAATAGCATATCTCTAGGGTATGCCATCACTTAATGATTGGTAGAGGTCTGATCTCTGGGATCCAATCTTGAAGAAGAAGCGTCCACTGATTTAGCAAAATGTCCCGTTGGTGCCCTAGCTGCAGCACGCCTCCAATTAAGTGAATTCCCTACACCGCCAGGAGTCCTGAAATGCAAGGAAAAACACTGATAGGAACCCAGCTCTGAAGCCTCTGTATTCTGAGGAAGGGGCACAGAGGTCGAATCTCCACCAATAAGTGAGCATGTTCAGCAGTTCTTGGAACTCCCCTAGAAGTGAATGGAGCATATTGGAAGTTGTAGTTTCACAATGGCTGGCGTGCCGCAGGTCGCTGATCGCTGCCCCATGCTATTGTAAGGGGTGCTAGTGGATGGTGACAAATTCACTCTGACAACTGAGTAACACTGGGACGGTTTTACTGATGATGATGATTTTGCAGTACAGCGATACTCTTGAACTTGTGCAACTGGTAAATTTGTATTCAATAGGGACACTGTCTTTTTAAGAAGATGTGTTGATAACAGGGAGGGTAAAACTTTAGGTTTAACTTTATGCAGATTCTCAGGGGCCGTACTTCTCCTGCTAGTGGGCGATAGACCCTCCTAGTGCTCGATCTCTATCTCTTCGAGGCGGAACCTTTCTCTTTGCTGCAGTGGAGAATCTGTCAGGACACGTCTGAGGCTCTGCTGGTCTGTCACGTGTGCTCCACCATCTGCTCCCTTGCACTGGTTTCTTCAGTGCCATTCAGTACTCTGCCTGCTGCAGTCTTTCTGTACCTGTCTGGGCTGCACTTCTTTACTTGGATAGCCGTTTCACACCACCCTTAAAGGGAACCTGTCACCGGGATTTTGTGTATAGAGCTGAGGACATGGGTTGCTAGATGGCTGCTAGCACATCCACAATACCCAGTCCCCATAGCTCTGTGTGCTTTTATTGTGTAAAAAAAACGATTTGATACATATGCAAATGAACCTGAGATGAGTCCTGTACATGAGATTAGTCAGGGACAGGACTCATATCAGGTTAATTTGCATATGTATCAAATCGTGTTTTTTTTACACAATAAAAGCACATAGAGCTATGGGGACTGGGCATTCCGGATGTGCTAGCGGCCATCTAGCATCCCATGTCCTCAGCTCTATACACAAAATCCCGGTGACAGGTTCCCTGTAAGTTCAGGTAACAGACCCTGCTCTGGATCTCCAGCACTGCACTCCTCTTCTTCTCCAGGCCCTGGCTGCAATATCTCTATCTGGGAACTGGCTCCCTCTGCTGGACTGAAATGATGACAGCAAGTCTCTATGTTTCAGCACTGCAACAGGAGCTCCTGACACTACACCATCATTTTATAAAAAAAGGAATATACCTTTAATGAAGACCATCTTTAATCTGAAAATAATTTAAAGAAGACTTCAAGTTTGGAGGAGCGTGTTATATAATGCATACAGCTATTCTGGAGACTATAATAAAGGCTGGGGAAATACAGATCTCTTGTATGACTTCATACTCATTGATACATTAGTATATGTACTCATGTATGTATGGTATACAATATACAGGTGCCCATACACTGTGCTTTCAATGTGATTGTGTAGATGAAAACTGTGTTGCAAAACAGTGACAATCTGCAAAAAAGCATTGTTGTTTTTTTTACCATATACTGTAATTCTTGGCTGCATGGCATACTACTGCCCACATTGTGTACAGGCACCAGACGATCACTGGCAGATGAAGTGAATAATCTAGAGTATTTTGTGACAATGAAACTTGTCAAGGAGAGGAATATGTTAGGAAGCAAGTGACCGGTCAGTTTATGAAGTGGATGTCTTGGAGGTAGAAAAAATGGTCCAAACACTGGCCAAATATTGACTGTGTGAAAGCGGCCTTAGAGTGCATTTGGACTGTCAGTGTATGGTCAGTGATTTCCATCAGTGATTGTGAGCCAAAACCAGGGGCAGGTCAAAAACACAGAACAGGTATAATCTTTGCATTATACCTTATGATTAAATGACTGGTCAGGGCATCTCCAAACTTGCAGGTCTTGAGGATTAGTACTTGCAAAAGTGGTTCAAGGAAGGACTGCCTGTGAACCAACTAGAAGATCATGGGTACCCACAAATTATAGGACTAACATCTATCACCTTGATGCCAGATACCACAGGACATCTGAGGTCTTCTGCCTGATTCCTCAACAAATCAAAGTTGTTTTGGTGGCATGAAGGTGTTGGGTAGATTACGGGAATCCAGACTTTCAATATATGATACACGATTTCTGTTGATTGTTATTGGTATTCGCGGTACTTCACTATCTTTGCCCCACTTTTTCTGACTACTACAGGTAAAGTGGGAGCAAGTTTTTTTTTTTAGGGATATACCCCAAGGAACCTATGAAGCAGTGATTGTCTACACTTGTCTACGGTCGTCTTTGTCTGTTCTAAGAAAGAGAGAGAACCGCGCTGCTATCTTTGACATTGATGTTAATATTATGGCTGATCAGTGTATATAGAGAGAGTCGGGGACTTTAGTGATGCAGGTATAGATTTAGTGGAGAACTTTCTGTTACTCATCCAATCTCCCCCAGGACAGAAGAGCGGAGTGCCACCGGAGTTATGCAGAATTTACTGAATGTTTCTTCCAAATTCCTAACTGACCCTGTAATATCACCTGTAAATGTAGAGTTCATCAGAACCAGAACCACAGAGCAGCAAGTCCAACACTGGAGACAAAGGAGCCACTCCGGGGATCAAATCTCCAGAGAACAAGAGACCAGAAGATGCAAAGTCTACCAAACCTAAAATCATGATGTTCTTCAAACAGCTGGTAAGATGCCCGAACATCAGTCTAAGCCTATGTATTCACTAAGGCTTAGAAGATGGCAAAACATTAACCCGTGAACCTACTTTTAGCTCATTGAAAGCTACTCTTACAATTTTGATTTAGTTTAGAAAGACTTTTGGTTTTGCTTTGCACCACGAATAAATTCATAGATGACAATGGTGGAACCACTTCTTTATTAATTGTTATTATAGTCAGTGTTGGGTGATGGAAGTAATATCAGCCCAGAGGAAAGTAACAAGAAAAACAACCAGGAGCCTGTAAGTGGAGATTTTATAATATGCTGGCTCTGGTGGTGGGATTTCCTGTGAATCAAACAATTTAACTTAAAGGGCATATGTCAGCAGATTTTTTTACCTATGAAACTGGCTGACCTGTTGCATGGGCACTTGGTATCTAAAGGTCCCATGTTCATATGTGCTCGCATTGCTGAGAAAAGTGATGTTTTAATATATGCAAATGACGTTCTAGGAGCAACAAGGGCATTGCTGTTACACTTAGAGGCTCTGCTCGCTCATGTGATGATGTTTTCCCTGCCTGGCCCTGTCAATCAAAGTGCATAGGGAAAGCAGAGCCTCTAGGTGTAACCCCCCCCCCCCCCCCCATTGCTCTTAGAGGCTCATTTACATACATTAAAACATAATTTTTCTCAGCAATGTGGGCACATATGAACATGGGACCAACACAGATGTCTTCAGCTGCCAAGCGCCCATGTAACAGGTCAGCCAGTGTCATAGGTACAAATCTGCTATCTATCGATCTATCTCTCTCCCTACCTACCTAATCTGAATCCTTATGGATTACATAATTATCTTTTCTCCATTGTTCTACATGTGTTCTGTTTAGCGGTGATCACGCTCCATGTATTTTATCTGGTGTTTGTTATTTAGTAGTAACAAGCTGTTTGGCTTACATACTGTATATAAGATACTTGTAAATCTTATAAAAGACCATTAGAAGGCATTTGCAGCCTAATATTTCCCGTATTCTTCAGTGTATTTTGTATTTGTGTCAGTAATAACTTTTCCTGCGACAGGAAACAATCACAATGCAGGTGAGCAGCTTCTGATGGATCTCCTTATGGCTTTATTTTTTACTTTGTATTTGTTTCTGGGAGTACCCATGCCTGTCTGGCTCATTACTAAATAATACTTAAATAAGCTGAGTAAATTTAAGCTTGCCATGCACTTTAGTTTGGCCAACATTGATACCTTCCAGCTTCCCCATATACCCATGCAAACCTTAATGAGCAATTCTCCTATTACTCTATAGAGCAGAGGCACTCAACTGGAAGACCGCGGTCCAAATATGCCCCATGGTTGTGAACTGTCTGAACCCCTGCATGTTCTACTTTCAACTAACGGGGGTAGACATTTATTCTAACTGGAGACACTTAAGGGGGCATAACTTTTTGATAGGGGCCATCTAAAAGGCTTGACTGTGTTGAGTGGCCATCTAAGGGGTCATAATCCTTTGAGTGGTGCATCTAGGGGGCATAACTGTGTGAGGGGCCATCTGATGAGACATAACCTTGTGAGTGAGGCCATCTAGGGGGCATAACTGTGTGGTGGGGCATAACTGTGAGTAGGCCACTAAAGGGTACATAACTATGTGGGGGGCCATACCTCTGTGAGGGGGGACACTAAAGGGGGCATCATTGTGTGGGGGGAAAGAACTAAGGTGGCTTACCTATGAGTGGGGCATAACTGTGTGTGGGAGCCACCTAAGGAGGAATCACTCTGTGTGGGGGTCCACTTAAGGGGGCATAACTGTGTGTGTGGGCACTTGAAGGGGCAGCACTGTGTGGGAGGGGTCACTTAATGGGGCATCATACTGTATGGGGTCATTTAGAAGGGCATCATACTATGGGTTGGGGCCACTTAAGAGGACATCATACTCTGTAGAAGCCACTTAAGGGGGCATCACTCTGTGAGGGTGGCATTTAAGGGGACATCATACTGTGTGAGGGGGCACTTAAAGGACATTACTTTTTATTGGGGGCATTTAAGGGATTATCCTTCTGTGAGGGGGCACTTAGGAAACATCATACTGTGTACAGGCACCAATGGAGGACATCTTACTGTGAGGGAGGCACTAAGGTGGCATTATACTCTGTCTGCGTGTGAGGAGGGGGGTGATAAAAGGATATCATACTGTCCGAGGGGCACTAAGGGGCATTATGATGGTTGGGTAGCACTAAGAAGACATTATTAATGTGTGGGGAGTCACTAAGAGGGCACTAATATTATGTGGCCATCAGAAAGGGAATTTGGTGGGCTTAGAGGTGTGGCTTATAGTAAAACAAAAATAGCTGTAGCGGTATACGCCACTGGTGTTGTGCCTCCTTTTTTTTGCGTCTCGGACCTTCACACTACAGGTATGTGGACACTTACAAAAAGTATTTGAGTACCGCTGCTATAGAATAAAAAAGTAGCTATTACATTTTAAAATCTTAAATATAATAGGGCAATATACAAACAATCACATTAATAGAAACCTGCTGAGTATACTGTCAAGATTTTCTAGCCAAAAATAATCTTTTATCAACTATTTACAAAAGTTACTGTCTGTCAAGACATCTTTCTTTATTATAAATGGAATATATGGAAATTGAATAACTTAATAAAAGAATGTATTAAATCTAATAATCTAAAAATAATAATTATATATGTAATAAAATAAATATAAATCTAATACTTTATTAAAAATTACCTGCATAAAACCTCAAGATGCCTTTAACTAAAATATCCTTTTTTAATTAAAGTTTTATTACATTTTTGTCAAATTGGTTTTATATGGTGCATGTGCTTCCAGTTCATAAAAGACGTTGAGCGATGTAACTTTTTTAAATTGCTCACAAATCCCAATGTGTAGCAAATAAAAAGAGAAATCACTATCCACTTGCATAACTGAAGATGTTTCAAAGAGAATTTTAAGCTACTCTGTGCATCAAGCAGCAACAGATCTGTCAACAGCAATTTGTTCATGATTTCCATGCAGCAGATAGCAGATTTATTTTCAAGCATTAACATTAATAATAACATGAGTAATACCCTATTAGAGTACTGAATATCCTAAATTAAAAGAAGTTGGACTCTCAAGTCACTGTCATCTCAGACCCTTTCATGTTCTACTGGTTGCCACACAAAGATTTGGAGTGCTTCTATGAACAGAACCTTGTGATTCCAATGTGACCTAAAGCCCCTGACTTCCACCCCATACAGTACAGTAGATGTCCCAATTCTCATCCAATCAGCAGAACGCATAGACTGTACATAAGCATTGCATAGTTAATATAAAGTTATTGCATTTATAAAATTTTACCCCTGCAGACTCTGGACATCACAGATGGAGTGGAGGTCAGTAAGAACGAGAAGACAGTGGTCACTGCTGTCGTAGAACCTCCTCCACCACCACCACCACCACAGAAGGGAAAAGACAACATAAAGGAGAAGAAAGCTTCAGCAGAGAAACTGAACAAGCAGGAGAGCCGAGAGAGTGCCGAGATTGCTGCTTCTGCACAGTTCCATTCTCCAGACCCAGTGCAAGTGGATAATGCAGTGGGGGCATTTAAAGAGGGCCAGCTGAAGAGGACAGAGAAGAGGCAGTCCCTGGGCAGCTTCTTCAAAGCCATTGTGAGTTCACCATAAATATGTCAAGGGTGATGAGGCAGATTCCAGTCACTTAAAGAGATTGTCCAAGACATTTAAAAACCTTGGGGAAAAAAGGGGATGTGATGAAGTACTACTCACCTGAGGGTTTCCCAATGATCTACTATTTATGAGTGTCTGCCCTGATGGCACAGGGAAGGGGTAATATGGGAAGTGTGTTGTATTCTTCTGATTATCTGATGTGTATACCCTACAGTACTGAACAGTACTGAACTCTACCATCTTGATCATTCCAGGGCCCAAAGCGAATGTCGGACGCCGAGGTGCAGACAGACCCAGTCACCATCCTACCTGGAGAGAAAACGAAATGACTATTTGTAAAACTGAGAGAGAGCTGGCTGTGGCGGGGATGATGGCGGACATCGCTAATGTATATTTCAGCTGTAATCTGTACAGAGTTATTTCAGTACATTCCTTAGTGACATGATGGGGGGGATGCCAGTTTATGACAGACCTCCTGGGTTTTATATATTATTCTTGTCTGTCTGGGCTGAAGCCGGTTTATCATTTCCCTATGGTTTCTTAGTATCGTAGCAAAAAGTAATAAACTTACAGGAGGCAAGAGAAAGTGTGGATGCAGTGACCCCCAGTGAACGATACAGGATCGCAACACAGTAGGCTGAAACAAGAGCTTGCAATCACCCATGCACCATCAGGGGGAATATAACAAAACACAAAATGTAAACTATGTAACAGGATGATGCAAAAATGGCAACTATTTAGGAGAACAATTTAAAGGGGAATTCCACCTAAATGTATAATCACGTCAGCAGATGCCAAAAGAAAGGGTCACCAAGCTAGGACCTTCACCACTTCCCAAACGTGGCCAACCCCCATGAGCACTGGCTGGAGACGTCCACAATGTGGAATCCAAAATACAGCAATTGCAATATGTTGTGCCTGAGAGAAGGAAACTGCTAAGCAGCTTTGGTTTACTGTAAGTCGCCATTATTTCTCTGTTGGAGATTCCATGTGAAATCTCTAAGCAGTGCCAAAGGTTAAATCCTGTTACAGAACATTACATTGAGGGGTCCAAGGCAAAACCATAGACCAAGCTCTTCTCTCATGACCTATCATAACGTACATTCCACTTTAAGTGAGAGCCATTCAACAGAACAGAGACACAAAGATGATCGTTTGCACTTATAGATGCTGAGGCTTTAACCCTTCCACCTCTTCATCCATTAGCACTGTCAGCCAATCCCGAAGATTGTGCACGTTATCCTGGGGTCATTCATGAAAGGAACAGAATGTTGAGAGTTATACTGATGCTATAATGTCAGGACAATATTAAATATATAAAACATGATTCTTTTTAAGCTTGGCATGATAGGTCGCTAAAAAAAATGGCACTAGGGGGCGACATTGCCACACGTAATCACTGTAAGGTAACTTACACCACTGATGGTCACGTCTAATGTGAGCTGCAGTTGTTTGATTTGCTAATAAGCACTAACAAGTCTGGATCTGATAATCACCTGCCGGTGACATCACTAGCTATAACGTTAAATGTATGGCTTCTCATGTGCCTTGTTTCTTCTTCATGTAATATTTGCTCCCTGGTTCTTTCCATGGTCTTCAGTAATAAAGTTTTCTTTGTACAGGAATGAATAAATTCAGCAGATTCCTAGCAGCTTGTGACTGTTGTGCTGTTATCTTAAAGGGAATATGTTATTTTTTTATTTTTTTGGACAGTTAAAACCACATAGCGATTCTGTTTTTATTTTCCGATCTTCAGGATTTTTGTTACTCTATTTCCTGAATATGATTATGGAGGCTGCCATCTTGCCTGAACTGTTCTTAACAGAATATATACTGACCAATAATATAAATGCAACACTTTCGGTTTTGTTCTAATTTTGCATGAGCTGAACTCATAAAGATCTGAAACATTTTCTACATACACAAAAGACCCATTACTCTCAAATATTGTTCACAAATCTGTCTAAATCTATGTTAGTGAGCACTTCTCCTTTGCCGAGATAATCCATCCCACCTCACAAGTGTGACATATCAAGGTGCTGATTAGACAGCATGAATATTGCACAGGTGTGCCTTAGACCTTCCACAATAAAAGACCACTCTGAAATGTGCACAGTTTTGCCTTTCTGGGGGGGGATCTCCGAAAACCAGTCAGTATCTGGTGTGGCCACCATTTGCCTCACGCAGTGCAACACATCTACGTCACATAGAGTTGATCAGGTTGTTGATTGTGGCCTGTGGAATGTTGGTCCACTCCTCTTCAATAACTGTGCGAAGTTGCAGGATATTGGCAGGAACTGGAACTCGCTGTCGTATATGCCGATTCAGAGCATCCCAAACATGCTCAATGGGTGACATGTCCAGTGGGTATGCTGGCCATGCAAGAACTGGGATGTTTTCAGCTTCCAGGAATTGTGTACAGATCCTTGCAATATGGGGCCATGCATTATCATGCTGCAACATGAGGTGATGGTCGTAGATCAATGGCACAACAATGGGCCTCAGGATCTCGTCACGGTATCTCTGTGCATTCAAAATGCCATCAATAAAATGCACCTGTGTTCGTTGTCCATAACATACGCCTGCCCATACAAAAAGCCCACCGCCACCATGGGCCACTCGATCCACAACGTTGACGTCAGCAAACCGCTCACCCACACGACGCCACACACGCTGTCTACCATCTGCCCTGAACAGTGAAAACCGGGACTCATCCATGAACAGAACGCCTCATCAACGTGACAGACGCCATCGAATGTGAGCATTTGCCCACTCAAGTCGGTTACAACGACGAACTGCAGTCAGGTCCAGTCCCCGATGAGGATGACGAGCATGCAGATGAGCTTCCCTGAGACGATTTCTGACAGTTTGTGCAGAAGTTCTTTGGTTATGCAAATCGATTGTTGCTGCAGCTGTCCGGGTGGCTGGTCTCAGACAATCATGGAGGTGAACATGCTGGATGTGGAGGTCCTGGGCTAGTGTGGTTACAGGTGGTCTGCGGTTGTGAGGCCGGTTGGATATACTGCCAAATTCTCTGAAACGCCTTTGGAGACGGCTTATGGTAGAGAAATGAACATTCATTGCGCGGGCAACAGCTCTGGTAGACATTCCTGCAGTCAGCATGCCAATTGCACGTTCCCCCAAACGTTGCGACATCTGTGGCATTGTGCCGTGTGATCAAACTACACATTTCAGAGTGGCCTTTTATTGTGTGCAGTGTAAGGCACACCTGTGCAATATTCATGCTGTCTAATCAGCACCTTGATATGCCACACCTGTGAGGTGGGATGGATTATCTCGGCAAAGGAGAAGTGCTCACTAACACAGATTTAGATAGATTTGTGAACAATATTTGAGAGTAATGGGTCTTTTGTGTATGTAGAAAATGTTTCAGATCTTTGAGTTCAGCTCATACAATATGGGAGCAAAACCGAAAGTGTTGCGTTTATATTTTTGGTCAGTGTGGAAATATGCTTTACACAGTAGTCTGGGGGGGCACCTCATTGAAAGAGTTTTCCAGCCACACTTTACGACCTGTGAAGAACTCAGGAGGGAGCAGATAAGCTGTGATATCACCTACTGTAGCACCAATGTTCCCCAGACTTTGACTCTCCAGTTTTTGCAAATCTCCTATCACATTGGATGCAGACTTGTGGCATGATGGGAGTTGTAGTTTTGCAACAGCCAGAGAGTCACAGGTTGGTAAACATAAGTTTACAGCATTGTAAGAAGCATTGTAGTAAAATAAAAGCTGTGCTGTGATTGGCTGATATGAGCAAAAATAAAAGATGTGCTGTGACTGTCTGTTATGGGAAACAAACAGGTTGTTGTTTAGCCAGCACATCAAGGGGAGATGAGAGGCAGAATGAGAGGCAGGGCTTCTGCAGTTACAGCAATGTTAGTGTATAAAATGCATGCTGCATCATTGGTTGCTAAGGGCAACAAACAGATTGTCTTTTAGCCACTCTGAATCACAAAGGAACTTATTTTCTGTCAACACTCTGGGAATGGCTGATTGAGAACCGCTGTAGTAAAATGAAAGCTGTTTTGTGATCATTTGTCTTTTAGACAGCACACGCAGGGAGATACGAGGCAGACTGAAATGCAGGGGAGATGTAAGATCCATCAGGGTTACTGCCAAAACATGTACAATTATGTTTCTGCAATGAATTGGTACCTGGGGCAGAAGTAGGTTTTGCAAAGTTTGTAGGCATGACCAAAGTGTTAGGACGGCCATACACATTCAATAGCTGTTGGTCGAACGATCAGCTCAGTCTCCTGACTCCCTCCCGGTTCCCCCATACACATTAACATTCAGCTCAGCCAAACATGTCTGTGTATTTAAAGGGAGGAGAGGAAAAAGACGCTGCTAGACACTTAGGCTGCGTTCACACGGGCGAGATTTCCGCGCGGGTGCAATGCGGTAGGTGAACGCATTGCACCCGCACTGAATCTGGACCCATTCATTTCAATGGGGCTGTTCAGATGAGCTATGATTTTCACGCATCACTTATGCGTTGCGTGAAAATCGCAGCATGCTCTATATTCAGCGTTTTTCACGCAACGCAGGCCCCATAGAAGTGAATGGGGTTGCGTGAAAATCGCATGCATCCGCAAGCAAGTGCGGATGCGGTGCGATTTTCACGCACGGTTGCTAGGTGACTGTCTATACACTGTATTATTTTCCCTTATAACATGGTTATAAGGGAAAATAATAGCATTCTGAATACAGAATGCTTAGTAGGTGATCAATTGAGGGTTAAAAAATAAAAAAAATTAACTCACCTTGTCCTCTTGTTCGCGTAGTTCTCCCGGTCTTTAGTTCTTTAAAAAGATGAACTATGGGCTAAAGGACCTTTGGTGACGTCAGATCACATGCTCCAATCACAGGGTCCATCACCGCGGTGATGGACCATGTGATTGGAGCATGTGATCTGACGTCACCAAAGGTCCTTTAGCCCATAGTTCATCTTTTGAGAAGTAAAGAAGAGACCGGGACTTACGCGAACAAACGGAGAAGGTGAGTTAATTTTTTTTATTTTTTTTAACCCTCAACTGATCACTTACTATGCATTCTGTTTTCAGAATGCTATTATTTTCCCTTATAACCATGTTATAAGGGAAAATAATAACATCTACACAACACCGAACCCAAACCTGAACTTCTGTGAAGAAGTTCGGGTCTGGGTACCACAGTCGGTTTTTTATCACGCGCGTGCAAAACACATTGCACACGCACGATAAAAACTGAACATCGGAACGCAATCGCAGTCAAAACTGACTGCAATTGCATTCCTACTCGCGCGGGTTTGCCGCAACACACCGGGACGCATCCGGAACTAATCCGGACACGCTCGTGTGAACCCAGCCTTATCTCCTGATGGAACAAAAGGATCAGGCAAAAATATTTCACCTGATTGTTCTGTTTCCCAACATCATCTGTCAGGTGAGAGTCAGGAGCTCCCCATACACATTGGCCAAACCTGCTGTTCTCGGAAGGTTATGCCAACAATACAGTAATGTACTTTAAAGAAAAAATATATAAATTATTTTAAAAAATGGTGGAAGTTTTCTTTACTTCTCTAAATGGGCTAAAGACAAAAACACATATTTCTAGGTAAGAAATAGCATTAGAAAATATTTATATAGACAAATGTACACCCAGGCAACTACACTAACGTTTAACATAAAACATGATTTAAACAATAAGCCATTTCCTTATGACACATTTCTTTTTAGTTTTTACAGTAGTCTGTATCAATTACATCAATACATAAAAAAATGGATGCATGCACTACAATATAGGACGTCAGTGAATGATATACGATAAGGCCTCTTGCACACAACTGTATGGCTTTTTCAGTATTTTGCGGTCCGTAAAAAACGGATCCGCAAAAAATACGGATGACATCCGTGTGCATTCCGTTTTTTGGGGAACGGGACAGCTGGTCCCTGATAGAACAGTACTATCCTTGTCCGTTATGCGGACAATAATAGGACATGTTCTATCTTTGAACGGAACCGAAAAAACGGAAATACGGAAATGGAAGGCATATGGAGAACCTTCAGTTTTTTTTGCGGATCCATTGACATGAATGGTTCCGTATACGGTCCGTATACAGAACTCAAGAAACGGTAAGGAAACGGGAAAAAAAAAAAACGTTTGTGTGCAAGAGGCCTAACACCTGCACTAGAGCCCTGTAAGAATGACGGTATACCAGCACTTCTCAAACATCACAAATATTAGTGGATTAGCACACCAGTGTAGACAGGGGCTCTCTGCCTTTCTTGTCCACTGCTGAGTAGGGTATTTTATCTGTTCCCAAGATCTTGACACCTGACGGGGCCCCCATTCCAACCAGTACAGGTGTGAAGGTCTCTGTGCTAAAAAATCTCTCTGAGATTTCAGATGTTGAGGCCTCATATTAAGGCCTCCTGCACACCACCGTATGGATTTTTCAGTGTTCTGCAGTCCATTTTTCACGGATCCGTTGTTCCGTTTTTTTGTTTCCGTTGTGTTTCTGTTTCTGTTCCGTTTTTCCGTATGGCATATACAGTATACAGTAATTACATAGAAAAAATTGGTCTGGGCATAAAATTTTCAATAGATGGTTCCGCAAAAACGGAACGGAGACGTAAGACATACGGAGTACATTCAGTATGTGTTCCGTTTTTTTTGCGGACCCATTGACTTGAATGGAGCCACAGAACGTGATTTGCAGGCAATAATAGGACATGTTCTATCTTTCAACGGAACGGAGATACGGAAACGGAATGCATACGGAGTACATTCCGTTTTTTTGTGGAACCATTGAAATGAATGGTTCTGTATACGGACCGTATACGGAGCGCAAAAAGCGGACCGTAAATGGAAAAAAAAACGGTCATATGCAGAAGGCCCACACGACCGTATGGCTTTTTCAGTGTTTTTCTGTCCGTTTTTCACGGATCCGTTGTTCCGTTTTTTGTTTCTGTTTCTGTCCTTTTTCCGTTCCGTTTTTTGTATGGCATATACAGTAATTACATAGAAAAAATTGGGCTGGGCATAACATTTTCAATAGATGGTTCCGCAAAAATGGAACGAATACGGAAGACATACGGATGCATTCCCGTATGTGTTCAGTTTTTTTTGCGGACCCGTTGACTTGAATGGAGCCACGGAACGTGATTTGCGGGCAATAATAGGACATGTTCTATCTTTCAACTAAATGGAAAAACGGAATGCATACGGAGTACATTCTGTTTTTTTTGCGGAACCATTGAAATGAATGGTTCCGGATACGAACCGTATACGGAATGCAAAAAACGGTCGTGTGAAAGAGGCCTAACACCTGCACTAGAGCCCCGTAAGAATGACGGTATACCAGCACTTCTCAAACATCACAAATATTAGTGGATTAGCACACCAGTGTAGACAGGGGCTCTCTGCCTTTCTTGTCCACTGCTGAGTAGGGTATTTTATCTGTTCCCAAGATCTTGACACCTGACGGGGCCCCCATTCCAACCAGTACAGGTGTGAAGGTCTCTGTGCTAAAAAATCTCTCTGAGATTTCAGATGTTGAGGCCTCATATTAAGGCCTCCTGCACACCACCGTATGGATTTTTCAGTGTTCTGCAGTCCATTTTTCACGGATCCGTTGTTCCGTTTTTTTGTTTCCGTTGTGTTTCTGTTTCTGTTCCGTTTTTCCGTATGGCATATACAGTATACAGTAATTACATAGAAAAAATTGGTCTGGGCATAAAATTTTCAATAGATGGTTCCGCAAAAACGGAACGGAGACGTAAGACATACGGAGTACATTCAGTATGTGTTCCGTTTTTTTTGCGGACCCATTGACTTGAATGGAGCCACAGAACGTGATTTGCAGGCAATAATAGGACATGTTCTATCTTTCAACGGAACGGAGATACGGAAACGGAATGCATACGGAGTACATTCCGTTTTTTTGTGGAACCATTGAAATGAATGGTTCTGTATACGGACCGTATACGGAGCGCAAAAAGCGGACCGTAAATGGAAAAAAAAAACGGTCATATGCAGAAGGCCCACACGACCGTATGGCTTTTTCAGTGTTTTTCTGTCCGTTTTTCACGGATCCGTTGTTCCGTTTTTTGTTTCTGTTTCTGTTCTTTTTCCGTTCCGTTTTTTGTATGGCATATACAGTAATTACATAGAAAAAATTGGGCTGGGCATAACATTTTCAATAGATGGTTCCGCAAAAATGGAACGAATACGGAAGACATACGGATGCATTCCCGTATGTGTTCAGTTTTTTTTGCGGACCCGTTGACTTGAATGGAGCCACGGAACGTGATTTGCGGGCAATAATAGGACATGTTCTATCTTTCAACTAAATGGAAAAACGGAATGCATACGGAGTACATTCCGTTTTTTTTGCGGAACCATTGAAATGAATGGTTCCGGATACGAACCGTATACGGAATGCAAAAAACGGTCGTGTGAAAGAGGCCTAAAGGAGTTCAGTAAATTCCTCCATATTTTCAACATGTCTGCTTGACTGTGAATGGGAAAGAATCCTAATTGTATCTTTTTATGCTTTATGTTTGTGTATCTTTTTATGTATTTGTGTCCTATAACTGATGTATGTCTATCCTGGATAATGCAGTTGAGCACAATCTAGAGATGAGCTAATCGTTCAAAATTGGATTCAGGTTCAATTTACTGAATTTGTTCACAGATTCGGGTCCAAATCAATTCTACCTGAATTAAAAGTATTTGTGCTCGGATCGGCTCATGCTGAGAGGGTACCCTACCTAAGCCTATACTCCACCCCCCCAACCTAGAAGCAGCAGAGTTATGCCGGAACTGCTTATCGAAGGGTAGCCTAAAGGGGGCTACCCCAATGATGAGACCTGAAAGAAGGGAGGGCTCCTGGGTGGGTTGAAATCGTTCGAACCGACAAGTGGGGGGAGGAGGGCCAGGTTTAAATAGTGAACGCCCCGCCTCCCCTCACACAAATGCGGCACTCTTAATTGCCTACCACTTGTGCTCGGATCGGCTCATGCTGAGAGGGTACCCTACCTAAGCCTATACTCCACCCCCCCCAACCTAGAAGCAGCAGAGTTATGCCGGAACTGCTTATCGAAGGGTAGCCTAAAGGGGCCAAAAGAACCATGCATAGGAGTTAGAAAACTTGATAACAGAAACTACAGACCAAAACTCGAAAGCCAATGATATTTCGTATAAGGATCCGGGATATTACGCATGGAACACGCGGAACTGCGACGACCCAACCGTTTGATGACATGTACTGGCACCTAATGCATGGACGCCGTTGCTGCCGCGCCCATGCGGAAGGAATGTCCTGTGATCCAGCGAGGACCGACCCCTGAACCTGTCAACTAACCTTAATGTACGTAAGAAAGGCCGCGGTGGTTAGCCGGGCATTGCCTAGTTCGAGTACGGGAGAACATGCCGCTTGGACTAAATACTACGCAGCCAAGCCTCCAAGGCCTGCACCGGACACCATCTGCTGTCCGTGGGAAAGTATCTGACCGCCACTGGTTGCCCCGGCCGTGACGTCTTGGACGAGGCCAAGGTGAGGACATAGATGGACCCGCGCCGGATGAGCTGACCTTTCCGCAGGCACCCAGCCAGCGTATTGGTGCCCATGAGCTCGCCTGACCTGAGGAATCCATGGAAGGCCAGGTACAAGGCTGTTTCTACCATAGCGCTAACCTGTGGCCCGAACGGTTTGCCCCTGCAGTTTGCCTGTCACGACCTGAACAAGCTACCGGTAAATGGCTGACGCCCATGTCGTTTCACAACAGACATCTTGCGCAAACCCTTCAACGCCGCTTTGATCGGGTGGGCGGAGAAGAGTGACGGTAGGTCCGGATGTAGCCTGTACAAATGGTGCTGAATACCTGCCATGTATAGTTAACAATGCTATAGGACAAGTTTAATTGAGAGTGGCAAAAACCCTGACAAAGCCCAATAGGTGAGTGATAGGCCCCCTTTTTTTTTTTTTAATCTCCATGCGTGAGAGACTCTAATGGCGGAGTCCTGTGTGTAAACCTAAAGCGGAGAAGCCATGCGTGAGAGACTAATGGCGGAGCCATGCGTGAGAGACTAATGGCGGAGTCATATGTGTAAAACTAAAACGGAGAAGCTCTGCGTGAGGGACTCTAATGGCGGAGTCATATGTGTAAAACTAAAACGGAGAAGCTCTGCGTGAGGGACTCAGATGGCGGAGTCATTTGTGTAACCTAAAACGGAGAAGCCATGCATGAGAGACTCTAATGGCGGAGTCATATGTGTAAACCTAAAACGGAGCAGCCATGCGTGAGAGATTCTAATGACGGAGTCACATGTGCCAACCTAAAACGGAGAAGCCAGGCGTGAGAGACTAATGGCGGACTCGTATGTGTAAAACTCACATTGAGAAGCCATGCGTGAGAGACTCTAATGGCGGAGTCATATGTGTAACCTAAAACGGAGAAGCCATGCGTGAGAGACTCTAATGGCGGAGTCATATGTGTAAACCTAAAACGGAGAAGCCATGCGTGAGACTCAGATGGCGGAGTCATATGTGTGAACCTAAACGGAGAAGCCATGCGTGAGAGACTCTAATGGCGGAGTCATATGTGTAAACCTAAAACGGAGCAGCCATGCGTGAGAGATTCTAATGGCGGAGTCATATGTGCCAACCTAAAACGGAGAAGCCAGGCGTGAGAGACTAATGGCGGAGTTGTATGTGTAAAACTCACATGGAGAAGCCATGCGTGAGAGACTCTAATGGCGGAGTCATATGTGTAACCTAAAACGGGGAAGCCATGCGTGAGAGACTCTAATGGCGGAGTCATAAGTGTAAACCTAAAACGGAGAAGCCATGCGTGAGAGACTCTAATGGCAGATCCGTATGTGTAAAACTAACACGGAGAAGCCATGCGTGAGAGACTCAGATGGCGGAGTCATATGTGTAAACCTAAAACGGAGAAGCCATGCGTGAGAGATTCTAATGACTCAAAAATGTATTTATTTATTTTTTTCACTATCAACCACTTAAGCAGCTCCCGTATGGGCACAGCTCTGAGTACGAGCATGAAGAGCATGGTATAACGCAGATCACCTGCACGGACTAACTAACATCCTGTGCCTAAATAACCCCCTTGGAACCTAATGTACGGCCGGCAGCAGGAAGCCAGCCACCGCCTATGATCTGCTCCCCCTGACCGAGCCTAGTACTCCTTCCCCTGATCCCTGCCTACCTAACGGCACGGCGGCCCGTGCCAGACTTTATTGAAGATGAGGAGCCTTACCCCCCAGCCACGTGGGGAGCTCACGCTGCTCCCTGGCAGAATGCACCAGTGCGGGGGAGCCCCCCTCCTCAGCTAGGGCCGACCCACCGCCGGCTGGACACTCGTACCGCGTGGGGAGCAGCGCCACTCCCTGGCAATGTGCACCGGATCAGAGGGAGCCCTTCCTTTCCCGTGGGCCCCGGCCCCCGCTGGTTTGAACCGTGTGCCGCGTGAGGAGCCGCACAGCTCCCTGGCATTGTGCGCCGGTGCAGGAGTGCCCCCCCTCACCTAGGGGCTGGTTATTGTGACTGGAACCCGCTGGGAGACTGAAGCCTAACTGGACCTACCTGTGACCGTGAAGGCTGACCTCCCAGGCCGTGGCTGACCCACGTGCGTAGATGCCCACCCAGTGCCTGTAGTTAACGGGAGTGCGACCGAGTCTGTGGATGTGACCGACTAGCCCCTGTAGTCGTGAGGGGACCCTACATCGAGAGTAGCGGTAACGGACCATCGCCTGTAGACGTGGTAGTATTACCTCATGAGTCTGTTGACATGAGACTAATGCCTGCAGTCGTGGCCGGTCTTAATAATGAGTCTGTAGTCGTAACGGATTTGTGCCTGCAGTCGTGGCAGGGCTTTAGAGCGGGTCTGTAGTCGTGACAGACTGATGCCTGCAGTCGTGGCAGGACTTTATAACGAGTCTGTAGTCGTGACAGACTGATGCCTGCAGTCGTGGCAGGACTTTATAACGGGTCTGTAGTCGTGACAGACTGATGCCTGCAGTCGTGGCAGGACTTTATAACGAGTCTGTAGTCGTGACAGACTGATGCCTGCAGTCGTGGCAGGGCTTTATAACGGGTCTGTAGTCGTGACAGACTGTTGCCTGCAGTCGTGGCAGGGCTTTAGAGCGGGTCTGTAGTCGTGACAGACTGATGCCTGCAGTCGTGGCAGGGCTTTATAAGGAGTCTGTAGTCGTGACAGACCTGGCAAAGCAACATTCCTATCTATACCATAATTATTATTTTTTCTTTTTTTTTTTTTCTTTTCCCCCCCCACCAAAGGCCACGACTGTAGGCGCCACCCTGTAAGAGATGCGCCAGAGGCCTGGACATAATAGTCCACCATCCCCGTCCCCCAAGCCTATGCAGGAGAAAAGAGGGGGTTGGCCCCCGCATGCACCACCCCTGACTCACCTGGCGGCCATGACAGCCACGAACCCCACAGTATCGTAAGTTAGCCCACCACCTGTGGACCTGAACAACCAAGAACAGACGTGTGAGTGAGCGCACGCCAGCTAGGCGACACTTCACTCATGCCACCGCTCCCTAGCTAACCACCGGATTATTGTGACTGCGCCCGAACCAACCCCCTGACTGACCGTATGGGCTTACGGGCGGCCCCCCTCCTTGAAGCCCTCTTTATATTTGATCCTTGAACATATTCCAAATTTTGTTTAAATTTTTTTTTTTTTTTTTTTATACTCCTGCCTTAGTACCTAGCCACTGTGCCTGAGCAGAGGAGCCCTGCACCTGGACTGCAGTACCAGTATGGGCCTGTAGGTGTCGACCATCCCCCGCCCTCTCTCAAGCCAGGACCTGCTGGAGCGCACCAAGCCAGTGATTCCCTTCTAGGTTAGAATTAACCATTGAAATCATAACTTGTTATACAGTGCACATGTCTGAGTATCTGCTTATCTCGTCTTGCCTGAGTTTGGCGCAGTAAAGAAGACGAGTTTATTCTGCAGCGGATTCCTAGACATGACTGAAAGTCACATAAGCATGTCCACCTTCACAGCCTCGCTAATTGTAATTACCAGGAGAACGTGCATCAGGATCGGCTGCGAGGGATTTGCGCTCCGCCATGTGGAACATTGCATCCCGTGCCCACCGCTATCGACTATTTGTACAGGGAAAGCCGCGGCGTATTAATCGCCTATAGGTTTCGGCTTCCGTCCCCTGATCCTGCAGCTGGACCTCCGCTTACTGATTGCAGCTAATGAATAGATCCCTGTGTGAGCGGACGGCGTTTTCCTCTACGGCGGAACGTTCTGATACGGGAGTGAGTGATATATAACGCTGCGTCGTGGAGCCGACGGCCGGCCTGACCGATGCTCAGGGTATGCGAGCGGACGTCGTGACCCGTCGCTGCTGAGCCACAGGTGAGGGGTGCCTGCCTGGGGGACGCTGCATGTGGGAGCGGGGGTGCTTAGCGCAGGGCCTGGAGCGGATCGGGGTGCCTGTCTCGGGGTGCCGGAAGCGATCGGGAGTGCGGGCAGTCTCCAGCGCAGCTGGGGACCGGCGGCACGCTCGGCAGCCCCACATGTTATACATAGCGAGACGGGTGTGCAAGCCACCCTGCCTACCTAATCACCGTAGCGACGAGCTCGACGCAGCCGATCCCCCGATCCTCCAGTGACGCATGCCCTTCTCTGGCACCAACCCACAAGCCGATTCGAAATCGTTCGAACCGACAAGTGGGGGGAGGAGGGCCAGGTTTAAATAGTGAACGCCCCGCCTCCCCTCACACAAATGCGGCACTCTTAATTGCCTACCACTCTAATTGGCCTGAAAATGTGTGCATGACACACTGAGGTCTCTCTCCTTTCTTACAAAAAAAATATATTTTTTTCTCCCTCTCTGTCCAAAATTCACGCAAAACTAATCACCAAAAATTCTGAATCAGATCCACCTCAACTTTTTACAAAAGTCTGGGAGAATGAGAATAGTTTCGAATCAATTCACTTATCCCTTGCAAAATCACACGGAAAAGACACTGCAGCACAATGGATTCCTATAGACTGTGACTGCTAGAAAACAATAAAGTAACAATGTACAGAATGTTTCCTGACACATTTCCTGCTCAAATATCTGTCTGATATCCTTGCTGTAGGATGAACAGGAAACCCCTTGAGACCTGCTCACAAGGCCCGATCTCTAGGACATGACCTTATAAAGGAGTGATTTTCTTAAATCACTTCTTTACATAAGTCAAGTAGATTTGTGTCATCCACTTCAATTCTACATTTCAGAGAATTGCTTATGCTCACATTGGGTCTATGTCAGGAAGAACCCACAGGAAAAAACATCTCTTTAATGATTTGTACCTCACCATACCAGAGGAGTAACATGAAGCTAATATGCTCAAATACAAAATTCAACTAGCATTTATGGTAATGGTATCCTCTTATATTTGCCTCCCTTAGGCACCAGGATTGAGGTTTAACTATTCTTAGCACCCCCATATAGTTACATTCCTGAGGAGCACTTCAGACCTTTCTCAGCAGACTCAGCTCTTCTTGCCCCATCTACAATATATAGTCACCTACAAAAACCAGCCCCTAATTCTCAATCCGCTGCAACTCCACCTTAGAACACATCTTTCTCAATCCAACCATGAGGTAGATACAGTAATTGGAGGCTGCAGCACATGATAAAGCTTATGATTTCAGCATTTCTTCCCTGTTATTAGAGGAGGATGGATCAGACCCCTGCAGTGCATCTGAGGACAAGAAGATGGCTCACCAGTGTCAAACAGACATTTGAAAGTCTCTTGTTTTAGCTTTCTAATATTAGGGAACAGGCTCAGACTGGCCCATAGGGGTACAGGTGAATCCCCGGTGGGCCCCTGAGCAAGGTGGGCCCCTTGTCTCCCGCCCCCTGCACAAGTGGCACATAACACAGTAGACTTACTGCACTATATATAGATACATATATATAGGCAGTACATAGCACCTCAACCAGCCTAAGTTCATATAAGAAACTGGGTAGAATGTTTAAGAAACTCCCCAGTTTATTATTATAGACACGTTCATGTGGCTGAGATGACTTATAGGCACAGAGGTAGGACAGCCAGTGTCCTCCTTTCCCAGGGACCTGCCTACTCAAAGTAGCTGCAGGGACCCCATAATCAATCATCTTGTAGCGTCGTGCTGCTGTGTGAGCAGGTAATATTTGGATGTGTTCTTATGGTGGGCCCCAAAATGAAATTTTATCGGTGGGCCCTAGACAGCCCAGTCCAACACTGTCAGGGAATGACACATAGCACCTCTTCCTATTAATCCAAAACTGCTCCCAATAAGATGTAATGTTATAATATTAAGTGAAATGTTCTGAGGCACTATATTTGTACAACTAATGGTATTGTATGGACAAGCAAGGGTTAACAACCTTGGCTCATTCCCTTGGGATGCTAGGAGATGGACTTGGGTCTGCTCCCTGATTAGGGTAGAGTCTAGTTTTAGCTGAGGAAGAGAGATGACCTACATATGCTTACTCCTCAGAGCTAGTCCTGAGCTCTGAGGGATTCAGAGCCACTGCTACACCAAAGTACTCCAGAGAGAGAAAGGAAACTAGAGAGTCCAGAATCTACAAGGCAGTGAATTGGAGTCAGACAGCAGGGCACTGTGCATGTTTATGGCAGAGAGAGACCTTGCTGCAGAGAAGGAATAATATTAACATATGTGCACCCTTTCACACTCTGAATCGGTTTGGACAGATGTATCTTAATTCTGTAGTCTACCCCTCGACCCAGGAATTACAGAAACCTTTAAAATAACCTCAGTTGCATGCCTAAGGTTCTGCAGAGAGAGAGAGACTTTAGAGAGAGACAGAGGTAAGGAATACTACAGCCTCATCATTGCTGCTGTCCCTATGGTGCTATTGGGAAGAATTTGACTGTAAATTACTTTTGAAATTGTGCCTTGATGTTCAGAAAGAGGATTTGGTGCCAAAAACCAAGCCAAATCTGCACTGAGACAGCTTCACATTGTTTTCAATAGGAGGTGGAGCCGCAATTCATGCGGCCGAAGGTTTTTGTTACGTGGTTTTCCAGACTGTGCCATGAATGTACAGGTCCATTCTTGGTGCATTTAACGGGTGACTCTTTGCAAAGTCAAAGGGGAGCCTGCCCATGGTTTAGCTCAATGCAATGGAGCTAAACGTAGAAGGGGTCCACATGCACAGAGCAGGATCTTGCCCAGGGATACGCAGAGGATTTTTGCATGTACAAAATCCTCCGTCTGAACATACCCTCACTGTTGAATGTACTGCTACTCCTATTCTGCACTGTAGTGCTGTAGTGAAGAGAGACTTATTTACTACAACTGGCCTGGTTGCTGACTCCACCATATGCCGGCCACTGCACCTACATCTCCTCCCTTTCACCCGCACCATCACATAACACCAAGAGCACCCTAACTAACATCAGGCAGGAGCTCCAACATCAGGGAGGGTGTGCTCCGAGGGAAAACGGTGCGCCCTACTGTCACTGCATGGCTCTAGGGCTTGCTGCACATTTAGTCCAGCATCAATGAAATTGTAGAGGTCCTGGATTATCAGACTCTAGATACAAATCTTCTCTTGTAAGGGTACGGCCACACAGGTTTCTGCATGCAGTTTTGGAAGGCAAAATCAGGACTGAATTCAAAACAGAGGAAAAGTCTTATCTGTCCTGTATACTTTCTGTCCTTTTATAATCCATTCCTAGGGTGGCCACTTGCTTCACCCCAAAAAGCCAGACATTACAGGCAGGGCCGGCTCCAGGTTCTTGTGGGCCCTTGGGCGATAAAGTCTCAGTGGCCCCCCTTGTGGCATTTTGCACGGCGCTTACAGCAATGAAACTGCATGTATTATAGATTAAATACCTTACACAGAGCATGCTACAGAGCGGATATATGTGAATCAGTCCTTATGTGCCTACTTTTATTTTCTACCCAGTGTTTTAGTCCCTCAGGTCTACTCACAGATATGTGCCCCTCTCACAGTAGATATGCCAAGATATGTGCCCCTTTCACAGTAGATAGCCCAAAATATGTGCCCCCTCACAGTTGATATGTCAAGATGCGTACCCTCTTCACAGTTGATATGCCAACATTTGTGCCCCCTCACAGTACATACAGTTGTAAGAAAAAGTATGTGAACCCTTTGGAATGATATGGATTTCTGCACAAATTAGTCATAAAATGTGATCTGATCTTCATCTAAGTCACAGCAATAGACAATCACAGTCTGCTTAAACTAATAACACACAAAGAATTAAATGTTACCATGTTTTTATTGAGCACACCATGTAACATTCATAGTGCAGGGGGAAAGAGTATGTGAACCCCTAGACTAATGACATCTCCAAGAGCTAATTGGAGTGAGGTGTCAGCCAACTGAAGTCCAATCAATGAGATGAGATTCGAGGTGTTGGTTACAGCTGCCCTGCCCTATAAAAAACACACACCAGTTCTGGGTTTGCTTTTCCCAAGAAGCATTGCCTGATGTGAATGATGCCTCACACAAAAGAGCTCTCAGAAGACCTATGATTAAGAATTGTTGACTTGCATAAAGCTGGAAAGGGTTATTAAAGTATCTCCAAAAGCCTTGCTGTTCATCAGTCCACGGTAAGACAAATTGTCTATAAATGGAGAAAGTTCAGCACTGCTGCTACTCTCCCTAGGAGTGGGCGTCCTGTAAAGATGACTGCAAGAGCACAGCGCAGACTGCTCAATGAGGTGAAGAAGAATCCTAGAGTGTCAGCTAAAGACTTACAAAAGTCTCTGGCATATGCTAACATCCCTGTTAGCGAATCTACAATACGTAAAGCACTAAACAAGAATGGATTTCACGGGAGGATGCCACAGAGGAAGCCACTGCTGTCCAAAAAAAACCATTGCTGCACGTTTACAGTTTGCACAAGAGCACCTGGATGTTCCACAGCAGTACTGGCAAAATATTCTGTGGACAGATGAAACCAAAAGTTGAGTTGTTTTGAAGAAACACACAACACTATGTGTGGAAAAAAAGAGGCACAGCACACCAACATCAAAACCTCATCCCAACTGTGAAGTATGGTGGTGGGGGCATCATGGTTTGGGGCTGCTTTGCTGCATCAGGGCCTGGACGGATTGCTATCATCAAAGGAAAAATGAATTCCCAAGTTTATCAAGACATTTTGCAGGAGAACTTAAGGCCATCTGTCCACCAGCTGAAGCTCAACAGAAGATGGGTGTTGCAACCGGACAACGACCCAAAGCATAGAAGTAAATCAACAACAGAATGGCTTAAAGGGAACCTGTCACCGAGATTTTGTGTATAGAGATGAACACATGGGTTGCTAGATGGCCGCTAGCACATCTGCAATACCCAGTCCCCATAGCTCTGTGTGCTTTTATTGTGCAAAAAAAAAACCGATTTGATATATATGCAAATTAACCTGAGATGAGTCCTGTCTCTGACTCATCTCACATACAGGACTCATCTCAGCTGAATTTGCATATGTATCACATTGTTTTTTTTACACAATAAAAGTACATAAAGCTATGGGGACTGGGTATTGCGGATGTGCTAGCAGCCATCTAGCAAACCATGTCCTCAGCTATATACACAAAATCCTGGTGACAGGTTCCCTTTAAACAGAAGAAAATACACCTTCTGCAGTGGCCCAGTCAGAGTCCTGACCTCAACCTGATTGAGATGCTGTGGCATGACCAGGGACGTAACTAGAACTGACTGGGCCCCACAGCAAATTTTTTACAGGGTCCCCCTCTCTTAGGGTCCATTCAGACGTCCGCAAGTGTTTTGCGGTCCACAAAATGCGGATCCGCAAAACACGGATACCAGCCATGTGCGTTCCGCATTTTGATAGTTCCCTATGATAGAAATGCCTATTCTTGTCCGTAATTGCAGACAATAGGACATGTTTCATCTTATTTTGCGGGGTCGCGGAATGGAACTACGGATGCGGACAGCACACGGTGTGCTGTCCGCATCTTTTGTGCCCCTATTAAAATGAATGGGTTTGCACCTGTTCCGCAAAATTGTGGAACGGATGCGGACCCAGAACAACGGACGTGTGAATGGACCCTTACTTAAAATAAAACCTATTTGTCTTTGTATCACCATTTTTTGACAGCTAAAACTTTTTTTTTGATTTCTGCCTAAAGAGCTGAAGCTTTTTTTTCAGGTGGATGAATTGTAGTTTTTATTGGTACCCTTTTTGAAAATTATTTATATTTTTTAATAGTGAAGACATTTTTGGACATGGCAATGCTTTTTTTTTAAGCTTATTTACCTATATTTAAAACACTGTGAAAGGGGGTGATTGGAACTTTCATCCCAACTTCTGCCCACTCCTTCCTCTGCCAGCCTCCTGTACTATAGCATGCGGTACGTGGCAGCCTCCCCTCTCTGCCTCCGCTGCTCTGCCATGTACTAGTGCTTATAATGGCACCCGATGCCTGCCCAGAACCATCCTGGCATCACATTTGTGTATATGTAACTTAAAAGAGTGCCATAATAAGCACTAGTAGATGGCGCAACAGCAAGCAGAGAGGGGAGGCTGCCACGTACCGCATGCTATAGTACAGGAGGCTGGCAGAGGAAGCGTCGGCAGAGGTTATGATCTGGCTACCTGGCAGCTACATGATGAAGGCTTCAGCATGCAGCTGCCAGGTGGCGATCCCAGCATCTGCCAGCCTCCTGTACTATACCAGAAGCAGATGCATGCATTTTATTATATAGGAGGCTGGTGGGACTGGGATGGCAGCCTGTGGCAGCTACATGCTGCAGCCTGCCATGGCTGCACACTCAGAACGTTGCCTGCTGCTGTACCTGGCCTTACCTCCTCTCCTCTCCCAGTCTGTGAACTTGACAGACTGGGAGAGGAGGAAAGGGTTAACTACTTTGACTCTGCCCTGCCCTCCTCTTTCCTCATGCCCAGAGAGGCCCCAGAACCACTGTGTACTAGTGCAGCTGCAGCAACCGCAGGGGAAGGGGGGGGGGGGGGCAGGGGGACCCAGGCACATACATGAAAAAATGAGTGCTGTGCATGCTTGTTGTGCCTCCCTTCGCCCTCTGCCATGATGTGCTGCTTCTCCCAGCCTCCCCGCCCCTTGAGGAGGACTTCATTTGCCGGAAGAGATTCATTTGCATAGCGCGCTGCCGACTTGTTCTCTGGCTGGTGTCACACTATGCAGGCAGAAGAGGCAGCTCAGCAGATAATCATGGATGGAGGCGGGCCCTGTGTTAATGAATGGGGGTGTAGGATGGATGGGAGGGATGGACGGGCCTGGCCCCTATGTGACCGCACCAAATGTAAAGGGGAGAGGATTTGGAGAGGTTGTTTTCGGGGGTGGGGCCGGCCTGAAAATTTTAAATTATGTACACACAGTAAGTGTGTGTGTGTGTGTGTGTGACACTGCTCCCGGGCCCCTTGTCAGCCCGGGCCCCGAAGCAGCCGCTTCCCCTGCTTCCCTGGTAGTTACGCCACTGGGCATGACCTCAAGAAAGCGATTCACACCAGACATCCCAAGAATATTGCTGAACTGAAACAGTTCTGTAAAGAGGAATGGTGAAGAATTACTCCTGACCGTTGTGCACGTCTGATCTGCAACTACAGGAAACGTTTGGTTGAAGTTATTGCTGCCAAAGGAGGTTCAACCAGTTATTAAATCCAAGGGTTCACATACTTTTTCCACCTGCACTGTGAATGTTTACATGGCGTGTTCAATAAAAACATGGTAACATTTAATTCTTTGTGTGTTATTAGTTTAAGCAGACTGTGATTGTCTATTGTTGTGACTTAGATGAAGATCAGATCACATTTTATGACCAATTTGTGCAGAAATCCATATCATTCCAACGGGTTCACATACTTTTTCTTGCAACTTGTATGCCAAGTTATGTGCCCCCTTCACAGTAGATATCCCAAAACATGTGCCCCCTCACAGTTGATATGCCAAGATGTGTGCCTCCTTCACAGTAGATATGCCAAGATATGTACCCTCTTACGGTGGATATGCCAAGATATGTGTCCAGTGCCCCCTTCACAGTGGTTATGCCCAGATGTGCCCCCTTCACAGGAAGAGAAAAAACAAACAATAAATACTCCTCCCCTCAGTCACTTGGCTCCTCCCATGATCTGTGCTCCCCATCAGCAGCAGCAGGATACTGTGACATTGCGCTGCTGAGTAGGAGGAACAGAGGCTGATTCACAGCCTGCACCGCTCCTCCTCCTACACAGATCAGCAAGACGATGTGTGAGGATATCGTGCTGCTGCTGCAGTGGCGTGCCTATGGTGTTTGGAACCCGAGGCGGGTCCTTTCTCTGGCACCCCCCCCCCCCCCAATACTTTAAAAAAATTGCACCCCCTCACAGTAGTATTGTCCTCATTGTACAACCTTCACAGTAGTTTTGTACAGAAGTGTGCTACCTCACAATAGTTATGCCCACATTGTGCACCTCTCACAGTAGTTATGCCCTGTCTGTGCCCCTTTCACAGTTGTAATGCCCTATCTGTGCCCCCTTCACAGTAATAATCCCCATTGTGTCCCCTTCACAGTAATAAACCCCATTGTGCCCCCTTCACAATAATAATCCCCATTGTGTCCCCTTTATAGTAATAATCCCCATTGTGCCCCCTTCATAGTAGAAATACCCATTGTGCCCTCTTCACAGTAATAAACCACATTGTGCCCCCTTCACAATAATAATCCCCATTGTCTCCCCGTTATAGTAATAATCCCCATTGTGCTCCCTTCATAGTAGAAATCCCCATTGTCCCCCCTTCACAGTAATAATGCTCACTGTGCCCCCTTCATTGTAGTAATGCCCTCTGGCTCTGTGCCCCCTCCATAGTAGAAATGCCCATTGTGCCCCCTTCACATTAGTAATGCCCTCTGTCCCCCCTCCAGAGCAGTAATGCCCTCTGTGCCCCCTCCATAGTAATAAAGACCTCTGTGCCCCCTCCATAGTAATAAAGTCCTCTGTGCCTCCTCCATAGTAATAAAGTCCTCTGTGCCTCCTCCATAGTAATAAAGTCCTCTGTGCCCCCTCCATAGTAATAAAGTCCTCTGTCCCCCCCTCCATAGTAATAAATAGGGATGAGCGAATCGACTTCGGATGAAACATCGGAAGTCGATTTGCATAAAACTTTGTTCTAATACTGTACGGAGCAAGAGCTATGTACAGTATTAGAATGTATTGGCTCCGATGAGCCGAAGTTATTACTTCGCGAAGCCTCGCAAGACTTTGCATAATAACTTTATAAATCAATTTCTAATGTAAAAAACAATTTCCCGAACTCGGGTTCAGGAAATGTTTTTTTACAGTAGAAATTGATTTATGAAGTAATAGCTTCGGCTCATCGGAGCCAATACATTTTAATACTGTATGGAGCTCCTGCTCCGTACAGTATTAGAACAAAGTTTTATGCGAATAGACTTCGGATGTTTCATCTAAAGTCAATTCGCTCATCCCTAGTAATAAAGTCCTCTGTGCTCCTTCCATAGTAATAAAGACCTCTGTGCCCCCTCCATCGTAATAAAGTTCTCTGTGCCCCCTCTGTATTAAAAACAATAAACACTGTAACTACTCACCTTGTCCCATTCCTGAAGCTCACATACCTCTCTTCCCTGCAGGCACAGATCGCTCTGCAGCACCGTGTGGGCGGAGCCTAAGCAGATTGCCGGGCTACAGGCTCCGCCCACACAGGCCATCAGGGTGATCTGTGCCTGCAGGCTGAATGGCGGAGCAGGGAGAAGTCTTCCTGCTTCACCATTCAGAGCGCGGCTGGCCTGAAGGAGGGGAGGAGCGCGATGAGCTGAGCGGTGAGGGCCAGAACCCAGCTCCCTGCGCTCCAGCAATGAGCGCTTCCATCTGTATTGATGGAAGCGCTCAATGCTTCTGGCCTCTGGCAGCTGTGCTGTGGGCCCCACAGGAGCTGTGGCCACGCCACTCGCCCGGGTATACCGGGTGCTTTGCTTTGATTACAGGCCATGCCCCAATCCTGCTAAGCCATGCCCCTCATTGCCAGCAAAAGACAAAATAAATTTGAAGACCCGAAGGTAAGCTGGACTGGGGCCATACTGCTTCTCTCACCCTTAGTCAGTAAAAGAGTGACATGTCCGCCAGCTCCAGTGACTGACTGGGGTTGAGAGAAAGCCTCAGTCAGTTTGTGCCTGCAGCTCACGCTCAGACAGCACAATGCTACTGTCTCAGGGTGCAGACCCCAAAAAGGAGGGCACCCCAGCGTCCATCCAGGCCCTGCACCAGACGGAGGATAGGGTGCCAGGAAACCAGACTGTCCAGCCTAAAGCCAGATGTCTCCTGATTTTGGCTTTCAAAACTGCAATTGAGAAACCTGGCTGTGTGGCCGTACCATAAGGCCGCTTTCAGCCGAGCGAGAGTCAGGCTCCGGACTTGCTGCGCAGTACCCGTCCTGAACTTCCAGCACTGCCGGAGTCACATAGCATTATATTGATTTATGATGCTATGTAACCCTTAGAGGTCTGGAATGTATTGGATAACACTGACATTACGCTATGCGACCCCGGCTGTGCTGGAAGTTCAGGACGGGAGCTACGCTGTGAATCCGGAGTGTGACACTCGCTTGTCTGAAAGCAGTCTAAGGCCTCATGCAGCGTACTCAAGTTGTGTGCAGTAGGTGTTTCTGGGTGATGTAGTGCAATAGACACTAACCTGGTACGGCTGACTCTCTGCAAGGGCAGGTATAGGTAGAAATAGTTCGTGACGCCAGTGCCAAGTAAACGGTGGCACGCCGTTTGCGGATGCAGGAATAAATTGAGGAAACGTAGTATTAAAACAGAACTCCAACTTTAGTAGTTTTCAAGCAGAGACAATATTGGAATCGCAGTTCCTTGGCATACAGTCGATTTTGCAATTCGGTCGATGCAGGCAATTCAGTTTTAGCAAGGTGATTACAGAGTGTTGAACACAGGACTTGCAGCACAGGAGCTTGCACTCTAATTCTGTCTGATCCTGGAATATAGCATATCTTCACCAAGGCCCATTAACCTAGTTCTGGCTTTATATCCTTGGCTATAGCTTTAATCAGTACCTCCTCTGTCTTTCTGAGTACCTCTTGCTTTCCTGATCTTTGCTTCTCTGTCTCTCTCAACTTCTGGACACTTCCTCAGGCTCTAGAAACTTCTGAGCTGTGGTCTAGACTGACTTTTACTTCCCTGTCTGGGCCTTATATAAACTAGGGCTCCCTAGCTCCCTCTAGCGACTAGAAGCTGGAATGACACCCCTAGCAAGCCTGTACATGCAAGTCTCACAGTAACAGGGAAATACATAACATTACATGACATTTTATAAAACTGACATATAACAACTTCTCCATAATTAGGAGGGACGACAGCACACCAAGTGACACTTTGGTAGTGACGGGTATTACAGTTCCCGTACACTACATACCCCACTGCTTTAAGCTGAGTACGACCTCGTACTCCATCATGGGTCGCCCAACTGGAATCTCTACCTGAAATAGAAAATAGAGACATGCAGGCATACATACATGTAATTCATCTGCATTTACATTTACATCAGGTCCAATTGGCAAAGGTGAAGGGTAGTGACAAGGGGCGTCGTTCTCTTCTCTCAGGATAATGAATGGAACGGGGGCGCTGACCTGGCACAGCGTAACATTATAACCAGGATAGTCCATGACAATGAATAAGTCCATAATAGAACAGCAAAATAACGGAACTACCCAGGAGTTTCCCGTGGGTGTATCACAGGCAAGGGCTCACGTGGAGGAGTCCATTCTTGCGCACAAATGTCAAGTAAGGTATTGCCCGTGGCAACTGTTTGGGAGGAGACACCACCAGAATAATCAAAGTCTCCTAAACGGACTGGCGGGCGTCCCCTGGTCATCCGGGTAGACCTTCTCAAAACAGGGGTCTCCTCTCCCCTTAGCAACGAGGTAGACGAGAGAGGAGCAACAGGAGGGTCTCCATCCGTGAGACCTTGGTCAGGAACAACTGGAACAACAGGAACAACTGGAACAACAGGAACAACTGGAACAACAATATCCACGAGAGGGGGAACTGGATCCGGAGCATCTTGAACCGGCTCTGCTGGAGGTGAAGCTACGGTAGGTGCCGGAGCAGGCACCAGCAAGTTCAACCAAGGTGTCAGAAGCCAATGCATGGGATCAGCGTCATACCTCAGATTACTAACAGCCTGCATAGGATCCTCGGGCTGTATGGCTGACTCTGACACAGGATATTCTGATCCAGAACTCTCGGCACTAGGTTCTGGTGTCAGGCAGAGTTTCAACCGGTTTCGGTGTACAATTTGGGATCCCTTGTCTTCCCGGGTGATCTCATAAGTGTGAGTTCCAACATTTGGGATTGCAGTGACAACATAAGGACTTCGCTCCCACTTACTGTCCAATTTGCTGGTACGACGGTTATTCTTTAACCATACCACGGCCCCTATGGTCAAGGGTTCTGCATGGGCTGCCTGATCATAGTCTCTCTGCTGTCGGTCTCTAGCAAGGTCCATACGTTCCTGAACAATGGCTTTGGCTGCATCCAATCGCCTTTGGTGCTCAGCAACCCAGTCGGTGTTAGGTAATGGGTTAATGCAATCAGGTACATGAATGTCCAATGAATGATCAGCAGGCAATGTCCCTTGGTGCCCAAACATCAAGTAAAAAGGGGTATACCCGGTGGAACAATGTATGGTATGATTGTATGTGAACATGAGCTGTGGCAACAGACTGGGCCAATCTCCTCTGCTCTCAGGAGGCACGGCCCTCAGCATCTCTATCAAGGTCTGATTCATTTTTTCACATAATCCGTTACCTTGAGGATGGTAGGCCGTTGTCCGGATCTTCTTACAGTTGTGTAAGCGGCACAGTTCATGGAACAGATGGGACTCAAACGCAGGTCCTTGATCGGTGAGGATCTTTTCTGGACATCCATAGGGCAGGAGGAAGTGCTTCCAGAACATTTCGGCTGTAGTCTTGGCTGTCTGGTCTCTCACAGGCACTGCTACAACAAACTTTGTGAAATGGTCAATAATAGTCATGGCATAAGCATACCCTGAGCGACTAGGCTCCAGTTTTACATGGTCGATGGCGACAAGTTCAAGAGGACGGGTACTTACAATGGGTCTTAGTGGTGCCCTCTGATCATGGTGCTCACTTCGTTTCAAGGTACAGGCTACACACTCTCGACACCACTTCTCCATGTCTTCTCTCATGCCCACCCAGTAAAACCGCTGGCGGATAGTAGCCTCAGTCTTTTGGACCCCAAAGTGACCGGATTGATTGTGGTACATCTCCAACACCATACCTGCATCTCGTCGGGGTATGAGAATCTGGTGTACTCTTTCGTTGGACACTGGGTCTAGGCTTCTCCGTAGCAATAGGCCCTTTTGTATGAAGAGTTGATGGCGCTGTCTCCACAGTTTGATGAGCTCAGGATCTGCACTCTTACGCCGGATCCTCTCAGGGGCTCTGCCACTAGTAATGAAGTCCAACAACTCACCCAGCACTCTACTTTCAGACTGTAGTTTCACCCACCTTTCTTCTTTAGGTTCAGGCCTACTGGAGGGTGAAGGAACTGCAGCTCTGTTGATGGTAGCTCGAGCCTGATCCTGTTGAGCAAATTTGTTATAGAAAGCCGGCATCTCTACATCTTCCCAAGCATCTCGCACATCATCAGGAGCTGTCTCTGTGGGATGCCTGGATAACGCATCAGCGTTATCATTAGTACGTCCAGCACGATACTTTACAGAGAAATTATAGTTGGCAAGGCGAGAGGCCCATCTCTGCTCCAAGGCCCCCAATCTAGCTGTATTGAGATGTGCCAGAGGGTTATTGTCAGTGAATGCAATGAACGGGGTGGCGGCTAGATAATCCTTGAATTTTTCTGTCACCGCCCACACTAATGCCAGGAACTCTAGTTTGAAGGAACTATAATTCTGGTCATTTTTCTCAGCTCCTTTCAGGGAGCGGCTTGCATATGCTATCACTCTCTCTTTTCCCTCTTGGATCTGGGCTAACACAGCTCCCAGGCCTCGCTTGCTAGCATCAGTATAGAGATGGAAGGGCTTGCTATAATCTGGATAACCTAACACTGGAGGCTCGGTCAGTTTCTTTTTTAGCAATTGGAACGCTATCTCTCTTTTCTCATTCCACTCAATGGGCACAGGAGTTCTAGGACTCTTTTTGGGTTGCCCCCTCAAGAGCTCCTGGATAGGATCAGCTATTTGAGCAAAATGGGGGATAAAACGTCTATAGTAGCCGGCAAAACCCAGGAAACTCCTCACCTCTTTGACAGTAGTAGGAACCGGCCAATTACAGACAGCTGCCAATTTATCAGGGTCAGGTTGCACTCCCTCTCCGCTTACTATATGCCCCAGGTATCTTACTGCAGGTTTGAGCAGGTGACACTTGGATGGCTTTACCTTCAAGCCATATTTGATAAGGATTTCAAATACTTCTGCCAAATGTTTCAGATGGTCCTCATATGTTTTTGAGTACACAATGACGTCATCTAGATACAGCAGCACTGTTTCGAAGTTTTTGTGACCCAAACACCGCTCCATTAATCTCTGGAAAGTTCCTGGGGCATTACATAGCCCGAACGGCATACAATTGAATTCGAACAGGCCCATGGGAGTAGTGAAGGCAGTCTTTTCTCTATCTGCAGGGGCCATGGGTACTTGCCAGTAGCCACTGGTCAAGTCCAATGTGGAGAAATAGGCAGAGGAGCCCAGAGCAGTTAGTGACTCCTCAATGCGGGGCAGTGGGTATGCATCTTTGTGGGTTATTTGATTAATTTTCCTATAATCCACACAGAAACGGATACCACCGTCCTTCTTCTTTACAAGGACCAGGGGTGCAGCCCACGGACTACGGCTGTCCCGGATTACATTAGAGTCTTTCATCTCTTGGATCATTTCCTTTACAGTCTGATATGAAGTAGGTGGTAAGGGTCTGTATCTCTCCTTGATAGGAGGATGAGAGCCAGTAGGTATGGTGTGTTGTATGGCACTAACCTCTCCATAGTCAGTAGCATGCTTACTGAAGGCCTGGTGGTGCTCCTTGACAAGCTGTAGAATCCCTTCTTGTTGATGTTGGGGGGTATTCTCGTCCCCGACATGGAGCTCTTCCCACCAGGGCACTTGTGGCTGGGTCACCGGCGAACATCTGCTGTCTGCAGCTGGCGGCTTTTCTGTCACTGGAAGACGAATGATGTCTTGGAAGGACACCTGGGACAGCTGGGCAACAGGGCAATGCTTAGTAAGCGCAACAGGATGATTACTCAGATTAATCAGACGGACAGGTACTTTACCTTGGGAGACGTTCACCAGGCACTTGGCAGCTCTCACATAAGGATAATCCTCCATCTGGAGTGGTTCCACCAGGGCTGGATAATCTCGGCCTTCGACCCCCAGGACAGCACGACACCACAAAAGAGTTTGAGAATTAGGAGGCAAAGTCACAGGCTTAATATCACGGATCCTGGCAGTACAAATTTCTCCTTTCCCATTAGCAAACCTCTGCTGGGCACTTAACACAGTGATAGTCTTTTGAATCACCCTCCTGGATGCAGAGGAAGCAGTGGGCAAAGTCTGATGTAATACAGTAAGTATTTCTGAATAACAGTTTTTGAAGACATTGGTGCCTAGAATGACAGGATGTCCTCCTCTGTCACCGGCCTGTACTACGATCACTCCCTGTTGAGGCAGGGTTACTTCTCCCACCTGCAGGGTGGGTTCCCAGTATCCATGAACCTTTACTGGTTTGCCATTGCTGGCGATAATTTCCACCCAGGAGTCAGGCGGTTGGGTCAACTGGTTGGTGTCCCAGAACTTTTCAAATGCAGGCAGCTGAATAGTAGTGACCTGAGACCCAGTATCTAATAGGGCTTCAAAGGGGACCCCGTTGATCTCTATATTGATTTTAGGATGGGGTCCTACATAACGTGGCATCCAATTTGGATCCTCTGGACCTAGTGTTCTACCTCCCGAGGGGTGGTCCTCAGCCTCAGGGGTTGCCCGTTTAACTGCCAGCACGTGGATTCTGTGTGTCCCAGCTTTTTGCAGTATGTACACACGGGCTTCTTGCGACCTCTATTACGCCTCCCAGGATCCCTGGGGTGAGTCTCTTGGTATGGAGGTGAGAACGGCCTAGGAGATGACAGGAACTCTTCTTCTGTCATTATGGGTTTTTCCCATTCCTCTATTTTTCTGCACACCTTCTCTAGACTTTTAGTGAGGTGATTTACTTGCTCTGTCAGCATGGCAATAGTATCAGTAGCTGACACTTGAACAGCTTGGCCGGCCTCAGCTCGGTTAGTGACAAGCGGTTTTGGCTTGCAGGCTGATGACTCAGATAGGGCGCTCAACTCAGGAGATACTGTGGACCCCAGAATTTTTATAGCCAGTTCTTTAAAGTCCAGAAAGGCACTGTTAGGGTGCTGGGCGGACAGCATCTTTAACTGGGTCCTTATTTGTTCACTAGACACCCCGTTGATAAATTGTTCCCTCAGGGTCTGGTCCCGGTTATCAGCCTCTTTGGGATCTATCTGGATTACAGCCCCTAAAGCCTCCTGAAGTGATAGGGCATAGTCACGGAGGGACTCACCGGGCTTCTGTCTCTTGCCAAAGAAGTGCATCTTTATCTCTGAGGCAGTCCTAGTTTCAAAAGTGGCTCTGAGGCGGGAGAAGATCTGTTCTAGAGTACTCCGCTCAGTAGCAGGCCAGGATAACACTTCCCTGCGGGCAGCCCCCTCCAGTTGCGCCAGCATGATTTCCATTTGCTGGTCGGCATTTATAGGGTATAATCGGAATAGTGCCAGCAACTTTTCTTCAAAGTCCCGTAGGGTATGGGTCTCTCCCCTGTAGCGGGGGAACCATGGGGCCCCGAAATAGTAGGGCATGGTAAAGGGCATCATGCTAGGGGCTGTAGGGTGATCAGGAGCCGCAAGCTCTCCTGGGGCCGGCTGCTCAGGCACTCCTGGCTCTGACATGGTAGTCTATTGAGAGGTGGCCGCTGGCGACTAAAGAGGCCGGTACACTCCCCTTCCCTCCGGTTACAAGTGCTTACCGGTATCGCCGGGCTTGCGCAGGTCCAGTCTCGCGAGGTTCCGGACGTCCTGAGCACCCGATGACGCAGGAGAAGCAGGGCCGCGGCGGTGCGATGATCAAGAGGGGCGGGACTCTCTGTGTCTTTGCAGGGACCCGCCCACGAAAGTCCTCAGCGGCGCGGGAAACTTTACTCCAGGCAGCCGGTGGCCATCTTTAGCAAAACGCTGTCCATTCACTGACAGCAAGCAAGATTGCAAAAAGTCCACAAAACCACATTCCAATGCGGCGGTTTTCTTCCTCTGTGCAGCGCAACACTGCACAGCGCTTTTTAGAGTTTTTTGGTACACTTTGGGTATGATTTTCAGTCCACAAAGTCCACTTGCAATAAACAGGCAAATTGTCACTTTGGTCACAGGGCAACGGTATAAGGCACAAAGTTCACGCTTCTTGCACTAGAAAGCGTGCGTATCCTGTTCGTGACGAGAGGTGCAGCGTACTCAAGTTGTGTGCAGTAGGTGTTTCTGGGTGATGTAGTGCAATAGACACTAACCTGGTACGGCTGACTCTCTGCAAGGGCAGGTATAGGTAGAAATAGTTCGTGACGCCAGTGCCAAGTAAACGGTGGCACGCCGTTTGCGGATGCAGGAATAAATTGAGGAAACGTAGTATTAAAACAGAACTCCAACTTTAGTAGTTTTCAAGCAGAGACAATATTGGAATCGCAGTTCCTTGGCATACAGTCGATTTTGCAATTCGGTCGATGCAGGCAATTCAGTTTTAGCAAGGTGATTACAGAGTGTTGAACACAGGACTTGCAGCACAGGAGCTTGCACTCTAATTCTGTCTGATCCTGGAATATAGCATATCTTCACCAAGGCCCATTAACCTAGTTCTGGCTTTATATCCTTGGCTATAGCTTTAATCAGTACCTCCTCTGTCTTTCTGAGTACCTCTTGCTTTCCTGATCTTTGCTTCTCTGTCTCTCTCAACTTCTGGACACTTCCTCAGGCTCTAGAAACTTCTGGGCTGTGGTCTAGACTGACTTTTACTTCCCTGTCTGGGCCTTATATAAACTAGGGCTCCCTAGCTCCCTCTAGCAACTAGAAGCTGGAATGACACCCCTAGCAAGCCTGTACATGCAAGTCTCACAGTAACAGGGAAATACATAACATTACATGACATTTTATAAAACTGACATATAACAACTTCTCCATAATTAGGAGGGACGACAGCACACCAAGTGACACTTTGGTAGTGACGGGTATTACAGTTCCCGTACACTACACTCATGCACACGGCCGTTGTCTTGGTCCGCATCCGGGCCGCCGTTTTGGCGGCTCAAATGCGGACCCATTCACTTCAATGGGGCCGCAAAAGATGCGGACAGCACTCCGTGTGCTGTCCGCATCCGTTGCTCCGTTCCATGGCCCCGCTAAAAAAATATAACATGTCCTATTCTTGTCTGCGCTTTGCGGACAAGAATAGGCATTTAAATTAAAGGCTGTCCGTGCCGTTCCCCAAATTGCGGAACGCACACGGACGCCATCCACCACGGTCGTGTACATGAGGCCTAAGGATGTAGAAAGCTTCAGATGGCCCAGGATGCCAAAATAAAATAATACCGTACAATCTACTGTCGCCACAGGATTCTCCTCATTGATTCTAATTGGATGTTCAGTCTGTTTGGATAATCACAATCTGGATTAAGGAATACTGACTGTAGGCGTGTTTACATGCACCGCTCAGAAAGCCAATTGTTGAGAAGGAAGCATTCCTTCCCGATAGTCGGCTGCTCATTAGGTGGAGGAGACCGCTGAATTCTCAGCATGAGGATGAGGGATCGCTAAGGCCATCACTCGTCCTCATACAGCTGCACTAATTCTGGGCAGCAGATTGCTGTTTAGACCGCCAATCTGCTGCCCAGAAACAATTATTGGTGTGCCTGCATGAACGACAGGATCACCTAATGAACGAGCACTTCACTCGTTCATCGGGTGATTGGTGGCACATTTAGATGGGCTGATTGTCGGGAACGACTGTTTGCAGGAACGTTCATTCCCGATAATCTGCCCAACAATCGGGCACTATAAATCCACCGTGAGTTAGGGCCTACATTTACTAGTGTGTGTCAGCAGTTTTCACTCTGCAAAATTGCTGACAGCACTACACAGGGGATGGGGCCAGGTAGGTAAACATACCTTTATCACCTTTTAAAACTGAATTTATCATAAGCTGAATTTTTATTCTGTGAGCGCCTTCTGTTTTCAGCTGTTTCACCAACCCTCCTCTCTGAGAGACAGCTGTGGTGTCCAGGAGACTAGTACTGTCGTCATGCAGTGGTGAGGGGCTGGGAAGCAGTTTCTCAATCCTGCCAGTAAGAAAAGAACCAATAATCGTATAAATACCCAGCTCACCATGACTACTACCCTGCAAAACTGCTGACAGATTCCATTTAAGCCTTAGCTAGTGCAAGGTATGTGCTTGTCCACAGCACTATCTGAGAACATGAAACCATTCAGTTTCATTTCTAGAGAAGATTAGAATTAATTTCTTCATAGAAAGATTTCTTAGTCATTCATGCAAAATCACACCTGCCGTTCACTTTCAATTATAATGTCATAGTTCCTTGTCACATGAAATATTGTATGAGGCGAATCAGCTCAAGATGACAGGAAGGTTTCCTGCTTGTTCATATCACAGGGGGCGTTTGTAAATCTGTATATCAAGATATACATTGTATCACTAGGGTTGTGACCGGGCCGGTATCTCACCGGCAAGGATGGTATTTTAGTAGCCTTGCCGGTGCCTTTCAGTATTAATTTCCGGTATTTTTTCTACGAGGACTGTTACTAATGGGCGTTTCTATTGTGGAGCGCTCATTAGTACAGCCTTTAATTCCCCCCACTTGTGTTAAGGAAAAAAAAGCACCCACCTCATCCATTTGCTGGCACCATTGTGAACACTCGCTGCTGAGTGGATGTGCAGGACAGGACCTGTCCAGTCAGCAGTGAGTGTTCACCACGGTCAGAGCAAATGGAAGAGGTGAGTGTTTTTATTTCATTTTTTGCAGTAGCAGAGAAGGGGGCACCTAATGTTGGCATTATTCTTACTGGGGGACACTAATGGGAGCATTTCTCTTACTGGGGGGCATTAATGGGGCCCATTAATTCTGAGGCGCACTAATGGGGGCATTACTATTACTGGTGGGCACTAATAGGGGGCATTATTAATTCTGGGGTGCACTAATGGAGGCATTACTATTACTGGGGGCACTAATGGGGGCATTACTATTACTGGGGGGCACTAATGGAAGCATTACTATTACTGGAGGCACTAATAGGGGCATTACTATTACTGGGGGGCACTAATAGAGGCATTATTATTACTGGGGGCATTAATGGGGGCATTACTATTACTGGGTAGCACTAATAGAGGGATTACAAATTACTGGGGGCACTAATGGAGGCATTAATATTACTTGGAGCCACAGTATGACAGCGACTTAACACTCTGTGTTAAGCCAGGCCCCACAACCACATCCCCTTTGGGTGTGGCTTAACTTGGCCAGTATTTTTTGTTGGGAAAGGTGGCAACCCTACGAATCACACATGAAAAGATTAGATACACAGCTCAGCTGACAGTATAAAAACGGCATTAGATACAGAGCATAGCAGAAGGTATCACATGAGAAGCTTAGTATCACACATGATTATCTCAGCAGAGGGACTTGAACATAGAGTGACCAGACGTTCGACTGTAGGCCTAACTGTCCAGCTTCCTGGCTCATGGTCCTCCATCTGGCGCAAGGCCTGGATAGACGGCTGAAAGTCACCTTTTTCTGTAGCTCGGAGTGCTCAAGTATCACCATTCCGCTGTCTAGAGCCAGCCCGACATGACATTCTGCTCTGTGATTGATGTGATGTAAGCCATTCACTTGCTGTTGAGCTAATCCAGGAGTCAGTGAATAGCTTGTGATATCACACTCTGCCAAAGTGTCAGGACACAAGCTATTTACTCACTACTGGATTAGTTCAGCAGTCAGTAAATGACTGAGCATGAGAGAAGCAGCAGCAGGGGCTGCGCACAGCTCAAGTCTCAGGTTGGCACTGTTAAGGGTACAACCACATGGCACAGTTGTGAGCCGTTTTTTTTTTTTTTTTACTGGCAATATTAATTGCCAGTATTTTCTTATATGGAGTGTAACTAATGAGCGTTTCCATTGTGGATCTCTCATTAGTACAGCCTTTAACTCTCTCCCCACTTAAGAAACAAAAAAAGAACTCACCTCCTCCATTTGCTCGTGCTGCGGTGAACACTCGCTGCTGACAGGCTGTGAAGGACAGGACCTGCGAGACATCATCACGCTGGAGCGCGAGTCCTGTCCTGAGATTCCAGTGAGCTGCGAGTGTTCACAGAGGCGCAATCAAATGGAGAAGGTAGGTTTTTTTTTTGTTTTGTTTTTTTGCAGAAGCAAAGAAGGGGGTATTACTCTTACTGGGTGGCACTAATGGGGGTTATTATTAATTCTGGGGGCACTAATGGAAGCATTACTATTACTGGGGCGCACTAATGGAAGCATTACTATTACTGGGGACCTTAATATTACTGGTGGGCACTAATGGGGGCAGAATTAATTCTAAGGGGGGCTAATGGGGGCATTAATATTATTGGGGGGCACTAATGGGGATAACTTTTACAAAGACAGGTGCACTCTGCTGTCTTACTAAACCCTCATATGGATGTAAAATTGAGAGATTAGCCAACATATCCTACTGTGGAGGACATGTCTGAGCCCGAGCACCACGCCAAGGTTTCTCAAGTAGCTCGGGACCTAACGCTAAACCTACCTGTGCCATATGGGCAATACCAGGAGCCAGTGGGCAATCTACAGGAGCGCAAGGTCCGACTCCCAGAAAACTCCCAGTTACCTCCAGCATGCAGCCATGCTTACAATGGGAGGAGGGAGAGAGCTCTGAGCCCCACCCAAGACTGGCTGATATAGCCCAGGCCTCACATGTGCACCAGAATGTTGCCTGTCTTTGTAAAAGTTATAGTTATTTTGTTTGATTGTTCATCACATCCACACATTTGCTATCCTGTGTAGGATGTCTATTGTGGTACTTGTGGTCTGCTGGGGATTGCCATTAGTTGCGGACCACAAGTGAGCACTTCCTACTTTTCATTACAACGCCAATTTGTAGTTTATATATAGCATGCTGGAGGTAACTGGGAGTTTGCTGTGAGTCGGACCTTTCGTGCCTGTAATTTGCCCATTGGCTCCTGGTATTGCCCATACGGCACAGGTAGATTTAGCGTTAGGTCCCAAGCTACTTGAGAAACCTTGGCGCGGTGCTCGGGCTCAGACATGTCCTCCACAGTAGGATATGTTGGCTAATCTCAAATTTTTACATCAGTATGAGGGTTTAGTAAGACCGCAAAGTGCACCTGTCTTTGTAAAAGTTATTGTTATTTTGTTTGATTGTTTAGCACATCCACACATTTGCTATCCTGTGTAGGATGTCTATTGTGGTACTTCTACTGGTCTGCTGCGGGCATCCTCCATTGTATGCATTTTTGCTTGGGATTGCCATTAGCAGCGGACCACAAGTGCGGGCACTAATGAGGACATTATTAAATCTGGGGGGCACTAATGGAGGCATTACTATTACTGGGGGCACTATTAAGGGGCATTGCTATTACTGGGGGTGCTAATGGAGGCATTACTATTACTGGGGGCACTTATGGGTGCATTAATTCTGGGGGCACTAATGGAGGCATTAATATTGCTGGGAGCCACTAATGGGGGCATTATTTACTCTAGGGGGCACCAATGGAGGCATTACTATTACTGGGGTCACTAATAGGGGGCATTATTAATTTAGGGGGAAATAATGGAGGCATTACTATTACTGGGGCAGTAATGGGGGCATTATTAATTCTTGGGGGCACTAATGGAGGCATTACTATTACTGAGTGGCACTATTAATTCTCGGGTGCTAATGGGGGCATTAATATTACTGGGGAGCACTAATGGGGACATTAACATTACAGGGGGCACTAAGGGGGACATTAATATTACAGGGGGCACTAATGGAGGCATTAATATTACTGGGGGGGGGCACTAAAGAAGGCATTAATATTACTGGGAACCACATTATGACAGCAACTTAACACCCTGTGGTTAAGCCCCACAAATACACCCCCTTTGGGTGTGGCTTAACTTGGCCAGTATTTTTTGCTGGAAAAGGTGGCAACCCTATGCAGTCGAGAGCCGCAAAGCCAATAATGGTGGCTCTGACTGCACCTGGATACAGTAAATCAGCAGATGTTATCACATATGATAGGCTCAGATACACTAACTGAACGTGTTACAGCAACAAAGGAACATTTCTTTTTATTGAAGCAAATTCATAACAACTAGTAGCAGAATTAGCACTCACTGGGGTGTAGTATATGTAAACCAGTATCTTGCGAATATAGGACAAGCTTCATAACAGCTTTGTCTCATAAGTGCCACTGGCTGAGCGCACAAAATGGCCACCAAGTGAGTGATAACAGGTGTTTTTGTCTGTGGATTTCTTTCAGGACCTGCAATAGGGCAACACTACCACCAGGGGGCAGCAGGTGGTAAGAGGATGTGTGCACAAAACCTGCCAAAAATAAAAGACAATGCAACCTATCACAGTATGCACAATACAAGCGACTGAGTGCACTGACGTCATTCTGTCACTCGGTTACAGGCGGGATGAAAGAGAAGGGTATAATGACAACACAAAAATATATACCTCCCCTCTACAATTATTTATTTCTACACTGTATTTTTTACATTTCATAATTATAAATTTAAGTGATCGTTATCTTTTCCTTATTACAGACACTAAGCAGAGGATACTTTACTAGAGGTGGTATAATATAATAGCAGATTAGAGATAGATAGATAGATAGATAGATAGATAGATAGATAGATAGATAGATAGATAGATAGATAGATAGATAGATAGATACTGTGTGTGTATACTATAGGTAGTATATAATACTAGATTTTGTTTAATATATATACTATAATATATAGCATGAAATAGAATAAACCAGCACATAAGATCACATACGTATTACTATGCTATATATGCTATAAGTTGGATTCTTGAGCCTGAATAGGAAGACGGGTGACAGATTCCACTGACAACCATTTCATTTTAATTTTTTTTAAAGGAAGTTGCGTGCAAAGACTTCTGGGAGCTAACTAAGGATGTTACCCTTCTTCTGCCATTTCTTGAGGTTTTGGTTTGCTGAGGAAGTGTTCTGTCTAGATACCTGCTACAATCTCACTTCTCAGTATCTGTGAAAGACAAGAAACCATCTTCGTTATTTCTTAAGAGTCTGGGTGTACGAATTAGAGTGTAAAGGGAACAGGAAAACTGTTGCAGGAATCATGAATATTGGTTATTACTGTTTGTAATTTGATTGTGCATGCAAATACATAAAATCAGCAAGACGTTGAATACGGTAGATAACTATTGCTTTATTATTGGTCTTTTTTTTTACTATCTTTATGAAGATGTGCGTCTCTGGCTACTACGACCACTGTAGTGCACGGTAAGCATTTTGGATGTTGCAGGAAGATTATCCTCTGGCAGCAGACTACACATTTTGTTAATTCATGAGCACAGTGGCATTGCTAATGGATACAGTATAGCAGAGCCCGGAAAGACTGAATGTTCTGCGTTCACATATTAACAAGAATCCCCAGTGTGCTGTATACAAGGCGCATGTCCTTCCTGCTCAACTGTATATCAGTTCATATTTCCTGGGTTAGTTTTACCTATACATTGTAGTCTCTGAATTGAGTGGAGGATTAGTCAGCCCTTACTGCAGTTTCCATTCATAGGGTTTAGAAGAAGAGGAGAGGGGTTTGGTGGGGAACCAGGCAGAATGACCCGAGGCCAAGTCACATTTACAAGACAAAGAACCATGAGAATCACAAGAGAGTCTTCATCCCGCCTGGCTCCATCCATCCTGTTGCAGGACAATCAGTGGCAGCTTCATATAGACATGGTACAACCTTCTACGTCTGTGCCTCCAGCAAAAGCACAGGCGGGAACAGATTGATGAAGAATGTCACATATGAGGAATATATATATATATATATATATACATAGTCAATGTATTACTCAGCACTTTACAATTCAGAGCGTACGTTTAGCAGTATAAAGAAAATCAAACCTTACAGAGTAACATACTAATTACTAATACACACGTCAAGCAATAAGGGCATGTGCCCTGCTCACAAGAGCTAACAATCTATGAAGAAATAGGGGGTGGGGTCACAATAAGTAAGAATGTTCTGTACAATGGTACTGCCATCTGTTATACTAAAAAGTACACATAAAACTGCAGGAGCCTGTCATCAGCCTTTATCTGTATATGTATAGATATGAAGTGTGTGGGATACAAGGGGTTTAGGGGTTGCTGTGAATTTAGGGTAATGGATTTCTGAGAAGAGATACATTTTTAGGGTACGCTTAACTCCTTCCCGTCACAGCTTCAAGAGCCATAACTTTTTGCTTTTCCATTGACATAGCCATATGGATTTTTTTTATTTATTTTTTATGGAATGAGTTGTATTTTTTTAATTTTACCAATTAATGTTCCATGTAATGTATTGATGAACTGTAAAAAAAAATATTTGTGGGATAGAAAGAATAAAATTGCAATCCTACTATTAATTTTTATATTATATTTATATTATATATATATAATCCAAATAAAATGTAACGCAGCACTCCTTAGATAAAAAGTTAAAAAATACAAAATTTATTCAACACATGTTGATACAAGCAACGTTTCAGCTCTCTCATAGAGCCATTATCAAGCCAAGTCACTTGGTTTGATAATGGCTCTGTGAGAGAGCTGAAACATTGCCTGTATCAACATGTGTTGAATACATTTTGGATTTTTTCACTTTTTATCCAAGGAGTGCTGCGTTACATTTATTTGAATTGTGTTTGGACCCCAGGACCAAGGGGAAACGCTGGCACCTGAATCCTTTGAATCACTTGAAGCAAGGAAATAAACTAAAGAATAAAAAATCTTAAAAAAATGCTTTGTGTCAACAAACTGTGAAACCTATAACTTTTGTATTTTTCTGGTAATGAAGGTTTACTTTTTATGAAGTGAGTTGTTTTTATTGGTACCCTTTTGGGGGGCATATGACTTTTTGATCATTTTTTATTTTATTATTTAGGTAGGTAAACTGACAAAAAAAGCAATTCTAGTATTGGGAATTTTTTTTTCACATTTACACTGCCTGGCCCTGTCAATCAAAGTGGAAAGGGTGTAGCAGTTGCAGAGATTTCAGAGCCTCTAGGTGTAACAGCAACACCCCCATTGCTCCTAGAGGGTCATTTGCATATATTAAAACATCATTTCTCTCAGCAATGCAGGCACATATGAACATGGTACCCACACAAATGCCTTCAGCTGCCAAGCGCACGTGTAACTGTTTCATAGGTACAAGTTTATTTTCAATATTTTCAAAAAATGTTTTTATTATGTTAATACCTCAGAATTATTGCTGATCAATGCCGTTGCTGGCAGGTGTCAGCACCTGCCTTGTATGAAGCAGACTCAGCTCTAGTGTCTACTTCATAACCTTTCCAGCAGGGGCGGACTGGGAACTTAAAGTGGTCCTGGAAAAAAAAATCTAAAAGTGGCCCCATGTTTTATGGGGGGTCCAAATTGACAGAAGGTGGGGCAACACAAGTAGCCAGTGTCAGAAATATCATAGCGCAATATACAGTCCCAGTAGACTAATATACCACAGTGCTGCACAATATATTGCCCCAAAACCTGTCCTTCTGTGGTGGCCATCACTAGATACCATTTTCTGTCCTCCTCCTCAATTTGTCTCTGATTAAGATATAGGGCGGGGGGCTTAGGAGGCGAGATGTGGCCACAGCAGTTGAATTCAGGAGGGCATGTGCGGTCGCTGGCCGAGTACCTGATTCTCACAGAGTTAATTACCACTGAGAGTTCATTATGTACCTGGCCAGCAGCAGAGAGGAGGGCTTGGACGGCCCTCTGAGGCATCGGCCCACTGGGAAATTTCCCTGTAAGGTCTATGGCCAATGTGCCCCTGCCTTCCAGCATTATGATGTACATGTACAGTACAGACCAAAAGTTTGGACACACCTTCTCATTCAAAGAGTTTTCTTTATTTTCATGACTATAAAAGGCATCAAAACTATGAATTAACACATGTGGAATTATATACATAACAAACAAGTGTGAAACAACTGAAAATATGTCATATTCTAGGTTCTTCAAAGTAGCCACCTTTTGCTTTGATTACTGCTTTGCACACTCTTGGCATTCTCTTGATGAGCTTCAAGAGGTAGTCACCTGAAATGGTCTTCCAACAGTCTTGAAGGAGTTCCCAGAGATGCTTAGCACTTGTTGGCCCTTTTGCCTTCACTCTGCGGTCCAGCTCACCCCAAACCATCTCGATTGGGTTCAGGTCTGGTGACTGTGGAGGCCAGGTCATCTGGCGCAGCACCCCATCACTCTCCTTCATGGTCAAATAGCCCTTACTTTCAAAGTTTTCCCAATTTTTCGAATGACTGACTGACCTTCATTTCTTAAAGTAATGATGGCCACTAGTTTTTCTTTACTTAGCTGCTTTTTTCTTGCCATAATACAAATTCTAACAGTCTATTCAGTAGGACTATCAGCTGTGTATCCACCTGACTTCTCCTCAACGCAACTGATGGTCCCAACCCCATTTATAAGGCAAGAAATCCCACTTATTAAACCTGACAGGGCACACCTGTGAAGTGAAAACCATTTCAGGGGACTACCTCTTGAAGCTCATCAAGAGAATGCCAAGAGTGTGCAAAGCAGTAATCAAAGCAAAAGGTGGCTACTTTGAAGAACCTAGAATATGACATCTTTTCTGTTGTTTCACACTTGTTTGTTATGTATATAATTCCACATGTGTTAATTCATAGTTTTGATGCCTTCAGTGTGAATCTACAATTTTCATAGTCATGAAAATAAAGAAAACTCTTTGAATGAGAAGGTGTGTCCAAACTTTTGGTCTGTACTGTACGTCAAATGACGAAGAGGGATTAAAACTGTGGATGTTGGGAATTAATCTGATTGTGCTGAACTAGTTCTCTGCAATGTGCTGCCCAGAACAAAGTCTAAAAAAAGTGAGTGGAAAGTTAAGTTATTGGGCAGGCAACCTGCCTGTGTAAATGTGCCACCGATCTGCTGCCCAGAAACAATAATACTGGGGACAAAGGAACAGAATAGTGATCCCTCGTCATACAGTGAAGGAGATCGCTGCATGTCAATAAAGCAGTCTCCTTCACCAAATGAGCAGCCGACTGTCGGGAAGAAACGCTGCTTCCCGACCATCGGCTGCTACAACACGCAGTCTAAACCCGCCTTTAGATTGTTCACAGAGCAGAGGGAACGTGTGTTAGACAATGAGGGAGAAGATATAGGATAGTGTGGCACTGTAGAGAGGTTTGTGCAGAGGTTTGAGTTTAAATTCAATTCTTAGGGCCCATTTACATGGCATTTTTAAAAGACTCCAAGCAGCCTCCCACTCCTTTGAATGGGAAGCAGCACCTGTTTCTACTGGAAAAAAAGAAGCAGTATTCCCTATCTTGGCGCAGAATCCATGCTGAATCTCAATTAAATGAATAGGAAGCAGCAAAAAATAAAAATAAAATAAACATGAGCACAAATTCAAGTTTATACACCCCAAAAACAAAATTAAAAAAGGGTCAAAAACGCACCAAAAACACAAAAAATGCCTTCAAAATCCACTTTTATAAGTATAAATGGATTGGCTCACCCTCCAAATAATACGGATAGGGTGCTTCCCCTAAAAGAAAGATATCCCCAATCTTCTAAGGTATGTCAATTAACTAAGCAAAATAAGAGGGGCACACCTGCATGTGAAAGTCAGATGGAGCTGCAGCCAATACGTTTAAAACTATTTATTTGCATTCACAGTAAAATAAGGTACCTTAATAATTCACTAAAATACGTTCATTAAAATACAGATAAAACATAAATAACCACAGGTATAGATTCAAGTAGTAACCGGTGAAGTGTCACTAACAGCCAATAGGGAATCGTGGGTTAGATAGTATATAGTCTTTGATATAAATTCCAGTGCGCAAGGTTAGATGCGCTATGTCTCTGCTGGTGTCAGGTAGTAACTAGCAATTGTGGCTAGTATGTTGCAATTTGTATACAAAGTCTCATAATATTACTTGCTGGTTGTTACGGTATATCCAATAATGTGCAATATTAGCTTGCCGTGTGTAGCCACACTACTTACTGTTTGAAGCGGTGGAGTGACCGTTCACTCGTGCTCAACGTGGCGTCCCACGTGTTGCAGCACAAGAGGTCTCAGTTCCGGTCCGCTCTCAATGTGTGAGCAGAGTACCGTGACCAGGAAAGAAACTGTCCGTTTAGACGCCGGGGTCTAATTGCTCTGACCCACTAGAGTCGTCGGCGTTGATTTGGTGTCTGTTGGTATAGACACAGAGGGACTTGGGTTTCTTCCTGTCCGTTATAGAGAAAGCGCTTCAAAGAGCTCCAAAGGTTGCGCAGATAGTATGCTGCGGTTTCTTGCTGCGGTTCCTCGAGACTTGTGCACCAGACGCGTTTCGGAGTTGGCAGTGAGGAAGGAGTCACTGCCAACTCCGAAACGCGTCTGGTGCACTATCTAACCCACGATTCCCTATTGGCTGTTAGTGACACTTTACCGGTTACTACTTGAATCCATACCTGTGGTTATTTATGTTTTATCTGTATTTTAATGAACGTATTTTAGTGAATTATTGAGGTACCTTATTTTACTGTGAACGCAAATAAATAGTTTTAAACGTATTGGCTGCAGCTCCATCTGACTTTCACATGCAGGTGTGCCCCTCTTATTTTGCTTAGTTAATCAAAATCCACTTTTAAAATCAGCATGGATTCCACACTGATTTCTGGAGGCGGATTTTCTAAATCCTTTGTCTGAGCATACCATAAGGGCGGCTTCACAAGCTGCAGATTTTGTTGCAGAAATTTCCACTACTGGAAATCAGTTCCATTCATTTGAGTGGGGCAGCAAGCACATGGATTTCTGAAAGCTCCATGCAGATGAATTGAACAAATTTTCAGTTGCGGAAATTTCTGCAACATAATCCGCAAAGTGTGAAGGCACCCTAAGTGGGAAGTGCAGTTACTGGCATTGGTGTAGCGGCTGGATAGAAAGATGAGCCTGAGTTAGGCAAATAATTATTGTTTCATTGGTAACACTGATATTTTCACATTTAAAATAAATCTACCACATTTTATGAATCAAATTTGCATCAGAGACCATTTCGATTTCCATAGTTATTATTTCGATGATCTAAATTTAATATTTTTATATTTGGGCTTTTCTTATTATTTTAAGTTGTTTAGGGTTCTTGTTTGTTTTACTTTAAAGTTCACAGCTCTTTTTAGGTTACAAACCAGCATTTTCTTATCGTTACAGCAATTATATTATATATATATATAATCCAGAAAATGAGCGGCACTCCGGTAAGTTTAAGAACAAATGATTCCTTTAATCACCCGTGCGGTGCAACGTTTCGGCTCACAACTAGAGCCTTTCTCAAGCAGAGAATCAATACAAATGATGGCAAATATATAGGTGAAACAATCAAGATATAAATCATGTGACCACTCTCCACCCTGTGGGTGTGTTACAACAAACGTAATAAAATGAATGCAGTGGAAATACATATATATACACATGTGACTGCATGGAACATATAGATATTGTATGTGAATTTACTTTATGTTTTATATGAAGATTTCAGTTTTTCCTAAAAAAAAAAAGAGGTTAGAAGAATTGTCTAGAAAACCCTGATATTAAATTTGTTGTCCAGGACATTGATAATAATTTTAAAAAAATTATACTTACCATCTCAAGTCCCCTCGGCTCCAGCACCACAACTCTATGCATATACTGCTGAGACCAGTGATTGGCTACAGAAGTTACGTGTGGTATCCAGCATATCACTTCTGCAGACAAAACATTAGGTCATGGCTACAGTGACGGGGAGAAGTGGCAGGGCAGGAATGGAGGAGGCTCAAGCATGCATTCACAAAGCAGTGAAGCTGCTGCTATATGTCGTGGCTCTGCTGCCTTTTGAGTGCGGCAAAAAGCCTCATGCGTATTTTTGTTGCGTCCAAAGCACAGCACAGCCGCGACATGTGGCAGCACTCTGAGAACTGAGCCAGTTACAATTAATGATATCACTTAGTTGATTTCTGCTAAGTAAAGCACCAGTGGTTAATACGTCTGCTAAACTAGCTACAGTTTTTAACGGCTTTGTGAATGCATGTTTGCTGATATAGTAACTGCATCACAACTGCGCAGTGTGGCAGCACCCTAATGTGTGACAAATTTATTAAAGGGGTTGTGCAATGTCATGATATTGATAACTACCCTCACTATAGGTCATCAATATCAGATCGGTGGGGCACGATAAGCTCTTTGAAAAGGCTGCGGGTGCCGTGTCCTCTTCAGTGACTACCTGATTGTAGTGGTGGTACAGTGTAATTACAGCTTTTCATCCAATTCACTTGAGTGGCAAGGAAAGCTGTAATTATACTGCATTCCTGCTAAAATCCATTAGTGCTGGATTTTTTAAGACTTGTGCAGCGATCCTATTCATTTCTATGGGTCCACTGCTACTCTGCCATCCTGGCCATAACACGTCATGCGACCAGTGTCGCCATGTAGCTGTACCCATAATCACATGACACATACAGTTGCAAGAAAAAGTATGTGAACCCTTTGGAATGATATGGATTTCTGCACAAATTGATCATAAAATGTGATCTGATCTTCATCTAAGTCACAACAATAGACAATCACAGTCTGCTTAAACTAATAACACACAAAGAATTCAATGTTACCATGTTTTTATTGAACACACCATGTAAACATTCACAGTGCAGGTGGAAAAAGTATGTGAACCCTTGGATTTAATAACTGGTTGAACCTCCATTGGCAGCAATAACTTCAACCAAACGTTTCCTGTAGTTGCAGATCAGACGTGCACAACGGTCAGGAGTATTTCTTGACCATTCCTCTTTACAGAACTGTTTCAGTTCAGCAATATTCTTGGGATGTCTGGTGTGAATCGCTTTCTTGAGGTCATGCCACAGCATCTCAATCGGGTTGAGGTCAGGACTTTGACTCGGCCACTCCAGAAGGCGTATTTTCTTCTGTTTAAGCCATTCTGTTGTTGATTTACTTCTATGCTTTGGGTCATTGTCCTGTTGCAACACCCATCTTCTGTTGAGCTTCAGCTTAAGTTCTCCTGCAAAATGTCTTGATAAACTTGGGAATTCATTTTTCCTTCGATGATAGCAATCTGTCCAGGCCCTGACGCAGCAAAGCAGCCCCAAACTATGATGCCCCCACAACCATACTTCACAGTTAGGATGAGGTTTTAATGTTGGTGTGCTGTGCCTCTTTTTCTCCACACATGGTGTTTTGTGTTTCTTCCAAACAACTCAACTTTGGTTTCCTCTGTCCACAGAATATTTTTCCAGTACTGCTGTGGAACATCCAGGTGCTCTTGTGCAAACTGTAAACGTGCAGCAATGTTTTTTTTGGACAGCAAGAAAAAGTATGTGAACCCTTTGGAATGTTATGGATTTCTGCACAAATTGGTCATAAAATGTGATCTGATCTTCATCTAAGTCACAACAACAGACAATCACAGTCTGCTTAAACTAATAACACACAAAGAATTAAATGTTACCATGTATTTATTGAACACACCATGTAAACATTCACAGTGCAGGTGGAAAAAGTATGTGAACCCTTGGATTTAATAACTGGTTGAACCTCCATTGGCAGCAATAACTTCAACCAAACGTTTCCTGTAGTTGCAGTTCAGACGTGCACAACGTTCAGGAGTAATTCTTGACCATTCCTCTTTACAGAACTGTTTCAGTTCAGCAATATTCTTGGGATGTCTGGTGTGAATCGCTTTCGTGAGGTCATGCCACAGCATCTCAATCGGGTTGAGGTGAGGACTCTGACTGGGCCACTCTAGAAGGTGTATTTTATTCTGTTTAAGCCATTCTGTTGTTAATTACTTCTATGCTTTGGGTCGTTGTCCTGTTGCAACACCCATCTTCTGTTGAGCTTCGGCTGGTGGACAGATGGCCCTAAGTTCTCCTGCAAAATGTCTTGATAAACTTGGGAATTCATTTTTCCTTCGATGATAGCAATCCATCCAAAGCAGCCCCAAACCATGATGCCCCCACAACCATACTTCACAGTTGGGATGAGGTTTTGATGTTGGTCTGCTGTGCCTCTTTTTTGTTTCTTCCAAACAACTCAACTTTGGTTTCATTTGTCCACAGAATATTTTGCCAGTACTGCTGTGGAACATCCAGGTGATCTTGTGCAAACTGTAAACGTGCAGCAATGGTTTTTTTTGGACAACAGTGGCTTCCTCTGTGGTATCCGTCCACGAAATCCATTCTTGTTTAGTGTTTTATGTATCGTAGATTTGCTAACAGGGATGTTAGCATATGCCAGAGACTTTTGTAAGTCTTTAGCTGACACTCTAGGATTCTTCTTCACCTCATTGAGCAGTCTGCGCTGTGCTCTTGCAGTCATCTTTACAGGAAGTCCACTCCTAGGGAGAGTAGCAGCAGTGCTGAACTTTCTCCATTTATAAATAATTTGTCTTACCATGGACTGATGAACAGCAAGGCTTTTGGAGATACTTTAATAACCCTTTCCAGCTTAATTCAAGTCAACAATTCTTAATCGTAGGCCTTCTGAGAGCTCTTTAGTGCGAGGCATCATTCACATCAGACAATGCTTCTTGTGAAAAGCAAACCCAGAACTGGTGTGTCTTTTTTATAGGGCAGGGCAGCTGTAACCAACACCTCCAATCTCATCTCATTGATTGGACTCCAGTTGTCTGACACCTCACTCAAATTAGCACTTGGAGATGTCATTAGTCTAGGGGTTCACATACTTTTTCCACCTGCACTGTGAATGTTTACATGGTGTGTTCAATAAAAACATGGTTACATTTAATTCTTTGTGTGTTATTAGTTTAAGCAGACTGTGATTGTCTATTGTTGTGACTTAGATGAAGATCAGATCACATTTTATGATCGATTTGTGCAGAAATCCATATCATTCCAAAGGGTTCACATACTTTTTCTTGCAACTGTATAACGTCACCAGAAGCTCATATACGGTAGCCTAATCAGATGTGGGAAGGGTAGGGCTCTATCCAGGGTGGGTACTGCACCTCAGTGGTCAGGGGGAGCTCTTGTTAACTTCTTACACAGTTAATTAAACTAGCATTTTTTTGTGTGTTTTTTTTGTTTTTCCAGTTGCTGCGGTTCCTGGAGCATTGAAGCCCTGACACTATAATTACCCTCTATCTAAACAGGGAGCTGAACAGCTGGAGAGCGTAATTCCATCCACACCATTTTACAGGGACACACACTGTAACATAAAGGATTATAGTAAAGGAGACCTGACAGATGAGGTATGCATCCTACAATAATAACACACTGTATAGTAATTGGCCAAGTCCAAATCTTATTTATGATATGAACGCCTCCCCCACTCCTGTCACTGATTGACAGCTCCCTGTGTCCTCTTTTAAATGAAAACGTACATTGTCCAAGTACAGTGGTCCCTCAAGTTACAATATTCATTGGCTCCAGGATGACCATTGTATGTTGAAACCATTGTAAGTTGAGTAATCGGTTCCAAGGCGCCAAAATGTCATCCAAGATAAGAGAAAATGAAGATTTAAGAAAAATAAGCGGATAACTAGTACAAATAAAACATGTCCTTACATATAACTAGCTAACTAGCAACTAATACAGATATTTTACCAGTGAAGTGGCCTTGATTGGTTGGATCTGAGTCTGAGACATTGTATGTTGAGTCTGATTTCAACTTACGATGGGTCAGAAAAGACCATTGTATGTTGAAAATATTGTATCCTGAGGCCATTGTATCTTGAGAAAGCACTGTATAGAATTTTCTCACTGTTAAAGGGAACCTGTCATCATGAAAATGTAGAGTAATCTGCCAACCACATATGATAGAGCAGGAGAACAATGCATTCAGAAAGTCTTTTTTGTTATGTTGCGAATTGGTACTAAAATAAAATAAAAATCCTATATACCCCATAATGACAAAGTAATAACAGAATGTTAGAAATCTTTGCTAATTTATTGAAAAGGGAAAAATGAAAATCTTGCATTGACATAAGTAATTCGACATTTTATTCAGGACTTGGTTGAAAATCCTTTGGAAGTGATTACAGCCTCCATTGTTCTTGGGTATGATGCCACAAGGTTTCCCCACCTGGATTTGTGGATTTTCTGCAAACCCTCTCAAGCTCTATCATTTTGAATGGAGGACTTTGGTGGACAGTCATTTTCAGGTCACATGAGATGTTCGATTGGGTTCAAGTCAGGGCTCTGGCTGGACCACTCACGGACATTCACAGATAACTTATAAGGTTATCAAGGACATTCAGAGTTGTCCCTACACCACTCCTGTGATGTCATGGCTTAGGGTCATTGTCTTGTTGGAAGGTAAACCTTTGGCCTAATCTGAGGTCCTGAGCACTCTGAATAAGGTTTTCATTAAGAATATCTCAGTATTTTGCTCCATTCAGCTTTCCATCCACCCTGCTCAGCCTCCCTGTCTCAGCTGCTGAAAAGCACCCCCACAGCATAATGCTGCCACCACCATGCTTCACTGTATGTATGGTACTGGGCAGCTGAGTTGCAGTGCCTGGTTTCTTCGAGACATGATGCTTAGCATTGAGGTGAAAAATCAATCTGGCTTTCAAAGAATCTTGTTTCTTACAGTCAGAGTCATTTAGGTGCTTTTTTGAAAACTCTAACTGGGCTTTTATGTGTCTTTTACTGAGGAGAGACTTCTTTCTGGGCACTCTGCCATAAAGCTTAGATTGGTGGACTGCTGCAGTGATGGTTGACCTTCTGGAAGTATTCGAAGTGACCATTGGGTTCATGTTCAACTCTCTTACCATGGTCCTTTTCCCCAAATTAAATAATAATAAATAATATCTAAGTCAGAGATACCGGTAAGATCATATTATTGGTGAAATACATGATGTCGGACCACCACTGATTTCCAGAACTCTCTGAGGAGTTTCACAAAGGGCCTTAGTGCTCTACAAAGACTTTTACTCAGAAGTGTTGGTCACCCGTCCCAGTAATAAGATTATGCAGCCACCACTAGAGGTCAGCGCTGCTCACCAGCTTCTCAGGAGACCTTTGAACAGTTTTCTATTCTGGTTTCTGTAAACAATCCTGACTATCCATTAAAATGCATGTAAATGTGGGACTGCGCAATGTACAGAAGAGTAAAACTGGTGGAAAAGTATTGTCGTCTCCAATTCATCTTTTGTTATTTTATATCAATGTTAGGATTTTACACTCACGGATGGTAAAATATATACCTTTTATTTTTTTAGCTATTCTTGGCATTACTCTGTAGCCACTTCCCATTATGCTCAGGTAGACTTTGTCACAGTCCTGCCACATTTTACTAAAAACACCAAACAATGTGATATAACGCTCAATGCATGTCAATGTGCATAATGTAAAGTAAAAGTCTTTTAGTATCTAATAGTCCAGAAGATTAACTAGGAATTGCAGAAGTGTGTAAAGTACTTAACACGGAAGAGGACAGTATACTGCTACAGATGGATCTGGATAGATTGGAGGCTTGGGCAGAGAAGTGGCAGATAAGGTTTAACACTGACAAATGTAAGCTTATGCACATGGAAGGAATAATGCAAGTCACCCGTATATACTAAATGGTAAAACACTCGGTAGCACTGACATGGAAAAGGACTTAGGAATTTTAGTGAACAGCAAACTAAGCTGTAGAAACCAGTGTCAGGCAGCTGCTGCCAAGGCCAGTAAGATAATGGATTGCATCAAAATGGGCATAGATGCCCGTGATGAGAACATAGTCCTACCACTTTACAAATCACTAGTCACCACTAATTGGAGTACTGTGTACAGTTCTGGGCTCCTGTGAACAAGGCAGACATAGCAGAGCTGGAGAGGGTTCAGAGGAGTGCAACTAAAGTAATAACTGGAATGGGGCAGCTACAGTACCCTGAAAGATTATCAACATTAGGGTTATTCACTTTAGAAAAAAGACGACTGAGGGGAGATCTAATTACTATGTATAAATATATCAGGGGTCATTACAGAGATCTCTCCCATCATCTTTTTATCCCCAGGACTGTGACTGTGACGAGGGGACATCCTCTGCGTCTGGAGGAAAGAAGTTTTGTACACAAACATAGAAGAGGATTCTTTACGGTAAGAGCAGTGAGACTATGGAACTCTCTGCCTGAGGAGGTGGTGATGCTGAGTTCCCTAAAAGAGTTCAAGAGGGGCGTGGATGTATTTCTGGAGGGTAATAATATTACAGGCTATAGCTACTAGAGAGGGGTCGTTGATCCAGGGAGTTATTCTGATTGTCTGATTGGAGTCAGGATTTTTTTCCCCCTAAAGTGAGGAAAATTGGCTTCTATCTCACAGGTTTTTTTTTTGTTTTTTTCCCATCCTCTAGATCAACTTGCAGGATAACAGGCTGAACTGGATGGACAGATGTCTGCATTTCTTTTGGGCTCCTATCCTCTACCCTTCTCTACATTTGCAAATAGAACATATACATTTCTAAGACGGTACACCCCATATAATGGTAAATAATCACATACATTCATTAGGACAAGATAAACATGGGATTACAATGAAATTTATAAAAATAACGAATCTTATTAAAAATAATAATATTGCAGTCACCAAATGTGTCACCATTTTTTTTTCCTGCCAGTTAAAACCAGATAGTAACACATATCCTTTTTTAGTTTCTGATTGCAGATTTTTTTATTCTATTTTCTGAACATGATTATTGGGGCGGCCATCTTGCCTGAGGTGTTCTTAACAGCATTTAGAAAGCTTTAAGACAATTGTTTTACGGCAGCCACATGGGCCATAGACAGAATGTAAAAAAAGAAATCTTGCGCTTACTCTCTGACTGCACCTGAGTGCCAGTGACTAGAAGCGGGGTCCTACCACATCTGCTGTCCTCTAAGTTGCAATAAGTATCTATCTGTGACACCGTCACGCCTACCTGAACTTGTAGAGGAGGTCATGAGAAGACCTCACTGACTTCTACGGGATAGTCTTCTGGGCATGCTCTGTGACCTGTGCAGAGGTCATTGTACAAGGAAAGAATAAATAAGCTGTGACGATCACCTATTGTGAATGGAGGATCCTGTCTTATCTATTCACAGATGTGATATCATTTCAGGCAGGATTAGAATTACAGATAAGCAGGTACCTGCAGTAAAGAGAACTGTACAGACCAAGAAGTGGTGCCTATTATTAGGCTTAGTAGCCAGAGCGAAAACTGCAGGATTTTATGGGTTTTTTTAAATGTAGCTAGTCACATGGAAAAAAAAAATCACATCACCAAAATTTCTTTAAAAATATGTTAAATAGGGTTGAGCGAACCCGAACTGCAAAGTTCGGGTTCGTACTGAACTTTGCGAGTTCTAGTACCCGGACCAGAACCCAGACTTTTTCACTGAAGTTTGGGTTCGGTGTTCGGGTGATTCTATTATTTTCCATAATAACATGGTTATAAACGGAAAATAATAGCATTCTTAAGACAGAATGCTAAATAAAATGGCCATTGAGGGGATAAAAATTATTTTCATTGAGGGGATAAAAATCACCTCATCCAGCCGGTATCCTCTTCTTTATGCAGGACCTGCAAAAGGACCTGCGATGACGTCACCGCGCTCACCACATTCTTAAGAATGCTAATATTTTCCGTGAAGTTCGGTTCCCCATTGACTTTAATGGGGTCCGGATTCGGGGTCAAGTTCGGGTCCTGAACCCGAACTTTGATCTGAAGTTCGGCCGAACCCGAACTTCCACGGGTTCGCTCATCTCTAATGCTAAACATAAAAACGGGAATTAAACAATAGGTCATTTTGTGATGACACATTTCCTTTAAGTAGCAAAATGAAGGGCCCTCTCGGTGACAGCTATTCTTGTAATAACATTATGGCTAGTGGCGGGGTTCCACAACTATACCTCCAGTCTCATATATAGCAATCAGTGTATTCTCCTCCTTAAAATAGAGCAATCCGCACATAAAGATGACTCTGTGCTTCGGATTACCATATAATGAGTAATGCACAGTAAGGCACTGTAGCTATAGTTGCCAACAACAGTACTTTAGTATTTAATAAGCATATTGCTGCTTTCCTCACATTCATGTCAGAAGAGAAAATATATAGTGCTGAAATAATGTACTTCGCTGCCCTCAACAATGGTGTGAACGTGGATAGTTGTCAATAATTGTAAAATGCAGTCCAGTCCAGATCTTAAAGGTACCCCAGTCCCTTTATAAGGAAGCTTGTATTTTTCTTTCTTATAAGAACACTGCAGCCACTGAGGAAGGAACTAAGTTAGTTCCAAAACACGTTTGGTCTGGAGACTAGAAGGTCACACTGTTATTTTAAAGGGGTTTTTCCATGATTAATATAAAAAATAGTACATGATAACTTCTTTCTAACAAAGCTAGACCAGCCCTCTACCTCAAATGGATCCAGCAATCTGCCCATTCATTGCTCCAATTGTTCTGCTAGACTTATTTCAAGCTGTTAGCTTAGGGGGCATGTCCTCTCTCAGGGGTTTGCCCTTTCTGCTGCAGATGGTGGCAGTTGGAACTGAGCATGTTTCTGTCTCAGTGAGCAGGACAGAAAAACTGGAAAAAATCAAACAGCAGGAGGTGCTATACAAATATATTTCATTAAATAACTCAGTAGCTATCATAAAGTGCATGCTTGAAGCTTTCATTCCAGAGGAGCAGTGATCACAACATCATTACGCTTATTAAAGGGGTTGTCTCACTTCAGCAAATGGCATTAATCATGTAGAGAAAGTTGATACAAGGCACTTACTAATGTATTGCCTTCTTTGTCGGCTTCATTCAGTTTTCCATCACAGTATACACTGCTCATTTCCAGGGGTTACGATGACCCTGCAATCCAGCAGCGGTGGCCGTGCTTGCACACTGTAGAAAAAAGCATTGGCTTCTTTGGTGGGAATGCACATAGGCATGCACACTGAGCAGCTCCCATCCTGGCCACATTCTAACTGCCCTGCAGCGGTGGCCGTAACTGGTGTTGAGCAAAAAAAAACGTGTGGTAAGAAATACGTTTTTCCTAAAATGGTGGCTAAAAGTAAAAAAATTATACTCACCTCATCCACTTGATTGTGGATAGGCCGTCCACTCCCGTCTTGATTGAAGAAAACCTGTCTAAGGAACTGCGGCGAGCGCGAAGACGTCACCACGTGATCACGATGGCTGCGCACGGTGACGTCATCACACATCAACACACGGCCAGCATGATCATGTGTGCCTTGTATTGTGCAAGCACGACCACCACTGCTGGATTACAGAGTGGTCATAACCATGGAAACGAGCAGTGTATAATGTGATGGAAAAATGAATCCAGCCAGCAAAGGATGCAATATGGATAATCACAATACATTAGGAAGTGCCTTGTATTAACTTTCTCTACATGATAAATGCCATTTGCTGAAGTGACACAACCCCTTAAAATACCTAAAGAGGACCTGTCACCTCTCCTGAAATGTCTGTTTTAATAGCTACTTGCATTCCCCATGTAATACCAATTCTGGAGCATCTATTCTTATGGCTCTATGTTGTACCATTCCTTTATTATTTCTACTAGAAGTTATGAATGAATTGCTAGCAGTCTGCAGTAAGGGTACAGAGGGGTGTTAACCAGTTAGGGGTGTGTACCTGCACAGTCTCACTCTATCCAATTAGTGCTGCCATTTGCAGACTGTGCATTTTCAAACCCCCCCCAACTTGTTACCACCCCTCTGTACAGTGGCGTACATAGCAAAAGTAAGGGCCCCATAGCAAGGATCAAACCAGGCCCCCTACACAGGACAGAAGAGTTTCTGCCTAAACACTTTTCAATGACCCTTGGGCCATTTTTCCACTTCTTCATTTGCTGAAAGTTGTTAGAGAGTAGAGTCCTGACCAAGTTTTTACCTCCAGTAGAAGAGGAGATAATGCCAATTAATACTGGGCCCCCTCTTACCCTGGGCCCCATAGCAGTCGCATGGTCTGCCTCTATTTTAGTTACACCCCTGCACCTTTTCTGCAGACTGCTAGCAATTCATTCATAACTTCTAGTATAATTAATAAAGGAATGGCACAACATAGAGCTATAAGAATAGATGTTCCAGAATTATTATTATTATGGTTAATTGTTATTGGGGAATGCAAGTAGCTATTAAGACAGGAATGTCAGGGGTGGTGAAAGGTCCTCTTTAAGTACTGTTGTTAACAACCATATTTAATGTGCATTATATAGCATATGTAAATCAGAAGCACAGATTAATCGTTATGTGTGGATTGAAATATCTATTTTAAGGAGGACAATACAATGATTGCTATTTACGAGATGGGATAATCAGATGTACTGGTATATATGTGGAACTCCACCAATTGCCATAATTTCATTACAATGGCCGTCACTGCATGGACCCCGCATTCGCCAATTTAAGGGAGCGTGACTCCAACATAATTTTTTTTTACTAAGATTCATTGTAAGGATGAGCAAACCATTTTGAGCTTTGCTATTTTTTGGAAGGCAGACGAACCTGAATCTTTCCGGGTTTGTTACGGATAAATCCTCTAAAATAGCTCATAGCACCATTTAAAGAGGCTCTGTCACCAGGATCAACCATAGTAAACCTGCCCATCATGATGATTAAAACTATACCTTTCTTTTGTCTGTATGATAAATAGCTGCAGAGATATCTACAGGGTGGGCCATTTATATGGATACACCTTAATAAAATGGGAATGGTTGGTGATATTAACTTCCTGTTTGTGGCACATTAGTATATGTGAGGGGGGAAACTTTTCAAGATGGGTGGTGACCATGGCGTTCATTTTGAAGTCGGCCATTTTGAATCCAACTTTTGTTTTTTCAATAGGAAGAGGGTCATGTGACACATCAAACTTATTGGGAATTTCACAAGAAAAACAATGGTGTGCTTGGTTTTAATGTAACTTTATTCTTTCATGAGTTATTTACAAGTTTCTGACCACTTATAAAATGTGTTCAATGTGCTGCCCATTGTGTTGGATTGTCAATGCAACCCTCTTCCCCCACTCTTCACACACTGGTAGCAACACCGCAGGAGAAATGCTAGCACAGGCTTCCAGTATCCGTAGTTTCAGGTGCTGCACATCTCGTATCTTCACAGCATAGACAATTGCCTTCAGATGACCCCGAAGATAAAAGTCTAAGGGGGTCAGATCGGGAGACCTTGGGGGCCATTCAACTGGCCCACGACGACCAATCCACTTTCCAGGAAACTGTTCATCTAGGAATGCTCGGACCTGACACCCAGCTAGTAAATGTACCCTTTAAAACGTCACGTTAAATATAAAAGTTTTAATAAAACCCACCAAAGTATAACAAACAAATATGTAAATAAGATAAATAGTGTGAATAGTAGGACAAATAACACACTGGAACTTCGGATCAAATCATTAAAGGCAAAGAAAACGGAAGGGTTACCGCCATGCGGTTACTCACGGTAACGTAGATCGTAGGTGGGATAGTATGGAAAATGATGCGTCCTGAACCTGATCACCAATTCTTTAGTCCTCGCGCATGCGCTTTGTTTTCCCGGAAATCTCGTGAGAACCCGGGCCCGTACCATGACGTCATATGCTTGACGTCCGATACGCGCATGCGCAGCTATAATATGAGGTAGCAGTCACATCAGGTGAGTTGGTATTTAAACTGGTGGCGGTAATCTATACGCACCGCCGGTCATCATATTGGCCACTATCGCTATAGCCATTGTGCTTTTGACTTCTCCCCTGATGAACCTTCTGATTGAAGCTGGGGAAACACGTCGGGAGATTAAGATTATGGGACCTCCACTGGACTTTCTGGCAATTATCTACTAGGCATTATCTACACTGGGATACCTCAGGCAGGTATTCTAATTCCAGGGGCTTAGTTTTTAAGTGGGATAGTTCTCCTAAACTGGGGTACTATCCTGCTTTAGGTAGGGATAGAATAGGCTGTTAGGGACAGTTATCCCATCCTGCCTATTTACGCATGTGAACCTCAAGCTTTCTCCACATCTTACTTTTGCTTGGCATTTTGATTAACCATCACCTGGCATCTATCAAGAATTGGTGATCAGGTTCAGGACGCATCATTTTCCATACTATCCCACCTACGATATACGGTACCATGAGTAACCGCATGGCGGTAACCCTTCCGTTTTCTTTGCCTTTAATGATTTGATCCGAAGTTCCAGTGTGTTATTTGTCCCAATATTTACACTATTTATCTTATTTACATATTTGTTTGTTATACTTTGGTGGGTTTTATTTTAACTTTTATATTTAAAGTGACGTTTTAAAGGGTACAATTCTGCTTTTACCACCAAACAAAGCATGAACGAATTTCAAAATATGAAATTCGCTCATCTCTAATAGTAAGTCCTTATTATTATATGATTATTTATTATAGTATAACATTTTCATATGGTTTTAAATAAGAGAAAAAAAAATAACAGAAATTTTACAACTCTTCTAGGACTTGAACCTGGGATCTTTACATTTATGGTAGACCACTATACCACTAAGCTAAAACACTACCTCATAGAGAATCTTGTTTTTTTCTATACTTAGAAGTGATCACATACAGTTGTGTTCAAAATTATTCAACCCCCACTGAAATTTAGTGTTTTGGCCAGTTTGACATTGATTTTGATCATTTCAGTCATCTTGTTTACAATTAAATCAAAGAGGCACTTGTAAGTCAGACAAATATTACATAACATTTATAATGAAATAACCACAAATGTCTTTTCTGTGCTCTCATCATTATCAGTTTTATTCAACCCCCAAGTGACATTCAATCTTAGTACTTAGTACAACATCCTTTTCCAGTTATAACAGCTTTTAAACGTGAAGCATAGCTTGACACAAGTGTCTTGCAGCGATCTACGGGTATCTTCGCCCATTCTTCATGGGCAAAAGCCTCCAGTTCAGTCACATTCTTAGGCTTGCGCACTGCAACTGCTTTCTTTAAGTCCCACCAGAGGTTCTCAATCGGATTTAAGTTTGGTGACTGCGATGGCCACTTCAAAATGTTCCAGCCTTTAATCTGCAACCATGCTCTAGTGGACTTGGAGGTATGCTTGGGATCATTGTCCTGTTGAAAGGTCCAACGTCTCCCAAGCCTCAGGTTTGTGACGGACTGCATCACATTTTCATCCAATATCTCCTGGTACTGAAGAGAATTCATGGTACCTTGCACACGCTGAAGCTTCCCTGTACCTGTAGAAGCAAAACAGCCCCAAAGCATGATTGACCCCCCCGCCATGCTTCACAGTAGGCAAAATGTTCTTTTCTTCATAGGCCTTGTTCTTCCTCCTCCAAACATAGCGTTGATCCATGGACCCAAACAGTTCTAATTTTGTTTCATCAGTCCACAGAACACTATCCCAAAACTTTTGTGGTTTGTCCACATGACGTTTGACATACTGCAGTCGACTCTTCTTATTCTTTGGAGACAGCAAGGGGGTGCGCCTGGGAGTTCTGGCATGGAGGCCTTCATTACGCAGTGTGCGCCTTATTGTCTGAGCTGAAACTTCAGTACTCACATCTGACAAATCTTTTTTCAGTTCCCCAGCAGTCACACGGGGACTTTTCTCCACTTTGCGCTTCAGGTACCGCACAGCAGTCGAAGTCAGCATCTTCTTTCTGCCACGACCAGGTAGCGTTTCAACAGTGCCCTTTGCCTTGAATTTGCGAATGATGCTTCCTATGGTGTCTCTTGGTATTTTTAACATCTTTGCAATCTTCTTATAGCCATTGCCCTTCCTGTGAAGAGAAATCACCTCTTCTCTTGTCTTCCTGGACCATTCTCTTGACTTCACCATGTTTGTAAACACACCAGTAAATGTCTAGAAGGAGCTGAGTATCACAGTCCTTTTAAATCTGCCTAATTGGTGCTTATTATGCTTGATTGCTGCTCCTTGACATCCACAGGTGTTTTCAATACCTGATCGAAAACACTTGACTGAACCTCTGTTCTAAAGAGTGGTAGTCTTTAAGGGGTTGAATAATTGTGTCAATGAAGAAATCACAAAAAAAAAACATTTAATACTGTATTACAAAAACAATTGATGTCATTTTAGTTGCATTTGGTTCTTTAAAAAGTCCTTGTAAGATTTAATTCTGAACACAATTACAAATGTACACTAAATTCCCTAAAACCCTTTACAGCATTGGGGGTTGAATAATTTGGAACACAACTGTATGACTGGTGTCTTTATACTCATACATTGTGCCTGTGAATAAGGCAGTAATATGTATATTAGCTTTCTGAGCAGATTTCAGTGTGGTGAAGCTATAGTACATGGTGTATATGATATTTAAATACTCACACACAGCTCTGCCCTCAGCCTGGTGTCTAGCCCTGTCAATCAAAGGGAGGGAAAGTGTGCAGAGCACAAGAGGTGTTACAAGGCAGTGCTGAGATGATTCAGCCCCACCTCCTGGTGCTCCAATTGCTCATTTGCATATGAATAAAAACGATGAAATCTCTACAGCTATTTATTGTACAGACAAAATAAAGGTATCGTTTTAATCAGCATGGTGAGCCCTACCAGGCAGTATATCTTGTTTAATAGGGTTGATCCTGGTTACAACACCTCTTTAAGTGCACCTGTTAGCATAAAAAAAAGACTAGGGAGGAAGAAGAAGGGTTCTCACATGACCCTGAGAGGAAGTTGGGAGGGGGGCTTGCCCTGATTGGCTCCCAGGCTGACAGACAGCATGGATGAGTCAATCAGTGCTGCAGCAGGCAGGGAGGTGCCCTAGCAGAACGCCATTCTGCTCGGGGCTGTGAAAGAGGGTGGTTGGGTGTTACAGTGTCTGGCAGGAAGAAGATCTTAGGGAGTCAGGGACAGTCAGAAATCAATCAGTCAAGCATATTGACAGGGAAAGTGAAGGCAAAGTCTAGGATTCCAAAGAAGAATTGTGTGTGTTGTGCACAATAGAGAGAAGCAGGGCAGCTGACAAACAGGAAGAGAGGAGACAGGATCTGTGGCTGGCTGTGCCTCCTATCAGAAGTGCAGATGCACCTTATGAGCAGCTACCAGCAAGTCTTCTTTTTCTTTTTTCTTTAAACATTTTTTGGGGGGATGCTCTCAATTTAATTAAGCAGCATATATACGTGATTACTGCAGCAATACCTATGGTGTGGCACCAATCTTCCTGTGTGTGTTAAGTTGAAATTGAGCGTCATGACTCAATCGTCCATTGACGTAATTTCTGTTTCCACACAGTTGCAATTAAATTTTTTGGGGGACCCTGCCATTTTTCACTTTAAAGGGGTTGTCTGAGTTATGAAAAAAACTAATATAGCACTGAAAATCTGATGGGCAGCAATATATAACTAAGCTAAGCAAGTTTTATGCAAAAAAAATATATATATTTCCTCATTTCCCTGGTTCTTTTCTGGCTCTTTGTTTACATGCAATAAAAACAATCTCTGCCCCTCCCCCTGCTCTGCTAAGGGAGTGGATACAAGAGCTGCCCTGAGTGACATGTCTGCCTGCTGGGAGACTCAGCAGCATGTTGTATGTGTAGGACTACAAGTACCAACTGTACAATGACACTGCTAAGGGAGTGGATACAAGAGCTGCCCTGAGTGCTGAGAGAAACAACAGCAACTTGTAAGTGTAGAACTACAAGTCCCACTTGTATAATGACACTGTTAATACACACAGGATCTTCCCCCTACCTTCTTGTGCAATGCTCTCTCTGGTCTGTCAGATCCTGTGCCCAGAATTGTCACTGCTGCAGCTAGCCAGTATGTGCAGCTGAAGGGGTTAAGAATCCTAGAAGAGAGAGCAGACGGCAGTGAAGGGGGGGCGTGGCCAGCACAGTGACGTCTTGTTTACAGGCTTGTAAACGACCTTTATCAGAGCAGGGAGAGAAGCTGACATCACAGGTCATGTGACCCTCAGTCAAATCTGAGAAACCAGCCACTGGAGATAAAGTGAGTTAATTGGAAAGCTGTTACGTTTGCCCAGTTAGGAACATAGAAAGAACAAAAAAAATAACTCGGACAACCCCTTTAAGGACCAGGCGATTTTTTACAAATCTGACATGTGTCACTATATGTGGTAATAACTTTAAAACGCTTTACTTATCCAAGCCATTCTAAGATTGTTTTCTCGTCACATATTGTACTTCATGACACTGGCAAATTTCTGTCAAGATATTTAATTTTTATTTTAAAAAATACAAAATGTACAAAGAATTTGGAAAAATGTGCAATTTTCTAAATTCTATTTCAATTTCTCTGCTTTTAAAACAGATAGTGATACTTCCTAAAATAGTTATTACTTTACATTTCCCATATATCAACTTTATGTTTGGATCATTTTGTAAATTACATTTTGTTTTCTTGGGACGTTAGAAGGCTTAGAAGTTTAGAAGCAAATCTTAAAATTTTTTAAGAACATTTCCAAAACCTAATTTTTAAGGACCAGTTCAGGTCTGAAGTCACTTTGTGGGGCTTACATAATAGAAACCACCCATAAATGGCCCCATTTGAGTAATTACACCTTTCAAGGTATTCAAAACTGATTTTACAAAAGATGACATTTCAGAATTTCACTTTTTTCCGTAACAAAGAAAGGGTTAACAGCCAAACAAAACTCAATATTTATTATCCTGATTAGGTATGAGCGAATTGTCGTCGGATGAAACATACTAAGTCGATTCGCATAAAACTTTATTCTAATACTGTACAGAGCAGTAGTTCCGTACAGTATTAGAATGTATTGGCTCAGTTGAACCGAAGTTATTGCTTCACGAAGAGAGTTTGGGAAATAGTTTTTTACAGTACATATTCATTTATGAAGTTATTATGCAAAGTCTTGCTAGACTTCGAGAAGCAATAACTTAGGTTCATCGGAGCCAATACATTCTAAGGGTCCATTCACACGTCCGTTTTTTCTTTCCTGATCTGTTCCGTTTTTTCTGGAACAGATCTGGACCAGATCTGGACCCATTCATTTTGAATGGGTCCTGGAAAAAAACGGACAGCACAATGTGTGCTGTCCTTTTCCGTTGTTCCGTTCTGCATGTCCGTTTAAATATAAAACATGTCCTATTCTTTTCCTGAAAAATCGGATCCTGGTACAATACAAAGTCAATGGATCCGCAAAAAACGGAAGACATACGGATGTCATTCCGTATGTCATCCGTTTCCCGTTCCTGGAAATTACATTAATTTTATTTATTTTTTTCAAGAAATCCAAACAACTTTATTTGCTTATTGAAAGTTATACATGTTTCCGTTTTTTGCGGATCCGCAAAAAACGGATGACATGCGGATGACATACGGAAACATTTTCAGGAACAACGGATCCACAAAAAACGGACAGAAAATCGGATTATAGAAAAATACTGACGTGTGAATGTAGCCTAATACTGTACGAAACTCCTGCTCCGTACAGTATTAGAACGAAGTTTTAAGCGAATCGACTTCAGATGTTTCACCTGAAGCTAATTCGCTCATCCCTAATCCTGATTCTGTAGTTTAAAGAAACACCCCATATGTGGTCGTAAACTGCTGTATGGACGCAAAAGGAATATGGTTTTTGGAGGGCAGATGGAATAATTTTAAGTTGCCATGTCACATTTGAAGACCCCCTGATGCACCCCTAAAGTAGAAACTCCAAAAAAGTGACATTTTGGAAACTACACCCCTCAAGGTATTCAAAACAGATTTTACAAACTTTGTTAACCCTTTAGGTGTTCCACAAGAATTAAAGGAAAATGTAGATGAAATTTCAGAATTTAACTTTTTTGCCAGATTTTCCATATTAATAAAAAAAAATTCTGCTAACAAAGCAAGGGTTAACAGCCAAACAAACCATCTAATATTTATTACCCTGATTCTGTCGTTTACAGAAACACCCCATTTATGATCGTAAACTGATGTACCGGTACGCAGCAGGGCGCAGAAGGAAAGGAGTGCCATGTGGTTTTTGGAGGGCAGATTTCACTGGGATAATTTTAAGTTGCCATGTCACATTTGAAGACCCCCTGATGCACCCCTAGAGTAGAAACTTCAGAAAAGTGACCCCATTTTGAAACTACGGGATAAGATGGCAGTTTTGTTGGTACTATTTTAGGGTACATATGATTTTTGGTTGCTTTATATTACACTTTTTGTGAGGCAAGATGACAAAAAATGCTGTTTTTGCACTGTTTTTATTTTTAGTTTTTTACAATGTTCATCTGACAGGTTAGATCATGTGCTATTTTTATAGAGCAGGTTGTTACAGACACAACAATACCAAATATGACAACTTATTTTGGTTGTTTGTTTCAGTTTTACATAATAAAGCATTAAAAAATATATATATTTTTTTTGTGTTTTCATATTCTGAAAGCCATCTTATGTCTTATGTATAGGCTCTTTTTTTTGTATGAGATGACGGTTTGATTGGTATTATTTTAGGGTGCATTTGACTTTTTGATCGCTTGGTATTACACTTTCTGTGATGTAAGGTGCCAAAAAATGGCTTATTTGACAGTTTAAATATATATTTTTTTTTACGGTGTTCACCTGAGGGGTTAAGGTCATGTGATATTTTTATACAGCAGGTTGTTATGGACGCGGCAATACCTAATATGTATACTTTTTTAAAATGTTTTTTACACAATAAATGCATTTTTTAAACAAAAAAAAAATCATGTTATAGTGTCTCCATATTCTGAGAGCCATATTATTTTTTTTTTTTTTTGCCGGATTGTTTTATGTAGGGGCTAATTTTTTGGGGTATGAGATGACGGTTTGATTGGTACTATTTTGGGGTGCATATGACTTTTTGATCGCTTGGTATAACACTTTTTGTGATGTTAGGTGACAGCGTTTTTATTTTTATTTTTTTACGGTTTTCACCTGAGGGGTTAGGTCATGTGTAGAGTTGAGCAGACACCTGGATGTTCGTGTACGACGGGTTCGGCTGAACTTCACGAAAAAGGTCGAGTTCGGGACCCGAACTTGACCCCGAACCCCATTGAAGTCAATAGGGACCCGAACTTTTGAGCACTAAAATGGCTGTAAAAATGTCATGGAAAGGGCTAGAGGGCTGCAAATAGCATCAAAATGTGGTTAAGAGCATGGCAAGTGCTCTGCAAACAAATGTGGATAGAGAAATGACTTTAAATAACATAAAATACATAAAAATAATAATCTTGATCTAGGAGGAAGAGGTCCATATGGAGTAGGAGGTTGAGGAGGCGGTGAATGTGGCGGTGTAGGTGGAAGCGGTGATGGTGGAGGAGGAGGTAGCCTACACTGTTAAATTCATTATTCTTTTTTTAAATTTCACCTGAAAATATAACAGACAAATTTGTGATTTTGTTTTACCTGTCTACTAGGTAGAGCAGTGGTATATCACACCCAAAAATTGGTGAATTTCACCCGAAAATTTAACAGACAAATTAGTGAAATGACATAAAATAACATACGTACAAATAAAATAAAAAAAATTGATTTATAAGGTGGAGGTCCATATGGAGTAGGAGTTTGAGGAGGTGGATGACGTAGCAATGTAGGTGGAAGCTCTCCCCAAGACACACAAAAACATCTTTCCACCTCCCCTCAGGCCTATTGTAGCAGGTATTGGTTCATTTTCAGAACGAATCTCCCAGTGGGTCGATTCTATACTTTAACCACTAATACCGCTCATACCTGTAACGGGGTTTTGAAGGTGCACTCGGTCCCCCATTGCCCGCAGAACTGTTGCTTAGCTTTGGGAATGAGGATCTGTGTTTGACCTCATTCCCAGGGCGGCTTTACTGCTGGGTAGCTCCCTGCTCCTAAGTCTGCCTTGAGCGCCGAGCTGATCACTCGGTGCTCAACTGGTTGGTCTGTCGGTCATGTGACGCTGGCCACATCACATGACTCTCACTCCCCACTATAAATACAGGCAGCCTGCTAGCCACAGGTTGCCTGTTAATTTCTAGGTTCCTGGCTATTTGTTGGACTACTGAATACACACCTGATTCCATTCCCTGACGATCCTTTTGCCTGCTCCTCCTGTACTGCGCATCCGTCCTGGTATTGTGACCTCGGCTCCCACCTGACTACTCTCTTAGGACTCCTCTTGTACTTCTCTACTCTCCTGGTATTTGACCCCGGCTTCTCCTGACCATTCTTTGCTTAACCCTTTGTACTGCGTAGCTCTCTTGGTTCTGACCCATCCGTTCATGTTCGTATTTTGTCTTGTCTGTCTTCCCTGCACGTATCCTAAGTTAGGGACTGTCGTCCAGTTGTCCCCTGTCATCAGGACTCGTGAGGCAAGTAGGCATGAGGGTGGAGCGCAGTGATGAGGGTGGAGCGCAGTGGTCACTATCCTTCCCCCTGTGTGAGTGTGGACGTGACCGTTACAGATTAACAGGCCCAATAACCACTGTATCATGAATCCTCTTACTACCCTGACTGACCATGTCTCAAACTTGACACAGAGGGTGCAGGAGCTAGGAGAGAAACTACGTTCTTGTGAGTTAGGGCAAGGTTCTTCCACTCCTCTGTCCTCCAGTCCACATTTTGAACCCCAGATCAAGCTCCCAGAACCCTTTTCTGGAGACCGGAAGAGGTTTCTCTCCTTTAAGGAGAATTGCAAACTCTACTTCCGTTTGCGCCCCGTGTCCTCCGGTCCCGAGAGCCAACGCGTGGGGATTATCATTTCTCTACTACAGGGTGATCCCCAGGACTGGGCATTTTCGTTACCTCCTGGGGCCAGTTGTCTAACTTCTGTGGAGGGTTTTTTTCAGGCCCTGGGTACCCTCTATGACGAACCAGACAGGGCCCTGGTAGCCGAGACGGCTCTTAGGGCACTGGTTCAGGGCCATCTCCCTGCTGAGGAGTATTGCACCCAATTTAGACGGTGGTGTGTCCCCTCAGGATGGAATGAACCAGCCCTGAAGAGTCAGTTTAGGTCTGGTCTATCTGATAATTTAAAAGATCTATTGGTCAATTACCAAATTCCTGAGACCTTAGAGGAGATGATGACCCTAGTTGTCCGACTTGACAGATGAGTTAGAGAGAGACGACAAGAACGACAGTTCTGTTCTCAGATGGTGGTCCAGCCAGGGGCCTTTTCCAGGGACAACACTGAGGTCTCCACCGAGGAACCCATGCAGGTTGGCATGACCCGGGGTAATCTTCGTCGCAGACTCGGAGAGTGCTTCTACTGTGGAGATCCTGGCCATTGGATCAACAAGTGTCCTAAGAGGGTCCTCTCTGACAAGTCTCCTAAGGCAAGACAACCTAAAGACCAGGTACACCCTGATTTTTCTAAAGGTAAGCTTTTGGTACCCATAACAATTTCTCTGGGGGTTAATAAGTGGCCGGGTAAGGCCTTTATTGACTCCGGTTCAGCGGCCAGCTTTATTGACTTTGAGTTTGCTTGTAAATTGGGTATTCCAATGTTTGCTTTACCTACACCTACAGTATCCATGTCATGGCTATTGATGCTACTCCCCTGATTGGTGGTACGGTGAGGTCATGTACCTCTGAAATTTCTCTGTCCGTGGGTGTGTGCCACTCTGAGAGATGTTCTCTTCTAGTCCTGGAGAACCTACCGGTTGAGGTGGTACTAGGGTTGCCTTGGCTCCGTTTACATAACCCCAAAATTGATTGGTCCAAAGGAGAGTTGGTGAAATGGGGACCTAAGTGTGACTCATGCTTGTCCGTGGTCCAGGCTGGGGTTTCAGTAAGGTCTAATACATTACCCTCTGTTATTAAGGAATATTCTGATGTGTTCTCGTCCCTTACTCCAGAGGTTCTACCCCCCCATAGACCATATGATTGCGCCATAGAGCTAATTGAGGGTGCCGAATTTCCTAAAGGTCGGATTTATAATCTTTCAGGGCCCGAACGCAAGGCTATGGAAGATTATATTAAGGAGAGCCTTGCTAAAGGGCATATTAGACCTTCAGTCTCTCCTATGGGAGCAGGGTTTTTCTTTGTTAAAAAGAAGGATGGTGGTCTTAGGCCTTGTATTGATTACCGGAGATTAAATAAAATCACTTTCCAAAATAGATACTCTCTCCCATTGATTCCGGATTTATTTAACCAGGTTTTGGGGGCAACCTGGTTTTCCAAGATTGACCTGAAAGGGGCATACAATCTAATCCGAATCAAGGAGGGAGACGAATGGAAGACAGCGTTCAATACTCCGATAGGACACTTTGAATATCAGGTGATGCCTTTTGGACTCAGCAATGCCCCAGCTGTGTTCCAAAATTTAATGAACGATATTCTTAGGGAGTTCTTAGGTAAATTTATTATTGTCTATCTTGACGACGTTTTGATATTCTTTCCTGATTTCGAATCTCATGTGTCCCATGTCAAACAAGTATTAGAGGTGTTGAGGGAGAACCAGCTATCCGCTAAGCAAGAGAAATGTGTCTTTGGTGTACAGGAGATACTGTTTCTAGGGCATGTTTTGACTCCTCACGCCTTTAAGATGGATCCTGGTAAGGTTTTAGCTATTAAGGAATGGGTAAGGCCTTCATCCTTAAAGGCTTTACAACGGTTTTTGGGTTTCGATAATTACTACCGTAAATTTATCATGAATTTTTCTGTAATTGCTAAGCCATTGACCGACCTTACTAAGAAAGGGGCGGATTTGGAGAATTGGTCTACCAAGGCCATTTCTTCATTTGAAACGTTAAAAAAGGCATTTAGTAGCGCTCCCATTCTGATCCAGCCTGATCAGGAGAGACCCTTTATTGTGGAGGTGGATGCGTCCGAGGACGGCGCAGGAGCAGTCCTTTCACAAGGTCCTGCTAGCCTCACTAACCTGAGACCGTGTGCCTTCTTCTCTAGGAAATTCTCTCCCACGGAGAGAAACTACGACATAGGGAATAGGGAGCTGCTGGCTATTAAAGGGGCATTTGAGGAGTGGAGACATTTTTTGGAGGGGGCAAGGCATCGAGTAACTGTTGTCACTGATCATAAAAACCTAATGTTTCTCGAGTCCGCTAAGAGGTTGAATCCCCGACAAGCCCGATGGGCTCTGTTTTTTACTCGTTTTGATTTGTCCATTACGTTCAGGCCGGGAAGTAAAAATGTGAAGGCAGACGCATTATCTCGGAGCTTCCATGCTTTTCAACCCACTGAGACACCGCCTGAATCCATCCTACCAGCAAACATCTTCTTAGCGGCTCTAACCCAGGATATCTCGGCTCGCATTAAGGCTGAACAACATCTGGCACCGGCATTCACCCCAACAGATAAGTTGTTTGTTCCCGTACAATTTCATCTCCAGCTTTTGGGTGAGTGTCACGATTCTGCCTTTTGTGGACATCCGGGTGTTGAGGGCACTAAGGATCTGGTTTCTAGATATTATTGGTGGCCCACTCTGACCAGGGATGTCAAGTCCTACGTGTCAGCCTGTGAGGTTTGTGCCAGGTCTAAGACACCTAGGACTCGCCCTGCTGGTAACCTACGACCCCTACCCATTCCCAGTAGACCCTGGTCCCATATCTCGATGGACTTTATAACTAACCTACCGCTGGCGGAGGGTAAGACTGTGGTTTGGGTAGTGGTCGATAGGTTTAGCAAGATGGTTCATTTCATTCCCCTGTCTAAAACCCTGGCGTCAATTTTTGTGAGAGAGATTGTTAGTTTACATGGCATCCCGGAAAATATTGTTTCGGACAGGGGTGTGCAGTTTGTGTCCAAATTCTGGAGGGCCTTCTGTCAAAGATGTAAAATTTTGTTGTCTTTTTCTTCCGCCTACCATCCTGAGAGTAATGGGCAGACTGAACGCCTTAATCAGTCTGTGGAACAATTCCTGAGGTTGTATGTTGCTGATGACCAGCAATTATGGGTCAAATTTCTTCCGTTGGCTGAATTTGCTTTGAATAACCGTGTCAATTCTTCTGCTGGGGTCTCCCCTTTCTTTTGTAGCCATGGTTTTCATCCCCGTTTTCATTCTGGGTTGTCCGTCTCCTCCTCTAACCCTGAAGCTGATAAACTCTCCTCCGAACTGTGCACCGTTTGGGCCCGGGTTCAATCGAACCTAAAAAAGGCTCAAAGTTCTCAAAAACTCAAGGCCGATAGGAGACGTTCAAGGGGGGTGAACTTTCAGGTTGGGGATAAAGTATGGTTGTCCTCCAAGAATCTATCTCTCAAGGTAGCTTCTAGAAAATTTGCTCCTCGTTTTATTGGACCATATAAGATCACGGAAGTGATTAACCCGGTATCATTTAGGTTGGAGCTGCCCGAGTCATTCCACATTCATAATGTGTTCCATAAATCTCTACTTAAAAAATATTTTGAACCGGTAGTACCATCGAAAGCCTCGCCTCCGCCGGTTCTTGTTAATGATGCTGTCGAGTATGTTGTGTCTAAAATAGTGGATGTCAGGCAGGTGCGTAACTCCTTGCAGTACCTGATTCCCTGGAAGGGGTATGGACTTGAAGAGAGATCTTGGGTACCTGCCAGGGAGGTTCATGCTCCTAGACTGGTTCATAAATTTCATTTAGAACACCCTGAAAAGCCATCGCCTGAAGTCTTGGGTCCAGTGGCCCCTCGTAAAATGGGGGGTACTGTAACGGGGTTCCGAAGGTGCACTCGGTCCCCCATTGCCCGCAGAACTGTTGCTTAGCTTTGGGAATGAGGATCTGTGTTTGACCTCATTCCCAGGGCGGCTTTACTGCTGGGTAGCTCCCTGCTCCTAAGTCTGCCTTGAGCGCCGAGCTGATCACTCGGTGCTCAACTGGTTGGTCTGTCGGTCATGTGACGCTGGCCACATCACATGACCCTCACTCCCCACTATAAATACAGGCAGCCTGCTAGCCACAGGTTGCCTGTTAATTTCTAGGTTCCTGGCTATTTGTTGGACTACTGAATACACACCTGATTCCATTCCCTGACGATCCTTTTGCCTGCTCCTCCTGTACTGCGCATCCGTCCTGGTATTGTGACCTCGGCTCCCACCTGACTACTCTCTTAGGACTCCTCTTGTACTTCTCTACTCTCCTGGTATTTGACCCCGGCTTCTCCTGACCATTCTTTGCTTAACCCTTTGTACTGCGTAGCTCTCTTGGTTCTGACCCAGTCCGTTCATGTTCCGTATTTTGTCTTGTCTGTCTTCCCTGCACGTATCCTAAGTTAGGGACTGTCGTCCAGTTGTCCCCTGTCATCAGGACTCGTGAGGCAAATAGGCAGGGCCAGGGATGAGGGTGGAGCGCAGTGGTCACTATCCTTCCCCCTGTGTGAGTGTGGACGTGACCGTTACAATACCAGGTTTTCTTAAAGACACAGCGTCCGTTTTGCAAATAATTGAGAACATTGAATGGTCATCAAATTATACATGGATGACAACGGACGTTGTGTCTTTATACACCAATATCCTGCATGAACTGGCTATTAAATCATTAGCCTAGTTCCTTAGAACCTATGGTAACATTACCGCAGGGTTGCAGGAATATGTACTTCTGGTGGTGGATTTCCTCCTCAGGCGCAATTTCTTCATGTTTAATAATACGTTTTTTCTGCAAGTATCAGGGGTGTCGATGGGGGCTAAGTTCTCTCCCTCCATAGCTAATATTTTTATGGCATGGTGGGAGAGGAGCTTCCTCCTCATCGACACCCATCCTTTTTGGCGATGCATCAGGTGGTATGGCCGTTACATCGATGACCTGATCCTGGTTTGGACGGGTGATGTGACGGCCATACCAGCTTTTGGTTGCTATATCAACTCCTGTGTGGACACTATTTCATTTAGTGTTCACCATGACATGCAGGATATTTCTTTTTTGGATTTGCGCCTGAGGGGGGACCCCTCCACCGGAAAAATCCACACGTGTACCTATAGAAAGCCCTTAGCAGGAAATACGACCCTGCACGCCACATCCTGCCATCCGAAACATGTCATAGCAAATATACCGAGGGGCGAGATAATACGTGCAAGGAGGAACTGCACGGAAGATGATAGTTTCGTGATTGAAGCTGAAAATATCGCCCACAGATTACACAAGAGAGCTTATGCCAGAAGTCAGGTTGAGGATGTAATACGGCAGGTGTCCGAGATTGAAAGAGGGTCTCTGGTCCATCCAGAGCAGGAGAGTGTGTCTAGGGATAGTGAACTCAGTGCTGTGGTTGCCAACAGAAACAAAACTAAAAACAAAAACTTCAAAAGTAATGGAAGCAACAAAAGAAATCAGTTTATTACACAATACAGCACGGAGTTCACACAGATCTGCCACATTGTAAAAAGGCATTTTCCTGTCCTGGCATATGATAGAGAATGGACGGACATAGTTGCAGATGGGGTTAAATGTGCAGCCAAAAGAGCACCCACTATAGCTAACTATGTCAGTCCTAGCCTGTATCAGGACAGGAAAAAATCGCAGCCTGTCTGGCTCACGACCAAAGGAAGCTATAGATGCAGACATTATAGGTGCATATGTTGCACCCACATGTCGATTTCTAATACCTTTGTTTCACCTTCAACTGGCAGGATTTTTCAAATGAAAACATACCTTAATTGCAACACAACCTTTGCAGTTTATTTAATCACATGCAGAAAATGCAAACTGCAATATGTAGGTTGCACCACTAATGCCATAAAAACCAGAATACGTAGGCATATTTCCGATGTGCCCCACCATGGCAGCCGCAATATATCTGCAGCTAGTCTGCATTTTGCGGTCTGCCATGGTGGTGACACATCGGATCTAGTGGTACAGGGTATAGAAAGGGTTTTTTTGCCAAAAAGAGAAGGGGATTACAAAAGAAAATGATTAAATAGAGAATCCTTTTGGATTTTCGCATTTAACACGCGGCAACCTGATGGTCTGAACAGACGTCTAGACCTAATCTTGCAACAATAAATCCATCATGTTATTGTTCCTGCACTTCACAGCCGTCCCTCAAAAAAGCTAAAAAAACTTTAAAAAACTTTCTCCTTTAATTTTGTTTCCCACAGCCAGTACATATATTGTGCACTTTTTGTATAGGCTTTTTTGTTCATTGTGTGTTTTTTTTCTTTTTTTTCCTTTTCTCATGAGAAGTCTTGTTCATAGGTGTGGCATGCTTTGGAGGTTGTCTGCAGTCATGTGACTACAATTAGTGAAAACAGGTGCAGTCCCTTTATAAACATTGCCACTTTTAAAAGTTGTATTGTGTCATGAGTAAGGGCGCGAATTGTCTTCAGTAGCCCGAAACGCGTAGACAACGACTTTGTAACTGGATGTGATTTTACCGCAAGCAAAATAAATTTTCTTTAACCGAAGTGGAGCTGGATTTTCTTGAACCATATTGCAATATAACAATGGCTGGTTAAGGCCGGTATACATGTCTATTCTGCACAAGGTACGGACAAGTCCTGTGGAATCCATGCCTGGCTCATTTTAATGAACGTGAGCTTGTCCACATTGGCAGTGGACAGGCGGCTGTGCTTGTCTGTGATAATGCCCCCTGACGTGCTAAACACAGGTTTAGATAATACACTGGCTGCAGGGCAGGCCAGCACCTCCAAGGCGTAAAGGGCAAGCTCAGGCCATGTGCCCAATTTGGAGACGAAGCAGTTGAAGGGGTCAGACCCGTCATTCAGTATGTGTAGGCATGTGCACACATACTGCTCCACCATGAAATGCTCCCTCCTGCTAAGACATTCCATATCAGCTGGTAGTGCTGGTTGTTGTGGCGTGCTGACAAAGCTTTTCCACATTTTGCCCATGCTAACCCTGCCTTCTGAGGTGCTGGCGGTGCCCCAGCTGCGTTGGCGACCTCTTCCTCCTCCTCTGCCTTCGCCTTGTGCTTCCACTGTGCCCCCGCTGTCAGGTGGGAATGCCACCAGCAGCGCGTCTACCAGCGTGCGCTAGTACTCGCGCATCTTACGATCACGCTCAAGTGAGGGAATTAAGGACGGTACGTTGTCCTTGTAACAGGGATCCAGCAGCGTGGCCACCCAGTAATCAGCACAAGTTAGAATGTGGGCAACTCGGCGGTCGTTGCGGAGACACTGCAGCATGTAATCGCTCATAAGTGCCAGGCTGCCCAGAGGCAACGAAAAGCTGTCCTCTGTGGGAGGTGTATCGTCTGTGTCCTCTGTATCCCCCCAGCCATGCACCAGTGATGGCCATGAGCTGGTCTGGGTGCCACCCTGCTGTGAACATGGTTCCTCCTCCTCATCCTCCACCTTGTCATCCTCCAGAACTGTGCCCTGGATGGACAATTGTGTACCTGGCGTTTGTGGGTGCAGGACCCCACCCTCAGAGCCACTTGTGAATGACTGCCCGTAAAAACACTATGAAATGATCCCTCTTCCTTCTCCTCCTCCTGTGCCACATCCTCTTCTATCATCGCCAGCAGCGTTTTTTCAAGGAGGCATAGAAGTGGGATAGTAAGGCTGAGACCGGCGTTATCGGCACTGGCCATGTTGATGGAGTACTCGAAACAGCGCAACAAGGAACACATGTCTCGCATGGAGGTCCAGTCATTGGTGGTGAAGTGGTGCTGTTCCACAGAGCGACTCACCCATGCGTGCTGCAGCTGAAACTCCACTATCCCCTGCTGCTGCTCACACAGTCTGGCCAGCATGTGCAAGGTGGAGTTCCACCTTGTGGGCACGTCGCATATAGGGCGGTGAGCGGGAAGGCCGAAGTTACGCTGTAGCGCTGACAGGCGAGCAGCAGCAGGGTGAGAACGCTGAATGCCGCACAGACGGCCCGCACTTTATGCAGCAGCTCTGACATATCAGGGTAATTTTTAAGGAATCTCTGCACCACCAAATTCAACCCATGCGCCAGGCAAGGGATGTGCGTCAAACCGGCTAGTCCAAAAGCTGCTACGAGATTTCTCCCATTATCGCACACCACCATGCCGGGCTTGAGGCTCACTGGCACCAACCACTCATCAGTCTGTTGTTCAAGGCCCATCCACAGCTACTACCCGGTGTGGGGTTTGTCCTCCAAACAGATACGTTTTAAAACTGCCTGCTGTCGTTTACCCCTGGCTGTGCTGAAGTTGGTGGTGCAGGTGTTACACTGACCGGATGAGGAGCCGGTAGAGGATGAGGAAGCGGAGTAGGAGGAGGAAGCAACAGGAGGCAAACTGAAGCTGCCTCAGGCCCAGCCACCACCATTCCTCGGTGGTGGAAGGACATGTGCCAAACTGCTATCTGCCTCAGGCCCAGCCACCACTGCATTTACCCAGTGTGCTGTTAGGGAGATATAACGTCCCTGACCGTGCTTACTGGTCCACGTATCCGTAGTGAGGTGCATCTTGCCATAGATGGCATTGCGCAGTGCACACCTGATTTTGTGCCCCACTTGGTTGAGCAGGGAAGGGATGACACGCCTGGAAAAGTAGTGGCGGCTGGGCACGACGTACTGTGGGACAGCCACCGCCATAAGGCTTTTAAAGCTCTCCGTCTCCACCAGACGGAATGACAGCATTTCAAAGACCAGTAATTTTGAAATACTGGCATTCAGGCCCAGTGATCGCGGGTGGGTAGGGGGGTACTTCCTCTTCCGCTCCAGTGTTTGGGAGATGGAGAGCTGAACGCTTCTGTGGGACATTGTGGAGATGCTTGGTGACCCAGGTGGTGGTGTTGCTGGCAGATCCTCTGTTTGCGGGGTGGCAGGTGGCACTGTCACTCCAGAGGTGGATGAAGAGGCCGAGACTGCAGCAGAAGAGGAAGCAGGAGGAGCCAGAGACCTTTCTTGGTTTTTGAGGTGTCTACTCCACTGCAGCTCGTGCTTTGCACTTAGATGCCTGGTCATGCAGGTTGTGCTCAGGTTGAGAAAGTTTATGCCTCGCTTCAGGCTCTGATTGCACAGCGTGCAAACCACTCGTGTCTTGTCGTCAGCACATTGTCTGAAGAACTGCCACGCCAGGGAACTCCTTGGAGCTGGCTTTGGTGTGCTCGGTCCCTTGCTGCGGTGGGCAGTAGCAGGCATACTGTCTAGGGGATGGCCGCTCCGCTTTTGCACCCTGTTCCCTCTTCTGCTTTACTGGTGGCTCTGTGCGACCACGGCCTCTTCCTCCAAACTACACAGGTCACTCGCATGACCTTGATTCCATGTGGGGTCAAGGACCTCATTGTCCTCCACATCATCTTCCACCCAGTCTTCACCCCTGCCCTCCTTGTCGGTCTGCACACTTTCGAAAGCCCCAGCAGTTGGCACCTGCATTTCGTCATCATCCGAGATGTGCTGCGATGGTCCTCCCATGTACTCATCTTGAAACATAAGTGGTTGGGCATCGGTGCACTCAATCTCTTCCACTTCTGGGGCAGGGCTAGGTGGATGGCCCTGGGAAACCCTGCTAACAGAGTCATCAAAAAGCAGAAGAGACTGCTGCATGACTTGGGGCTCAGACTGCTTGGCTGATTTGAAAGGGAGGTGAAAGACTGATGGACATCGGCTGCAGGTGCTAACTCTGATCTTTCAGCAGGAGACTGGGTGGGAGACAATGTGAAGGAACTGGAGGTACTGTCAGCAACCCAATCTACTATCGCCTGTACTTGTTCTGGCCTCACCATTCGTAGAGCCGCATTAGGCCCGACCAAATACCGCTGCAGGTTTTGTCGCCTACTCGCACCTGAGTAAAGTGTTTCACTTGTGCGTGTAGCTGGCACAGATCGACCACGTCCTCTCCCTGCAACAGGAGCTCCACCAGCAGCACCATGACCAGGGCCACGTCCCTTATTTGACGCTCTCCTCATATTTCTAAAATGTAAGATCTTGCTCAAAATGGGTGTTTTTTTAATAACAGAATAGAACAACAGTATCTAACGCGTGTATCTCACAATGACATATGGAGCAAAGGCTGCAAAATTAAGTTTTTTGCCCTAAATGGGTGGTTTTTTAATAGCAGAATAGAACAACAGTATCTAAAGGGTGTATCTCACAATGACATATGCAGCAAAATTAGTTTTTTTGCCCTAAATAGGTGTTTTTTTAATAGCAGAATAGAACAACAGTATCTAAAGGGTGTATCTCACACGTACAGATGCAGACAAGGCCACAAATTAAGATTTATGCCTAAAATAGTTTTTTTTTTTTTTTTTAATAGTCCTTATTTATGGATTTTTTGCATAACACCCCAATAGGGAAAAGAACATTAAGAGACAAAGGACCATATTGGCCGTCAATCCAGATACTTCTTTACGCATACATAAGATCACAATAAGGGGAAACCATCCAGACAAAATACATTATCATGCATCGATATATATGAGTAACCCCTTAATTCTTGGAAGCAAACTTTGGAGTACAGCACAATACCACCCACACACACAATCACTCACCCGGGCACCCCGTTACCCCCCCTTAGGATTTAAATAGTATCCTGGGCTTGCAGCCAAAGGCCCCAAATCTAGTCAGACTTGTCAGGGGTTCCTCTGGCCGCAAATGTTAATTTATACATCTGAAGGTCAGCATTTACAAGTTGTATCCACTTTCTAAGAGTGGGGGTTTTAGGCGGTTTCCAATTTAGAAGAATAGTCTTCCTACCATAAAACATCAGCAGACGCAGCAGATTCCTACCATATTTAGTGGGGACTACTTCGGATACCAGCCCTAACAAGCATACAATGGGGGAATGAATTCCCGGGAGTCCCAATTTTTTGGTAATGAAATTACAGACCTCCCTCCAGTATAGTTGCATGACAGGACACATCCATATCATACCCTCTCGGCTCCCCACACCTGGAACACGAAGGGTCTGAAAGGCTACGCATTTGGGACAGGCGCACTGGAGTTAGATACACCCTATGTATCCACTTAATCTGAATAAGCACTTATTACAGTAGATACACCTCTAAGCAAGGGATATCAGCACCCCAGCGCTCAAATGAACGCTGGAGCAGTGAATCCTGCATTTTCATTATCTCCTCGTAAAAGGATGAGACTGGCCTAAATGGCTGCGTCCGCCGAGCCACAGACTCAAGGGGGCCACATTTCAACTGCAAGGCTAAGGATTTGAATTGGCTCTCACAGGCATGTCTCAACTGGAGGTACCGATAAAAACTTGTACGGGGCAAGTTGTATTCTCTTGGAGGCTGTCAAAAGTACGGAAGATACTATTATCATATAATTGGGTAAGATACTTCAGTCCCTTTTGAGGCCAAAATTTATACTCAGATAAGTGGAAGAGTTCTTTAAGCTGTTGATTTCACCACAGGGGAATATATGGGGACCAGGACTCCCCATCTGTAGTCACAGAGTGAGTTTCCACTACCTGATTCCAGGCCGCCACCACACTGGCCATAGCTTCCGTATAATAGTTCACCTTAACTACCCCCCCTGGATACACCAAGTTGGCTAGAGCCTCATAAGAGCCCACCAATGCTGCTTCGAGTACTACAGCTGGGTTGTTAGCGTCTGCCCTAATCCACCAAGATGCGTAGACCAGCTGGGCAGAAATGTAGTAAGTGTGCATATCTGGGAGTCTCAATCCCCCCTGTGTGTATAGGGCCTTTAAGGATTTCCTAGCCAGTCTAGGGGTCTGGTGCCTCCACAAAAAAGGCGATAATAACCTATCTAAAGAATCAAAGTGTAATTGAGGAATTTTAGCTGGACAGTCAGGTCCATAAATATTGGGACATCTACACAATTCTAACATTTTTGGCTCTATACACCACCACAATGGATTTAAAATGAAACGAACAAGATGTGCTTTAACTGCAGACTGTCAGCTTTAATTTGAGGGTATTTACATCCAAAGCAGGTGAACGATGTAGGAATTACAACAGTTTGCATATGTGCCTCCCACTTGTTAAGGGACCGAAAGTAATGGGACATAATAATAATTATAAATCAAACTTTAACTTTTTAATACTTGGTTGCAAATCCTTTGCAGTCAATTACAGCCTGAAGTCTGGAACGCATAGACATCACCAGACGCTGGATTCCATCCCTGGTGATGCTCTGCCAGGCCTCTACTGCAACTGTCTTCAGTTCCTGCTGGTTCTTGGGGCATTTTTCCTGCAGTTTTGTCTTCAGTAAGTGAAATGCATGCTCAATCGGATTCAGGTCAGGTGATTGACTTGGCCATTGAATAACATTCCACTTCTTTCCCTTAAAACACTCTTTGGTTGCTTTTGCAGTATGCTTTGGCTCCTTGTCCATCTGCACTGTGAAGCGCCGTCCAATGAGTTCTGAAGCATTTGGCTGAATATGAGCAGATAATATTGCCCGAAACACTTCAGAATTCATCCTGCTGCTTTTGTCAGCAGTCACATCATCAATAAATACAAGAGAATCAGTTCCATTGGCAGCCATGCATGCCAACGCCATGACACTACCACAACCATGCTTCACTGATGAGGTGGTATGCTTAGGATCATGAGCAGTTCCTTTCCTTCTCCATACTCTTCTCTTCCCATCACTCTGGTACAAGTTGATCTTGGTCTCATCTGTCCATAGGATGCTGTTCCAGAACTTTGAAGGCTTTTTTAGATGTCGTTTTGCAAACTCTAATCTGGCCTTCCTGTTTTTGAGGCTCACCAATGGTTTACATCTTGTGGTGAACCCTCTGTATTCACTCTGGTGAAGTCTTCTCTTGATTGTTGACTTTGACACACATACACCTACCTCCTGGAGAGTGTTCTTGATCTGGCCAACTGTTGTGAAGGGTGTTTTCTTCACCAGGGAAAGAATTCTTCGGTCATCCACCACAGTTGTTCTCCGTGGTCTTCCGGGTCTTTTGGTGTTGCTGAGCTCACCCGTACGTCCCTTCTTTTTAAGAATGTTCCAAACAGTTGTTTTGGCCACGCCTAATGTTTTTGCTATCTCTCTGATAGGTTTGTTGTGTTTTTTCAGCCTAATGATGGCTTGCTTCACTGATAGTGACAGCTCTTTGGATCTCATCTTGAGAGTTGACAGCAACAGATTCCAAATGCAAATAGCAGACTGGAAATGAACTCTGGACCTTTTATCTGCTCATTGTAATTGGGATAATGAGGGGATAACACACACCTGGCCATGGAGCAGCGGAGAAGCCAATTGTCCCATTACTTTTGGTCCCTTAACAAGTGGGAGGCACATATGCAAACTGTTGTAATTCCTACACCGTTCACCTGATTTGGATGTAAATACCCTCAAATTAAAGCTGACAGTCTGCAGTTGAAGCACATCTTGTTGGTTTTATTTCAAATCCATTGTGGTGGTGTATAGAACCAAAAATGTCACAATTGTGTTGATGTCCCAATATTAATTGACCTGACTGTATATATAAAAAAGTTTTGGTAGTAACACCATTTTTACAATGTTAATTCAACCTACCAGAGTCAGTGGCAGATTCTCCCAAGCATCTAATTTACGAGCGATACCTTCCACAGTGGGAATTACATTCAGTTGATAAAACAGCCTGGGGTCCCTGTGAATCTTATCCCCAAATAGACAAAACAGTCAACTACCTTCAGTCTCGAAAGCGGTGATATATCTGAGCAACTCACCTCATCCACCAGACATAGACTGGACTTAACCCAGTTAACTCAAAGTCCCGAGTATTTCCCGAAACCATCTATCGTTTCTAAAAGCGCAAGGAGGGACCCACGTTCGCTAAATATACTAACAAGTCGTCAGCATATAATGACAACTTCTCCTTAATTCCCGCTATTGACCACCCCTCTATTAGCCTGGCATTATTGATCAATTCGGTAAGATGTTCCATAACTAGGGGAAACAGCATGGGTGACAAGGGGCACCCTTGTCTGGTAGCCCTATGTAAACTAAACGGGTGTGACAGATAACCGTTCACCCTTACCCTAGGAGCATGATACAATAATTAGACCCACCGTATGAAGGACTGGGGGAACTGTAGGCGACGTAGCGTCTCCCACATGAAGGTCCATTCAACGGAGTCGAAAGCTTTTTCATTATCAAGGGACGCAATCGCTCGGGATCCGGCGTTGTCATGTCTAACCTGTAAGTTAGTAAACAGTCTTCTGATGCTAATATCAGTGGTCTTGCCTGGCATGAAGCCAGATTGGTCCGGGTCAATTACTGATAGTATGACATCTCCAAGACGTCGGGCCAGGATCTTAGCTAAGATTTTAGCATTGACGTTTAGAAGGGAAATCGGTCTATATGAACTAAACTGGTCAGGAGGCTTCCCAGGTTTGTGGATCACTACAATAATCGCTTCCATAAAGGAAGGGGGCAGTTTGTTATGATCAAAAGCATAGTTAAAGAGCTTAAGCAGCTTCTCACAATGCTTGTCCACATCCAACTTATGCCATCCGGACCAGGGGACTTCCCAACCGACATACTCTCTATTGCCTCCTTTATTTCCCCCACCTCAAGAGGTGATGCCAAATAATTCCTGTCTGTTTGGGAAAGCGACGTGAGTGGAATATTTTTTAAGAATTCCTGCATGTCCCTAGCTGTAAAGGGTGTTTTAGAATCATAAAGATCTGAGTAATACCGGGCAAATTGATCACATACAGTACAGACCAAAAGTTTGGACACACCTTCTCATTCAAAGAGTTTTCTTTATTTTCATGACTATGAAGGCATCAAAACTATGAATTAACACATGTTGAATTATATACATAACAAACAATTGTGAAACAACTGAAAATATGTCATATTCTAGGTTCTTCAAAGTAGCCACCTTTTGCTTTGATTACTGCTTTTTACACTCTTGGCATTCTCTTGATGAGCTTCAATAGGTAGTCCCCTGAAATGGTCTTCCAACAGTCTTGAAGGAGTTCCCAGAGATGCTTAGCACTTGTTGGCCCTTTTGCCTTCACTCTGTGGTCCAGCTCACCCCAAACCATCTCGATTGGGTTCAGGTCCGGTGACTGTGGAGGCCAGGTCATCTGGCGCAGCACCCCATCACTCTCCTTTATGGTCAAATAGCCCTTACTTTCAAAGTTTTCCCAATTTTTCGGCTGACTGACTGACCTTCATTTCTTAAAGTAATGATGGCCACTAGTTTTTCTTTACTTAGCTGCTTTTTTCTTGTCATAATACAAATTCTAACAGTCTATTCAGTAGGACTATCAGCTGTGTATCCACCTGACTTCTCCTCAACGCAACTGATGGTCCCAACCCCATTTATAAGGCAAGAAATCCCACTTATTAAACCTGACAGGGCACACCTGTGAAGTGAAAAGCATTTCAGGGGACTACCTCTTGAAGCTCATCAAGAGAATGCCAAGAGTGTGCAAAGCAGTTGTGAGACAGTGACAGGTCTCACTCAGGTTAGAGGCAAGGAAGGGGTGGATAGTGTGGTCCACACCCCTGCTCCACCACAGGTGAGAGAAGCTGGAGGTAATCAGCCTGGCATAAGGCACCTCCCAGAGTGTCAGAAAGGGGGTAGTGTGTTACCTGTGGACAGAGGCCTGGAGGCTCTGTCTGTGTGGTCTCAGCTGGGCAAGGCTGAGGGACCACAAGGCTGGGAGATAGCCTGGAGTTGGGGGACGCAGCGACGCCTGGGAGGGTCGCAGGGCCATAGTCAGGCAGACTACTGAGCCCCAATCTCCCACAAGAAATACTGAACTGGAGACAGTGGGCGTACTGTGCTCTGTACAGCCAGGAGGCTGTGGGACATTGGCTGACAAAAGCCGCATGAGTTCACAGGGTGTGAACTGGGACCTAGGTGAGTCAGGAAACTTTATGTTTAGTTAGAGCCTGGACGGGCGAGTGTTTATTATTTTGTCATTTTATTGTTGCTGGTGTTGAACAATAAATACACTGTTTGGACCTGAAACCTGGTGTCCTAAAGGTGTATCTGTGAGAATGACCCCCGGTGAAGAGCTAACCCCCCACACAGTAATCAAAGCAAAAGGTGGCTACTTTGAAGAACCTAGAATATGACATATTTTGAGTTGTTTCACACTCAAAATTTTTTGCGGATTCTTAAATGTAATTAAATCAGCATATATACAGTCAGGTCCATAAATTTTGGGACATCGACACAATTCTAACATTTTTGGCTCTATACACCACCACAATGGATTTGAAATGAAACGAACAAGATGTACTTTAACTCCAGACTGTCAGCTTTAATTTGAGGGTATTTACATCCAAATCAGGTGAACGGTGTAGGAATTACAACAGTTTGCATATGTGCTTTCCACTTGTTAAGGGACCAAAAGTAATGGGACGGAATACTAATCGTAAATCAAACTATCACTTTTTAATACTTGGTTGCAAATCCTTTGAAGTCAATTACAGCCTGAAGTCTGGAACGCATAGACATCACCAGACACTGGGTTTCATCCCTGGTGATGCTCTGCCAGGCCTCTACTGCAACTGTCTTCAGTTCCTGCTTGTTCTTGGGGCATTGTCCCTTCAGTTTTGTCTTCAGCAAGTGAAATGCATGCTCAATCGGATTCAGGTCAGGTGATTGACTTGGCCATTGCATAACATTCCACTTCTTTCCCTTAAAAAACTCTTTGGTTGCTTTTGCAGTATGCTTTGGGTCATTGTCCATCTGCACTTTGAAGCGCCGTCCAATAAGTTCTGAAGCATTTTGCTGAATATGAGCAGATAATATTGCCCGAAACACATCAGAATTCATCCTGCTGCTTTTGTCAGCAGTCACATCATCAATAAATACAAGAGAACCAATTCCATTGGCAGCCATACATGGCCGCACCATGACAGTACCACCACCATGCTTCACTGATGAGGTGGTATGCTTAGGATCATGAGCAGTTCCTTTCCTACTCCATACTCTTCTCTTCCCATCACTCTGGTACAAGTTGATCTTGGTCTCATCTGTCCATAGGATGTTGTTCCAGAACTGTGAAGGCTTTTTTAGATGTCATTTGGCAAACTCTAATCTGGCCTTCCTGTTTTTGAGGCTCACCAATGGTTTACATCTTGTGGTGAACCCTCTGTATTCACTCTGGTGAAGTCTTCTCTTGATTGTTGACTTTGACACACATACACCTACCTCCTGGAGAGTGTTCTTGATCTGGCCAACTGTTGTGAAGGGTGTTTTCTTCACCAGGGAAAGAATTCTTCGGTCATCCACCACAGTTGTTTTCCGTGGTCTTCCGGGTCTTTAAGTGTTGCTGAGCTCACCGATGCGTTCCTTCTTTTTTAAGAATGATCCAAACAGTTGTTTTGGCCACGCCTAATGTTTTTGCTATCTCTCTGATGGGTTTGTTTTGTTTTTTCAGCCTCATGATGGCTTGCTTCACTGATGGTGACAGCTCTTTGGATCTCATCTTGAGAGTGGAGAGCAACAGATTCCAAATGCAAATAGCACACTTGAAATGAACTCTGGACCTTTTATCTGCTCATTGTAATTGGGATAATGAGGGAATAACACACACCTGGCCATGGAACAGCTGAGAAGCCAATTGTCCCATTACTTTTGGTCCCTTAACAAGTGGGAGGCACATATGCAAACTATTGTAATTCCTACACCGTTCACCTGATTTGGATGTAAATACCCTCAAATTAAAGCTGACAGTCTGCAGTTAAAGCACATCTTGTTCGTTTCATTTCAAATCCATTGTGGTGGTGTATAGAGCCAAAACCCTTAGAATTGTGTCTATGTCCCAATATTTATGGACCTGACTGTAGGTGATTACTACAAGACACAAGGTATAGCAGCAATCTACCTGTGTGTATTAACAAGAAATTCAGGGTCAAGCCTCAGTTGTCCGTTTATGCATTTTCAGTTTCCACATTGTTGGAATTGAAAAAAAAATTGGGCATTGTTAGGGTACTTTCACACTTGCGTTGCCGAAACTGCCTGCCGGATCCGTAAATCTGTATGCAAACGGATATCATTTGTAGACAGATCCGGATGCGGATCCATCTGACAAATGCTCTGAAATACCGGATCCGTCTCTCCGGTGTCATCCAGAAAAATGGATCCGGTATTTATTGTTTTCACATTTTTAAAGGTTTGTGCATACGCAGACCGGATCCGTAAATGCAGCAATTTTAATGCGCTAATACATTTCAATGGAAATTAATGCAAGTGTTCTGGAATTTTGGATGGAGAAAATACCGCAGCATGCTGCAGTATTTTCTCCAGCCAAATACCGTAAGAGGGACTGAACTGATGCATCCTGATGCATACTGAACGGAATGGTTTCCATTCAGAATGCATTAGGATTAAACTGATCAGTTCTTTTCCGATATTGAGCCCCTAGGACGGAACTCAATACCAGAAAAGAATACTGCTAGTATGAAAGTACCGTTAAATTTTATTAAGCCAGCATATATAAGTGATTACTACAAGACACAAGGTAGTAACAAGAAATTCAGGGTCAAGCGTCAGTTGTCCGTTTAGCATTTTCAGTAATCAACCTCTGTGTATTAACGAGAAATTGAGCCTCAATTGTTCATTTCCGTGAATTCTATTTCCACACGGCTGGGATTTGGATGTTTTTTGGGACTTATTCAATTTAATTAAACCAGCATACAGGTGATCAACACCAATACACAGGCCAGCGCACAAAAGTATCTGTGAGGGATAGCAAATTTAGGCCTAAATAAGTTTACCTTTATTTTTGTGTTCACAAACACGTTTCCAATAAAAAATGTTTTTTATTAGGGACTGATTATATTCAAACTAGCAGCATATATACGTGTTTACTACACTAATACACAGGGTAGTGCACAACATTATCCGATAGGCCCAAAAATGTCCAGGCTACAGAAGGGTTCCAAACGAGAGACCAGAAGTAGTAGTAGTAGAAGGCTGCAGTAGTCCCTGCTGGCCTCGGAAAGGCGCAACATTATAGTTGAGGAGAAAGAGGATGAGATAGTGGATTAGATGGCTCACTCCTCCTCTCAGTCACAGTAGGATGACGTGGAGGTGACTTTAAAGTCCGATGCCATGCTGTGGAGCCAGTGGTCACAGTATTCCTCCTGCTCCTTCTCCTTGCAGCCCCAAAAAAGGCTTTCAGTGGAGTCCTCTCAGTCTTCACTTCCCCTTCCTAGCAGGGTGCCTTCCTTTTTCCTAAGTGGCAAGAAAACCCCACCACACCCTACAGTAGATAGTCAAGAGGGACTCCCTGTTGACGATTTGTGTGAGAGCCCTCATGCTTTGGGCAGCCCTGAGGAGGAGGTTGGGGAGAAGTCTGGTGACTCCATACATACCTGTGTTGATGGCGGTGGTAATAGTGGGGCAGTGACAATGGCAGTTGGTGAAAACGCAGAGCAGGGGAGGGGGCCCAGAAGCCTATCATGATATCTCACAGTTTGATGAAAGCGTCAGAGAGGGTAAGGACTCTGATGATGATTGTGTGCTGGACAGGATCTGGAAGCCGGATCGGGATGCTGAGGAGGAGGCAGCATCAGTGGAAAAGGACGGTGGCAGCAACAATAAAGAGCAGAGGCAACATACCTCCCAAAGAACAGCCAGGGCCACGTCTGCTTCAGGATCTAGTGATGCCGCTTACACTGTGAGTGGATTAAGCCCAAAAGGTGCCACAGCTAAGCTGTAGCTGTAGCAATGTGCGAGCAAATCCTGTATGCTGCTTTTTCTCCAGAAGGCAGGCACACAAAACCACAGCAGTGTGCAAGATCTGCAGGATTAAAATAAGCTGTAGCCATTCAAACATAACTATAGGTACCAGAGGTCTATTGCAGCACATGAGGCGGCATCACAGGATCCTTTAGGAAAATATAACTGGCCAGCAGTCCCAATCAGAACAAGTCTTTACTCCTTCTCCTGGTCCTCTTTGTGGCAGCCAACCCGCATCCCCAGGCAATATAGAATCTTTGTCATCATCATCACTAGAGATGAGCGAATTTCTCAAAAATTTGATTCGGTCGGTTAGCCATTTTTTTTTTAAAGATTGGCTTCGATCCGAATTTACAGTTGTGTTCAAAATAATAGCAGTCAGACATCACTAACCTGATCAATCACTGTTTTTGGTAGAAATGATATTTCTAGCAGGTGTAGTAAAGTAATAGAAACCCAACAGTCATGACATGCATGCTGTTGATTCTCTATAATTCAATCACTTATTGAAAGGGGCATGTTCAAAATAATAGCAATGTGGAGTTCAATGAGTGAGGTCATTCATTCTTTAAAAAACAGGTGGCAATTATTGCCCTTATTTAAGGAAGGAAGGCAGAAAATGTTGTACATGCTGTTTACAGTGCATTTCTCTCTGAAATTCTGAGGAAAATGGGTTGTTCCAGACATTATTCAGAAGAACAGCGTACCTTGATTAAAAAGTTCATTGGAGAGGGGAAAACATATAAAGAAGTGAAGAAAATGATAGGCTCAGCTAAAATGATCGCAAATGCTTTAAAATGGCAACCAAAACCTGAAAGATGTGGAAGAAAGTGAAAAACTACCATTCAAAGGGATAGAAGAATAGCCAAAATGGCAAGGACCCAACAATCAGCTCCAGGAAGATCAAAGAAGGTCTAAAGTTACCTGTGAGTACTGTTACAATTAGAAGACGCCTATGTGAAGCCAAGCTATCTGCAAGAAGTCCCCGCAAAGTCCCACTGTTGAAAATAAGACATGTCCTGAAGAGGTTACAATTTGCCAAAGAGCACATTGACTGGCCTAAAGAGACATTTTGTGGACTGATAAAAGTAAGCTTGTTGTTTTTGGGTCTAATGGCCGGAGACAGTTTGTCAGATGACCCCCAAACACTGAATTCAAACCACAGTACACTGTGAAGACAGTGAAGCATGGTGGCGCAAGCATCATGATATGGGGATGTTTCTCATACATAGAAACATAGAAACATAGAATGTGTCGGCAGATAAGAACCATTTGGCCCATCTAGTCTGCCCAATATACTAAATACTATGGATAGCCCCTGGCTTTATCTTATATGAAGGATGGCCTTATGCCTATCCCATGCATGCTTAAACTCCTCCACTGTATTTGCAGCTGCCACTTCTGCAGGAAGGCTATTCCATGCATCCACTACTCTCTCAGTAAAGTAATACTGCCTGATATTACTTTTAAACCTTCGCCCCTCTAATTTAAAACTATGTCCTCTTGTAGCAGTTTTTCTTCTTTTAAATATTCTTTCCTCTTTTACCTTGTTGATTCCCTTTATGTATTTAAAAGTTTCTATCATATCCCCTCTGTCTCGTCTTTCTTCCAAGCTATACATGTTAAGGTCCTTTAATCTTTCCTGGTAAGTTTTATCCTGCAATCCATGTACCAGTTTAGTAGCTCTTCTCTGAACTCTCTCCAAAGTATCAATATCCTTCTGGAGATATGATCTCCAGTACTGAGCACAATACTCCAAATGAGGTCTCACTAGTGCTCTGTAGAGCGGCATGAGCACCTCCCTCTTTCTACTGGTAATTCCTCTTGCTATACACCCAAGCATTCTGCTAGCATTTCCTGCTGCTCTGTGACATTGTCTGCCTACCTTTAAGTCTTCTGAAATAATGACCCCTAAATCCCTTTCCTCAGATACTGAGGTTAGGACTGTATCACTGATTTTATATTCTGCTCCTGGGTTTTTACATCCCAGGTGCATTATCTTGCACTTATCAACATTAAATTTTAGTTGCCAGATTTTTGACCATTCCTCTAGTTTTCCGAAGTCCTTTTCCATTTGGTGTATTCCTCCAGGAACATCAACCCTGTTACAAATCTTTGTGTCATCAGCAAAAAGACACACCTTACCATTGAGGCCTTCTGAAATTTCGCTGACAAAGATATTAACAATATGGGTCCCAGAACAGATCCCTGAGGTACCCCACTGGTAACAAGACCTTGGTCTGAATATACTCCATTGACTACAACCCTCTGTTGCCTGTCCCTCAGCCACTGCCTAATCCATTCAACAATATGGGAGTCCAAGCCCAATGACTGCACTTTATTGATAAGCCTTCCATGTGGGACAGTATCAAAAGCCTTACTAAAGTCTAGATAAGCGATGTCTACTGCACCTCCTCCATCTATTATTTTAGTCACCCAATCAAAAAAATCAATAAGATTAGTTTGACATGATTTCCCTGAAGTAAACCCATGCTGTTTTTCATCTTTCAATCCATGGGATTTTAGATGTTCCACAATCCTCTCCTTAAGTATGGTTTCCATTAATTTCCCCACTATTGATGTCAGGCTTACTGGCCTATAGTTGCCCGATTCCTCCCTACTACCTTTCTTGTGAATGGGCACAACATTTGCTAATTTCCAATCTTCTGGGACGACTCCTGTTGCCAGTGATTGGTTAAATAAATCTGTTAATGGTTTTGCTAGTTCACCGCTGAGCTCTTTTAATAGCTTTGGGTGTATCCCATCAGGCCCCTGTGACTTATTTGTATTAATTTTAGACAGTTGACTTAGAACCTCTTCCTCTGTAAAGACACATGCGTCAAAAGATTCATTAGTCTTCTTTCCCAACTGAGGTCCTTCTCCTTCATTTTCCTTTGTAAAAACTGAACAGAAGTATTCATTGAGGCAGTCAGCTAGTTCTTTATCTTCTTCCATATACCTTCCTTCTTTAGTTTTTAATTTGGTAATTCCTTGTTTTAGTTTCCTTTTTTCATTTATGTATCTGAAGAATGCCTTATCGCCTTTTTTCCCTGACTGAGCTAATTTCTCTTCTGCCTGTGCTTTAGAAGCTCTTATAACTTGTTTGGCCTCTCTCTGCCTAATATTATAAATTTGTCTGTCATCCTCCTAAATGCTATCTTTTTGTTTTTAATGATTTTGGCCACTTCTGCTGAGTACCACAGTGGTCTCTTCCTTTTTTTGCTTTTACTGACAAGCCTAATGCAATCTTCTGTTGCCTTCAATAGTGCCACTTTTAAGTAGTCCCATTTCTCCTGGACTCCAATGAAACTGTTCCAGTCTGATAGGGACTCGTATACCACTAATCTAATTTTAGAAAAGTCAGTTTTTCTAAAATCTAAAACTTTTGTTTTTGTGTGGTGTGACTCAGTCACTGTACTTATAGTAAACCACACTGACTGGTGATCACTAGATCCCAAGCTTTCCCCTACAGTAATATCAGATACCAAATTCCCATTTGTGAATACTAAATCTAAAATGGCCTCCTTCCGGGTTGGCTCCTCCACTACTTGCTGTAGAGATAATCCCAGTAGGGAATTTAGAATATCTGTACTCTTGGCAGAACTAGCTATTTTGGTTTTCCAGTTTACATCTGGAAGATTGAAGTCTCCCATAATGATAACTTCCCCCTTCAATGTCATTTTAGCTATTTCCTCAACTAGTAGATCATCTAATTCTTTGACTTGGGTAGGTGGTCTATATATAACACCTACACGAGTTACCTTATGATTATCAAGCTGCAAGGTAACCCAAACTGACTCTAAATTGTTCTCGCTAACTAGTATCAAATTCGATTTTATGCTATCTTTCACATACATGGCCACCCCTCCCCCTTCTTGCCTTCTCTGTCTTTCCTGTATAGAGAGAACCCTGGTATTGATATATCCCAGTCATTACTCCCCTTGAACCACGTCTCAGTAACAGCCACTACATCTATATTCTCAGATGCCATTATAGCCTCAAGCTCATTGATCTTATTCCCTAGACTGCGAGCATTTGTAGACAACATCTTGGTTCCAGACCAACAAGATTGACGTTATGGAGTGGTGAGCCTAATCCCCGGATCTTAATCCAATAGAAAACTTGTGGGGTAACATAAAAAATGCAGTTTCTGAGGCGAAATCAAGAAATAGAGAAGAACTGTGGAATGTAGTCCAATCATCCTGGGCTGGAATACCTGTTCATATGTGCCAGAAGTTGGTTGAATCCATGCAACACAGATGTACAGCAGTTCTCAGAAACAGTGGTTATACAACTAAATATTAGTTAAGTGATTCAAAGGAAAGCAAAATCTTCAAACATTTTTCAGTTTTTATAGTGAATGTTTGAGTTTGTAATGAAGAATACAAACACTGCTATTTTTTTAATATTCACTTTTCTTTATGTTTTTATTTGGAATAGAATGTGTAGTGTTCCCAATGCATTTGTGTGTATGGAATTAAAAGCTATTAGAAAGATTTTGAGCTTTATTCACTTTTTTAAACACACTGCTATTATTTTTGCGACCTGTGCCTGCGCCAGAAACATTTAGGCCTCTGCCACTCCCCTGTGCAGGGCCTGGCACTTCTCTGTCTGACATACTGTTAGCTGAACTAAATAAATAAAAATGAAATTTAAACACCCCTATAAGAGCCGAATATAGTTTTCTGCTTGTACTGAAATAGGCAACTAAACGCTTTCACCACATATAACTGCAACAGTGAAGTGCGTATATATTTTTCTTTTTGTACTGAAATAGGCCAGTAATCGCATTCACCACAAATAACTGCAACAGTGAAGTGCGGATATATTTTTCTTTTTGTACTGAAATAGGCCAGTAATCGCTTTCACCACAAATAACTGCAACAGTGAAGTGCGTATATATTTTTATTTCTGTACCGAAATAGGCCACTAAACGCCTTCACCACAAATAACTGCAACAGTGGAGTGCGTATATATTATTCTTTTTGTACTGAAATACACCACTAAACGCTTTCACCACATATAACTGCAGAAGTGAACTGCGTTTATATTTTTCTTTTTGTAATGAAATAGGCCACTAAATGCTTTCAACACATATAACTGCAGAAGTGAACTAAGAATATATTTTTCTTTTTCAACAGATATAAGCCACTAAAGGTTTTTCAACATGGCACTTGCACCCCAAGAACAAATTGCTGGAGTGGCAGAGCTGTATAATGGCTATTTGGATACACAAATAATCTTTCCATGCACTTGTAAATCGCATTTCTAGCACTGTCACTAGCGCCTTCTGACGTCTCTCCCTGCACTAAAATGCTGTGCAATGATTTCTCCCTATCCTTTCCTTGCACTTATAAATCGTTTTTTCAAGTTTTCTTTTCACAATCAGGTGAAAGTAGCTCAAGTACATCACGCAGCAAACATCCCGCTTTGTTGTCACCTCCCCAATTCCAACTGGGCAAGGTGGTCAACGACAATGGGCACAACATTCTGGCCGCCCTGAACCTGGGGGAAATAACAAATGCTCCCTGCATGGCCTTTTAAAAAATGCACTGTCTTGTGCAAGGTACTGGCAATGTCCAGGAGACTTCCCTCCTTTCAGCCATTCTCACGTGATGAGGAACACTCTCCGCAGCGTCAGAATGGTACGCAGAATTCAATTCGCTATAAATCATGTACACTTAGGCCACTCTGACTAGAGAAGTGCCAGGGTCCCTAAGGAGGTGTAGGTTTAGTCAAATTTATTAAGAAAGCCTGAAAATCACACAAACTTTGGCAAAAATATACCGTAGGTCTGCTCACAGTAGGCATAGATTTGATATTTTTACAGTTCCAGTTGCAACATATTTATTAAGGGGCACATCTCTTTTACTAAGGGCTCTTTCACACTTGCGTTCTTGTCTTCCGGCATAGAGTTCCGTCGTCGGGGCTCTATGCCGGAAGAATCCTGATCAGGATTATCCTAATGCATTCTGAATGGAGAGAAATCCGTTCAGGATGCATCAGGATGTCTTCAGTTCCGGAACGGAACGTTTTTTGGCCGGAGAAAATACCGCAGCATGCTGCGCTTTTTGCTCCGGCCAAAAATCCGGAACACTTGCCGCAAGGCCGGATCCGGAATTAATGCCCATTGAAAGGCATTGATCCGGATCCGGCCTTAAGCTAAACGTCGTTTCGGCGCATTGCCGGAGCCGACATTTAGCTTTTTCTGAATGGTTTCCATGGCTGCCAAGACGCTAAAGTCCTGGCAGCCATGGTAAAGTGTAGCGGGGAGCGGGGGAGCAGTGTACTTACCTTCCGTGCGGCTCCCCGGGCGCTCCAGAGTGACGTCAGGGCGCCCCAAGCGCATGGATCATGTGATCACATGGATCACGTCATCCATGCGCATGGGGCGCTCTGACGTCATTCTGGAGCGCCCCGGGAGCCGCACGGACTGTAAGTATACCGCTCCCCCGCTCCCCGCTCCTACTATGGCAACCAGGACTTTAATAGCGTCCTGGGTGCCATAGTAACACTGAACGCATTTGGAAGACGGTTCCGTCTTCAAATGCTTTCAGTACACTTGCGTTTTTTCCGGATCCGGCGTGTAATTCCGGCAAGTGGAGTACACGCCGGATCCGGACAACGCAAGTGTGAAAGAGGCCTTAGATAGGCGTAGCATACACCAATTTTAGAAAATGTTGGCCGATTTATTTGGCGATTCATTACCTATAGAGACCATTGACAACAATTTCTCACAATATTCTTCTCTCTATAACATAAAATTCTGAAACTTTCTAATAGACTTGTTCCTCAAGCGGTAAAACTGACTTGTGCTCTTCATTCTCTAGGTCAGTACAATTACTGGTTCATTTCGGGCCGTTTATGGCCCAGAACTAGAATTTACTCCAGCCAGGAGCTGGAATAGCTTTCAAGTGTAATGGGTAGCAGTTAACTGCCACGCGTATTGTTAAATATATCAGGCATCCTGCCCCATCCCCCCACACATCTCACCTATTATTTATAAAAATTGTAAGGGTATCAAGAAAGGAAGAAAAAGTATTTTTTTTTTGCATAAACCAGGACATGAGCCAAAATGAGTAAGGGTCAACGCTAAAGCTGTGTGTCTGTACTGTGTCTGTACTGTGTCATTGGATATTTTATCGCTTTCAAGAATAAAGGCAATCACTTTTTTATGGAAAGCTGGACGTCTCTCCTTGTTTCGGACTATACTCAATGCCTGGTTCCAGGCTGATCCGTGTCTCCCCAAGTGATTGCAGGTGAGCTGAGTCCTTTACTTCTGTTGAACTTTGTAAAGAGGAACTCTAGACACTTTTGATAGAAATATCAGCAGTACAGTAAGAAAAAAAAGCTTGTGTTTTTTTTACATTGGCACTGTGCATGCACCAATACATGAAACATTAGGCTGGGCAGGGTGTTCTTTTTAGCCCTGATTTGCCCTGAGTATGGACTCTCACACTCATGTTAAACAGGGGACTAATGTGGAAGGGGGTTAGAAAAGATACATTTGTTACAGGGATGGCATGGACCAATGGAGATAAGTGATGAAAGGGAAGGTTTATGGTGTCTCCTTTACACAGAAACAAAAAACATTTGTTGCTGGTAACTACCTGATCATCAGCTGAGGTGAGAGCTGCCTGTACATGGTGTATGGGGACAAGCAATTGCTATTGCGATCACTCGTACCTACAGATTCAATGCGTTTCGGGAGCAGATCCCTGTTTACACAGAACAATCTGCCCAGAAATTATGATTCTGATGCTACATCAAAAGTTCTTTTAACCAATAAATTACTTGTTCAATGGGTGATTGTTGCACATTACACTGGCCAATTATTGGGAACTAGCGTTCTTAGGGCTCTTTCACACCTGCGTTCTTGTCTTCCGGCATAGAGTTCCGTCGTCGGGGCTCTA